>NC_136067.1:947838835-948438835 GCF_964261635.1 Lissotriton helveticus | reverse complement strand
TGTTTTTAAGGTAAGTGAAGTAATATCGACTGTAAATAATATAGAAAGTGAAAATATCCAAGTATATAATCTAGATAGTAAAAAATATCGTTTTTTAAATAATATTTAATTATTTATAGTGTTTTTATGTTATAATATGTGTGAAAAGTGTCATTTTATGTTATAATTATTTTTAATTAATGATTTTTTTTTAATTATTGTGTAATTTTATTCTGTAGCGGGTTGTGGGTTTATAGGGGAATAGGGTGGGAAGTAATTTAATTATAATTAATTAAATATGTAAATTTATTAATTGGTAGTAATAATTAATTAATTGGTAATTAAATAATATATGTTAATTATTTAAAATGTAATTGGTAATTAATTTAATTTAATTGATTAATTGCTAATTATGTAAATTAAAATAATGTATTTCCTGTAGCGGGTTGTGGGTTTATAGGGGAATAGGGTGGGGAGTAATTTAATTATAATTAATTAAATATGTATTAATTGGTAGTAATATTTAATTAATTGGTAATTAAATAATATTTGTTAATTTAAAATTTAATTGGTAATTAATTTAATTTAATTGATCAATTGCTAATTGTGTAAATTTAAATAATTTATTTCCTGTGGCGGGTTGTGGGTTTATAGGGGAATAGGGTGGGAAGTAATTTAATTATAATTAATTAAATATGTAAATGTATTAATTGGTAGTAATATTTAATTAATTGTTAATTAAAAATATTTGTTAATTAATTAAAATGTAATTGGTAATTAATTTAATTTAATTGATTAATTGCTAATTATGTTAAATTAAAGGGGTATTTTTAGGGTTCAGGGTCAGTTTTTAGTTTTTGGGTAAAGGGGTATTTTTAGGGTTCAGGGTCAGTTTTTAGTTTTTGGGTAAAGGGGTATTTTTAGGGTTCAGGGTCAGTTTGGGGTTTTTGGGTAAAGGGGTATTTTTAGGGTTCAGGGTCAGTTTTTAGTTTTTGGGTAAAGGGGTATTTTTAGGGTTCAGGGTCAGTTTTTAGTTTTTGGGTAAAGGGGTATTTTTAGGGTTCAGGGTCAGTTTGGGGTTTTTGGGTAAAGGGGTATTTTTAGGGTTCAGGGTCAGTTTTTAGTTTTTGGGTAAAGGGGTTTTTTTAGGGTTCAGGGTCAGTTTTTAGTTTTTGGGTAAAGGGGTATTTTTAGGGTTCAGGGTCAGTTTTTAGTTTTTGGGTAAAGGGGTATTTTTAGGGTTCAGGGTCAGTTTTGGGTTTTTGGGTAAAGGGTTTTTTTAGGGTTCAGGGTCAGTTTTGGGTTTTTGGGGTACAGGGGTACAGTGTCAAAATAAAGTAAAATTAAATTTATATTAATTTTATTTAATGAAATTAAATTAAATTATATTAAAATAATTTTAAATAATTTAAATTAAAAAAATTATTATATACTTACCAATACTTACGTTGTAATGGTAGTGCGTTGTAAAAGTTGCGTTGTAACGTCATATATCCACTGTTGCACTCTTTGCAGTGGGAATAGTAATTTTAACCCCTACGCTATCCAACGCTTTCCCTACTGTTGCACCCACTGGAGTGGGAATAGTAATTTTTACTCTTTTGTATTTGTACGTTAATAATATTGGCTATTATTTAATTAAATTTTGTTACTATATATATATATATGTTTTAAGAAATATGATTAAAAAAATATAATTTTTTTACTTTCATTAATTATTTAATTATTAAAAGTTATTTTAAGTATTGTTAATTATATTTTAGTAATTCATTTTTTATATTAATGTAATTAAACATTGTTTTTATTAAAGTCGATATTTTTTACAACTATATTTTTGTAAACGATATTTTGTACTCGATATTTTTGTACTTACCTGTTTGTACATACAAACTCGATATTTTGGCTGTAGATATTTTTTCCTCGATATTTTGGGTAGTCGATATTTTGGCAGTCGATATTATTTCAGTGATCCGGGGCTGATAAGAGAATCATAAAGAGTAGGGCTGAGAACCTGGGCTAACCTTTTGATGCGCAAATCCCTGTGACTGACATCCAGGTGAGAACTCTAGTCACTCCCATGTCCTGCATTGTGGAATTATCAGCGTTGGAGACACTCCTGCTGTGACAGACTGCTTTTCAAGAGGAAGATGGAGCTGAGGAGAAGACAATTTAAAAGAAGCAGAAGCCAAACATAAAATGTTAAAGATTCAGACCCTAAATCACATTTGGGGTCTGGAAATGTAAGATGTAAGAACTATAAGAAGGGGAGTTTGTGACCCCAAACATCATCATCTTCCAAGCAGCCAGATGGGATGTGTGAGGAGGGGAAACTCTGAAACACTTTCTGCGTGTGACCAGGACTAGGGATGTAGCCTGCTAGTCTCCCAGCTGGATGAGGAGACATCACCCTGGAAAAACAACACCACATGCCCTGGAGACAGGAGCACCAGCATGTGCCTGCTTGCGAAGACTAGTGTGCAGTGGGGAGCCCTGTCAAGTGGACTCCCTGTGCAAGGTGTGAAGAACCAGCTGCAGGACCGATTGGGTCATTGCTCGTGTGCATGACATAGTCGATGACCCCCCTATGCCAGGAGAGGACCATCATGAATGTCACCAATCAGGGCAGAGCCCTGTGTAGTAGCAATGCGGCGACCCCAAATGTAAGAATGGGTTGCCGTGCAAAAGACTGTTATGCGATCAGGGCAATAGCCTTGTGCAGTGATGTGGCAGCAATCCCATATGCTATGAGTGGCCCCAGTGGGATAGACTGCCATGCAGGAAGGGCTATACCCTTCTGAGGTATTAAGGCAATGACCCTGTATGCCAGATGGGGACGTTGTGTAGAATATCACCGAGCGGATCAGCACAGAGCCCAAGAACTGTGATTTGAGGTGATCCCACATGCCAGAGGGGGTCAGTCACCAGGAGCACTAAGGATTGTCACTTGTTGTGCCTCCGCCAGAGAAGTGAGTGCGCCATGGAAGCACCTGCGCACCATCACCCAGGTGAAGGAATCCAGACAGGATCATCATAGTCACCCCCCCATCGGGGGACCAACCGAACACTTATCCTGCAGAAGGAGCCGCAAAGAGCATCTGGTCGCATTAGGAGCGTGTCCGTGAATGAGAGACTGTGAATCCACTGAGGTCTGCTGCCAGGGCTATGTGCAGCCAACTCACCTGCAGTCACTGCGAGCGCCCATTGACATGGCACACTCAGGAACTTCGAAAGCTTAACACTTGCTAGTGCGGGTATGGCTGGTTTTTGGGTCTGTTGACCCCAGGGGAACTTGCTGCTGAAATTAGTGCAGTGGCACATTATTGACTTTAAGTTAGATTCATAGTGGACTCTTGAAACTCAGACTACTGGTGGGGCTTACACAGGATTTTGCCAATAGTGAATGGGGAATAACCACGATTGCTAATGCGAGGAATGAGTAGGACAGGGAACCGCTAAAGAAACATTAGAACCTCAATCTCAAGGGAGAATTGTGAAAATGTTTGATGATGTCGTATTTTTATTTTGTGTGGATAGCATTAGCCTCTTGAGCGCTCATGACGAGCTCAGCTCGTCATGAGCCACGGCGCTCCAGTGCTCATGACGAACTGAGCTCGTCATGACCGCGCCCGTTACTTGGAACGCTCGCACGCTGGGCTGATTCCCCTGCTGTGCTGAACGTTCCATTGGAACGGGCGCTGTCATGACGAGCTCGTCATGAGCACCGGAGCGCCGTGGCTCATGAGGAGCTGACCTCGTCATGAGCATGGGGGCGCTGTACGTGCCCCCGCCCCCCAGCACAGCGGGGTAAGCCCGCCAGCGGCGAAGGGGTTAGAAAAGAAAATACTTTTTTTAATAAAAGTGAGTATTTGGCTGTACAGTGATGTATTGCTATGCATGCATGCTGAGTTGTGAGCCAGTGTTCACTATCCTGTAACCACCTCCCCGAGGGAGCCTTGGACTGCTTGGACAATGCTAACCTTGAGAGTGAGGTGCAGAAGGGGTTCTTGGCCCAGTTACTCAGGACTAGTAGGTTGGGCCCTGGGACATCCGAAGTAAAAGGCCTCAACCCTAAAGGTTGTTTCCAGGAGCCCCTGCTTGCCCGTGGTCCTCTGAAAAGGAGGGTTCTGACAGGAAGCAAATGCCATCTTCCAAACACATCGAGGATCCAGCCATAATTGCACCATACTTGCTCGAGGGCACCAGTTTCAAATCTATTTTCAGTGATGGGACAGAATGGCACAGGTTTCTCACACTTTTCTCCCACCACAAAAAGCTTTCACTATTGTTCTCTATTTTTACTCTAAACACTTTGACGTATATTTACATTCCCAAAAAGGTTTGTCTCTTAAAATGCTTTATTGTACGGCTCAAAATAGCTTTCTAATGTAAATATTTGTATAATATATACTCATGCAAATAAAATTATGTGGCACACAGTTTCTGTTTAAACTATGTACAAAGTATAAGCTTTCTTAAATATATATTAACATCTGCAGTTTAAATAGTTTGGGAGTGTAACTGTATAAACATTAAAAACACAAAATAAAATATGAACTCGTTTCTCGTACAGTGTCAACATATACAATGGACCGGCAACCATAAAAGGAAGCAAACAATTAAATATTGCTGTGAAATACCACTGGGGATGAGTCACACGGAACAAACAAAGATTACAGAGTTCACGCCAAAGGTGGCATTGTCCAGCCCAATTTTCCCATAATACACAGGACAACCCAGTCTATTATTGTTTTGTGAAAACTTGTTATACAAAATGCAAGTCTTTTACCCGGGATAGAATCATTGTATACCAGAGCACATGGAATCTTGGAACAGTTTTGGGTACTCTGTTCTACTTAATTTAGACGAAAAGTGACAAATTGAGGAGTCTACTATGGAAAACAGCCTTTAAAAAGCAGTTTTTACCCCTCAATGACTTTACAACTCAACCTTTACCATGCAGGGAAGTACCACACAGGTAAGTATGTGTACCTTTACCATGCATGCCTTTACCACACAAGTTAGTATGTTTTTTTTTAAAACGCAATTATTATGTTCTTTTTTAAACAAGGGTTTAGGTGAAGTATTGGTAAGGGCAAGGGTAATGTTAGGGTTTTGGGGTGGGGAGTGGTAAAGGGAGGTAAAGATTTTTACTTAAATATAGCTTTCACAATCAAAACTACGCAAATAACTTCTGGTGGATTTACTACTCAAAAACAATGAGCACGCAGTGGAGAGAAATATTTTAAATACTGCTTTGTATACACAGGAAAGAGGGGGTGAAACTGGTCCTTCAAAGGTCAGTTCTATTCCAAAATATGAAGACAGTTTTTTTTTATATGCTTTTCCAGCGCGGCTCCTCTGCTATGGCGGAGGAGCTGCACCACCCCAAAAGCAGCAGGAAAGGAAAAATAAATCAACACTTGTTTTATTTATCCTTTCCTGTCGAGTCTTGGGTGTGGGGCATGGGGGAGTGATGGCACTGAGGGGAATGGTAGTGCTCTCCCTTCACTGTGCATGATGGTTTGGCCGGCCTTCTTAGGCTGACCAAACTATCATGAGCAGTGAACCTCTTTCCAACCCTAGCTGCATTGTTGAGGTTTGAGAGGGTATGCACAGACTCCCAGTCTGTCCTGGAGCACTAATCGAGGGCGCTAGGACCAATCCTGCAGCTGCTCTCATGCGAGAGCAGATTCAGGCTTGGCAGCAGGGCAGGCTGGGAGCCTGTGCCTGAAGAAATGTAGCAGAGGAGCACGACGCGGGACGTGGCTGGCTGAAAGTTTTTAAAAATTATTATTTTGGATTTTTCCCCCTTCACTACCCTTATACATCCTCCCACCACCCGCCCGCCCACCACTCCTAGCAAACATCGGCTGCTACTGATGCTTTGATATAAAGAGATTCAAATCTTTCTTACAGACCTCACAACTCACACAGTGCCAATGTAATGCAGCTCTTCACTCTGTGATATTGCCTCTTCACTAGGTGACACAGTGAAAAAAAGAGAGTGTGCAGAATCTCCCTGCATAAACTACTGAGGCAGACTCCCATGTCCCACGGTCTTACCAGGGTGCGTCAGAAGACTTTGTTGGTGTTTTTGGACTGGTTAAGCAGTTGGGGATAAGGTAGTATCCAACACAAATCCCTAACTTTCACTTCCTGCCCCCCCCCCCTTTTCTAGTTAGGGCCCCACCTCTTTGTTCCTTCTGCAAGCCCCTCATTAGCCCCTCATCCTCTCTCACACATTTACTTTTTTTGAAGGTTTGCAGATCTGTTAATTGGTTCAGTGTGCTTTCAAATGTTGTTACTATTGTGATTAAAGTCAGCTTCTGCCATAGCTGGTACTTCCACTGGCGTTTTAGGTGGAAGATCACACTTTATGGTATTGTGCTGTGCAGGTAGTCTACTACTACAGCTCCCAACGATTGAAGCCAATTGAGAGCAGGTGTGTGGGAGGTTGCGACAACTGAAACACACCAGGAGCTCCTTTATGAGCCGGCAGAAGGAGCACCTCAGAGCTTCAGGATTCAACATCAGATGTACTATCAATTTACACAAGAGGTAGTTGAACTACTTTACAATAATAGTAATGAGCAATTGAGAAGTAAATACTACACTTGCCAAGTGATTCACTCTGGGGTAATGTGCTCACAACTATCAATGATCTGAGTCTAATCAAACGTGTGGCCACACAACACCCAGGCAATATTTCCTTAATAAATGTGAAGAACAATTCGACTTTAGAAACCAGGTGTTACCATAATGCAGGAATCAATTTTAATCCCTATGCTCCACAAATTTCCAATTTAGCTATCACTCTTTTAACATTTGGCCCTCCATCCTCTTAGCCTTTGCAAATACCCTAAGTGTGCGTACTCAACATGGATGTTATGACTTCCACCTACATTGGGATGAAGCCCGTTTGGCCTCCTCTCTGGAAGGAACCAGAGGTCACATTATTTCCTTCACCCCCAAGAACAACGCTGCTGCCCAGGCTAGTTGTTCACTACTTGCCAGTGCAGCCCGTCTTGATTTGAGCTTTGCACCCAAAAGCAGACACCTATTAAGCATGAGTCTCACCAGATCAGGACACGTACGGCAGTACAACCAAAAGCTACCAGAGCCATGCCACGATTCATCAGTTACCAGAGAAATAACTGACGGAATTACCTTCACTAGCCAATTCCTCTCATAGCCGCAGATAGACAACCTAGCCCCGCATGATAGTGCTGAAGTGAGCAGAACCGCATATACCAGCTCAGTAGGTTACCACACATAGCATTACACTCCGAAGCGGGCACAGCTGAATTAAATGGAAAATGTTGTGCTCCTTAGGTATGAGTGTGTATGAAAGGTTGGTACACAGTGGAGCTTGAAATCAGTGGTGCTATCACTACTAGTGCTTGGCCACGCCCCCTCCCAAAATTTAAAGACAATAATTAGTATTACAAATCTTTTTTGTCCATTACACTGAGGACCTCATCCAACAGCGAAGGCCCCAAGTCGAGCTGCATGGAGAGAAGCGAACTTGTAAAGTCAATAAGAGATTCTTCCGACTTGCTCCTCGTTTTTGTTAGGTCACATGCAAGCTGGCCATCTTCAAACAAGTCTCCCGCTTGCCAGTCACATTGTTCAGACAGACTTGAAGAGTAGCTTGCTCCGTCATTTGTACAAGAGGAAGAGGGGCCGTTTGACTTCAATGAGCTGTTATCACTGTTTTGTGTCCCATTCTCAAACTTCAAGCCATTTTCTTTCAATTTTTCTTCTGTAACCGGCCCACAACTAAGTCTCGGAAGCTTTGCACTAGAACGGGCATTGTGATTTGAGTGAGGTGTCCCAGGTGATAACAGGGGAAGGGTAATGGCCTGAGACCCACCAATGGTGGGAAGCGAGATGGCATTTTTTAGCACAGGAAAGGGGGATTCTGTAAACATGGATTCACAAGTGCTGTTTGCCCTCATTAGTTCACTGCCCCCCTCAAAATCCCCATCACTTGAAGTTGCCTTGTTGCCAGGCAAAAGCTCATAATTTCCTTCCAGAAATGAGATATCGCCAAAAACATCTTGCTGCCCTTGTTTTCCAATATGGATGTTGTGCCTACAATCTCCAAGGGGTGGGCTAATCATATCAGGCGATAATATATCCCTTAGTTTGAATTTTTTCCCTTTTTTATGATTTCCTGCTTTCAAATAAATTGGTGCTTTTGCTGGCATCTTAGAAGTTTAAAGTTGACAGTGTCTTTCTTCAAAAGGACATCTAAATTTACTTCTATTCAAAAAAGTCAATATCCGCCAAACGACTGTCTGCAGATTGTGCACACTCTAGGTACTGAAGACTTAAATATACAAATATCTTGAGAGGTGAGGTGTCAGTGTATGTCGGCCGCAACAACAAAATCTGTATGGGAAACAAAACAATGTACCATTAGCAATCACTTCATGGTCCACTCATGCTTAATTTAGCAAAGACAGTTTACATTAATATTGACGTCTCATAAGGTCAAGAGAATCTTCCTCTTTTGTGGTTGTCTTTTCTAAGTAGAGCACCTTAATATCGATTGTTGAGCACTGCATACAGCTACACAACATGACCCTATTTAAAGTTTAGTATTGTATCCAGAAATGTATTTAATAATAAACTAGTATTAATACAATTCAGACTTGTATCCTCTATTGGAAGAAATCTAGACAAAATGTGAAAAAAAATCACTGCTTGAAAAAATGCTTGTTTATAACTTTCTTAATTCTTTCAATAAGAAACATTGAAAATGAACGCAAAATGACCGGTTTCAACTTGCTATTTTGAGAATTGGCACAACCTAGTCCCAAATGAGTATAAATATGTGCCCAACTTTCATGCCACACTGGTAGCAGACCAAAGTGAACCCCTTATAGACTTATGGATTTTGTCAGAAATTCAGTTACCCAGCAATCCATGTACCTCCTAGTATTTTCAATTCCATGACGCTGCGTGTTATCCTCGAGGTTATTCTGGGTATCTCGGGCTGTCTTCCTGAATAATTATTTAGTCAGGGAAAAATTGAAGGCACTTTTGTAGCCGAAAGTCGTAGGATCACTCATATCCAATCCAAATCAACAATATCCATCTTACACTAAAGCAACAGGCCTGGCAGACCTAAATGTCCCATATCTTATAGTTTTCTTTTTATTTAAACATGAAAAGGACCTTAGAAAAGCACAGCTGAATTCATATGAGAAGGAGAAGCATGGTTAAAGTGCCAGATATCTCACTGGGTCAAATTTAGTTATAATCAAACAAATTTGAACAAGGTGAACATACTTCAGCACAGGGTGGCTTCGAGGACATACCTTCCAATTTTCATGGATTCCAACTAGCATCAAAGGTGAATTTGGAATTGCTAAAACATTGGGTCCCCTCTGAACTCCTCTTAAAGTAGCCCATCTAAGTGACATGAAAGAAGTCATATGCCATTGTGGAAGAGGTGCCAGCCTTATCCGAGAGAAACTAAAATAGAGATATTGAACAGTTATAGGTATTTCGGTTACAATCCAGACTTGTTCTTCCTAATCTGCTACATATTCGTACAAAACAAGGGCCAAAAAATAAATTCTTCTCTACATGGATCGAATATGTTTAGTCAAAATCATAACAAATGCAGAGTCCATATGCAAGTCTTACTCTCTAAGTGGTCCACATGTTGCTTCTCTGCATGTTCATACGTTTCCCTTCACCAGAAGGTTTTTAACATTTTAATTTCTTTTAGCCAGTAGAGCTGAGTAGATGACTAGCATGTGGGCCAGAGGCTCCAATTCATAGTCTCTTTCGGTGCTCATATGCCCTGTTAGACATAGAATCTTCCCTATAATTTTCTGCTCCTTGATATCCTTATTGATTAAAAACTTCAATCTTCAGCTGACCACATTGTAGAAGATGAGCACGTTCACTTGTTTTGTGAAACCAGAATTCTAGCAATCTCCAACAGTGTTCAGCTAAGATTACTTGAAATTCTGATTATGAGGCACTTGCCCACAAATATGAGAATTGACTAGATGCAGATCTCCCAGGGCTCTTTCAAGTGATGTTTGACCAACAACTAATTCCTTACTTACTACTAACATCTCATGCAACATACCTGCCTTCCTATTTTTTTGTGTTCTACACTAATTCCCACTCCTACCATTCATTAATAGCCGGAAGGGACGCACAATCAGAATGTACGTGTGCACTAAGCATGACAATGTAATTCGGATATTCCTCCCCGACATCTCCACTGTACTAAGCACATGCTCAAGTATTATGTTATCTAAATTATTTCCGGGTCAATAGACTTTATTAGTAAAATTATTGTGAAATTGTGACTATTCCATACTGAGTCATAACAATCTCAAAACCAACATATAATCATGCATCCCCACTTACAATCATTTTCAACCACAATCAGTTACTGAGCACCTGGGAATTTTGTTGTCTAAGCTATCAAAAATGATCACACCTGACCAACCTCTAGCCGTCTTCAAGGTCGACTTGCTGTAATCTTCAGATTCTTCAAAGAACCTGAGTCTCAGGGTCCCCTGTTAAAACACTTTGAAATGTTGTAAAAACACTTAAGGATCTGTCCAATAGCTGGTGTTCCTCTGACGCTTTCTTCGCCATTTAAGCATGCAACCTCTATTGGACGGGGTCTGAGTGTGTAATTACGCTCTACACAGAAAAGGAGAGCCCATGAGAAAAGAAAGCGAGGAACCAAGATAATAGAGTGGTGGAAGTAATGTAATGTCAAGGAAGGGATTGGGGTAAGAGGCAACTAAGTGAAAAATAGCAATCGGCATACCACGCTACCAATGATCCCACAGGGTAGGATGGTTGCACAGACTGGGATGGACGCTGCGATGAGAGGTGGGATAAAGGAAGAAGTAGGACTCGGATCAATATAAGAAGGGGCAGAGGTTTAAAGCGTTTCCTACAAAAAAAAGACAGGAAAGAGACAGAGTTTGGAGCAAGGAAAGGTGAGCTCTGTGTCAGTGGAGGAGAATACAATGCCATTGGGCTTTAAATGATTGCTATGGTTTGGAATGAGGAGAATTGCACAAAGGGGTTGTCTGTGGCTGCTACGACAGTCAGAGCAGTGAGGAACATTGGGTGCCTGTAGATAGCAACAAATGTTGTCAGTTCAATGGAGAAATAGAAATACCAATGGTGGTCCAAGTAGGTGTGAACTTGGATAGCCTGTATGGCTGAGTAGGAAGTGCATATATATTTTTACACTGCATGGTCATTAGCATATACCTATCCGTACTACTGCAGGGGGCCCTTTCACTTGCATGTTTCTGAGGAGGTACTTTCTCACATCACTTACACACACACTCACACATGTGCATGTATGTATGCACGTACACACACCTCCCCATTCAACTCTGCAAAGAACATCAGTGTCATCACTTTCACATGGACACTACGCTAATCAAAGCTTTTTCCTGCATGTACAATCAGCGCACTAGGCCTCTAATTCTCTAAGAATTCAGCTGTAACACACTACATACAGGTCAACAACACCCCCACATAAAGGTCTCACCCACCAACACTCTCTTATTCACACATGAATGCACCTGCATGCTTTCAGAATGTTAGGGTTCAAGGGCAAAGAGGAAGGCATTGAGCTGTGTTCAGAGCCGGGCCGCACTCACAAGGTATACACTTTTTACACGCTCCCTAAACCCTCTAAAGGGACGCCTCTCACGCAGGTTGACGCTTGGCTTACTAATCCTGTCCGTGACCACGCCCTTTCCTTGCTTCCACGTTGTTCCCTGTTTGGCGTTCAGCGTCTCCTGTAGTTTCAGCGTCTCGTGTGCCGCTTGCCCGATATTGTCTCATCTCTCCTCGAGGTCGGAGGCTTTTCTGATTTACCGAGCGGTTTTATTTTGGCAGAGCTTCTCCCTCGCTGCAATATTTTCCCTATACCTTGCTGTCTTGCTGTGTGATGTAACTCTGTGAGCCAGCCCTTGACTTTTGTATTTGCCTACGCCTGTTTGCGAGTTGTGGCTCAGCTCAATCACTTCTATTTGAGCAGGTCTTGTCTTTCCCCTTCCTCCGTTGAGCGTGTTGCTGTTCCGCTCCACTGGCCCCTTGGAGCCGGACGGCACACCTCTTGAGTGTGTGTCTGCTCCGCTCTTCCCCGTCGGAAGAGCCGGCCAGAACACCTCAATCCCTTCCCCTGAGATCCCGGTCATTAGGATTTCAGCCTTCCTCTGAGTTCTATTGCAAGGCCATATTATTTTTTTGAGCACTGCTTATGTTGTTATTTTGATCCACCACAGTTCTCTTGGTATGAATGGTGAATGAATGTCTCAGTAGACACCCCAGTACAGGATCTTAGGCCATGTTCCTGATATCACTTATCAAGTGACAGACACCCTTAAGGATCCCGCTCCGGTCCTACTTCTGAGACACCTTCATTGTATGCCTACAGAAAAACCCGGGTGAGTGTGAAGTGGCACTGAACACATATCAATGTACCACAGCAGTTTGAGTATATAAAAGCATTGTGTTGTTATTGCTATTTTTCTTTCCAGCACCTGCTCCTCCTGGCTGTGCCAATCCTCGACATCATTCATCCACGTATGGGGAGAGTGTTAGACACTCCTTGGTTTTAATTCCCCATACGTTTGGAGAGCAGTGCTTAAGAGTGAGTTTCACATTCCATTCTGGGAGCTGCTTTTTGGAAGTTAGGGGTATTTATCTTCGCTCCTGTGAAGTCTGACTGCGGCCTTACCTGACACAGAGGGCGATTTAATAGCTATTTGGGGTGGCAACAGTGGCTGGAACTGCTATATAAAGAAAACTAGAGGTAGGTGAGCTACTCAAAGCTCGAGATCCAGTGGCAACCTCAGGGCTTATATAGGATCCCCTTGCGCCACCGTTTTTTTTGTGACGCACCGGCGGCGTAAAATATGCGCCACACTGCGACCTATTTACAAAGTAGCGCATCTAAGAAGATGCGTCACTTTGTAAAACCTGTGCTACCTTATACCTGTGTCAGGTATAATCTATGCAGGGTTGTCGTTCCCCTGCAACAAAGGGCCGTAGAAGAGGCACAGTGAAATCTATCAGATTTCACTGCCCACTTCTAGGACGCCACTGCATCAAATCCTTACACCTGCCTCACAGCAGACGTAAGACTGACACAGGCCTTTCACATGGGGCTTTTCCCATGTGAAAGGACACATTGCTGGAGTTAAGTCTGTTTTGCGACACACTCCAGCAATGTGTCATTACTACGCCAACAGATATGTCAGGAATACTGACATATCTGTTGACTCCCTGAGACATGGAGTGCCGTACAGTACATACGGCGCATCCAAGGAGTCTCAAGGAGGGCGCACTGAAAAGTGTTGCATCGCTGGATTCACGCAGCGATGCAACACTTCTTATTAATGAGTCCCTCAAGTCTGAAACCAAGCCTGGCTTTCACGGGAGGTGACATGGCCTGGTGTATGCAGCTGCCGACATGTGACATGGGAAGCTTGAATCCCAGCCTTGGCTCATCATCCTGTGAATCCTGGCAAATTTTCAGGTGCCTGAAAAAAGCATATAGCTGCTCTGTTTCTGTTACGATGCTCTTGTTTGTCCCTCCTGCTATGTGAAACTGCCGTCAATAATAATGTGGATTATGCCTGTCACTTTTGCTCTAATCTCATCATCCAAAAATTATGCACAAAGAATTAACATTTGATTTCAGAAAGAGATACCCATCCAGTGGCAAGAACCACACAGTGTGAAACTGGAAACTCTATCATCAATCCCGGCTTCCCTTCCTTACCAAATGTTGTGGTCCTAGGCAAACACTTTGGCCCGGATGAACTAGCATTGGATGCAAAGATAACTTGCAGCACTGTGTCAAATGAAGAGAACAGGAATGCATAATAATTACTAACACATGGTGCATTCCTTCTTTTACTGGTGCACTTGTGCTTGTCAAGTGCTAACACAAGCACCCTTACACCATGGTACCCCTCCCTACACAAAAACAATCCCTCAGAGGAATTTTCCTTTTGCAGCACACATAGAGGAAATAACAAGGAGAAAAAACATATTTTACCTCTTTATGCCTCACCTTGAAAGGCATAGCATTTGACTCATTGCCAGGGTTACAAATCTTAGTAAATCTAGGAATGCACCAAAAACCATGGGTGGGTTGAGATAAATGACAAAGACTGGCAAATAGCAGTGTCCTCCCCCAGAGTTGTCACCATTCAAGTGCGCCTCCAGTTGGTACAGCTTAAGATCCTCCATAGGATATACATCACAGGGCCCCGTTTGGTACACATGGGGTGGTCAGACAAGGGGGAATGCAAAGGGCGCTGTGGCCATATGGGGACGTTCATGAACATCATCTGGGAATGTACACATATCAGCTCTTTCTGGCTCAATATACATGACACAATCAACGCAGTGTTACATGTCGGTCTCCGCCCAGAGGCGAGACGATGCCTCCTAAATATATGGGAACCCACAGACCTAAACACTCACCAGAAACAGTGGGCCACACTAGGGTACATGCTGGCGAAAATAAATATTGCCCAACTATTAGCCTGGGAAAGGAACCTTGATTGGTGCATGTTTAGAGAGAAGACAGTATACGTGGCAAGGGGATGTGCCAAAAAGTGGTCCCGTATATTGTATTGTATTGTATTGTAATTGCATTTGTATAGTGCGTACTACCCCTGACGAGGCGTTGAAGCGATTTTTCGGCGAGTAGCTCGCAACTCCAGGACCCATAGAGGATTAGTGTTGAATTAGTATAGTGAAAATGCAAGTAAATGTTTTAAGTCGTGGATATGTTAGTCAGTTATTTGGATATGGGGCCCTTGGAATACTTACTGTGGAGAGATCTGTGCGACACCTCGATGTAATGAACAGGATGATCCACCCACCCCGTGACAATCCCCTCTTATGTAATGATTGAATACTTTTCCTCCAGTGCTCATTGCAATGCACAAGCTAACTGACCCTCTGTACTGTTTATTTGAACCGATGTCTGTTCAATAAAATAAAAAGATTTATTAAAAAAAAATAAAACCATGGGTGGACGTGTGAGAACATCCATGCCCCGCTCATGAAATGCGTTCCCCATGCAGAGCAATGCAAGTCAGCGATGTTCTCTGCCTTGCGTTACTCAAGATTTACTATCCCATGCAGAGCAATGCAAGGTGGCTTTGCGTGGCACAATAAATCTAACTTAAGGGCTTGCGTTGCAGTGCACCCCCTTGCGTAACGCACAAGCAATGCTAGCCCTTGCTCTTGCCCTCTATTTCAAACGCTTCTGTGTGATAAGGAGTTATACTTTCTTTTTAATATTGAAGGCACCACATCATATTCCAAAATAATCTTTGTTACATGATTTACATGCCAAGTATTTTTAAGGCCCTACTCACAGAGTGTGACCCTTGGCTGGGCTCTGGCTGGGCTCTACCTTTTAAATTCATGGCTTACCCACCTCTAAATACAACGACGTTAAATCCTTTTTTGCAATCATCAAATGGTCGGTGCCCTATTAACGATTTGTTCCAAGGTTTGATAAGCCCCTAATGCCCTAGAACATAAGACGCAAGCCCAGTGGCGTAGCAAAGGCCCCCCGAAACATCCACGATGCGGGGTCCGAGCTCCAGGGAGCCCCTCGATGTAGTTTGCAGGGGGGCCTCTTTAAGCTTTGTTGTGCTAGTGCAGAAGCCCCTACATAAATAGAATTTATAGAGAATTTATACGGTTTATGACAATGTGTCGGACCCCAGATAATTTGGTTATTATGAAAAACTTTAAATTAATTAAATGTGTAATCATGTCCCAAGTAGATAAATTAGTTGGGCTACAGAGGCAAGTGCTGCATTAAATGAAAGGCGGGTGGGAATCGGCTAGGAAAACCATAGTTACCAGGTCAAATGGATTCAAAGTCTGTAGCCACTTTGGCTGGCAAGACTAGCACCTACTCAGAAATGTCCCTCTGTGGCAAAGTCAGCCTGTCAAATAGTTGTATTAGTACATTGCCATCATCGGAAGTGATCATGTACGAGGCGCTAATGGTTCACCTTAATTAACCTCTAAATGGGTGGGTGAAGCTATTGCATACCAACCAACACCCTTGTTAGCACCTCCAGTGGAATACTGGCCAGTGACAACCTGGCACCCCCATATAGCACCACTGACTATAATCACTTACAAAATATAAACATATTGTGGCTGTGCTGTAACATGGTAGACAGTGGCACAATAAATGGAAGTGAACGAAAGTGATTCCATCAAAATCACTTTTTTGGTCTTCAAAAATGGCGGAACAAGTCATTTTGCTTATAAACAATACAACCTAAGAATACATTTGCAGTGCTAGGCATTTCTATTGACTTATTTTTACCACTTGCATTTCCAGCAATGTGGGACCCAATTTGATAGTCGCACAAAGGCCTAGCCTCATTACAAATTCCACAAGGATGGTTATTCCAGAACCATGAACCAAGTAAGCACTGAAAGTATTATATGGGGTAACTTTCAAACAGACCTATTTAGTCCTCAGGTTAGGGAAGACCTTTTGCCTTTAATAAAAACATATATACTGTACATACTTTCAGGGGCTTTCAGTCACCCGACTTCATCCACCCGTCTACTGTAGCATCAATCAAATGTTGCTTCTGCCCCTGCGGCATACAACATAGACACTGGGTCAGCCCACATCAGCTACTGGTTTTACTTACTGTGAGTGATGACATTTTGCTTTTCTGCAATGTTCACTTCCACACAATAAGTAGTCCCCATCAGTGCCAGGGCCTACTGGTAGAATATGTGCTTGTTTTCATACAAGGCGTGTCTTCATACAAAAAACATTCACAAACAAAATAAGCATTGGCAGAGCCAACGGTCAGCTGTCAACTCCAAACTAATTGGCTTTGCCAAGGCTTGTTAATTATGCATTAGCAGCAGAAGAGCATGCCCTGCTAAATTCACCAGTCAGGCGGTCTACTCATTTCAACATCTCTTGACTTGAAATTGAAGGGATTCAAAATAACTCCTTAAGGAACGCTCCGTTAACTCAAGGCTGCGTTCAGGAATTAATTAAAAGTTGTCTGTCCCATCCACAAAGCCTTCTGGTGCAAGCAATAAGGGGCTAGTCCGTGTGCAGAATCTGGATTCCATCTGCACATCTTGCTGAAACATGGACATGCAATTTGTAAACAAATGTTGAAGCTGCAAAGTCTTGCGACATGCCCTTTGAAGCTCTGCTCTCCTTGGTCAGGACAGCTCTCAAGATCCTGGAATCCGAGCTATTCAAACAAGCTAACGGCTAGTGACTAAAACCGTGAAGCACAGGAAAGGAGTACTGTTGGATGGGGGCCTAGCTATACTTGGTCCATGAAATATAGCCACCCACTCCTCCTATCACTCAAAAGCCATACTTACGCCCATGGCCACCTAAAAGGCAGCGACCTATCCCATGCGGAAATACTATCTTAGCGATCAAATGTAATTAGAACACATTGATCTTAAGTAGCCATAAAGTGACAGAATTGACCATACATAAGTAAGTCTCCCTTCCCAGATAATGTTACTCACCTATACATTTTCTGAACTGAATTCTTATGGATCTAGGCCCAGATTTACTAAGGGCTTGCGTCACTACTGCGTCACGCAAGGAAACACATAGTAAATCTAAAGTAACACAAGGCAGCGCAAGTCGCAGCCTTGAGTTAGTCTGCACTGGAAAGACGTTCCATGGGTGGAACGTGAGTGTTCCCAAGCATCCTCCCATGTCTTTTTTCCGCATTCCCAGATTTACTTACTAGCAAACCTGGGAATGCGTCAAAATGCTACACCGTCCCAGGGAGATTTAGTGATTTGCCCAGAATCGCAGGATGTTTCAGTGTTGTTGCTGAGACTCAAACCCTGTTCCCCAAATGTGAGGTTGATCGCCCTAGCCGTTAGGCTAGATCCTCTCCCCAAGTCTAAGCTGTATGGCAACATGGCTTTGGTGTCATTTGTTTAGAGGGATTGTGAACTGTGAATTAAATAAATCTTCAATTGAAAGTAAAAGAGGCTCACCCAAAGTCTTATGCTTGATTAAATTGCATTATGTTATTTCAAGTTGACAATCACAAATGACATGTGATGTGATGTGATTCTATGCTATCGGGTGCAATATTATGGTATTTTACTACCACAGAAGTGGCCTTATTAGCCTTGGATCCAAGTTTGAAATAAATTCTGATCCCTGAGCTAACAAGGCAGGGTTTAGAGTTGTGTGATCATTTTCACACCACCACTGACTACTGCTGAAACACTTAGGCCGGTCGAAACTGCCAACATTTATCAAGGGAAAATGTATATTAAAATGTCAAAGCAAATATATTTTGATGTTATAAAAACCAAATTTGCATGTTATGCCTCATTTCCCCCAAAAAACTTCCAGTATAAGGTGTTTAATGCAATTAGTAAATATCTGACCCCTGGGCAATGTTAAATGATACTGTTTTCCAGTAGGTTGTGTTTTGGTGCTGTGGCAGTTGTGTTCATGCCCAGAAAGTACATAGAGAGAATGCGCAATGCAGGACTATGATTGAGCAATGCATAGCCCACAGGTACGAGGCAAGCTGTGAGATGCTTATTGTGAGTGTTGTGTTCTGGGTCATACCCACCAGTGGGTTGGTCTTTGGCGCAAAGGTGGTTGCAAACATACGATGGGTGCATGAAGGAGAGAAAAGGGAATGGGATATATGCATTTTACAATAGGCTCATGAGGCCCGAACAGTATTGTTGGGTTTCCTGATGTCGCATTCATTGTGACCGGAGTAAGGAAAGGCTTTTGAGTTACTGAAAAGGCCGATGCTGGTCAGCATCCTGACGGATATCCTCAAGCGACTTCCTGGTAAACAGGGTGAGCGTCAAGACAAACATAACAGCTGCAAAGCTCAGGGGTCACTTTTCATCGGGTTTGTGTTACTTTTTAGCGAAAACTTGCCCCAAAGCGTTGTGGTACAATTTACAATTCGATGCAAATCGCAATTTGCGTTGGAGTGTAACACAAAGCTGCACAATGTGCGGCGTTGCGTTACTTTGAGTCAAGGGGGCATTCCATGGGTGATGCATGGGCATTCCTCCACAAAATCTATGTTTCCCACAACACAGACACACTTGCAGTATAGCGCCAGGAGGTCTGCATTGCCACATAGTAGCCAAAAGTACCCCAGCACCCGGAGAGAGCAGAACAGTATCATACCTTAGTACAAATGACATTGTTCTGCTCCACCCCATCCCCCTTTTCACGCAACGCTGCAACATTATTTGCTATGCTGCATATCCTGATTTCTCCATAAAAGTGGGCCCCGGTGTTTTTCACACCACTTAGGTCTACGTTCACCAGCCTATTCGTATTCTGTACCATGTTCAAAATCATTTTCTTGTACAGACTTTCTGCTCTCAATTAATTAACACATTAGAGCGGCTGCTGAGCACATGGTACCACTAGCCAGGACAAATGTAGATATGGTTACTTTGCTACTCTGGTTTGGGCCTTTGAGCTCAAGCAAATCCTAGACCTCCAAAATGAATAAAAAAGAAAGGGAATACACAGTTTCATCCTGACAATTTCAACATTTGTATCAATATTTATGACATTGAGCCATTTTAGGAAAATATGCTATCTTATCGACACCTGTTGCCATTTTCATGAAAGGGGAAACTCCTGCACATCATTTTGGACTATTGGTCTAATAGCAATAACTTTGTTTCATATAGCGCTTCATATCACTTCCGCTGTTTCAATGTGCTGTAAATCATGGGTGCCACTATTACACTATTGTATGCTACTTAATTTGCAGGCACCGGGTGGAAAGCTGAGTAAGACTTGCAAGGATTCGAATTAGTGGCCTCCAAAGCACAGCAGAGGTCAGCGGCGAGCGTTGACTTGCCAGGCCATTTTGCCGGTAGACCGCTGAGCATCAATATGCAGGAATGTAGACAAGAAGTCAGTTTTAAAGACACGCGTGCGAGCGAGATCGGATTAATTCATTAAAAAAAAGTGCCTTCATGTCCTGCCCCTTGTTGCTGAGCTCCGGGGATCATGACAGATAATCCCGTGTCAAGTTGTTACTACAAATCCCGCACTTTGAACACTCACCACGTGGAGAGGCTCTGGAATCACTCTTAGCAACTTTTAATCTTTATGAATTTCATAGTAGTAACACATGCCTGAAGCTACCAACATATGTGGGTAATAATACCGGCACAATTGTTGACTATATTTTTTTATCGTCCGGTATTCTGCCCGAAGTGTTTAATTACAAGGTAGAAATTTCAGTTTTTAGTGATCATAACCCAGTAATTTTAGAGATTGCATCTCAGGGAGTTTTAGGGAAAAGAGAATTTGAAGCTTTATGTGTGACTGACCTAGTGCTGGGAGATCAGAACCGCAGACTGAAATGGGACAAAGTAACCCCAATTACCTTTATACAGGATTCCCTGGCTAAAGTAGAGAAGGAGGTTGCAATCTGTTTGGATAATAATAACCCTGTTACCACTTTGATAGAAGCTTTTAGCGTCATTTGCCATCAGGTCAATTTAGACCTGACTGTAAAGAATAAGTCCAATACAAACAGGGGCCCAAAGTGGTTTGATTCAAATTGCTCCAAGGCTCATTCGATCCTCCTAAAGGCTTTAAAAAACAAACCAAGAGAAAAAGAACTGATAGCATCACTGAGAAAAAAAATATAATAACGCTATCAGGATGAGGAAATCTGAAATCAAAAATGAGGCCTGGAACGATCTTTTGTCGCCTGATACACAGAGGGATAGCTCTAGATTTTGGGCGATAATAAACCACCCTTTTTTTGTGGAAGTAGAGAAAAAGAGAGCAGATTGCACCATACCCGATGAACAGTGGGTTACACATTTCAGTAACATCTATAGCTGCCCTGATAATATTTCAGGTTGTGAAATACAGTTTACACAAGTAGCAGTTACTATCCCACCTTTTAGCACTGATGAGGTTAAAAAAGCTATTAGTGACACACACTCGAAAAAGGCACCGGGCCCCGATGGGGTTCCCGCAGATTTCTTTAAAAGTGCCCCCGAATTAAGCACCAAAATTCTCACTAATATTTTTAATGCTACAAGAAATTTTATTTTCCCTACTAGCTGGTCTAAGTCTACCATAATACAGATTTTTAAAAAGGGACAAAGGATAGACCCGGCCTGTTATAGGCCAATCTCCCTTATTGATTCCAGTGTTAAAATCCTAGGGAGAGTCCTTTTAGGAAGACTGAATCAGCTTTTAGAAGGGAAGGGTGCCCTGTCAAATGCACAATATGGTTTTAGAGCTAAAAGAGGAACTTTAGATCAGTGTTTAAATCTAGAACTGATCATAAATAAATATGTCATCGCCAAGGGGGGCTCTCTGTACATGGCCTTTATGGACCTCTCCTCAGCTTTTGACCTGGTCAACAGGGCTAAGCTGTGGGGGGTCCTTCTGTCCATGGGCATTGATGCCCCTTTGGTGAGGTATCTGGCGGAGCTACACACAAACTCTGGTTTGGGCCTTTGAGCTCAAGCAAATCCTAGACCTCCAAAATGAATAAAAAAGAAAGGGAATACACAGTTTCATCCTGACAATTTCAACATTTGTATCAATATTTATGACATTGAGCCATTTTAGGAAAATATGCTATCTTATCGACACCTGTTGCCATTTTCATGAAAGGGGAAACTCCTGCACATCATTTTGGACTATTGGTCTAATAGCAATAACTTTTTTTCATATAGCGCTTCATATCACTTCCGCTGTTTCAATGTGCTGTAAATCATGGGTGCCACTATTACACTATTGTATGCTACTTAATTTGCAGGCACCGGGTGGAAAGCTGAGTAAGACTTGCAAGGATTCGAATTAGTGGCCTCCAAAGCACAGCAGAGGTCAGCGGCGAGCGTTGACTTGCCAGGCCATTTTGCCGGTAGACCGCTGAGCATCAATATGCAGGAATGTAGACAAGAAGTCAGTTTTAAAGACACGCGTGCGAGCGAGATCGGATTAATTCATTAAAAAAAAAGTGCCTTCATGCCCTGCCCCTTGTTGCTGAGCTCCGGGGATCATGACAGATAATCCCGTGTCAAGTTGTTACTACAAATGCCGCAGCAACAAAGCACCAGCGCGACGACACTTCCAGATTAGGCGCTTCCAATGGAATTTCTGTGAGAGGCAAGGTTCCATGTTGGTTTCTTCCACATTTAAATAACTACCACATTCAAATAACACGCTCAATCGGTTGGCTGATTTCCAGGGTCTCCGATCAGAGGTGTTAATGATGTTTATTATTTGCAAAAATACTACGCTCCACGTTTTGTCTCCATAGACAAAAGCTGAGCATGACATTTTTGCAGCCTCAAATAACCCTGAGCTCCGCAACAAACACTGGTGCATAGCAGCGCACAGATGGAATATGAATTGAGATGCTAAACAGTCCCTCTGTGCAATGCAACACCACCAAGGACGTTGCCTCATCTCCATTCACCAAAGGACGATAGAAAAAATATGCAGCAGCATCAAAAGGAAAATGAAAGACGACCTTCACGAAAGAAACACAAAATTGGGCGAATCAGGTAAAAAGCATAAAATAAAGATAAAATACACTGCAACATGCAGACATGTTTTAAATTCCAATGCAGCTACTTACGATGCGAGCAGCAGCCCTCCTCCTGAGACACTCTCGGGCTGTTGGGGCTTTTGGGATGAGTCCACTTGGATTGTAGCGCCTGCCCAGTTCCTGCCTCTTCTCAGCGCTTTTTACAAGTCCGTTGTCTCTTTCTTTCACGCTAGATAAAGGGTGGCTCAGGTGAGGAGACCTCAAACAGCGACAGACCTCCTTCCTTAGCGTCTACTGCGAAGACAGCAGCCCCATCTCCAAAACACCTCCTGAAGACCTCTGTCGACTCAAGAAACCCTCCTCCGCGCGCTCCCCCCCTCCCTTTGCAAAAATAAGAATAACACCGCTGTGTATATTTGCTGCCCAAACCTCTCCTCACAGGTTTTCGCGGGAAAAAACCCCGCGGCGCGCGAGCTGAGGAGGCGTCCGCGTGCCTCAGACGGTCAAGCCGGGTGTGGCTGAGGCCGGAGAGAGCTGTGTGTTAAATGACGGCAGCTGTGCGGGAGATGCAGCCCTGGCACCGGCGGGCAGCCGCGTTCTGCAGGAGAGAAGCCCCCGCTGGCAGGCAGCAGTGCGAAAGGTGGCAACGGGAAGCCCATTGGCCACGGCTGGAATTTGCAAAGCTACGCTGGGAAGGAAGTTGACGTGATAGTGCATCATCGTTCCTCGGAGCTCTAATTGATAACACACGGGTTGCAGCATCCTCCGGCAGTCGTGTTGGGACTATTTTTGGAGAGGGCTGCTGAAAATAGTTTTAAACTGCACAATTTGAACACGCAATCGCAGGCAATCGGGCACTGTGAGTCTAGGAGGACTGACGTCATGCTTTCCTAGCTGTACCTGCTTTGCCCGTCGCACGTTCAAAAGTACCATAACACCTGCATTATTGTCTAGTTAGATGGCCATCATTTCTATAATTGAGGGCGTCTCTCACAAGGCCTTTTAATGTCCATGATCATTGCCTAGCGCATTGAGACATTGCCTATGTGACACTGCATACAATGTTACTGCATGTGCACTGCATATGTTGATACTGCATATATATTCTGCATTCATCCACTCAACAATGATGCTCCATTATATGTAATCATTAGGAAATATATAAATTATTTCAATTTTCAAAGAAATAGATTGTACCTCATAATTTGGTTACATCCTGTTTACAAGAAATGACTAACACTTCCTTACATTTTTTTTCCTGCAACACATTGTTCGTATTTGGCCTTATTGAGATGGAAAACGCCCTCAAATTGACTCTAATAGTAAATCTGTTGCAGATGTATGTTTCATTGTTCCCCAATTGCGCACGTTGCAGACTCCCTGCGTGTTTTGACCTCAAACGTGAGGCCATAGGCACAGTGACATTTTGGTACAGTGAGCACTGGCACTGGGACCTGTGTTCCTTGCTTCACAGGAGAGTACCAGCTGTACAGAATGTGGGGTATACACAAACTGCACCTTGAAAATTAAATAAGGCGTGATTTAATCATGTGGGGTACAGTCCCCACAGCATATTTCAAACAGTGGCTCAAGAGGAGAAGTAACTTTTACAAACCCCCTGATCCCAAAATGGTGTTAATTCGCAGGATACAGATGTTGTGATCAGATTCTTTAATGGGTCCCCCGGAGGTTGCGATCACTATCGAGGGCAAAAATATCACGTGGACAGGTCGATCTGTCCCGACCTGATCTAATTTTCCTGGCGCTTGCGTTAGTGGTGGCTAAGAGGGATGTGGCTAAGGTGTGGGGAGCCCCGAACCCACCGAGTATTGCAGACTGGAGGAAGGGTATGGACATATATATGGCGGCGGAAAGAGTTACCTATAAAGCGAGAGGCTGCCCGAAGAAGCTTCGTAGAGTGTGGGGGAAATGGAGACGCTTCTATGGCTTGGATGGGGGACTCTGACAGGCTAGGGTGGGTTCCACGAGGTGTTTCGCTGTGCACAAGGGAGACCCGAGGGCAGCAATCCCTGGGGATGAAGGATGGGATTTTCTATATAAATGTATTGCCTTGTTCAGTGGGGTCCGGGAGTAGGTGGGAGGCGAGTGGAGGGAGGGTAGGAGAAGATGGCTTTTCGAATGTGACATGCCTATTGTGTTTTTGTTTTTCCTTTTGTTTTGAAAATGCAATAAAAATAATTAAAAAAATAAATAAATAAATATCACGTGGACAGAATATTGAGTCAAAAATATTGAGAATCAAAATATCCAGAAGGTAAGTGCAAATAGGTAAGTCTAGATCTATGTAGGAAGCTGGCTCTTTATATAGTATACCAAAAAGAGGTATACCATGCAAAGAGTCCAGGCATACCTTGTAAGTGTGTATCAAGGGAGGGGTGGGACTAGGAGCTAATTATGGTCCAGTACCTGTGCTTTCTGTGTTAGTCTCAATTCCATTGGGGGTAACTGTTCCAGGGTTGGGCGCAGTAGTCACCCACAACAAATGAAAAGAAGAGAAATCAGATAATAAGGGCCTTCGTCTGCACCCGCAGGCTAGAGGCAAGCGCAAGTATTCATTATTACACCATCATTGTCAGTACCCGGACGTAGCAGATGATTTTATTTAATTCTCAGTCGAGTTTGCACTCTACCACTAGCACCCGGCTTAAACCACACAGTGTTCCGCTATACCACCACCATGATCAGAATTTACTCTACCCACTGACTTACGCACTAATGATGGGGTAGTACTACATATTTATCTCATTCTGGTGTTGGTCACTAATGTAAGTTGTCTGTCTCGTTTGTTGATCAGTGTACTTTCTTTGAATAAAACAATTCAGATATGCTTTGCACTCTAATATCTGCCCACAGAGAGGATTATATTGACGTCCACTGTGTGCTTTTCTTTTCCAATTTTCTCTCCTTTTATTCCTAGGTTACAACAGGGGCGGGCAATCAATAGAGCTGTAGCCACCTTGTAGTTGTTCACAAGGGTGGTGAAGAACCGGGGTTTAACCCAGCGACGTCAGGGGCACGCCTAAGATCTTCGAGTTCACCTGTCTTGGTATTCAAAGACACGGAATACTTCTGGATGGCGTCAGAGACCAAGTTTATTAGCTGCAGCTAGTAACAGTGATCCTAGAAATACATCACGGTGTAAATTCTCAGGAGACTGCTCATTTTACTAAGGCGAGACGTCTCCTTTTATACCCAATATTCACATTATAAATGTACACCCACTGCACAAAATTCTAGCCAATAAGATACATTTTCAAACAAAGTATCACATAGCAAAAACTCAATTTACAGTATCCCAACCCAAAAGTTAATTATTAGGAATGTCCCAAATTCAATCTCCACAAGCCGGACAAACCTATAATTGAAAGCATAACCCATGTAATGAAGAAACATAAAAAAGAAACAGTAACAGATGCTGAACAAGATAAGGCATGTGCAAGGAAACTAAAAAAGTTAACGATGTCCTGAACATTGATTGTCAATCTCAGACAAAGATCGATCAGGGAAATTGGCTTTGCGAGGTCAGTTTCAGTTGAAGAGGTCAGTTTCTTACAGTTGATTTCAGAGTCAAAAAGAAACCTAGTTAATGTATACATGAACTAAGAAGGCCAGGCCACTTTGTTCGCCAGGCTACCTTTACAGGCCTACGTGAGGGCAACACAAAATGGTGCCCCAGAACAAAATGGAGTCAGACTAGAGAATTACAGAACCTCAGACCTCCATTTGCCATTACGTAGGCAATAACCTAAAACTCATGTTAATCTGAATCTAGGTCTATATCGATATTCATTAGGTCATCAAAGTGTTGCTGTAGCATCATTTTATTATTCTCTACTTCTCTCGGGACAGGTCTCCGAACACACATAGTAGCACAAAGACTACAAATGGCGGGACCACACTGGATGCAAAGACAACAAGAGAAAAGGATGGCTAAAACCATACAAAGGAATGTCAGAATCTTCCATCCCCATTTAGACAGCAGTCCCCAAACCCATCCCGTCAATGACCAGTCTCCTTCGTCTACATGGATAGACTCAGAGATCTTGTGCAACCTAGAGATGGCTTGGTACACTGTAGGGGCATTATCTGGTATGTAAACACAGCAACTGGATCCAATCAATTTACATACTCCTCCTCGATCTGCAAGTATGATGTCTAATACCATACGATTCTGCAAAGTCATAAGGCGGTCCGCTTGAAGCTCAGCTGTAACATTACTAAGAGCACCTGCTGTCTCATTAATAGTAGTTTCAACAACGCGAACAAGCTGTCGAATATGCCTACTATTGATCATAGGACCCCCAAAAAGGCAGGAAGCCCTTGAAGAAATCTCCTACTTCGTGTGCTGCAGTATCTTCCTTATTGAAGACACCTCTTCCATATCTCCTTCTATGATAGTCTGAAGCAGTAGTGTATGTAGGAGGAAGCAAAAACGCCACATAACATGTTTCTGAAAAATCAGGTGGCAACCATGTGTAGGCTCTGTAATGACAAACAAAATATGTGCCTTTAGCTGGCACAAATGGTGGAGAAGTCCGGTATGCATAGACATAGGTTTGAGCACACACACTCTTACCTAGCTGAGCTTTCGGATTCCGACCAGTACCTTGCAAACAAAAATGGCCTCGGTGGGGTACAATCCAAATAGGGGGAGACCTTTTTTGTCTCTCCTTCTCTGTCAAGCTGGTACTATATCCAGTCACGTTCCAACCAATATAAGCCTGCACCTCATCCTTAGGGATAGCATTATATGCATCAATATCTCGGATCTTAGCTACTATTCCCCTTATCAAGGCACTATTGCTGGAGTTATCTTTAAGGGAACGTAAGGGGCGTACCTCATTTGCATAGATAAACATGGTCTGAAAAGCCCACACAGACCCATTAAAAGAAAAAGGCAAAACCAAATATGGCATACCTTTATCTGTCGTATGAGGCATAAGACCACAAACCCAACAATTAGTGGTATTTACTACTAACTGATGCTGATGCAACAACTGTATGAACGAGTTGTTGACAAATTCTGATCTCCTTGTTTGTTCATGTTCAGGCAACGTATAAAACTGGTGCAAAGAAACAGTAGTGAAATAAAGCATAGGTTGGGAGGTGGGTGCACATGTCTGTTGTGTAACATAGACAATCCAACCCACACAAGCTAATGTGATACTTAAAAACTTCAAAAAAGCACAATATTATAAAACATTTGCTATATATCAATGTACAAAATCTTGTCTTAAGATCTATTCTCTCAACATCTCTTTCAGTTACAACAGACTCCATCCTCTAACGTGCTGCTCGCGGCAATTTTCCTTCTTCACTCAAGTGTGCGTCCAGGCATCCTAGGTGTCCCTAGAACCGCAGACCTTTCGTCAATACGCGGGCCACCCCTTAAGTCTTATACCGTGACCCTGCAGCTGAACCCGGATGGTGGCTCAAAAAAGAAAAAGAAAGATAGTCTCTTGTCTGAAAGAGTATAATACACAAACAAATTCAGATTTTATTTGTCCTTTTTAGACCTTAAGTTGTAGCATTCTTTACCAGGCACAGTTTGATCCTGAAAGAGTGTCTCAGGATGCGTAGTATCAAATCTCAAACACGGCGGCACAGCTTCTTGCAAGACTTCATTATCCGCATGTTCTGACTGAGTCCATTCCAGATGTGCATCGCTAAAAGGTACAAATCTTGGAACCCTTTCACTCTCGGAATCGGCAACACCTTCCTGGACCCAGTTATCGTACGGTAAGGGCAAAGGTATCTTCTTGCAATGTGTACTTTGTACCCAGTTTTTCTTGCCGAACACCTTAATAGCAGTCCGAGTTGATAACAGGACTTGGTATGGACCGGTCCATCTTGGTTCCAAGTTCTTTGACCTCTGGAAATTCCTGGTTAGAATCCAGTCGCCAGGTTGAATCGTGTGGCCTGCGTCTACAGAAACTGAAGGCAAAGTGTCATGGACCTGTTGGTGAAGAACACGCAATTTAGCAGTCAAATCATGTAAGTAGTTAACCAACATAGGGTACTCGATATCACTGTACTTCTTAGGCCTCGGCACACCCCAGACATTCGCCGGGCGTCCAAAAACAATCTCGTATGGGCTAAGTCCCATGCGAGAATGTACTGTCGTTCTCGTGGACAAAAGTGCCAATGGTAAGGCATCCGGCCATGTAAGACCAGAGCTCGCTTGCACCTTGGCCAACTTCAGCTTCAGAGTGCCATTATAGCACTCGACCAGGCCTGCTGACTGGGGGTGATTCGCAGTGTGAAATTTCTGTTTAATACCCAGACCCGCACATACTTTCTTCATAATCTGACCCACAAATTCACTTCCATTATCACTCCATACCATCCTCGGCAAGCCATATCTGGGAAAGAATTCTTTGAGCAAAACCTTGGCTGTAGACAAGGCAGTATTATCCTTTAAGGGGTAGGCCTCTATCCATCTGGAAAAGGCACAAACAACCACAAGGACATACTTCAAGTCATTGCATCTTTCCATATGAATGTAGTCTATCTGCAGCACCTCAAATGGATACATTGGAGGGGTAAAATGACCTGCTGGAGTTGGGGTTCCCTTTCCAGGATTATGCATCAAGCAAATCATGCAGTGTTTAACCAAATTCTCAGCACACTTAGGAATTCCACCATTCTGCCATACCGGAGCCAACAACTTACATATCCCTTTTGAACTAATGTGAGCCAGCCCATGAGCCATAGTAACCACCGGGAGCACATATGCATCCGGCAACAACCATCACCGGTGCCAACCCAACAGCCTGTCGAATCCAACATTCCCGTACTCTCTCTCTACATACTCAATTCTTTCTCAGTAGCTTCTGCCTGAATCATCTTCACACTTTCTGTTGTATCTTCACACATTCCTCCTTCCACAACCCATCTGGCAGGACCTGCAACATACATCCGACTCGTCACATCTTTCGCTGTTTCTATCGCTACTTAATCTGCAAACGCATTCCCTCGACCCACATCATCCGTAACCTTCTTATGCGCACTACACTTTACTATCGCAATTTGGGTCGGCAGAGTAAGTGATTCAAGAAGTTCACTCACTAATTGTCCATGCTGAATTTTCGTACCATGGGAAGTAAGAAATCCTATCTCTTTCCAAAAACGACCAAAACTGTGAGCCACGCCAAATGCATATTGGCTATCAGTAAAAACATTCACTCTCTTTCCTTTTGACAACAAACACGCTCTAGTCAATGCTATCAACTCTGCTGCCTACGCTGAATTCTGTGCAATACGTGTTGTTTCACCAATCGTGTGCAAAGTTGTGACAGCATATGCTGCAGTCGTCTCTCCATTCGGAAGCTTAAAGCACGAACCATCTACCCATAGGGTACCATCAGATTTCGAAAGAGGAGTATCTTTCAGATCAACTCTACCCTTCGTTTCCTCCTCTGTCCGGAGAAAACAGTCATGCTGTTCCTGAACATCTGTCTCTACAAAAATTGGCAACAATGTAGCTGAATTCAATGTGTTGCACCGCTTGATGTGCACATGGCTAGCCAAAAGCGTCAACTCATAACCTGACAAACGTGCACTGGTAAGATGTTGAGTCTTTGTTCTGTTCAATAGGGTATCCACTGCATGTGGGACCATTACAATCAATGTATTATCCAATACCAAACCAGCAGACTGTCGGATAGAAACAACCGCTGCCGCTGTAGCTCTTAGACAACTAGGCAACGCCCTAGCTACCGGATCTAAAGAGGCTGAAAAATACGCACATGGGCGCTGCTTGTCTCCAAATTGTTGCGTCAATACTGACAACGCACAACCTTCTCTCTCGTGTACATAAAGTGTAAAAGGTTTACTATAGTCGGGGTACCCAACACCGGAGCAGAACACAATGAATCATGCTATTCAGAAAAACTCTTCTGACATTCGTCAGACCAAGGAAGAGGGTGTGGTGTGTCCTTAAGAGTAAGTGCCAACAAAGTTTTCGCTAGCAAAGAAAAATTCGGAATCCACTGTCTACAATACGAGGTGATACCTAAAAAGGAACGCACCTCTCTCTGTGTGCATGGCACAGTCATTTGGGCAATCGCTTGAATACGCTCTGGGGTCAATCGTCCTCCCTCCTTCGAAAAGAGATGACCTAAGTAGGTCACTTCTTGTCGGCAATACTGCAACTTCGAAGGTGACACTTTATGATGAAGGTCAGACAGGTGTCGCAACAAAGAAAGAGTAACTTCTTTACAAATCTCTTCATTATCAGCAGCAACCAACAGATCATCAACATACTGGATAAGAGTAGCACCAGAAGGCAATGCAAAACTATCAAGCTGAGTTTTCAAAGCCTGACTATAAATGGAGGGACTCTCACAATAACCTTGAGGAGCGCGTTTAAACCGGAAACTGCGGCCTCCTAAAGAGAAGCCAAAAATATCCCTACTTTCCTCAGCAATCGGAATACTGAAGAAAGCGCTCTTCAGATCAATAACAGAAAACCAAGCAGCTGAGGCAGGGGTCATAGTCAATAAAGCAGTAATGTCTAGGACAACAGGAAACTGTGGCACAACAATCTTATTGACCTCTCGAAGGTCGATCACAAACCGATACACAGGTGGCTGAGAAGAGTCAGTACGCTTAAGGACAGGCAGAACAGGACTATTGCACACATTACCTCTCGTTTCTTCAACCACACCTTTCTCAACCAAATCATAGATAATCGCTAAAAGAGCTCTTTCGCCATCACTGGAAATTTTGTACTCAGGAATGCGAGGTAATTTAGCATTCGACTTAAGGGTGACAACGTAGGGTGGAATCTGCATGAGACCAACATCATTAGGACCTGTAGCCCAAAGTGTATCAGGGAGAGAACGCAGTTCCAGTGGAAGGCGATCCTTAGACAGATACATCGGGGAAATCACTTTCTTACCCACTGTAAGATGTACTCCCAAAGGAGAACAATGTAATGTCGCATGCAATCTTTTCAACAAGTCCAAACCCAACAAATTCTCGCCACAGCCAGTCGTTAGAATAAGGGGAGCCTCCAATTCACCAGGACCAATAGAAAGGGGCAAAGGACAAGAAACCGGGTTACGAACTGGGGCGCCAGAAAATCCTACCGAAACATTAGTCAAGGCAGACAAGGGTGCGCCAGGGAGTTTAGAGTGCATGATAGTACTCTTTGCTGCACCAGTATCCAAAAGAAAAGGTTCTGCCACACCTGATGTAATCACTTCAACATAAGGTCCACTCTGGTCTACTGGAACTGACAGTACTCCCTCCCTTTGTTCATGGCTGTCATAACTATCATTAAAACAGCACTCTCACTTCCAACATAATAATCATCAGTGTAGTATTGAGCAGACTGGACGATCGTAACATTCTGTTGGTCAAAATAATTTATAGAATTCTGAGGGAAAAGGAACGTTCATTCTGGGGAAACGTACCACGTCCCCTACCCCTAGGTACTTTTGGTAACCACCACAACCTCTCAGGTCAGACATACCATTTACACGCTGTAGCAAGATCGGGCAACTATTCTTGAAGTGACCTTCCTCTTTACAATAAGCACACTGATTAGGGCCTAGCGGGAGTCGCGAAGCAAAAGACTCAGGCTTCTGCAACAGTTTCTGAAACTGTGGGGGTTGCTGAAACTGACGCTGATTAGGGCGAGGCGGATAAGCCTGCTGCAGAAGAACTTTCGTTTTTAATTCTCTAGTCTTCTTCTCTACTTTATCCTTCTCATCTTTAGCTCTATTCTCATAGTGTTGTGCAGTAGTCAATATCGGGGCCGAAGAAGAAACAGCCCATGAACTCTCTGAGTCCTTTAACTTATTAGAAAGTTCAGGAAGTAAATTAAAAACAAACTTATCTACAAACAACCTCTGAGCACCTTCTGTACTCATGTCCTGACCACTATGATCAATGACCGTTGCCTCAAACCTAGTGAAGAAATCAGACACACTCTCATCTTTCTTTTGGTGGCATGCTGCTAACTTGTCCCAATTCACCCGCAAAGGAGGCATCCTAGTTTTCATTAAATTAATAATCCTACCAGGTAGTTCTGCAACTAAGGGTTCAGGTTTGGCACCTCCTACCTGCCGACCAGCTGCAGCAGTAATATTAACCCACGTATCTCCTAACTCTGGCGCGTGATCCTCATGACAGATCTTCGCCCACAAGGGTTGAGGAACTACATTACCCATCAACATATCTATGTCAGCTAAATTCATAACACACGCATCAACTGTCTGAGACAACTCCTTGTAATAACCAGCAGGATTTTTACGGGGGTCAGGCAAGGTCTGCTTAAGAGCCAGGACCTCAGCTCTCTTCCAAGGGACATGCACCCACACTCGCTGAAAATGAGCCGGTGCAGCCACAATACCATGAGCGGCATCAGCCACAACTGTCTCTCTCCATACAGGGGGAACCTCTCTCATAGGATGCTGCTTCACTTTTCTCCTAACAGAAGGGTCAGGTTCGAACAATAACTGAGGTGGAAGTCTAGACCTAAAAGTGAGTAGTGTCTCTACCGCTTCCTCAACATCGGAACCCACTATCGTTCCTTTAGCAAATTCGGACTGAACATTAATCAATTCCAGTGGAATTGAACCCAACTCATTATCTTCCCACTCCTGATGACGGAAGGTACACATGACATCAAAAACATACCTTTGTTTTGGTGCCTCCCACTGTAGGAAGATATCCATAACCACTTGTGGACCGTACTTGGAGGCATTCGAAACCCATCTACGAGCAAGGAGATCTAACACTGCCCGCTCTTCGGGACCAGGAAGCTGACTACGTCTCTGCTTACGTTCAGAAAGAGGAGTCATATTCAGTGACCCAAAGAAAGGAGACAAAAGACTAGTGACAGTCTCAGTCATTTGTTGCCGAGCAGAAGGAGAAGAAGTTGACATGAGGACAGGAGACAAAGTGTTTTGAGGCAAGAGAGACGTAGGGACAGAAATAGGAGAAGTCGAAGATAAAGGAGTGTAAGGCAAAGGAGTTTGAGGCAAGGCTGGTGACAAAGCTGGCGGCCCTGGAGGGGGCTGCGCTGCGGGAGGAAGAACCACCTGTGAAGCAACAGGTGGCTGAACAACAACAGGGGGTTGAACGACAACAAGGGGTGCAACAACTGGAGGTAACGGAGGTGCAGTAGCACCCTGCACATAATGGGGTGGTAATCTCAGTAAATGTGACATCAAAGGATCCTTTTCAGGGTCTTCAGTCACATTTGAAAGGGGAGGTGGCAAAGCCGGGTAACATTTGTCAATGGCCATGCAATGTTGTCTATCTGACACTTCAATCGCACGATCTTCTTCATCTTCCTTAAACTGCCTAGCAGCTTGCATTACCGACATATTCCTTTCCTTCCTATCTCTCTTAGCTTGCTTAATTTCTCGCTGTTTGGCTTCCTTACGCCAAAGGCGGAAAGAGTCAAACATCGCCGGCCGGGCTTTCTTCTTAAATAGCGCAGCTTCTAGGTTATCTAAAACATCTGTTTCAAAACTACCATGTTGGGGCCATCGTAAAATACCATCTTTCCTTGTATAACGGACCCATACTTCATTAAAGGTAATGGGACCCACACCATGCTTTGAATAGAGCTCATAAGTTGGAGTTCCAACCGGAGGTATCGGACACGAGTCCTCCAATCGGGAATCCTTATTACAACTACTACAAAACCATTTCTACAATACGAGGTGATACCTAAAAAGGAACGCACCTCTCTCTGTGTGCATGGCACAGTCATTTGGGCAATCGCTTGAATACGCTCTGGGGTCAATCGTCCTCCCTCCTTCGAAAAGAGATGACCTAAGTAGGTCACTTCTTGTCGGCAATACTGCAACTTCGAAGGTGACACTTTATGATGAAGGTCAGACAGGTGTCGCAACAAAGAAAGAGTAACTTCTTTACAAATCTCTTCATTATCAGCAGCAACCAACAGATCATCAACATACTGGATAAGAGTAGCACCAGAAGGCAATGCAAAACTATCAAGCTGAGTTTTCAAAGCCTGACTATAAATGGAGGGACTCTCACAATAACCTTGAGGAGCGCGTTTAAACCGGAAACTGCGGCCTCCTAAAGAGAAGCCAAAAATATCCCTACTTTCCTCAGCAATCGGAATACTGAAGAAAGCGCTCTTCAAATCAATAACAGAAAACCAAGCAGCTGAGGCAGGGGTCATAGTCAATAAAGCAGTAATGTCTAGGACAACAGGAAACTGTGGCACAACAATCTTATTGACCTCTCGAAGGTCAATCACAAACCGATACACAGGTGGCTGAGAAGAGTCAGTACGCTTAAGGACAGGCAGAACAGGACTATTACACACATTACCTCTCGTTTCTTCAACCACACCTTTCTCAACCAAATCATAGATAATCGCTAAAAGAGCTCTTTCGCCATCAATGGAAATTTTGTACTCAGGAATGCGAGGTAATTTAGCATTCGACTTAAGGGTGACAACGTAGGGTGGAATCTGCAAGAGACCAACATCATTAGGACCTGTAGCCCAAAGTGTATCAGGGAGAGAACGCAGTTCCAGTGGAAGGCGATCCTTAGACAGATACATCAGGGAAATCACTTTCTTACCCACTGTAAGATGTACTCCCAAAGGAGAACAATGTAATGTCGCATGCAATCTTTTCAACAAGTCCAAACCCAACAAATTCTCGCCACAGCCAGTCGTTAGAATAAGGGGAGCCTCCAATTCACCAGGACCAATAGAAAGGGACAAAGGACAAGAAACCGGGTTACGAACTGGGGCGCCAGAAAATCCTACCGAAACATTAGTCAAGGCAGACAAGGGTGCGCCAGGGAGTTTAGAGTGCATGATAGTACTCTTTGCTGCACCAGTATCCAAAAGAAAAGGTTCTGCCACACCTGATGTAATCACTTCAACATAAGGTCCACTCTGGTCTACTGGAACTGACAGTACTCCCTCCCTTTGTTTATGGCTGTCATAACTATCATTAAAACCAGCACTCTCACTTCCAACATAATAATCATCAGTGTAGTATTGAGCAGACTGGACGATCGTAACATTCTGTTGGTCAAAATAATTTATAGAATTCTGAGGGAAAAGGAACGTTCATTCTGGGGAAACGTACCACGTCCCCTACCCCTAGGTACTTTTGGTAACCACCACAACCTCTCAGATCAGACATACCATTTACACGCTGTAGCAAGATCGGGCAACTATTCTTGAAGTGACCTTCCTCTTTACAATAAGCACACTGATTAGGGCCTAGCGGGAGTCGCGAAGCAAAAGACTCAGGCTTCTGCAACAGTTTCTGAAACTGTGGGGGTTGCTGAAACTGACGCTGATTAGGGCGAGGCGGATAAGCCTGCTGCAGAAGAACTTTCGTTTTTAATTCTCTAGTCTTCTTCTCTACTTTATCCTTCTCATCTTTAGCTCTATTCTCATAGTGTTGTGCAGTAGTCAATATCGGGGCCGAAGAAGAAACAGCCCATGAACTCTCTGAGTCCTTTAACTTATTAGAAAGTTCAGGAAGTAAATTAAAAACAAACTTATCTACAAACAACCTCTGAGCACCTTCTGTACTCATGTCCTGACCACTATGATCAATGACCGTTGCCTCAAACCTAGTGAAGAAATCAGACACACTCTCATCTTTCTTTTGGTGGCATGCTGCTAACTTGTCCCAATTCACCCGCAAAGGAGGCATCCTAGTTTTCATTAAATTAATAATCCTACCAGGTAGTTCTGCAACTAAGGGTTCAGGTTTGGCACCTCCTACCTGCCGACCAGCTGCAGCAGTAATATTAACCCACGTATCTCCTAACTCTGGCGCGTGATCCTCATGACAGATCTTCGCCCACAAGGGTTGAGGAACTAAATTACCCATCAACATATCTATGTCAGCTAAATTCATAACACACGCATCAACTGTCTGAGACAACTCCTTGTAATAACCAGCAGGATTTTTACGGGGGTCAGGCAAGGTCTGCTTAAGAGCCAGGACCTCAGCTCTCTTCCAAGGGACATGCACCCACACTCGCTGAAAATGAGCCGGTGCAGCCACAATACCATGAGCGGCATCAGCCACAACTGTCTCTCTCCATACAGGGGGAACCTCTCTCATAGGATACTGCTTCACTTTTCTCCTAACAGAAGGGTCAGGTTCGAACAATAACTGAGGTGGAAGTCTAGACCTAAAAGTGAGTAGTGTCTCTACCGCTTCCTCAACATCGGAACCCACTATCGTTCCTTTAGCAAATTCGGACTGAACATTAATCAATTCCAGTGGAATTGAACCCAACTCATTATCTTCCCACTCCTGATGACGGAAGGTACACATGACATCAAAAACATACCTTTGTTTTGGTGCCTCCCACTGTAGGAAGATATCCATAACCACTTGTGGACCGTACTTGGAGGCATTCGAAACCCATCTACGAGCAAGGAGATCTAACACTGCCCGCTCTTCGGGACCAGGAAGCTGACTACGTCTCTGCTTACGTTCAGAAAGAGGAGTCATATTCAGTGACCCAAAGAAAGGAGACAAAAGACTAGTGACAGTCTCAGTCATTTGTTGCCGAGCAGAAGGAGAAGAAGTTGACATGAGGACAGGAGACAAAGTGTTTTGAGGCAAGAGAGACGTAGGGACAGAAATAGGAGAAGTCGAAGATAAAGGAGTGTAAGGCAAAGGAGTTTGAGGCAAGGCTGGTGACAAAGCTGGCGGCCCTGGAGGGGGCTGCGCTGCGGGAGGAAGAACCACCTGTGAAGCAACAGGTGGCTGAACAACAACAGGGGGTTGAACGACAACAAGGGGTGCAACAACTGGAGGTAACGGAGGTGCAGTAGCACCCTGCACATAATGGGGTGGTAATCTCAGTAAATGTAACATCAAAGGATCCTTTTCAGGGTCTTCAGTCACATTTGAAAGGGGAGGTGGCAAAGCCGGGTAACATTTGTCAATGGCCATGCAATGTTGTCTATCTGACACTTCAATCGCACGATCTTCTTCATCTTCCTTAAACTGCCTAGCAGCTTGCATTACCGACATATTCCTTTCCTTCCTATCTCTCTTAGCTTGCTTAATTTCTCGCTGTTTGGCTTCCTTACGCCAAAGGCGGAAAGAGTCAAACATCGCCGGCCGGGCTTTCTTCTTAAATAGCGCAGCTTCTAGGTTATCTAAAACATCTGTTTCAAAACTACCATGTTGGGGCCATCGTAAAATACCATCTTTCCTTGTATAACGGACCCATACTTCATTAAAGGTAATGGGACCCACACCATGCTTTGAATAGAGCTCATAAGTTGGAGTTCCAACCGGAGGTATCGGACACGAGTCCTCCAATCGGGAATCCTTATTACAACTACTACAAAACCATTTCTACAATACGAGGTGATACCTAAAAAGGAACGCACCTCTCTCTGTGTGCATGGCACAGTCATTTGGGCAATCGCTTGAATACGCTCTGGGGTCAATCGTCCTCCCTCCTTCGAAAAGAGATGACCTAAGTAGGTCACTTCTTGTCGGCAATACTGCAACTTCGAAGGTGACACTTTATGATGAAGGTCAGACAGGTGTCGCAACAAAGAAAGAGTAACTTCTTTACAAATCTCTTCATTATCAGCAGCAACCAACAGATCATCAACATACTGGATAAGAGTAGCACCAGAAGGCAATGCAAAACTATCAAGCTGAGTTTTCAAAGCCTGACTATAAATGGAGGGACTCTCACAATAACCTTGAGGAGCGCGTTTAAACCGGAAACTGCGGCCTCCTAAAGAGAAGCCAAAAATATCCCTACTTTCCTCAGCAATCGGAATACTGAAGAAAGCGCTCTTCAGATCAATAACAGAAAACCAAGCAGCTGAGGCAGGGGTCATAGTCAATAAAGCAGTAATGTCTAGGACAACAGGAAACTGTGGCACAACAATCTTATTGACCCCTCGAAGGTCAATCACAAACCGATACACAGGTGGCTGAGAAGAGTCAGTACGCTTAAGGACAGGCAGAACAGGACTATTACACACATTACCTCTCGTTTCTTCAACCACACCTTTCTCAACCAAATCATAGATAATCGCTAAAAGAGCTCTTTCGCCATCAATGGAAATTTTGTACTCAGGAATGCGAGGTAATTTAGCATTCGACTTAAGGGTGACAACATAGGGTGGAATCTGCAAGAGACCAACATCATTAGGACCTGTAGCCCAAAGTGTATCAGGGAGAGAACGCAGTTCCAGTGGAAGGCGATCCTTAGACAGATACATCGGGGAAATCACTTTCTTACCCACTGTAAGATGTACTCCCAAAGGAGAACAATGTAATGTCGCATGCAATCTTTTCAACAAGTCCAAACCCAACAAATTCTCGCCACAGCCAGTCGTTAGAATAAGGGGAGCCTCCAATTCACCAGGACCAATAGAAAGGGGCAAAGGACAAGAAACCGGGTTACGAACTGGGGCGCCAGAAAATCCTACCGAAACATTAGTCAAGGCAGACAAGGGTGCGCCAGGGAGTTTAGAGTGCATGATAGTACTCTTTGCTGCACCAGTATCCAAAAGAAAAGGTTCTGCCACACCTGATGTAATCACTTCAACATAAGGTCCACTCTGGTCTACTGGAACTGACAGTACTCCCTCCCTTTGTTCATGGCTGTCATAACTATCATTAAAACCAGCACTCTCACTTCCAACATAATAATCATCAGTGTAGTATTGAGCAGACTGGACGATCGTAACATTCTGTTGGTCAAAATAATTTATAGAATTCGGAGGGAAAAGGAACGTTCATTCTGGGGAAACGTACCACGTCCCCTACCCCTAGGTACTTGTTGGTAACCACCACAACCTCTCAGACGAGACATACCATTTACACGCTGTAGCAAGATCGGGCAACTATTCTTGAAGTGACCTTCCTCTTTACAATAAGCACACTGATTAGGGCCTAGCGGGAGTCGCGAAGCAAAAGACTCAGGCTTCTGCAACAGTTTCTGAAACTGTGGGGGTTGCTGAAACTGACGCTGATTAGGGCGAGGCGGATAAGCCTGCTGCAGAAGAACTTTCGTTTTTAATTCTCTAGTCTTCTTCTCTACTTTATCCTTCTCATCTTTATCTCTATTCTCATAGTGTTGTGCAGTAGTCAATATCGGGGCCGAAGAAGAAACAGCCCATGAACTCTCTGAGTCCTTTAACTTATTAGAAAGTTCAGGAAGTAAATTAAAAACAAACTTATCTACAAACAACCTCTGAGCACCTTCTGTACTCATGTCCTGACCACTATGATCAATGAATGTTGCCTCAAACCTAGTGAAGAAATCAGACACACTCTCATCTTTCTTTTGTTTGCATGCTGCTAACTTGTCCCAATTCACCCGCAAAGGAGGCATCCTAGTTTTCATTAAATTAATAATCCTACCAGGTAGTTCTGCAACTAAGGGTTCAGGTTTGGCACCTCCTACCTGCCGACCAGCTGCAGCAGTAATATTAACCCACGTATCTCCTAACTCTGGCGCGTGATCCTCCTGACAGATCTTCGCCCACAAGGGTTGAGGAACTACATTACCCATCAACATATCTATGTCAGCTAAATTCATAACACACGCATCAACTGTCTGAGACAACTCCTTGTAATAACCAGCAGGATTTTTACGGGGGTCAGGCAAGGTCTGCTTAAGAGCCAGGACCTCAGCTCTCTTCCAAGGGACATGCACCCACACTCGCTGAAAATGAGCCGGTGCAGCCACAATACCATGAGCGGCATCAGCCACAACTGTCTCTCTCCATACAGGGGGAACCTCTCTCATAGGATACTGCTTCCCTTTTCTCCTAACAGAAGGGTCAGGTTCGAACAATAACTGAGGTGGAAGTCTAGACATAAAAGTGAGTAGTGTCTCTACCGCTTCCTCAACATCGGAACCCACTATCGTTCCTTTAGCAAATTCGGACTGAACATTAATCAATTCCAGTGGAATTGAACCCAACTCATTATCTTCCCACTCCTGATGACGGAAGGTACACATGACATCAAAAACATACCTTTGTTTTGGTGCCTCCCACTGTAGGAAGATATCCATAACCACTTGTGGACCGTACTTGGAGGCATTCGAAACCCATCTACGAGCAAGGAGATCTAACACTGCCCGCTCTTCGGGACCAGGAAGCTGACTACGTCTCTGCTTACGTTCAGAAAGAGGAGTCATATTCAGTGACCCAAATAAAGGAGACAAAAGACTAGTGACAGTCTCAGTCATTTGTTGCCGAGCAGAAGGAGAAGAAGTTGACATGAGGACAGGAGACAAAGTGTTTTGAGGCAAGAGAGACGTAGGGACAGAAATAGGAGAAGTCGAAGATAAAGGAGTGTAAGGCAAAGGAGTTTGAGGCAAGGCTGGTGACAAAGCTGGCGGCCCTGGAGGGGGCTGCGCTGCGGGAGGAAGAACCACCTGTGAAGCAACAGGTGGCTGAACAACAACAGGGGGTTGAACGACAACAAGGGGTGCAACAACTGGAGGTAACGGAGGTGCAGTAGCACCCTGCACATAAGGGGGTGGTAATCTCAGTAAATGTGACATCAAAGGATCCTTTTCAGGGTCTTCAGTCACATTTGAAAGGGGAGGTGGCAAAGCCGGGTAACATTTGTCAATGGCCATGCAATGTTGTCTATCTGACACTTCAATCGCACGATCTTCTTCATCTTCCTTAAACTGCCTAGCAGCTTGCATTACCGACATATTCCTTTCCTTCCTATCTCTCTTAGCTTGCTTAATTTCTCGCTGTTTGGCTTCCTTACGCCAAAGGCGGAAAGAGTCAAACATCGCCGGCCGGGCTTTCTTCTTAAATAGCGCAGCTTCTAGGTTATCTAAAACATCTGTTTCAAAACTACCATGTTGGGGCCATCGTAAAATACCATCTTTCCTTGTATAACGGACCCATACTTCATTAAAGGTAATGGGACCCACACCATGCTTTGAATAGAGCTCATAAGTTGGAGTTCCAACCGGAGGTATCGGACACGAGTCCTCCAATCTGGAATCCCTATTACAACTACTACGAAACCATTTCCTAATTTTGCCAAAACCAGGCATCTTTAGCTCACTAGTCTTGCTTCAAACTTCAAGGGGTTATCAAAAATGATACACTCATAAATATACGAACCCCTCGGCTTCGACCGTTGCATTGGCCGAATCAAAACCAAGAAACAAAACAAAGTCGTGGGAGCGACCAACTTATACTTAACCAAAATGTCTGTCACGCCACCAGAAGACCGTCTAACGTCTCGCCTTACAAATCATCAGAAGAGGGTCCAAGACAGGGCGACAGTCAGGGCAGCAGTCCTTCACAGCTGTCGGAAAGGGGAAGCCTCACATAAAAAAAAACCTTCGGTCCACGTCGACATGCAGGAGTCAATGAAGTGGCAGCCGTCCTCCAGAATTTCCTCACGGGGCTCCTCACAATTTTCGGGCTTGGACCAGTACCGCTGAAGTCGCCCCACGTGGGGCGCCAGTTGAAGAACCGGGGTTTAACCCAGCGGCGTCAGCGGCACGCCTAAGATCTTCGAGTTCACTTGTCTTGGTATTCAAAGACACGGAATACTTCTGGATGGTGTCAGAGACCAAGTTTATTAGCTGCAGCTAGTAACAGTGATCCTAGAAATACATCACAGTGTAAATTCTCAGGAGACTGCTCATTTTACTAAGGTGAGACGTCTCCTTTTATACCCAATATTCACATTATAAATGTACACCCACTGCACAAAATTCTAGCCAATAAGATACATTTTCAAACAAAGTATCACATAGCAAAAACTCAATTTACAGTATCCCAACCCAAAAGTTAATTATTAGGAATGTCCCAAATTCAATCTCCACAAGCCGGATAAACCTATAATTGAAAGCATAACCCATGTAATGAAGAAACATAAAAAAGAAACAGTAACAGATGCTGAACAAGATAAGGCATGTGCAAGGAAACTAAAAAAGTTAACGATGTCCTGAACATTGATTGTCAATCTCAGACAAAGATCGATCAGGGAAATTGGCTTTGCGAGGTCAGTTTCAGGTGAAGAGGTCAGTTTCTTACAGTTGATTTCAGAGTCAAAAAGAAACCTAGTTAATGTATACATGAACTAAGAAGGCCAGGCCACTTTGTTCGCCAGGCTACCTTTACAGGCCTACGTGAGGGCAACACAAAATGGTGGCACAGAACAAAATGGAGTCAGACTCGAGAATCACAGAACCTCAGTGGACCCACTCACAGTCTTTTCTGACCCACTTTTAACTCACTTTATTGGTCTTGAAGAAGCGCCAAGGATTGTTTTGACCACTTAGACGGCGCAAAACATGTTGACCTAATAGTTACTGCAGCACATTACGCCCCATCTGTAACACACGAACTACAGGTTTTTTAACCTGGCAAGGGAACCTACATATTACATTTAATTCACCCTGGTATCCCTTAGCTAGTTTTCTCATTCACTCACTCAAGCATTTGTTCTGTCAGAACCCTTTATCTCACACCCTCACTCATCATACGGCAGTACCAAAAAAAGATTTCAGCCACAGCGACCCTTCGGGGGACTCACAGGGCATGCAGCTCGGTCCAGATGAGGAGCAATCGCCCGTTGATGAAGCATGACATCCTTCAGGGTGTGTGAATGCGTCAAGAGACAAGACTTGCGCTTGCCTCTAGCCTGCGGCGTGCAGACCTAGGCCCTTATCTGATTTCTCTTCTCTTTCTTTGTTGTGGGTGACTATTGCGCCCAACCCTTGGAACAGTTACCCCCGTTTTAATTGATACCTTATAAGTGGAGAGGGGTGTGAGAAGTTGGCCTGATATATGATGTTCACTAGTTCTAGTGACCACCTTGTGTCAGTCCAAACAACCCTTATGGTGATTGCTTGTAAGTCAACCTTATAGACCAGCTATCCTAATGGTAGCGTGGACAAAGCAGTCTTAGGCTAAACTCTTTTGGCATGTGAAGCCGGCTGTATTACCATATGTAACCCCTTGAACACCAAGTGAAAGGACACCACACAGGATATATATTCAAAATATATATGTATTTATTACTACAAATAGTCCCCTGAACTCTTTATGAGCACAAGAGCAAACACGTAAAAACAATTCAATTGATAAGTATACAAAAGTTGCACAAATATGGATAGGCCCTGGTGGCTCCTAAAACCATAGTAAAGAAGTGGTATAAGTACCACGAGTCCAAAGGAAATAAGGCCTAGGGCCTGGGGAATCGCTGGGGCTATGCTGTACTAACGCAAGTTAGGAACTAGGAGGCCCACGGGATCTGGTTTGTAGTGCGCAAAGTTAGGAGCAATTTACATTGAAGTCAATGGGTGCGTAAAAGTTAAAAAGGTAAAGGTAGGAAGTCTTTTGGTCAGTCTAGAACTTAACCCTGTGGAATCTGGACACTAGGAGTGTTAAACTACTCGGGGGCACCGGAGTGCCAGCGTTACCTCACCCACAGGAAGCGGGTGCAGTGGTGCCAAAGTGTGTCGGGATTCTGCAGGAGTTCAGATGGAGCCTTGGAGTGTTGATGCTGCAGGCGACCTGATGTGAAGAGTTCCGGTGGATCCAAGGGTGGATCTGAAGTGATGAAGATCTGAAAGCAGAGGGGACAATGTTCACAGTCACTAGCCAGTGACCGGCGTGGAACCAGGAAGGAACCAGGCGTTGTCGGGTGCCAACAGGTGATGTCGTGAAGCTTGTCTCTTCAGCAGCATGGACTAGGCGATGATGACGACGACCAGGAGTCACTCACGAGCTTTCCCACGTAGGCTCTAGTTGATGGCGGAGTCGGCTTCTCGATCAGAGCAAACAGGCCTTGGCTAATGCAAGCCACGCAGGAAACAAAGAAGGCTTCTCACTCTAACCAGCAAGGTCAGAGGGGTTGCTGCTTTTGGAAGCAGCAAGGGCCAGTCTGGAGCATCCAGACCAGCGGTGTAAAGTTGTCATTTGGTTGCCAAGATGGCCACTAGCCAACGGACTAGTAACCGGATAGGCGCGTCGAGTGGAACAAAGCAAAAGGGCCCCACGCAGATCTCGTGAGAGCTGGAGGGCTGGTCCTTGGTGCAAATGTAGCAAGGTAGTGGGGCTTCTCAAGACCCCAAGCACAGCATTGAGGGGGCCTCAGGTGCTGCGCAGTTAGCTTCTGGTGGACGTTTCAAGAGGTCCGGTCCCACGTCTCAGGTCGCCTCCACTCATCTCAGCTTTGCAGGGACTGTGGATCGGGCTGTTAGATGTCTGGGAGTCTGGTTCTTGTCAGGCTCTGGGCTCGGGCTCTAGCAGGAGGCGGCGGCAAAGCAGTCGTTGATCGCTGGATGGTGCCTGTATTCACAGGGTGGCCACTCCTTGGCCACAAGGGAGAATCTTCAGTCTTCTGAGCAGCAGAACGTCGAAGGTCCAGAGGTTCTTCTTATGTAGTCGAATTTCAGGGTAATCTGCCGTCTTGGGACTCAGCTCCTACTTTTAAACCAATTCTAGGGACTGAACTACCTACTAGGTCCCTCCTATGGGTGGGACCAGGAAGGGGGGTGGTTACACCCCCTTTCCTTTGTCCAGTTTCGCGCCAGAGCTGGGGTTGGAGTGCCCCAGCACTGGTTTGAACTGGCCTATGCACGGGGACACCTTGTGTGCCCCGGGCATGTCTGATTCTATTCAGCCCTACCTAACCAGATACACAAAATCCTGTCTGGGGTGGTGCTAGCACCTCCCAAGGCAGGAAACCCTTTGTCCAAGCCTCCCTCGCTGGAAGGACTCCCAGCAGCAGGCGGTCAAACTTGTGTCTGTGGTGGCAGCATCCATTTTGTGATGCTGAGGCTCCGTTTAACTTTAACCGGGGTTCAGGTTCTGTACATGTCGTGTCCTTCTAGAAGGGTGGAATGCTACCCCCGTCACCAGAATTGGCGAGGGGGTAGTATTCCAATTCGTATGACACCTTACTCGACATGTTTTGATAATGTCAAACCAGAGTTAGCATTTAACCGCGAGGTTCATAATGCACTTAAGAGTATATGGTATGACGCTATCAGGAAACAGCTAAAAGACATGGTTCCAAAAGCTGCAGACAGGCTCAGCTCGTGCTAGAGCACCATCTCACACATAACCAAGCACTCTGCCTCCAGGATCGATAAGGCCTGCCATAGGAGTGACTTATAGGTTACTGTGTGTCCTTGTATGTGTTAGATATAGAGATACTATACCTAAAGCAAGGGGTGATTACACCACCTTGCCCCAGCTGAGTGATCAGCCAGTTGTGTCAAATAGTAAGGCCAGGCCAGGGGTGGCACAATACGTGCTGCAGCCCCTGGTAGGCCTTGGATGCACCTATGCCCTGGGTACCTAGGGTACATTGTACAGGGGCTCACAAGGTGATCCATGTTCCAATTGGTAATGCACCTAAAGTGCATTGGCATACATTTAGAGAGAGAACAGCAGGCTGTGGGTCTGATTGGCAGGCCCACAGCCACATTAAGTCAAAAACCAGTGAAGCAAAAAGCAAAAATTGGGGTGACCATAGTATAGCAGACCCTACTCTCCTACAAGGGGCTTGCTCTAGCAATCCCATGGTGCTCTCTTTGGGGGTAGTGTGGTCAAGCAGCCTTAGGCTTATCAGAGAGGAGTGTTAGACATCTGCGATACACACACAGTCAATAAATGGTACACACAATTCAAGAATAAGATGTACAACAATTTATAAAAATAACACGTATCTTTATATATATATTTAGGCACCAAAGTCTATACGATCAGGCAAGTAGGTTTCGAGATAGAAATATTTGTAGTTTTCAAAAGTCAACATTTAGGGCATTTTCCAGAATCTGCATTGTTATCCTATGGAGGAAAAACAAATACTGCATACAAGTTCCTTACATCGACTTATGAGACCAATCTCTCAGACTTAAGGTGAGTATGGGGCAAGGTCCAAAGCAGCACCAAGAAGTCACCACAGGCGGGACTGGGGTGGCCGGGTACAGAGTTGCAAAACGTTGAAGTAAATGGGGATCAGTACAGTCAAAAAGAGGCTGCAGGTTTGGACCGGGAGCCCAGTCTGGCTGAACCAACAGGGGGGCTAGGTCTCACGATGCTCGGGGATGTGGGGACACTTTGGTCCTCTTCTTCTCAGGTCGGGATGGCCAGGTGCAGAAGTGTCCTGAGGCAACGGGTTTTTGTCACCAGAGACACTTGCGGGAGAGGGGGCCTGCACAAAGAGGATTCAGGTGGCATCAGGAAGTCCACAGCTAGAAAACCCAAAGTGGGCTTTGAGTCTGGAGGGTCTGAGGACCACGCTGGCACCATAGGCCCACTTCAACACAATCTAGGGGGCACAGGTGCAGAGGTGCTTTCCGATGTCATGTTTTTGGCTGTCCTTAGTCCTCACAGATCTTCTGGGGTGCCTGCAGGATGCAGAGGAGCAGCTCCACCACTCCATGGAAGCTCATGGGTCTTAGTTGAAGGCCGGAAGTCTTTCCAGGCTTTTGGAGGCACAGACAGCTGCAGGATAAGTCGTCGTTGGTGCAATTGTCGAGGACAGTAGGCTGGCCGGCAGGGTTGGCGCCAGATCAGTTGCTGGTCTGCTGTTCTTGCTTTTGCAACTCTTCAGCGTCCGTCTTCGTTCAGGTCAGAAGGATCTGATTTCATGTGCCAGAGGCTTCCATAAATATTGAATTTAGGTGTTTTAGGAGAGTGTAGGGTATTAGCTAATGGGCTACCTACTCCTGGGTCACGATGCCTCCTATTTGACCACTTCCTTTGGGAAGTGGGTGTAGGAGAGTAGGATCTGCTTCTTTTGTTTACCCCCACTTTTTGCTCGTGTTTCACTGTTTTTCGAATTTAGTCTTACTGGGGCCCTGCTATCCAGGACCCCAGACTAGCTGCTTGCTCTCTAAATTGATTCCATGTACTTTAGGTACACTCCAGTTTGGTTACTGGGGTACCCTTGTGAGTCCCTAGTATATGGTACACCAGGTACTAAGGGCATAGGTACCCCAGAGGCCTACCAGGGGCTGCAGCATGCATTATGCCACCCCGGGAAGCCTTACAAAATGACACCACAGGACTGCTACTGCAGCCTGGGTAAGGTGGTGCATGCACCCCTTACTTAGATATAGGCTACCTATATCTACCTTAAATCACTGCACATATAAACCTATCAGTCACCCCTATGGCAGGCCTTATCAATCCTGAAGGCAGGGTGCTGGGTTTTGTGTGAGAGGGTGCTAATGCATGAGCAGGGCCCCTCTGCAGAATCGGGACCTTTTCTCTGGGGCTGTTCTGTGATGCAGCTAGACCATATACTCTTAAGTGCATTATAACCTCGCATTAAATGCTAACATTGGAATGGCTGCACGGAAACATGTTGTGTTTGGTGTCAAACACTTTGGAATCCTACTCCCCCACCAGTTCTGGCGTCGGGGGTAGAATTCCACCTTTCTAGAGGGAGAGACATGTACACACCGGTATACCCGGTACCAAGTTTAAAGATCCCTGGCATCACACAATGGAGGCTGCAGCCACAGACACGAGTCTGGCCTCCTGCTGCTGGACAAAACTCCGGCAGGGGAGTCCTGAACAATAGGTTTCCTGTCACAGGGAGGTGTCACCACCTCCCAGACAGGCTTTAGTGTATTGGGGCTGTGTGGGTGCACTCCAAGAGTGCTTTGAAGTCTGCACTGGGGGCCCATTTGGTGTCCCTGTGCATAGCCCAGTTCAAACCTGTTGCAGGGTCTACCAGCCCCTGCTCTGGTGCAAAACTGGACAAAGGGAATCGGTGTAGCCACCCCTCTTTCCAATCCCTCCCATAGGTGGGTCCCCAGAGTATATTCAAGCCCTTCCTTGGGTATAAGAAAGGAACCCCTAACTACAGGACTTTAGATTACACCTGGACGAAACTGATACTGAATCCTGGAACTTTGACGATCTGCACCACGCTGGATGACTGAAGAATCTCCCTTGGAGTAAAGGAGTTTCTCCCCTGCTTGGCAGGCACCAATGACGCATCTGACCGGTTTGCATCTCCGAAGCTCCCGACGGACTCCGAAGTAATTGCAACCCAGGAGGTTGATTTCCAGACTTTTCCAAGGCCGACCTGAATCCTCAGCAAAGCTGAGACCCACAGCCCTCGTGAGTACCGTGGACCGGAACCCCTGGACACCGTGCACATTTGCAAGTGCATATGCTTCTTGGCAATCCTTGAGGCTGTGCTTTGGCCCCAACCCCGAGCAGCATTTCCACCGATGATTGTTGGCCTAGACTCACGAGTGTTCGGTGAGCCGACTTCTTGGGATTTCTCTTCGAGGTACCTTCGCAATCCCTGGTCCATTGACTGGTGGGTCCCTGAGAAGGCAACTTTGACTTTCCTTGGGCTGCCCTGGTTGCTCCAGACGTGCCCTGACTCTCCACCATTGGTGAGTCTCCCGGACCTGCTATGCTGTTTGAACTCTTGCAACAATCTCTTATAAAAAAAAGCATGCACAGTCTCTTTGGATGCTTGAGTAGTTTGATTGATCTTTACCAGTCGATATCCTTTGCAGGCATTTTTCCTTTCAAAAACATAATTACTTGCCTATATTTTTTATCACCTCTAACAAGAACGCATGGGTTATCGGATTTCTAGTGAGTTCTTCCTCCAGCCATTGAATGGCCACTTTACAATCAGCCCACAAATCACTTGGTACCACAGTATCAAAATGAGTATTCATATCTATCGATAATTCTTAACGAATCTGTCAACCTGGGTGTACCACAATACTGGACAATGCCTAAATTTAGGGACGTCATTTGTGAATGCAGCAAGATCAATCTTACTTCGAGGCATATGTACATACCCGCCACCTGGCACCTCTCTTAATGGGAAACGTTGTGTTCCCTCTCAGTCTTGAACACTCAGGTGGTTCTCCCTTTCCCTCTGTGGTGGACCCACTTTCAATTTATTTTGTTCTTTCTTTTTGGCCCCACCTACCTTACCATTTGTCTAACTCTCTCCACTTCCGTGTACTGCCAATCATTTCACTACTTTGCAGTTTAATCCCTGAAGCCCTCATACTCATTATAGCTTCGTCATCAACACACACGATAACTCTTCTGTAATTACTTGGTCTTGTTAAGATCTATGCCATAGACTCAGGACAACTCTGAAAGCTTAGCATGGGCTTGCCCTGCACGTTATGTATCATCCTTCCACATATACACAAGTTCATAATCTTGATAATTATCTTTATGGGAAAAGTTAAGATTTCCTGAAATCATTTAATCAAAGTCCAATTTTAATCTAACCACATCCACATTTCCTTCTCTGGGAGCTGGATTTGCCTACTTGACTCTGAGCTTTCACAACCTCTGGTGTTTGGACAAAATATTGAGTCAAAAATATTGTTTGGACAAAATATTGTGTCAAGAATATCGTGAAGGTAAGTTTCTATAGGTAATCAAAGTTTTACTATACTTTCGCCACATATATGTACCTTGATGATATATATATCTTCAAGGTACGTAGATATAAAGTTAAGAAAAATGAATTGTAGGAAAGTACCCCTTTTTGACATGGTCACCCCCACTTTTTTCTGGTATTCGATGCAATTTTGATTGGAAGTACACTGGGTTCCTGCCATCCAGGTCCCCAGGGCCAGATCTATTTCCCAAAACTGTGCAATTGTTCCCCCAATTGACAATACCTTTGGCAGCCTGTAAGTCCCTGATAAATGGTACCCCAGGTACCTAGGGCTTGGGTATCAAAGAGAGTCCCTAAGGGCTTTCGCACATATTGTGCCACACTAAGAGATCCCTCACCTAACTCATGCAGACTGCCATTGCAGGCTGCATGTCTTGGTGCAGACAAAAGTGAAAGCACAACATGGCACACAGCTCTGTGTGCTATGCCTACAGACACTGGATACAGTATATGTAAGTCACCCCTACAGTAGGCCTTACAGCCCTAAGGCAGGGTTCCCTATGCTGTATGCGTGGGTATGATATGCCCCAGTACTGGCCAGTACAAGTGATCAGGGAAGCGATCTTAAGTACATAGCAGGATGAAAAATCCCCAAAGTAAGGATATGGGAAGCTTTGTGTCCAGGTTTGTAACGGGATTGATGTCCGAGATTAGTCTGATGATTCAGCAACATTTGATCTGTTGGCAAAATAAGTTGATTAATGAGATCATGAGGTACGCAAAATATTGTACTGATAAATTGAACGTGAAACAGTAGTGTTTAAAAGAAAAGTTAATGCTCGTCCAGATGACAGCGGCACAAAGGGGAATTCAGAATCAGTTGTAAGTAGGGAATGTGGGTGGATTGCAAGAAGTTGCAGGCCCACAGGGAGGATCTACAATGCAAGGTGGAAATGGTGCTCCACATGGTAGAGGTCGTGGTGTTCCAAATGACCCGAGTAGTGGGATCGATATTGCGACGTTGACGAGACAATAATCCTTACAAAAAACATACAGGGAGGGGAGGGTCAAAGGGAAAAGATTAAAGACCTACTACTGGTTCATTTCCCCAGCAACATCCTATGAAACACAAACAAGAACCCAGGAGGTCTATAAGCCATACATTATACTGGCCATACTGGCCGTACTGACAAAACTACTACTATGTCAGTTGGTGCTACAGTCACCGTATAATAACTACTAAAAGTCCAGCAAAGGAGAACAGAGGATACATGGGTGGGAAATGGGAAAGATAGTCTCTAGAAAAAATCTCTAGAACAACGATCACAGACTGGTCAACCAAATCCAGAACATAAACTTTGTGGATAACCATCAAACAAACCAAGTGATCCGTCCTATCATTTGGCCGTCCACACCGTGGCCTGGCGGGTCCCTAGATCATCTAGACCCCACGCCACACAGTAGATCGTGAATACTGGATGCGGTCCACGGTGAAATGAACCTCCAATTGTTGGCCAGTTTATGATGGTTGGTGAAAGGTGATAAAGATACAGTGCAACATACAGAAAAAGGGTGGTGGATATAAAATAGGGTGATGTGTCTAAACAACTCTTTAATCGAAAATGTGGCACATCCCCTAATTAAAAAACAGGAACAGCGCAAACGACAGTATGGAACAAATGACTGTCGAAAAAAGGGCCAACATGTTTCTGCCCACCGGGCAAAACGTCCCTCGGCTTTCATCAGGGCCACGGCTCTTACAATAGTTGCTACTGTTGTGTATGTGTGAATACAAATAAAACACCCAGCTAATTGGTGAAAAGAATATAAACAAACTAGTAGGAACAATACAACCTGTACCTACATTCAAGTACTGATCCTCCTTGTCACTGGATACTCAATGTGATCCGGAATGACAGGGGATTGGACCTCACCTCACCTGGACCGTGCTCAGGTACACGAGGCCCCGCACTCTCCGTCGGTGCCACAAAACTACCCTGAAGTTTGGGTAATGCTCGTCCAGATGACAGCGGCACAAAGAGGAATTCAGAATCAGTTGTAAGTAGGGAATGTGGGTGGATTGCAAGAAGTTGCCGGCCCACAGGGAGGATCTCCAAATGACCCGAGTAGTGGGATCGATATTGCGACGTTGACAAGACAATAATCCTTGCCATTAATATAATAGGCTGTGGCATTGGAAATGATAGTGTCATTTGAACCCCAATAAAGGAATGAACGAGACTCAAGGTCACAATTCGGGGCTTGTACAGATGCAGAATGGTGTTCCAACTCAGTTACAAAATGTTCCCATGCCAAGAGTGACAAGATCTAACATGCCACAGGTTTCAGTAACACAAGTCTCACAAGCTGCAATGCCTCAGTAGAATATAAATGGTCCTAGGTTTAATATTAACCGAGGCCACAGTTAAATCAGAACTTATTCCTAAACCAAAACCAGTTTCAACAGTTCCCCATGTTGGAAATATTTGAGGGCTAAGGTTCTGACCAGTCACAATGACAGTGCATGAGGGGGGAGGAAGATTGCATACTTGGCATAGTCTTGGAGGTAGAGCAGAGTGGACCTTTCATAAAAGGTGAAGTAAATAGCCACCCTGTGTCATTTGTGATCGACAGAAGTGCTACCCATTCCACTGTTAGTACAACAGAAGTTCCAAACCTACCCCTCTGGGGAAAAATAATCCATGTTGTAGGAGTTGCTAATAAACAAATGACAACCCCTGTCACAAAGGAAGTTCCAGTTAAAATAGGCTCATTTGAAGAAAGGCACCACATTGAGGTGTGTGATTCTAGTCCTGTAAACCTCTTGGGATGTGATTTACTGTGTAAAGTAAACTTCACTATTTATTGCACATCAAAAGGTGTGGAGTTTCAAACTCATGATGAAGATGTTGATTTCAAAATGGCATGCCAAGGGACGGCTATTGGATTGTACCCTTTGATGACTAAAGATGACCTACCAGAGACTGTGTAGCCTGAGGTCTGGGACTTTTAAGGGAGGACATAAATCTCATAAAGGGAGTTTAACCTGTCCGAATAAGTGTTAAGCCCAATACTAAGTACCCGAGAATGCTTCAGTATAATTTGACACTAGAAACAATAGCTGGGATAATCCCAGTGATTGAGTCAATCATACAGACAGGCATTTTGAAAAGAATATTGGAACGTCTATGTAACTCACCCATTATGGGCCTGCAGAAACCAAGCATTAACTAGCAGATTGTGCAGGACCTTAGAAAGATAAATAATATTGTCATCCCTTGTTGTCCTGTGGCACCGAAGTCAGCTGTGATTCTGTTTCAAATTCCAAGTGAGGCTGAGTGCTTCACTGTGGTCAATTTGTGTCACGCATTCTTCTCTATACCCTTGCTTGAGAACAGTCGCCTACTGGTTCTAGAACCATGTTTTGGCATTGTGCTGAGTCCCACCAGGGAAACAGAAAAACCTTCGATCTTCAATTGGATTCTTAAAAAGAATCTTGAGTCTTTGGTTATGCCCTGTAATTCTGTCCTAGTTCAGTATATTTACGACTTGTTGGTAGTGTCAGATACCCAAGAGGCCTGTAAACAAGACACTATTGTATTACTGAAACACTTGGCTGAGAATGGACATAAAATGTACCCAAGTAAGTTACAGTATTGTAAAAGAGAAGTTCTGTGTCTAGGGCACCACACCGAGAAGGGAGTGGGGAAGGTGTCACAAAAATGGATCTCTGCCATTCTAAAAATGAATCCGCCCATGACCCAAAGATAAGCCAGGATTTTGTTGGGAATCATGGGCTATTGTTGCCAGTGGATACTCAACTTTTCCCTAGTGGCCAGCCCTTTATAGATGCTGACACACACGGATGTGTCTGATCCAATATCATGGGAAGTGATTATTTGGCTGCATTTCTAGAGCTGAGACTGGAAATGTCTTATTACAATAAAGCTTTTACACTTGTTTGCAGTGGGAGGGAGGGATGCATTCTCTCTGTTCTTACACGAATGCACTGGGATGCTCGAAGACCTGTGGCTTATTTTTCTGCTACTCTTGATCCTGTAGCCATGGGACAGTCTGGTTGCCTTAAATCTGTAGAGGGAGCAGTTGTCAGCACTGAAAGGTGTGAGAATATAGTAATGGGACACCCTCCTACTGTCATTGTGCCCCCCTCTGTAGAAATACTGCTGCTGAAGACTCATACTCAGCACATGATAAATAGCACCTGACAATTGGCAGGTTCACTAAATGCAATCAGATTATACTTGCTGCAGAGAAAATTACCCTTAGGAGGTCTGCTACACTGAACCCTGCTACAATGTTACCATTGCCTGAAAATGAGAAGCGGAAGGGATGCCATGGTTAGGTTATTTCAACAGAATTGGTTCAACCCCAGGTTCAGATTGATGGGTGAGAGTTTGCATCAACTGTTGAATGCCAACAGATAAATGTAGGCGGCAGGACTCAAGTGACGATGAGTCACACAGGGAGATCAGGAAGTCAATTCAACAGGATGAAGTTGAACTTTATCAAAATGCCTATGTGTAACATGCTGAGATATGTCCTGGTGATTGTGTGAATTTTCTCACATTAGTGTAGCTAAGTTGCTGTTGAGGGAACTCATCTCCAGGTTTGAGTTTCTGACTTCAATGCAGTCAGACCAAGGAACCTAAGCATGGGCGGATTTTGCGAATTGGCAATCCGCGAAATTGCGTATTTACGGATTCCCAATCCGCAAAATCTGCGAACTCTCGCGAATGAGCGGATTTTTAATTTTTTTTTGTGTCCGCAAGGATTTCTGCCAGTTCGCGAGGATTTTGTACCAGTTCGCAAACGCGAACTTACTTTTCGGGTAGCAACGGTCGCGAACATGTTGTTTCTACATCTGGTTCATCACAGCACCCTCTGTTTCACCACTGCCACCCTCTGTTTCACCACTTCCACCCTCTGGCTCACCCATGCCACTCTCTGGCTCCCCCATGCCACCCTCTAGTTCATCACTGTAGATTATGGGTGGAAAAGCACACCTGCCCTGCCTCAACTGACATAAATGAATTAGGGGCTGATTAATGTGTTTCTGAATTTCAACTTCCTGGCTGGAACCTGCTTCCTTATCTGTAATTGCTTTTTCTGAGCCTGCTGTGAGGGTCAGAGCAGGGTCATAGAATAGTTGCAAGTAGGCAACTGAACTCTGAAGGGGCCCCTCAGGAAGCACTACAGGGAATGGTTACTAATGATAAGATTGAACTTTTGCACCTGCTGAGTGCTTTCAGTTTTGCAAAAATCCAAATATCCAGCAGCATCCACAAAAAGTAATCCTTCCAGGCACTACAGGGAATGGTTACTAATGATAAGATTGAACTTTTGCACCTGCTGAGTGCTTCCAGGTCAAGATCCAAATCAAAGTGACCAGCACATGAAGAAAGCACTGAGAGGAGCCTGCTGGACAGGAACAGGGAGTTGGAGACTGTGGGGCACTTCCCTCCTCCCCCCCCCCAAAATGGACTCCTTGCAAAAAAAAGTGCAGGCAAATGTCAACCTGAGGAGTTATTCTGATAAAAATCATAATTTTCAAGGTTTATGCTGCCTGCTGGTGGATTTCTTGTGCGAAATTGCTAATTTTGCAATCTCGCAATTGCGAGATTGTCACTGCCCGCCGCATCTACGTTTTCGCAAGTGTTTACTCCCGCAAAATTGTATAGTATTCTAGTTGGCAAGTGCGACCAAGCAAAAAAATCCGCTTCGCACGGATTTACGAATTTTCGGTAAGTTCGCGAGAGTTCGCGGATTGCGAATTTACCCAAAATCCGCAAAATCCGCGAGCAGAACGGATTTTACGCCCATGCTTAAAGGAACCCCTTTTAATAATCAGGTCCTGAAAATGTTATGTGCAGCATTACACGTGGAACAGAGATTGCACTGTATCGATCAACCTGAGGCTTTTGGCATCGTGAAGCAGGTCAACAGTACACTGAAATCACAGTTAGCCAAGGTGTGTGCATCTACCTCTTTGAAGTGGCCAGATGCTTTGCCTTTAGTGCTGATAAGTCTTCGCAGTATCCCTGTATGTATGTATGTATGTATGTATGGCATACTTGTATAGCGCGAACTATCACCCAAAGGGTATCCTGGCGCTTTGACTCCAACAGTTTTATCTGACTCGGTGTAGTGCTTCCTCCAAGTTCTCTCAGCTTGTCTACAGCACAGTTTCAACTGGCATAGTTCCTTGGAGTACCAGGGAGCAGAGTGTTTAGATCTATCCTTCAATTTCCTTAGAGGGATGGTATTGTCTAAGGACTCTGTTATCTGCAAGCAAAGGCTCGAGATAATTATCTTCCACCCCCTTCTCCAAAGTTAATCCACTTGTAGCCAGGCTAGGTAGTGTAGGACATTTCAAAAGCTTAGTCCACTGCCGACTAAGACGAGTATTAACTGAGCTATTAACCGTATGAGGGTCACTGGGAAATTACAATGAAAACTGAATGAGGGCATGATCAGTCCAACATTGAACGGTTATATCCTTAACCCTGACCCATGTTTCATCCGCTAAAATAAGATCCAGGACGTGGTCCTTCGAATGTGTCGGGGAGAGCATCAACTGCTGAAGGTTAATGTTACTGCAGGATTGGCACAGTTCTTTGTAGGCTGAGTCAAGGGGACCATTCAGCCAAAGATTAAAGTCCCCTAGAATCATAAGCCTAGCGTGAGAGTTAGAGAGATCATAAATAAGATCCACCAGTTCGTGCGAGACAGACGTGGCACTGCCAGGGGGTCTATAACAAAGCAGGCCCGAATAAAGAGCTCCCCTATGACCATTAAATGAAAAGCCCATCAATTCTATGCCCTGAACATCTTTGACCTCAAATTCCATCAGATCAAAGGCTTCCTTAAAAATAAATCCAACACCCCCACCTCTGCCATCCACTCGAGGATTATGCCTGATCTTATACCCAAGGGGACAGGCCAGGCCAAGCTCAACCCCGCTATCTGGCCTTGTCCAAGTTTCTGTTACAAACAGTACATCCAGACAATGGGTTTCAATAAGGAGTACTATTTCCACATGGTGTTTACACAAGGACCTCACATTGAGCAGACCGCAAGATAGAGTAGTTGTAGAGTTATTAGCCCCCACAGATTGAGTAATCGACCCAATATGTTGATGTACCTGAATTAGCTCTTCCCTGGTATAGACATAATGAGCTGAGGTGGATCGAGCAGCGTGGCTAGCGCTGGTCGCAACCGGTGCGCGGACGGGCGCAGACGGGCTCGCCTCTGGCGCGCCATCGGCGCGCCCGCTGCGCGCTCGCACTGCGCGCTTGCGTATTCTGGTTTAAATCCCCTATTGGGCGCGAAAGTCCGAGGAGTCAGCTTCTGGACCCGCGACCAAGATGGCGCCTGTTGACGGCACCTTCCGAGTTCCTCCTCCAAAGATGGCGGCGAAATAGCTGCGACAAGATACACAATTAGCCCAAACAGCCTAAATCCTGCAAATGCAGGGTGAATAATAATTTTAATGTGTGAGTAAGAACTATCGCGTAGTTATCAGGGCAGCAGCAGTGTAAGTAAAAACAGCAGCGCGATATCGTAAGGACAGCGCTAGAACGAAGAAATGCTTTCTAAAAAGTAAAAAAAAAAATTTCCAGGTTGTTTTAGTAGCGGCGCGGCAGAGTAAACGCACGCACTGCAGGATTAGTAAAGTAGAGGACATTATTGGAGGACATGATTTTCTCCCCATGATATCATCATGGGTTGATCTATGAGATTGCCTGCAGTGCCTGCAAATGCTTGTGAATATTACAAATTATAGGATTCTTGACTACTGCAAAGGGCTTTCTGATGTTGTGCATTCTGTGTCTCCCAAGGTTGGAGCTGCCACCACTCTCCCACAACAGGAGCTGTGCCATGACCTCAATCCTGGTGACTGGGTCTTGGCGACGAAACATGTTTGGAAGAATTGCTTGAAACTTCGCTGAAGGAGCCCTTTTCAGGCCACTTTAATGACCAACACCACCGTTAAGTGTGGAGGTTTGCCCAACTGGGTACACACCTTTCACAACCAGAGAGTGGAGTGCCCACTTGATGATGTAATGATGCCTCTCCCTGTAGAGCAAAGTGCAACTGTAGAGCCCCAGAGTGAACCAGAGGGGGGGACAGAGAACAGGCGAAAGACTCAAGACTCTTGACAGTTCGAGAACCTACAGTAGTACACCCTTGGCCGGAGGGGGTCTTGATGTGTCGGCCTCTGCCGTGGAGATAGACGAAGGAGCCTGGATATTGGCACAGGTGGAGGCCAACCTAGATCCTGGTGAAGGGCTGAGAGGGGCAACCAGCCTAGTTGGACCTGGCAATGAATGGCTAATAGGTCAAGAAATTGTGAGACAAAGCCGGTTTGTTGAATGCATACTACATACTGTCACAGAAAAAACTGAAGCTGATAATCTAAGTGGCAGTGAAGACAAACATCCCACACTCAGGAGATGGAAAAGAACACAGGCGCCTTGCAGAAAATAAGGTATTCAGCCCCTGAGTGGCCTATGACAGAGTGTCCTATCATCTAGATTATGACAGTACAGTGCCCTGTGAACCTGAATCCTTGTGGAACACTGCTATTGAATTTACCCTATCACTCAATGAACTGAACTGTGCTTTACTGACACTGGGAACTGAATTTGACATTTCTTCTAAACTGAGAGAATGTAATGAACTTTGTCTAAAAGAATTAAGAAGCTTACCTAGGTCAGAGGCTGTAGAAGGAGCTAAAGGTGTCATTTTAGAAGATGACATAGTAGGAATAGGGATCACTCACGAAATAGAAATTTGTTTACAAGTCTTACATTTTACCATGCAAGAACATTCCTCTAAATGTTCCACGAGCAGACATCAACAACTCCTATGTTAATAGACTCGTAAATGACTACTTACAGTATGTTTTAACATTACATTCCATAAAGAAGACTTTGCTTATTTAATTTCCCACTTCCTTTTCTGTCACCCTAACCCCCTCCTCTAGAAAAAAAATCCCTAACAAATATGGAAGTCTCGTTTGGATTAATCAGTTTACATATACTTCTCAGTATAGTAGCCATATATCTGCCTAGTTATCCCCCCTGTTTGCTAACTGCTTCTTTTGGTTACATATGGACTTTACCCACCTCTTGACACTTTTTTATAGCAACTGTAAGGTGCTATCCTGAGAGTAAAGCCTCGCCCAGTTACTTAATTTTTCAAGCTCCCAGAGATCCTTCGTTTTCATAGATCATGACGTTCCTTAAGACATGTACCCTCACCCTTCTTAATAATTATCAGCTATGCCATAGGCTGAACTTATCTGGTGCACTCTAAACATTAGAGGCCAGATGTAGCTCGCCAATTACCGGTCGGTAACGGCCGATTTCAGCCGTTACCGACTGGTATTTGGGAATTGACATGTAGGGGACAATTTATTTACAGAATCGGTATATTTACCGATTCGGTAAATTTACAGATTCGGTAAAATACCGAATCGGTAAATATACTGATTCTGTAAATCAATATGTAGGTGGCACTGTAATCAGTGCCACAGGCCCTTACCGAATCGTTATTTACCATGGAATACTATTCCATGGTAAATAACGAATTCCAGTGTACATGCACATCTGTGCATGTACACCTGTGCCATGTGGCACACAGACATGCCCTAAGGGCATGTCTGTGTGTCACATGGCACACAAGCCCGAAACAGGGGTGCAACAGGGTGTCAAAGTGACACCCTGTCCCCCTTGTAAATTCGGTATTTTTACCGATTCGGTAATTACCGAATCAGTATCTGCCATTGAATCCTATGGGCTTCAAGGCCCATAGGAATCAATGACAAATACCGATTCTGTAATTATAGAATCGGTAAATACCGATTCCTACCGATTCGGTAAAAATTACGGAATATTTACCTACATCTCATTTACTGATTCATGAATACCGAATCGGTGAAATTCGGTATTTATGAATCGGTAACATCTCATCTAGGCCTTAAAGAGCTCTGTAGCCTGCTGCAGCTCACTCTGCGAAGCCACTGCATAGGCTGAAAAGTCATTGTGGATCAAAAGCTATAATCATTCATTTGGATCAACTTTTAGTCCCAGGTCAACAATATTTTCCATGTACCAGGTGCTGTTAAAATTGATCCGGATTAGTTATCCTTTATTTTATTTCCTTTTATCAACAGACGCAGTCCTTCTTTCTGAGCCCTACTGAATAGAGTGGATCGCTCCTCTAAGATCATGTCCTACAAGTGCAAGTCTAAAGAAGATAGATTTAAAAAAGTTTATCCATCTCCTTTGGCCCTTGAGGCCTTTTAAATTGTTTAGAGCCACCAAATATTTGCAGGTTGTTCCCCCAAGCACGATTTTTTAAATGTCTTCAAATTCAGCCAGGATGATTTTAGTTTGTTAGGGAACTAGATGTGGCTTATAGGCCAGGGCTGCTGACTTTGAAACTGGCGAACCAGGTTTGTTTCCTGCATTGGCTCTCCCTCCTATGATTCAAGGCAAATGGCTTAATCACCTTGCGCCTAAAATAATGTGTAATGTATGGCTACTCTATAAAGCACCCATGCCCTTGAGCTAAGCTTGGGCTACATAAATTGCAACAAAAAAAAGTTCTTCGTATGTCTCCAGTGAAGCAGAGAATTAATTTCTAAAAGCAGCAGAATAACAAAACTCTTAAAAAAAGTATGTCATGATGTGCCTAAAGTTTCCAAGACAATCCTTTTCTGCTTTCCCATACATAGAATTCTGCTCTGATGCTATTGTTTTTAAGTTAAAAAAAGTACAATCCTTGATATCGAGTTCTGTGCTCTAGAAATCCCTTTATAATTTAAGAGAGTAGAACAACTTAAACAACTATCTTGTGACAGGATTGTCATTTCACACTGCAATAGTAGAATTAACATAGGCGCTGGAAGTAGGGGCTAGCGGTGCTGCAGAATCCCCGAAATAACCATACCGGTGTCCCGAAGGTTATTGAGCAATATAAAGATTCCTTTTTCTCATGTCACATTTGCTGTGCATTCAGAGACGGAGGTGAAATGCCATGCTATGTCTTCTGAAAAATCACTGCCTACTCTTTTAACATGGAGTCTGTTTTTTACTTTTCTTTACCTAACCTAACTGAAAAATGTCAGGCTTTCATAAAGTGGACTATGTGACAGTTTTGCTGGTATAAAAAGAAAGGCTGTAGGATGTCATTTTTTACAAACACATAACCGAATTGAAATACATAGAAATGAACTGTACAAATACAAAATGATAAATATTCTCCAAAACCTGATGTCCACATTATCTTTTTTGTGCTATATAATTTTATCAGTAAAGTATGTCTGTAAAAATGAAGGGCCCCATTATGATGTCGGGCGGAAAGACATCCGACAGCTCTTTGGTGGCTGTCTATCTGACATCAGAGGCATCAGTCCCACCGATGTACTAGGATACAGGCGGTCTGACCGATGCCTGTTGGGGAATCTGCTCCGCCTATGACAGGCTCAAGGAGCCCATCAGGGTGTAGGGCGGATTGCAATCGCAAAAATGGAGGCACCGCCTTGGGGATTATGATCCACGTTTCTGACTGCCTTTCTTTGGTGGTCTGACCACCATAGAAAGGCAGGCGAAAATGGACTTTGTGGAACCCTAGCACAGCTCCGTCCCCCCACGGCCTCTGCTATTAGGCCTGGTGGGGCACCTGTGATGCCCCCTCAATTATCAATTGCCTGCCACACGTTGCATGGATGTTTACAAAGTGTAAGTTTCCAATTGCGTTTTTTTGCTGCAGCCCACCGCCCAGGCTGCAATAGGAAATATGCACTTTCCGACCGCCGTGAAGGTGGCCACATTCTAATTAGGAAAGAGGGACCGTCGACTCCTTATCGGGTGGTCCCGTTTCCGACACAATGCTGGTTTGACGCTCGTACGGCCGACATTGCAATGACGCCCTAAGTGGTCATTTCAATGGAGAATGTGCTGTCTGTAAATGGCAGTGGCTATCACAATAAGGTTTAATAACATACTTGCAACAGTGCGTTCCAAAATGCACCAGCTACATACTACACCCTTACCACTTGGTGCTGAATAGACATGGATAGTTTTCTACACTTTGTGTAATGCTTGGATATTTCACAATCTCTAGGGCCAGATGTAGGTCGGTCGGTAACGGCCGAAAATCGGTATTTTCGGCCGTTACCGACCGGTATTGCAGAATTGGTATGTAGGGGCTTATTTTTACAGAATCTGTAAATTTACAGATCGGTAAATTTACCGAATCTGTAAAATAACGAATCGGTATTTTTACCGATTCGGTAAATTTGAGATGTAGGTGGGACTCTTCTGAGTCCCACAAGCCTTACCGAATCGGTATTTTACCATCAAACCCAATTTGATGGTAAAATACCGATTTCGGTGTGCATGCACATGTGTGCATGCACACTTCTGCCATATGACAGGCAGACCTGCCCTTGGGGCATGTATGCCTGCCACATGGCACCCGAGCCTGTTTTGGGGGGGCCAGAGGGTGTCAAAGTGACACCCCCTGCACCCTTGTGAAATTCGGTGTTTACCGATTCGGTAAATACCGAATCGGTAATGCCCATTCATTCCTATGGGCTTCAAAGCCCATAGGAATGAATGGGCATTACCGATCGGAATTTACCGAATCGGTAAATAACGATTTTTCTCCGATTAGGTATTCCAGCACATCTGGAATACCTACATACCCACCCCTCAGATTTACCGATTCTTAATTACCGAATCGGTAAAATTCGGTAATTAAGAATCGGTAAATCAATCCTACCTACATCTGGCCCTCTAGTGACATAACATTGATGGCAACACCACAACTCTGAAATTTTTTCCAACGCAACCGGCAATTAGGTCATTTCCAAGGATGTGCGCATATCGAGCTAGATCAATCACGCTGCAAGGAAGACCACCCTAAAAGACAGGAGTTCAGCTCTATTAGGATCAGCATTAGGACTCCCTTTGGACATCCTCCAGTAAATCTTATTTAGGTTACCAAGCATGCACACCGTAGGAGTACCTGGACAGTGGAAACAACCTTTACCACAGAGTGCCATTAACACAGTTTTTACCATGCATATGCCTTTACAAAGTGTGCCTTTACCACACATATGTCTTTACCACATATTCCTTTACCACGTACGCCATTACCATGTATGCCTTTACCAAGCAAATTTCGTAAGTATGTTGGTAAGTACATGTAAGTAGGTGGAAGTGTTTTAAAATAAAAAAATGAAATTCATTTATGTCAAAGGTGCATGTGTGTGTATGGCAAAAGCAAGAGTGGGTCTAGGAATAACGATGAGAAGGAGGAGGCACGGTGGTGGAGCAAGAATGACAAGCTGAGTGGTGTTGGGGAAGGGAGTGGGTACAGGTGTGGGAGCATCCTAGGAACTTGGGTGGCTGGTGTCACAGAGGCAAAGGGAGAACCAGGAACTTATAGGAGAAGGGGAGGCATAAGTGTAGGTGGAGTTGGGGGGTGGGTTCACAGAGGAAAGACAGTACCAGGGAGGTAGAAGGGGTCATAGATGGAGGCGGGATCTGGGACACAGAGCAAGCATGGGTGGAGATTAGGGGTCAGAGGAAGAGCATAGGGGAGTGAAGCGGACAAACAAGAAGTGCTCCTCCCCCTTCAGCACACAGATGGGGTAATCACATAGGGTATGCCTCACGGCAGAGGAACCGATAATGTCTTTTGTGCTCCACTCTACCTTTGCCTTTTGGGGAGGAGTCAAATGTGTGGGGTGCAGTATTAAAAGGGGTGTTGAGCTGCACTATGAAAGTGGTGTTAGGAGGCACGAATGATCTGGCCTGTGGGGTATTTCGGGGGACTACACATCATTTTTATATTGCTCCCCTTCCTCTAAGGGGGGGTACCCCAAAAGGGTAGGTGGGACTTGGGGAATAGGCTTGTGACAGTTTCTATTACCAACTTCGAGGGGGAGCCACACAGACCTACTGCGGTTATCGTATTAAAAGGAGCCCCAAAGGTTGTAGAAGGACTGGTTGCATGGAGCCAATTTCTTATGTGATACCCTCTTCTTTATTCACCCACCACAAGGGGGCACCCAAGTGCTGAAAGGGGCTATATAAGCTAGAGAAACTGAAGGAAGGAGAGTTTGGAGTGACACTTGCGGAATGTCCATCCGGGCACATTTGTGCTCCTCGCAAAGAGAGGGAAAAGTGAGTGAACAGCAAGCAGAGATGCATGCTATGACATCTGAGAGCATTACAAGTTGCTAAATGAGGAGGGGTAGACGAATGAAGCAAGGAGAGGGCCCCTGTTTCAATTGGTTGGAGGGGCTATAGAGAATAATCATGGCATGCAAAATTGGCAGTAGTGCTTGGATTGTCAGCATATGCAGATAGTTTGGGGTGCTTGCCAAGTGATTTGTCCTCCTTAGAATGGGTATATGATCCACAGAGGGAAGGCCAAGCTTTATGGAGGCAGATCATGTATATCTGATTTAAAGAATTATTGTCTGGGTGTGCTGAGAGGGGCAGTGTCGAGTGGTAAGTGGATATGGCAGGATTAGCTATGGGCATCCAACCGGTCAATTGAGGCTGAATAGAGGCAAAGGCACCTGGTTACTGGGAGAATGTAAATGGAGGGCCAAGAGGAACTGTGTTTATGGTCATTCAAAGGCTCAAACAATGGCTAGGTACACTTCCAAAGGTGGGATACTATGGGGGGAACATATGAAGGACAATGAGATGGGGGTTTCAAGTGGTCACAAAAGAGGTCACAAACGATGTCGCAGGTATAGAGGTGTGGGGTATTTGGAATTCCTGCTAGGCTTTAATGTACCACCATGATCATTTTTTGTGCAGCCTGGTTCCCTCTGTATTTATTTCTCCAGTATCTTTCTATCCTGCAGATGATATGCACAAACTTCCCTAAGATTTTCTTGGCCTCATATTCCCAATTAAGTGCCTGACTTCGCTGGCCTAATAATACTCCCAGAGGATGTGCTACTTATATTCTATAAGTGCCTCACTAACTGCTCATATTTATGCACCAAACATGGCAAATCCTTCAATCTGCAAAGCATCATATTGCACTTGGAAGCTTTGAGATGGTATAAGTGTTTATATTTTAGGATAATAGTCTTCTGTGATTCTTCGCTCATCTGAAAACAATGGAGTTATGCCCCCTAGATCACATGTGCGCTCTACAAAACACCAAATTGAAAGAAAAAAAGAAAATGAATACATTGATAAATGAAGATAAGACTTTGCTTATATTTCATCTACTTGAAAAAAGAGGGGTAGCAGGGGAAGTCTGGATAGAAACGATTTTTAATTTTGGGGCGCAAGTGCAAAAAAGAGAGGCTCCAATTGCGTCTCTGTTTTTCAAAATCCAAAAATGAGCAAATGAAAAAAAAACTGCTTGATTTTTTTCCAACTTAAACTTTGCCAGCATTGAACTCTTGCGCTGGATAAGCCTGTGCCTGTGTGAAGAAGATATTGCCAGTGAGCTATAGCTCATTGGTGGTCTTCTATGGTACAGAAGACACTATAAGTAACATTGCACACGAAAAAGGATAACCACAATAATATAGGTTAAAGGCTATGAGATGACTCTAGTTCTAGAATCATTTTTAATATTCACAAAGCTGCTAATGTTTAATATGCCTTTTAAATTGTTTATTGTAATACGAATGTTTTTATTGTGCCCTAATTTGTAAAATGTAATATTAATGAATTGTGGCTTTTATGATTTGTATGTGCTTTTATGATATCTTGTGTATCGAAATAAAGCTTTGATGATGATGATGATGAAATAATATAGGGAGTATTTGAAAAGCTACAGACATGGAAGCTAGTGTTGTCCAGAGACAACCAGTGTCCAAACCGTGGGGTCAGCACCAGGTTAGCGACAGTGACCAAGCAGAGGTAAAGTCGCAAAAGTGAATTGGTAATCAAAGTCTGTGTGTGGAGTTAGGCCTGGCCAGCTAACGTTGGACTGCTGCTTTGTGTGTGTGTGTATATATACATATATATATATATATCCACAGAACACCTGCTGCTCTTAGCAACAAGAGACAGGCCACTCCAACGTGCTGTAGCATTTATTCAGATCTTTATTAGAGACAGAAGCAGCATGACCCGTTTCGCCTCTCTCTCGGCTTAATCATATGCACAGTTACTTTGGATGGGTTCGCTAGCTTATTTAAACGTAACTCCAAACATTGAAGAAGGACTAATGTCCACCAGTTCAATTTAAGGCGGCAGTGAGGATTTTAACATGAATGTACAGAGTTTCTTTTTCATGCAGTGGCAGTAAGCACTTATTTGTTTATGTAGGGAAGAAAAACACAACACCCTCGAAAATAAAGTATTTTCGTTATAACTGTGTCCTACCACTGCACAATTTCCCAACTGTTTTCGATTGCAGTGCTCGAACCACGATCCCAGGAATGCATCATCACTGCCTTCTTTCAACCTACTTGGTCCTTCAATGCTGTTCTTGGCGAAATTCCAACCTTGTTATCACCGCAATTCCTGTACATAACGTATCCTTTCCCAGGAATAGTTCCATTTTGTGGCTTATGTTTTACAGGTTGCAGCGTCTCTCAAGGTAAATTTTGCTACCATCCCGTATACCATACCATATATATAGTAAGGACCTAGTTTCCATAGGTAACACATTTTTTGACTTGCCCACATCTTTGGCACTGTTTGATAAATCTTCATGAAATGTCCCCAAAAAAGTGACAAGTTGAGTCTTGTCATGCATGGAAAGTTTCGGGGTGATCCATCAAGCTGGAGCCAAGAAAAAGGGGGAGGCAAAATAAGTTCATTTCCCAAGTTATTTCCCATAGGGATTTTGACCATGACTGCAGCCCGAACTGCTGGACAGAATTACACCAAATTTGGCAGAAATGTAACTTTTGGTCCAGAAAGCATGCTTTTTGTTATTTGATGTAAATCATTCAGTAGTTTTAAACTTATTAACAGAAGCCCACATTTGTCTATAAAGGGACGCAGAGGATCCAACACTGCATGTGCTGAAATCTGATTAGCTGCCAAAACTTCAACCAGGACGTGTTGGCAACCATGTTGGGACTCGGCTTAAAAAAAGTAAAGAGGGTAGGGTAGCAATACACTGACCCCTTAGCCCTGGTCCTGGGGTCCCCCTGTGACCCTGCCAGGACAAACAAGTAAGTTTTTAAACAAATATGTTTCACTGCAAAATCATGACCGAGTTGCAAATCCACAGCAACAAAAAAAAGAGAAGCATGGGCTCTTGCACTTTTTTGAACTTTTGCCCCTGGGGGGGTCCAGTCTCTGGGGTTTATTTTTATTTTAAATAAAGAGAGGGGGTACAGGAGACCTCTCTCCATGTCCAATCTTCACCCTGGGGACCACCACCTTCCCCGAGGCTGGCAGAGTCTTTGATAAAATAGAGGAGGGATGCGTGGCCTGAGGCTCTAAGAGCAATGAGGACCATCCCCTCCCCGGGGCTTTATGAAAAAAAATTGGAGGGGGGCCACACGGACCTCCCTCCTTGTGCCCTAAGGGCCCTGGGGACTACCACCTCCCCAGGATTACAAATTAAAATAAAAGGTGGTTGGGGTCATGGGGCCCATCTCTCGGGCCATGTACTGCCCCGGGTACCACCACCTCCCCAGTGCAGTCCCTTGAAAATGAAAGGTGGGGGCCACTTAGCCTCCCCTCCTTGAGCCAATTATAGCACGGGGGACCGCCACTCCCCAGGGCAAGCTCCTGCTATCTCGAGAGGTGCCCTTCCTTAGGAGATAACAGTTTGCTTTCAATTGGCGGGAGCTGTGACAGCTCTTGCCAAGTGAGAGCAAACATGAATGCTGCTCCAAGCAAGCAGGAGCTATGAAACTGCTCCTGCTGGCTGGGAGCAGAGTTTACATCTGTTTCCCTGCCCACTGTCATGCAGGCAGGGAAATAGATGAACGATTGCTCTTGCATGCAGGGAGTTGCATATTTAGCAGCTCCCTGTGTGCAGGAGCAATGCCGGCCCTTGAGGCTCCCCCGCGGTCCCCATAAGGGGACCCAGGGAGACGTGGCCAGGCCCAGAGAAGGGAGCCGCACGGCCCTCTCCTGCATTGAATTTGGGGAAGGCCCCAGGCGATGGGGTCCCCAAGTCTAAAATCGGCCCAGGGAGGGGGCCACGCAGCTCGTCTCCCCCATTAAATTTGGACCAGATGCCAGGGGGTGGGGTTCCCAGAGCTAAAATCGGCCAAGGGAGAGGGACCGTGCGGCCCCCCTTCCATTTAAAAAAAAAAAAAGCTTCTTGGGCTTGGGGAAGGCATAGCAAATGTGTTTCCTCTCGTATTCCACGTTGAAAAGCAATCTGAAATCCTTAATGGAGATGACTGCAAAGTTGATCTATTAGAGCACAATCTGATCTAGGGTGACTGTGACAAGTGGTTTCATTCTCGTTGTCTCCTGGTGAGAGCAGAGTCTATGATTCTCCCCTTTAATTACCCTGAGTACGCAAATGCCCCAAATCACCTGAAAGCTCCGCCCATATGGCCATCTGCCATTCTCCTTAGTAGTATGCAAATAGTAATATGCAGCCTTTTCCCATGTTGATGGACAGCTTAAAAAAAGGCTTTTGAACACGTTTCCGCCGATTTTGGTGATATGTTTATGATGCAGAGGAATACGAGGACTGCTCCACAAATCAAAGAAGCACTTGCATCATTTAGTTAAGGGGTGGTGCCCCTGTTTGGTGAAAATTCACCTCTTTGTATTCTCATTGTCTTCTTTTGATGAGGATTCACGTTATCACAGATTCGTGGCTGTAGACACTCTAGGAACAATCGAATTTCTGAATTTACATGCACACCTTGTAGTCCTTTACACAGCTGTAGAGTAGAATATGCACAAGACATTTACCCAACAAGGTAGTACTTGCTAATTAACCAAATAAAAGTACTCGAGTTGGGTAGACGTTTTAGGCAAAACTGGGGACTTTTCTTGGAAAACATTAGGTTTGATTCTTACTCGGGTGCTGATTTTACAGCCAATAAACCTCAACAGGAAGTACTTACAAATATAAACATAGCAGGTGCCCCAGTTGAAGCTCCACTTCAGTAAAGCACAAGCAATCCTAACTTCTTGAGCTTGGCTTAGGCAAAGCAAGTCTGCTTTCTCTCATATTTCACGTTGAAAAGCGATATGAATTGCTTAATGGAGGTGAATTCATTGTTGATCTTTTGGAGCACAATCTGATGTGTAGTGAGTGTGATGAGTGGTTTCTTTCTTGTCATCTGCTGGTGAGTGCAGAGTCCATAGTTCTCCCTTTTAAATGTCCTAAGTATGCACATAACTAAAATACATAGCATCACTCACACACCCACTCACAGTCATAGAAAGGTACTCACATACCCACTCACAGACCCACATAGGCACTCACAACCCCACTCACAGAGTCACACAGGTACTCACACACCCACCCAGACAGGCACTCAGAGACCCATACAGGCACTCACATACACTTACAAGGTACTCATATACCCACTCACACAGGTATTCATACACTCACTCACAGACACTTACACACCTACTCACATACACACAGGCACTCACAGACCCATACAGCCACTCACACACCCACTCTCAAAGGTGACAGGTTACAGTTGGGATGAAAACGTTTTTAAAAAAGTACAAATTCACTGACAAAAACAAATGTTACAGGTTTATTATTATTCAGAAATAGATTTTTTTTTTAAACATCGAAATTCACTGAAAAAAACAGAAGTTACAGAGACGTTATGGTTAGGCTCAGATTTCACTCATACAAAACCAGTGAAATCAGCAGTTATAATTATCATAGCTAACTATTACTTACACCCCCGCAATGCACTGCTTATGACCTCACATATTACATCACTCATGACATGGTCAGTGACATCACTAATGACTTAGAAAACACAAAGAGATGATGGTCGGAATGCTGAAACGTTTCAGACACTCACCCCCAGTCACATATGAGGGTTGAATCCATCATCGTTCTTTAGCTCACTTCGCCACCTCAGTTCAGACCCAGCTATATGCAAATCAGTCTTGACCCTATGCCTCATGGGAACAGTCCATCCCAAACTGCCAAGCCAGGTCTTCCCTAAACCAGAAACAAGCATCCCGGGACTGGTTTCAGGGTAGCACCCCTCTTCAGCCAGGCTAGTTTGAATCCAGTGGCAAAGTGAGCAAGGGACCCACGTCTGGGCATACACTGCCAACTTAGGGCGAACAAAGGAAGCACAAAGGGATGATGGACGGAGTGCTGAAACTTTCAGACACTCACCCCCAGTCACAGATCTGGGTTGAGTCCATCATTGTTCTTTTGCTTACTTCGCCATCACAGTTCAGACCCAGTGTTGCGGGGATTCTGCACATACAAAGAACTAAGCACAGGAAAACAGGACTTCAGTGTATAGGGGTTGTACCTTCCTCCCACTTTAGTACCCCAAATCCGACTAGCTATAGTTTCTCATTCGTTCTCTGACAAAATCACAAAGCTACAAATGATTAGACAACCCAGAACATAACATTCCCGACTCTCTCAGGAATCGTGGAAGCAAGAGATACCCTTTCGCTCACTCACTCACACTTGTCCACAATAATGATAGTCAGAGTCACTGTCTAGTTTAAAATATTTATTTTAACTATTGTGCTCTATAATGCAGTATACGAGCCACTACCAGCAGCAACATTCATAAACCTAGCACAGTTAGCATAGCATTGTTACAATATCATAGAATACAAAGGGGGATGTCATTATATATGGACAGGGGAAAGAGGACCATAAGGCTTACCCACCCTCCCCTTGGTAAGTTGAGATTTATTATATAAAGGAAGATCTCTGGGCTTTGTCAGCAGACCCCATACCTTAGAGCCTAGATGGTAGCTTTACATCATCGGAACCACATAGCTCTTCTCCCAAGAAAGGTTTCCCTCCAAGTGTCTGCGTGGACAACATGTAACACAGTAATATCAAAGCATAAGCTCTCTAGCAGTGCAGCTGTGTGTAGCATGTTTTGTCTAGGTAATAGGGACTGACCAGAACAGGTTAACAAGGGGCATGTTTTTCGACCTTGCACATCGTGTTCAGACTAAACTCCAGGAACAGCAGAGAGCGCAGCAAGCAGACCGTTCTCATGTGAAAGACACAAACAGAGTCTTGCAAAATAAAGTCTTGTAGTAACGTGCACAAAAGCAGCAACATGGCAGCAGAGTTCATACTAACTTAGCAATGTTGAGAATGACCATAAGGGCCACATAACACCAGCTATATGCAAATCAGTCTTGAGCCTGTGCCTCATGAGAACAGTCCAGCTCGAACTGCCAAGCCAGGTCTTCCCTGAACCAGAAACAGCATCCTGGTAATGTCGTATTGTCTAAAGAAAAGAGCAAAACAGAGTTCAAAGTCAAGCAGAGTCCAAAAGCGCCCATATTAAAAAAAAAACACATTGTGTGGAAAGAATAAAACCTAGGCCCCCATTAGGATTGCGGGCAGACTTTGCCCGCCTGGCCCCCTCGCGGAAAACGGGACCGCCTGCGAGCTGAGCGGCGGTCCCACCCTGCATATTAGGATGCACCCGCTCACAGCACCGCCCGCCACAATGTTAAAAATGCAAGTATGTATTCGCATACACAAAGCGGCAGGCCCCGCGCAGTGCCTGCCGCAGTGTATATGCAAATGCAGGGGGGTACCACAGGTACCCCCCATGTGCAACCCCCAGCCCCCTTCACCATGGGGGCCAGCAGGGGGCCCCCGAAGTGAAGACCGCATGCCTTTCCGTGGCGGCATTGCCGCCACGGAAAGGCATCTGTTGAGCCCATCATAATAGGGCTGCCAGTGTCTAATAGACACCGCCACCATATTAAACATTTTCCGCCCCAGTCGCAAGGTGAATGGTCTTTCCATCCGCCGCGGTCCCCCCACCATCCTAATATGGCGGGGGAATTTAGGTGTGGATGGCGGGCCAGCCTGGCGGGGCAATCCACCCGCCATCCTAATGGGCCTCCTAGTGTTTAAAAAAATCGGTGGCATTGAAATTATTGTCATTTCATGAAAAATGGAATTATGAAGGAGGTGGAAAATCCATAAAAATATGTGAACTTAAGAATGCAATTCGTTCCAAAAGGCCATCTCTATCAATTCAATTCAAGAAGTCTTTATTCGATTAGTTCATCATAAAAGACATAAAATACAATTTATACATATAAAAACATCTAAAACAAGTATTAAATCATGACATGCTAATCAGCTTCTTGTTACCTAGTTACAGAATTTACAGTAGCGCTCAAATACATACATATTTCAACAGAAGACTGGGCCTAGCTAATAAACAATCACTTATTTTAAATCCCCTTTTGATTGCTTTAATAAACCTAGTTCTAAGCAGCCAGGCCCACCCCAAACAGCATTTTTACGTTGGCCCTTAGTGTTCTTGATAACTAGGTGGGCGGAAAACTCGGATAAAAGTCATGTAAGTCCCAGATACGAATTGGGCCATCCCCCTCCTTATACTTGCAAGAACGTAAGTAAGGGGCTGTTTTCCTTTGCTTAAATCTAATTAGGACCAAGTCCCCTGGGATGTCTTTTGGCAAAGTGCCTAACCACCCCACCCTCCTAACAGTTAAGATCCCCCCATCTAGATCAGGTGGCAGGGGTCTATGAGTCTGTAACCAAAACATGGCCCTATGTAGTAAGTCTTGGCGTGTTTCAACTTTCCCATAGGTTAGTGGTGGGATCCCTGAGACAACGGTCACATAGGGGGCGGCTTCGGGGGGTAGGTGTATTCGTGGCATTCTAGTAGGTTCAATTTTAGCCTCAATGTGGTTTGTTTGTACCAACGATATAGTTTGAGAATGGGCGTTCCTGCGGGAATTCAGTTTGGGTTTTTCCAGGACAGTGAGGGAAATAGGCGGGTCTGATGATGCTGGTCTGGTTCATGATGGAATGTGTGTTTTAACTATCAGTTCAATGTTAGAAATCCTGACCCCCAGATCGTTGATTTTTTCCACCAAGGGTGAAATTAGGGAGGTTAATAGGTGCTCGAGCTGTGCCAATAGAGTTGGTTGGAGAAATGATGGGGAGTTTTCCATTTTTCCATGCTCCATATCCTCCGACACAGAGCTGACATTGGAGTGGTGCTGAGAGGGACTGGGGTATAGTTTAGGAGTATTAGCTGGCTTCCCGTTGATGATGACATCATCGGTCTTTCTCATGATGTTCTGCCCACCCGGTGACGGTGCTATGAGTGGAGATTGGGGTTTATTAGCGCAAAGAGGTGACATCTGCAGGGTGGCGTTAACATCGTCTGGGTTGGTCTCAGTGCTTATGGAGGGTAAAAGGTCAGGGATATATTGAGTTCCACACATGGCATTAAGCTCCTCCCAGATAGACATGATGGTACGATGCACAATACCAAAACAGTGGGCCAATAGCAATGGTAAGGGGAATCACAGTACCTGTTTAATGATAGAAAAATAGAAAGGGTGGTGGCCCGCCCCGGCCTCTTTGTGCCTCTGAGGGCCACAGAGGGCCCGCCCTTTGCCCGGGCTTAGCCCGGTGCTGTCCCGCGCGAGTCCCGCGGGGCGGCAGGTGTTCCGCGTTCTTGAGGCGCCCCCAGGCACGCTCGGTGCTCCGCGTTCTTGAGGCGCCTCCAGGCGCAGCGGGAGCGTCATGAGCGCGCCAGATCCCGGGGCTGCTGGGAAATGTGGTTCCTGGTTCCCGGTTTGGGCTGGAGCATCCCTGGTTTGGTGTCGCGTTTGCCGTTTCCCTCACGGCTGGATGGGTGAAGGGTTTTCCTGACAGCTCCCCCCACGGCTCCCCACCGCCAAAGGTAAGGTTTCTGAAATGCCCCCAGGCACGCTCGGTGCTCCGCGTTCTTGAGGCGCCTCCAGGCGCAGCAGGAGCGTCACGAGCGCGCCAGGTCCCGGGGCTGCTGGGAAATGTGGTTCCTGGTTCCCGGTTTGGGCTGGAGCGTCCCTGGTTTGGTGTCGCGTTTGCCGTTTCCCTCACGGCTGGATGGGTGAAGGGTTTTCCTGACAGCTCCCCCTACGGCTCCCCACCGCCAAAGGTAAGGTTTCTGAAATGCCCCCCATCTCTATCATTAGTAGAAAAAAGGGATGCCATCCAATTAAGTAAATCAGGGAACAGACATGCTCCTTGTAATCTGACACTTCCAAAGGATAGCCGGACAATTTGCGTGATATTCGATGAAACTTCATTGTAGGAGGTTCTGCACAGCCGCGCAGACGTCCCATTCAGCCAAGATGCCCAAGTGCAACAGCACCCGCCATGTTGCCCTCCCCTGAACAAGCCTGCTCATGGGCCTCTAAGGGACCCATTAACAGCTGAAAATCCAGGACTGGACATGTCGTATTCGAGAGGCAGCAATCCCAAACCCAATAGAAATGGCATCGCTGACAGTAGAATACAGGTTACTTGCAAGTGATGTAGGCAAAGCTATAAGTCAATCCATAACTCACTCTGTGCATTGCCAATGGCAAGCACCCAAAAATCTGTTGCAGTCGATCATGGTACAATTGCAACTGGCCCGTTTATTGCAGAACTACAAGATGAGCAGCCATTGCGTAACAGGAGCAGTAGGATCAGAAAACCACCAACCCGCGGCAGTAACAAAGGTAGACCTCCGAAGACGCTAGAAAAATTGGAATGAGTAAAAGCCGGATTACTCCAAATATCGTTTGAAAAGAAGTCACAAGGCCAGATCCCACATTCTTATCAAAATGAGCAAGGCTTTTGGTATCAGACGCATTAAATATTTGATGTATAAACTCCCCAAAGTGAATTGGGAGGTTAGTGTTCAGAAGCGACTGAATCGCACCAGATGTCCTAGCCACCTGCAACTAGAAGGTCTCTCGAGCTGAAGTGAGGGCCACTTCCTGTTGGAATAAAAGCGCTTTTAGCCTGCTCAACTTATTGAAATCTGTTTTCAGAGTCGGAATGGAAGGCCAAATTAAACTATCTACTTTCCCATGCAGGAGTGGAACAAGTACATTGCTACAACAAGTAACACGTAGTGAAACAGTAACTAAATAAGGGATTCCTGCCCTTAAACCACTGCAGTCGTGGGTTTTCAAAATGAGATAACTGCCATTTGTAAGCAATGAAAAAGTGGGAATTGTTGATGGGACAGGAGCTCCTTTAAAAAAAACAGCAAGATTAGACGCTGATACATTACAAACGCCGTGCAATTTAAAAGGTTTACAAACCAGGGAATTACCTACTGTAGAATCGCATTCCTCCCCTGTTAGGAAGACTTCCTTTTCGTCCTGCTGACATTTGTAAGTGAAAGGATGAGACCATCATTCATAGAGAAAGGAACTACCCACGGGCTCAAAGCGACCTATCGGGAAATGTTGCATGCATGATTTAAATTGAAACAAGGAAAATGGGAGAGATATTAACCCACGATTTAACCAAACAGCAGAGTCAGTTTCCCCCCACAGAGAAAGGCAAGAGCTCAAACTGTTCAATGTGTAAAAGCATATATGTAGCATCTTTCATGGACATAAACCGCTGTTTATCAGTTAAATTAAAAGGTAAAAATAAAGCAGCAGCATTCAAGTAATCCCAAGGGACTTTCCCCATTTTGAGAGTTTGTAACATCCATGCGAACTGCATTACTGATCTTAATTGGTTTTGACCATGATACAATACATAATTCTGACCAATATCAATAACAGATGACACAATATTATCCAAGGTGTAAATATGTGAGGACAGTGTACTGATGCTATTGTCGACCACGACAAGAATCTTTTCCAAATTTGCCTGATCGAGTTGACGCAGACAAAGAGCAGCTTCCACATGCGAGAGTTTCCAAATTTCATTATATGCTGCATGTAGAAATCTCTTGTTTCTAGGTACTCTGGGACCTAAGATAAAATCTGATAAATTAATGTCGCTCAAAAGTGATAAATGTTGTTTTACTGACGACGAAGTGGAATGTTCCAACGATTGTTGGCATAATTTTTCCACGGAGTATGTGGTGACTGTAATTGAAGTCGGAAAACAAGGATCCGGTCTTGTCCGCGTGAAACCTGGAGTTATATTATAAAAACGTAGTTGGCATTTGTTTGAATTTGTTGGCCAGATCCACCAACTGGACTGGTCAAGTTCAAAAATATTAAAATAATCATTGCGTAATAAAGGTTGTAATACATCGATGGTATAATTTGTCTGTATGCTCCAATTGCCAATCTACTCCAAGGCGGGGAATGACAGGATGTTCACATTTTTCGCAGTTGCCAAGCCAAAACAAGTGGTCTGGTGTATTGTGTTTTTTAAGAATAAAATTTGATTTGAATGAGGCAGGCACGATGCAGAGCTTCAATGCTCTGAACCTGCCAAGCTTTAGTGCCCCAAATTGTTTTCAAATCAATTATATCTTTCCAATGATCATAACCTTGTTTCACCAATTCAGTTCTAAAGGAAGTGGAATAGATCAATTTAGTGTGGGTAAGAATACATTTGGGCTGCGATGATTAATGCAACTTAAAATAATACAATCCTGGATTAGACGTGTTGTAATCGGTAAAATAAGCACATTTTTCACTAAGTGTTTTAGAACTCCCCTGTATCGGAGTTGGACAATGTTTCAGTTTAGTGTAATTAAAAACAGGGGGTATTGTGCTGGTTTTGTGTAAGTAATGATGCCCATAATGTTGATAACAGAACAAATTGGCATAATTTTCAGAATTTAAATACAAATCTTCAGCATCAAAGGCAGCATAATATTTCAAATCAGAAAACAATGAATGAACAGCTTGCACATCCCAATCATCAGAATGTATTTCCTGTGTTACCACGTCTCCTAAGGAGACGCAAAATAAGTATGGTATTTTAAGTACCTCCGTCGGACCGTGGACTTCAAAATCTACCTTATCCCATACGATGCCATCTGCAACTGGGAAAGTCGAAATGTTAGCAAGAGCTTGATCACGTTTCATGATATGGGACGATGTATGAGGTGCCAAAACTCTGTCGACCAAGTTCACAGCAGAGTGTTCTGGCAAATAATGACCATTGATCAGTAAAAAGAATACAGTCACAAATCCAATGACATGAAGAGGAAAATCAGGACAAGCACCAACCATATGTAGGTCCAGGGTGGGACCAAGTAAGTCTTCTTGAACCAAGATATAAAAATTTAAAAAATTGTTGGTGGAAGCGTCGAGTTGGAAGACGAAGAGGATGAGTCAGACGAGAAGATGGCATGATCTCCAAAGTAACCGCTTGCAGTTCTGTTAATTAGAGGTGGTATAGCTGGGTCAGCATAATGTTGTCGAGGACTGAGCCGCACCTCATTAGTGGACTCCTCTGTAGGATGTGTCCTTGACGTCTGTAATGGATGATGGAGTCAGGACAGGTGAGATGTTAATAGCAGTGTCCATCACGTCTCTGTCTACACGAGCATTAGTGGAAGAGGATAAAGTCAGTGGAATAATAGAATTTCTTTTTTTTTAAATTTTATTTTGCAGAGTTTTATATAGCGCAAACTTGACCCGAATCCGAATCGGGTATCAGAGCGCTTTACATAGCACCAGTTTCGTTACACAAGGACACGTTCATATTTGTTAGGCGCGGGGAGATTCAGTGATTTGCCCAGAATCACAGGAGGTTTAGCGTCATTACCGAGACTCGAACTCCGTTCCCCAGGTCCGAGGTCGAGCTACCTAGCCGTTAGGAATTGCGTTGGATGAAACAGCAGGCGTGACACTATTCAGAATCGGCCAAACGGTGTAACTTTACATGGTCCACTGAGATGTATCTGTTGTCTTTGTGACCAGGTAATGGTGGTAAAATGACTGCACGAGTACCCTTCAATCCAAGCACTGGAACAGGTGCACGATAAGAGGGACCAAATTCATTTTTCGTACCAGATCTCCAATCTGAGAAAACCAGCCAGCCACTGGAATCAGCAGGGGTGCATCATTGGAAGAGGGTAAATGCTTAGTTACATAGCTGTCACAAGTCATTTTTAGCCCCTGTAACATAGTAGAGTGGTTATCTACATCAAAGGTTGCGACTGCTGCCACAACGTCTAGACCATCAAGGTCTGGCACAAACATTTTAATGCCAGAGAGCATTTTGTATGGGGTCTCCCACCCAGAGATCTTCTGGGGAGATAGTTAAGTGCATGTTGAACCCCATACAAGTGAGCCAGACAGTTCCTGATAGTACCTAAGACCCTAGGTGTCAAAGATTGCTTTAAGTCACAGTTCATTCGCTCCACTATGGAATTGCCCTCAGGCCTATATGGAGACAAAAACTGCACCTGCACCCCCATCGACGTCCTTGTACGCCTTAGAGGCGAACGCTGGACCTTGGTCAGAGTGGAGGGGGCCACAGGCAAACATCCTGACAAATACACGCAAATCTCTAGTGATATTTCGAGCGTCAGCACTGCTTTGTGGCCAAACCCAAAGAAATATAGTGCACGAATCAACTGCAACTAAAATATATTTATATGCAGTATCAGAAGAGAACGGACCGCAGTGATCAAGATACACACAGCCAAATGGCTGATTAGATATACAGTTGTGCTTGTGGCAGACGGGAGACCGTAGAAGGCTTAATTTTCTGACAGATGTCGCAAGAAAGTTTATGTTTATGTTTATGTTTTTGTAATTTTTATTGCGCACAAATACACGAGGGTGTCTCGGCGCATATCAGACTGCCTAGAAAGAAAGTACATAATTACGAGTCTGTTTATATAAACCACAGCACGAGTAACGTTGCTGTAAAATAGAAACTGTCGCACACACTCCGGCATGTGCCGAAGACATGCCTTCGTGTGCGGAAACGATCAAAGCAGGTCTGCGGTCCATGTTAGGAATCAACTGATCCCCAACATTTGGAATTGTAGCATAAGGAACTTGTTCGGGAGATAAATGATAAGAATACTTTGAAGGAAAGCCCTGCGGAGGAGCAGTTCCATCCTTCGTAGCAGCAATAGCTGCCAATATTTAATTATCGGTCTTAGTCATGGACCTTGTAACTGCTGTAACGGAACACATGGCTACTGCAGACTTGGCTGCTTCATCAGCCATAGAATTACCAACAGCATGTGCTCCCACACGCTGATGGGCAAGAGTATGGATAACCTGTGTGAGGGAGAGACATTTTTAAGTTCTCCCACCTGAACCCAAAGCATTTTATGCTTTATTGCGCTACTTTTGGAGTCTCTATAGTCATTTTGACCAAAAAAACAAGTTGTCATTAAAAGACTGAACACAGTAGTAAGAATCGCAAACAATAAGAGTATTCACATTAGGATCAGCAAACTCAAGGGCAAGAACAAGAGCCTGCAGATCCGCAAATTGTACTGTACAGTCTTCAAGTGCCTTTGTATGCACTGTGGAAGACTTAAACTCTCCATTGACAATGGTACCAGCCACAATAGCGCAAGCCGCTGAATAAGCGCGTTTAGAGCCGACAGCCGGTTTAGCCGATTCATTGGTATAGATGACACATTTATATTTTTCTAAAGGTAGTAGGGGCAGAGGAGGAGGATGAACATGTTCATACAGTAAGAACTCCTGTGCCTGAAGTGAAGGATCAAAAATAAACGTGACATCAGCAGATGTCAAAGATGCAGCCCATTGTATCCAACGGTGGTGTAAACCATTAGAGTTTGGTACACTCGCCTTAGTGACTGCTTCTAAAGCAGGGAATGGGGTGACCATAAGAATGTGTTTTCCTTGTGCCAGAGAGCGTTCCTTGAGGATCGCCATCTGCACTGCGGTTAAAACTTTCTCAATATTGGAAAATAGCATTTCTGCGGATGTGTATAACTGTGATTTGTAAGCTATAGGTACTGTGTCCCCCTCATTGAGCGTCAAGTAAGTGAAACCCACTCTTCCCAGTAGTCAGTCAGTCAAGTTCACTTTATTTGATTTGTTAAAAATCATAAAAGACTTTAAAACATTTCATACAAATTTACAAATTTACAGGATACATAGATTTACAACGACCAGGCAAAAGAAATTTTATGCAACACTAGGACACAAAGGCAATACAGATAAATAATAATTGAAGTGCAGCTTAAAGAGCTTAGGTAAGGTCCCCCAATGCCACCAAGTTTGTTTTCGTTCTGTGAGCCGCCACCAAAAAGCTGGCTACTCCAAATATGATGGTGGTACTGCCCAAGGACATTAAGTAAACTAGAGCCGGCCTAGCTCTCTTAAAATTGGGACCAAATATTTTTTCCTAGCATCTGAATATAAACTGCAAAACATAGTAAAATACATAGTGTCCTGGTGCGAAAAATCATCACATTTACACGGCGGGCCCTCTTCTGGTTTACTCCAGGACGGGTAGCGGCCTAGGGAATAATGGATTAGATTAAATCTAAATTTTATTAACAAATGTCTATGGAAGGGCTTTGTTACAGTTTTGAGATAAGGCTCAAGGGAAGGGGAACTCAGCAGCAAATAATGTGATCTGACGGTGGGTTTATTCAATTCTTGCTCCTCCCGAGTCAATCTGGCCCTTTCCATAAAGATCGCTTTGGTCCATTTGATATCCTTCCTCTTAATGCAGGAAGGGAAAGTTCCGGACGTCCTAGCTGTAAGAAAGTATGTCTCACATACTCCAGCCAGGCTATTCTCTTTACATAGTCCAGGGTCATGACATTGTGTAAAATCGCATGATTGAGGGTTAATTCATCATTTAGCGAGGTCTTTAACCAAAATAATAAAGGAGCCAGTCTAAGTTTATCGGTAACGTAATCTAGGCCCACCTCCCCATGAATAGAAAAGGTAGAGGTAGACTGGGGGACAGAGAGAAGGCGTCTCAGGAACTTGTTTTCCACTGTTTGTATTGTGTCCTGAGAAACGTACCCCCACAGTGGAGACCCATACATAACAACAGATATGCACTTAGAATTGTAAATTTTTAAAAGTGCCTCCATGGGCCTGGCCCCTAGCCTGTTTGCAAATCCTAGAAGGGCTGAGGAGGCCCTCGCCAGAGATAAACATTTGATCTTAATTTGCGGACCCCATGTGCCCTTGTCATCAAAACTAACCCCAAGATAAGGAAAAACTGTCACCCTGGACACTGCCTCGCCCTTACAGAAGAAGGATATAGGCTTACCCCTATTTCTATGGCGGCCCACCACCATCGTGTGGGACTTCTTCGCATTGATTTTTAAATCAAGATGGTCCATGAAGGCACTCTTCCCAGTATTATACATATCACCAGGTTTGTGGCATGTCACGCGTCAACAAGTAGTTACTAGCAAGTAAGTCTGTTTGCAAAGACTGTAGAATTGAGGTATAATCCGGAAGCCAGCTGGTTGAAGAAAATGTAGTTTGTATCAACCCATATAGCAGTTTGATACGCTGGGCATAATCAGGAATGTATGTCCTCCCGAAATTCAAAAATCCCAGCAAAGACTGAAGTTTTTTCAGTGTAGAAGGAGGTAGCAATTGAGCACATTTCTCCAGAAAGTTGGGGGGCTAGCCCCCTACCTTCATTATTGAACTTGTAGCCCAAAAAGAGCACAGCATATTGTGTGATGCGTGATTTTGCGACATTGAATTTGTATCCATAGTCGGCAAAGAACAAAATAATGTGGTCGACTTGGACAAGATTAGGCATTAGTTCATCGTCCGTCAAATAAATGTCATCCACCTACGAGAACGCATCATGGTCTATGCTATGTAGCAAAGACACAACACGTGCAGCAAAAGCCCCAGGGCTATTCCTATACCCCATCGGCAAACGTGTACATTTTTTCTGATTTCTGACGGCTGTGAAGGCTGTCCAGTCACTGCTCTCAGGAGCCAAGTTGTGACTATAGAAACCGTTTGATATATCCAGGGTAGTTTCGTATTTTTTCCAGATCAGTGTGTTAACTAACGCAGAGCTATGCATGTTTTGTACAGCAAACGTACGACAGTGACCATTCCAATTTCAATAATCTAAGACAATACGATATGATCCGTCGGGTTTTGATACAGGAAAAATAGCATTATTCATCGGTAATACGCAGGATTCAATCACACCCTGCTACTCCAACTGGGTAAGAATATCACAAACCGGAGCCTTAGTTTCTAGTTTGATTGGATATTGCGGCTGCGGCTGTGGCTGTGGCATAGACCGTAAAGTGATCTCATATGCTGGTGAATCTCTATACAAGCCCACCTGATTACGGTACACCGCTGGGGCAAGGGCCAAACCCCACTGAGATGCAAAAGCTTTTGCATGTTCCTCAGGGACATGACGTGAAAAACTCTGAAGTATCATGTCGTTTGGAGCGGCTAGCACAAAAGGTAGCAGCCAATCTGCCTCTGCTAACAAAATGTCATATGTAGAGGTTAGATTCTCCCAAAAACCACTGTGATTGTACGCTCTATATCACCTTCAATTTGTAAGACTATTTCACAGAGTCTATCTGGGGGGGCAACCAGGGTATCTGCGCTTTCACCTCCAGACAGGGATGCAGAGCCTCCCGCACTATGGTAGCCTCCGCTGCACTGTCGAGCAGAGTCACCGCCCATGTCCAGTGGAGAAGACGTATTCTCACTGTCTGAGGCATATTTCGCTGTTAAAGCTGCAACTTTCTGCTTCTGATATGGGGGTCGAAAATGAAACAGGTCCTCTTATTTGGCTTTAACGTCAAACTGTCGAGGTTGATCCCGTCCCTGTTGTGTGGCCGGACCTTTGCCACGATCCTGGCCCTCACCACCACCGACTTGAGAGCCCAATGTATCCAATAAAGAACGAGGAGAGCACTGATCAGGGACTTGGAATCTATCAGGAGTCTTAATTTTCACGCAGTCGGTAGTGCTGAAACTCTTCAAATACACCGCTGCAAACACCTTGCCCCAGCTGACACAAACAGCTAATTTGGGAATTAAGTCTTTAGGCAAACTTCTAGTTAAGATCGTGTGTTTCTCCACAGAAGTGGTATTTGGAAAAAACGCTTCTAGTTGTCCACATTTTCCAACAAGCCAATAAGGGAACTCATTCTTATTCTGTGGATGCTTGCCCATCACTGAATTAACCATAAGGGGACTGATGGTAATACCACCAGGACCCGCAGGTTGTGCAGCAACACCAGGTGGTTCCATCTGAAAGTTGCGCGACATGAACTGTATGACAGCTCTATGCACGCGTATCAAAGAAATATGTAAGACGCAGAGTTCTGCAAGTGTCGCAGTTGTTAGATGACGCGGGTGTGGGGTATACCCAGCCAAAACGGGTCACGTGGCCCCATCTATTGATAAGAGGCCTAAACAGACCAGCGTAATTGGGGGAGAAAGGGTGCCATTAAACTAAATTTGGTGTTGCCAAGCCATGAGGAGAACCTCAAGAGCCCTATGAGCCTGATAAGCTTGAGGAAGGGCTGTGGCAGTATATTCATGAAACAGATTTTCCGTTCCATCCACCGCCGGAAAAGTGACCCAAGAATAAAACACCTCGAAGAGGTAAGCAGGATCCGCTTCTACTACAAAAATGAGCGCAACACCAGCATCAGGGACTCCATTTTGAGTCAAATAAGCCTTGAGTGCAGCCCGGTTAGGCGGAGGAATTATGACTGCCATAATGAACGAGAAAGAACAAGAACTAAAAATTAGGCTGCGCAATAATGGATTAAAACATAGCGAAGAAAACTTTCAACACTTCAAGCTTGAAAGAACCTATAAAACAACAATATAGGAGGTCACACCGTCACAACTGTTTCTGGAAACAGAAGTGAGGGGATTGTGGACAAGCACTACTCAAGAGTCTCGCAGATAAGAACCAGACCAAACGTTGGCGGCGCCATGTTGCGGGGGTTCTGCACATACACAGAACTATGTGCAGGAAAACAGGACTTCGGTGTATAGGGGTTGTACCTTCCTACCACCTTAGCACCCCAACTCCCAAAACCGAAAAGCTATAGTGTCTCTTTCTTTCTCCGAAAAAATCACGAAGCTACAAGTGATTAGACAACCCAGAACATAACACTCCCGACTGTCTCAGGAATCGCTGTAGCAAGACATACCCTTTGGCTCACTCACTCATACTTGTCCACAATAATGATAGTCAGGGTCACTGTATAGTTCAAAATATTTATTTTAACTATTGTGATGTATAATGCAGTATACGAGCCACTACCAGCAGCAAAATGCATAAACCTAGCACAGTTAGCACTGTTACAATACCATAGAATACAAAGGGAGATGTCATTATATATGGACAGTGGAAAAGGGGTCATAAGTCCTACCCACCCTCTCCTTGGTAAGTTGAGGCTTATTATATAAAAGAAGATCTCTAGACTTTGTCAGCCAACCCCATACCTTAGAGCCTAGATGGTAGCTTCACATTATGGGAACCACATAGCTCCTCTCCCAAGAAAGGTTTCCCTCCAAGTGTCTGCGTGAACAACATATAACACGGTAATATCAAAGCACGAGCTCTAGCAGTGCAGCTGTGTGTGCATGTTTTGTCTAGGTAATAGGGACTGACTAGAACAGAATAACAAGGGGCATGTTTTTCGACCTTGCACATCGTGTTCAGACTGAACTCCAGGAACAGCTGAGAACGCGGCAAGCAGATCATTCTCATGTGAAATACACAGAGTCTTGCAAAACAAAGTCTTGTAGTAACGTGCACAAAAGCAGCAACATGGCAGCAGAGATTATGCTAATTTAGCAATATCGATACGACCCTAAGGGCCACATAACACCAGCTATATGCAAATCAGTCTTGAGCCTGTGCCTCATGGGAACAGTCCAGCCCGAACTGCCCAGCCAGGTCTTTCCTGAACCGGAAACAGCATCCTGGGATCGGTTTCGGGGTAACACCCCTCTTCAGCCAGGCTAGCTTGAATCCAGTGGCAAAGTGAGCAATGGACCCACGTCTAGGCATACCCTGCTAACTTAGGGCGAACAAAGGAAACACAAAGAGATAATGGACGGAGTGCTGAAACTTTTCAGACACTCACCCCAGTCACAGATCTGGGTTGAATCCATCATCGTTCTTTAGCTCACTTCGCCATCTCAGTTCAGAACCAGCTATATGCAAATCCGTCTTGACCCTGTGCCTCATGGTAACAGTCCAGCCCAGAACTGCCAAGCCAGGTCTTCCCTGAACCAGAAACAAGCGTCCTGGGACCGGTTTCGGGGTAACACCACCCTTCAGTGAGGCTAGTTTGAATCCAGTGGCAAAGTGAGCAAGGGACCCATGTCTGGGCATACCCTGCCAACTTTGGATGAACAAAGGGAACACCAAGAGATGATGAACAGAGTGCTGAAACTTTTCAGACACTCACCCCAGTCACAGATCTGGGTTGAATCCATCATCGTTCTTTTGCTCACTTCGCCACCATAGTTCAGACCCAGAAATCAGTCTGGACCATGTGCTTCATGAGAACTGTCCAGCCCGAACTGCCACGCCAGGTCTTCCCTGAACTGGAAACAAGCATGACATCTCAATTGACATCACTGATGACATCACTAATGACATCATCCACAGAACCACTCACACTCCCGCTCACACCTTTATATAATCTCTCATATGTCCACTCACACACCCACACAACCACTCACATACCCATTCACAAACCCATTCAATGACTCACACACACCCACTCACTCACTCATACAGCTACTAACACAGCCAAATCACCCACCCATACAGTCACTTACACACCCATTCACTCACCCAAAAAGCGACTCACTCACTCATACAGCCACTCACACTAGCATCCGCTCACCCATAGAGCCACTCACAGAGCCTCTCGCTCACCAATACAGCCACTCACACAGCCATTGACTCACCCACACAGCCACTCACACAGCAACTCACTTACCCATACAGCCACTTTACATATCCATACAAGCAATCACACGCTCACTCACTACCTATACAGCCAGTCACACAGGCACTTAAGGCCCGATTAGGATGTCAGATGGACCGCCACGACAGGCCATCTGTGGTGGTCAGCCCGACAGCCAGGATAGTGGTCCGACCGCCTCATTGTGAATTGGCCGGTTAGTGTGCAGTGGGCGGAGAGACCGACCGACGGCTCCGACAGGCTCACTGAGCTTGTCAGGGTGTCAGACAGCCCGTAAACCCAACAATGGGGGCGGTGTCTGCAGAGGCACCGTCGTAAGAATTATGATGTCTGACCGCCATGTAAAGGCAGACGGAAGGGGATTTTGGGGGCCAGTAGCAGGGCCCCGTCGCCTGTGGGCCTCCACTATAGGGCTAGGGGGGCACATGTGGTGCTCCCCAAACATCCATGCATGGTGTGCCAGGCATCACATGGTGCCTGGTACACCGTGCATGGATGTTTGCAAAATGCCTTTTTCCATTGAGGCTTGTGTTGTGGTCCTTTTCCAGGCTGCAGCACAAGCCACAATGGAAAAATGCATTTTTACGACCAACAACACAGCAGTAACATCACAATTTGGTTGGTGGAACTTCCAACTACATGTCGGGCGGTTCCATTCCTGTGGCATCCGACTGCCATATTACTGTGTAAAACAGCCACTTACACAATCTAACCTTGGTAGCACTGATTGCTATCTTGATGTAATGATGTATTGGACCTCTGTACATATGCTGTGTTGTTGTGTGCTATTAAGTAGCTTAACCCAATTTAAGCTATCCTATAGTTTTATCTTGTCTCATGCTATGTAGTTTTTACCTATGTTGTTTTTCCTCCATTTCTCATCATAGTCCGTAATTTCTGTGCTCTTATTCCTTCCCTAGGGTTCTGTATCAGGATATTGTTGTAATTTGTTTCTCTCCATTCAAAGGGAGGTGCGTTGTAATTACTTAACTCCTTTTAATTCAGTCCGTTCCCCCTTTCCCTTCTCACCTTTGGAACGGTCCCACTTTACTGTTACATGAACATTCTACAGCTGACTCCAGCCTTGTGAAGGTGTATGAAGCTTTATAAAGATCTACTTGACCCCCTGCTTCTTCTCTTTGTAACACACTGTCCCCTTAACAGCACATAATCTTCCCCTGCAAATCCAACAGAACAGCTTAGTGAGATCTCATTACACCTCAGCATCAAACTGGATAAACCTTGCCACACTAAGAGCATGCCCCACTCTTCACACAACCATGAGAAAACACTTCATTGAATCATACCCCGCTCACACATGCTAGAGCAACAACTGCAGCCACATAACCACACTTATGCTCCACTGGACAAATGTATTAGCCTTGCACTTAGGTCCAGATTTACAAACATTTTGCATCAGGTTTGAGTTCTTTTTTTAAAGCAGAACCAATGCAAAATCCTTTTTGGGAGTACCAAACCAACACAAATTGGTATTTGCCTTGGTATGGAAGAAAAAGTAACTCAAACCAGCATGAAGCACTGCTTTGCTTTACTTTGCATCAAGGGGCATCCCAAGGGAAGTACATGGGCATTCCCAAGCAACCATCCATGGTTTTTGATGCAAAACCCTATCTACTAACAGAAGTAGGCAGGTTTTGGCATAAAAAGATAATGCCACTTAAAAGAGGGTATTAAAAGGAGAAGTACTTTTATTTCTCCTTTGCTTTCCTTCTTTACATGTGTGCTACCCTGTATAGCACATTTGCAAAGTATGAAAAGTTTAAATTGTGTCTAGGCATTGTATTTTGAACTGAAAGGATACTCTTCCAGTACAAACCGTTGGCTAGGCTTACACAAAAAATCTTGGACCAAGGTGCAGAGGTGTGTGCGTGGTACACAGCTGCCTGATTGTGCGCCGGCGCTAGAGAGAGGGGCGGAGAGCGTCATATGCCTGTAGATATGGTGCTCTCCTGCTCTCTTCTTGCATTTAACACAGCACAGCAACTTTAGATGCTGTGCTGCATTGCCTGGCATCTTCGTAAATCTGACCCTTAGTCTCTTCAATCTTCCACAACAGATGCACAACTTCATGCCCTGTCAGAAAGTGGACTGGTTTAATATCAAGAAAAGGGCCATCTACACAATTTTAATGCAGTGTTTAAATTCAATAGCAACTTTGTCCCCCTTACCTCTTTAACCCCTTCGACGCTAATGACAAGGTCAGCTCGTCATGGGCGTTACCTGCGCTGCACGCATGACGTGCTGACCTTGTCATGTAACGAGGGTTTTTACATATCACAGCGCACAGCGGGAAAACCCGCTAGCGCGCATGCGGTTAACACACTCTCGCGCTTGACTCCAACCCACAACCTTAGATCAGCAAACCAAAATATTCTGTCATTACCCAGACCAACATGTGCCACCTCAAATATTTTCTCAACAAAACTAGGGTAATCCAATAGTGCACCAGGAGACTGGATACAATACTGTAACAACACACCAATGCCACAAAGGAATTTTTTTTTTAAACTGTATATCAACTATTGTCTCTATCAATTTAAGAGCGACTTTACACCTTATGTGTACACGTGTAGGCAGTGTATGCCGCTAATTGATTTTTTTGTTGAATTATATATTCTGAGTGTTCAAGTACTTGTACACACAGCATAGGTTGTAAATCCACGTGTCAGTTGACACTGTCAATAGTCATGGGTGCTGCTTCTTCCAGTGATGTAGCCAGTGCAGTGCGCCGAATCCCAGAGGTAGGATGGAGCTCAACTACATCCAGGGCCGTTTCTACCATTAGGCAAGACTAGGCGGCTGCCTAGGGCGGCAAAAGTGGGAGGGCGGCAAAAAAACATGAGTTTTGAAATCCCCATGAGTAAACGTCCGCCAAGTTTTGCCTAATGATAGAACCGGCCCTGGCCCTTGAGTGAACTGTCTTCAAACTCGAAAGCGCATTTGCGTCTTCTAATATTCAACGTGACGTGACATGATGTGACGTCGTCCCATTCAGCGCCACAGGCGGGAGCCATGCGCGCCCGCTCTCGTCCGAAATCAGTGCTCGCCTCGTGGCCACCTCACTGCTTATCCCCCAAGGCAACGACGCACCGGACACCCAGAGTGCAGGTGAGGAGATCACAGTTCTGCTTGTGTTGGCTGATGCGCAGCCTACATCACTGAGGACTGCATGCACCTCTTCCTCTCCTTGTTCCCTACGCAGCGGACAACACTGGAGAGTAGACGGGTACCCAGTGGCATAGCTATCGATGTATGGTGCAGCATGTGCATTCATTGGCACCAAGGCGCAGAGCCAGGGAGAGGGATCTGAACCCTAATTATGGCTGTTTTTTACAACCTAAAGAGGAATTATTTAAGGGGCCTATTTTACTAGTTTTCACTGGGGCCTATGAGAGCCTCGCTACGCCACTGCAGGTGTCACCCAGTTCAGTATTCCTGCAGGCAGCACGATCGCCGTGCTACCCACACCAGAGCGGCTGCTAGCTATATTTGCTGGCTCCACAGCGTGTCCCGACCTGAGGAGGCATCACTGGCCACAGCTGTCACCCTCACCACTTGTGTCCCCCACCTCGGGGTGTAGTACAGCAGGCTTCACTTTGTATAGCGACCGCCGCCTCTACCCCCATATGTTCCCAGCCTCGGGTTCCTGTTCTGCCGGATTTAGAGTAGATGTCGACTGCTTCCGTCTTCCCGAACACTTGTGCATAGTTACTTAGTGTGCACATCAGAATGAGAGGCCGGAGATGAAATGATGGGTAACAAATTGTTCTGTATTAAAAGGCCATAGTAACATAATTATCTGAGTCTGTACCTCCGCCAGTGCAGGTACTCTGTAGCAGACTACCTGCTTGTTTCTGAGAAATGTCGGTACTCTCCCATTATAAGTATTACTAATTTACGTCGCTTTTGAGAAATGCCGGTACTCTCCTTTTCAAAATAAAAATGTGCCAGTACTCCGAACCTGCCCACTTAAAGACCTTTTTTTAATGTATTTTGATTTTTAAGTGCCGGTGGACAGGAAACCACCGGCTCTAATTAGGCACTCTCCCTCTTAAAATGGTAAATATGGGAGGTTTGCAGCAGATCACACACGTAACCAGGCTCCTTGGTGCTCGTTTGACTACTTGGCACTCCGTACTTTCTCTGCCACCACACTATAGTAGATCTTTATGTTTTCCAGTCCCCCGAGGTTCAATGCATTGCACTTCAGCCAGGATCTTCACCCTCTCGCCAGGTCCTATAGGGTGGGGGCGGGGGAGTTAGGCTGGTAGCCTCATAAAAAGCGATCCTTCTTCGGGACTGCCAGAACTTTCTAGTACAGTTGTTGTCTCATAACAGGACACTTTTATTTCTATTTTCTTTTTGGGGTGTGTTTTGAGTTCATCCTTCAGTCTTCACCAATCAGTTTTACGAGGGTATTTGGTGATGAATTATTATTGACTCACGTCCAAATGTTAGATTTTTTGCAGACTAGGCTGCTAGTTAGAAAATGTTAACTCATTGAATTTGCTCCCTAGTACTTGGTAACCAAGAGAGGTGGGCTAAAGAATAAATTAACTTAAATTAAATTAACTAGTGGGGATGACAGGGGGAGAGTGATGGTAGTAAAAGGGAGGGGGCGGCTTTTTTCAAATCTCGCCTAGGGCAGCAAAACACCTAGAAACGGCCCTGACTACATCAGAACCTTGAGCCCTGAGAGGGCACCTAAATAACCATGCTGGAATTCCAAAGATGAATGATCATTAAAGACGACTTTAAATTTTATATTTATCTAGTCTTCTGACAAATTGATGCTTATTTTTTACTAGGAATCTGGTGTTTTAATTTTGCTTACTGCAAAGTTTGAGGGTTTTGTAAAGTGAACCAAGTGAAAATCTTACTGGTATGAAAGTAAAAGCTGTAGGATGTCGTTTTCTTCTACCACACAATAAAATGTAGATACCTAAGAATGAACTGTACAAATATTTCAAAATAAATGAACTATAAACCACAAATGAAGCACTTTTAAAAACTTTTTTGTGATGAAAACAAAGATTTTATATGCAACTGACATATTTGACTATTCGTTTATGTGCTATATTGTTATATCAGTAAAATTGCATGTCTGTGCAAATGTAGTGGTCATTTTAATGGAAAAGAGGCGGTCTTTGAATGATAGTGGCTACCACACCCTGCTTTATTAATACGTTTGGGGCAGTGTGTTTCTAAATGCAACACCAGCTACATACTACACACTTACCATTCCCCTCCTTTATGGGCACAACTCATTTCTGACACTAATACTTGATGTGATGCTTGGATTTTTCAAAATTCCTAAGAATTCAGTGATGTAACAATGATGGCACAGCCACCAGTGTGAAAAGTGTCCAGGTGTTGTGTAATATCAGGTATCCCCTTGGGATCGTGTATCCCCTCCACTTCGGCCGTCTTCGGAAAATGAACTCAGCCCGGGCAGGATCAGACAGAAGCAGTCGATCTCTGCTCGGGCTGAGTGCAGGGATACACGATATAATGGGACACCAGACCGAGCACACGCTATAAATTACTTGACGTTTCGTTTTCTAATGCTGGAGCCACAGCTGCACAAGAGACAGGAAGCAAATAAAAGTAGTTCAAAGAATGAGAGCTTAAATAAATGAAAACTAAATGCAGAGACGGTTGTTATTTTCCAACCAAATCGCAACTGGCACAAAGAAGGAGAGGTGAAATAAATACACGCATGGAGTAGGAGTGAAAGAATGTTCTTTTTTATGTGTTAGGCAAATTCCATCTAGTTCAAAGAAGGAAAGGTGAAATTAGTGACAATTATATTAATGCACTAGATATGCTGCTGAGAGGAGTTGGCCTAACGGTTAGGGCGCTCGACCTCGGACCTGGGGATCTGGGTTCGAGTCTCGATAACGACGCCAAAATGTGTGTCTGCATAAAATGAAATACAATCAGGTACTGGAAGTGAAAGAATTTTTTTATTATTCAGGCAAATCGTAAGTAGTACAAAGAAGGAAACGTGAAATAAATGAAAATGAAACATATACACGAAGTCGGAGTGAAAGAATGGAATTTTTATTTTCAAAGAGATGGAATGACGTAAATTAAAACATGGGGAGAGAGAAGGACAGAGAAGGGAATATAGCTTGCAAGGTTTTATATTGCTATGTGTGACATTCATATAATTTCAGTGTAATTATGAGTGATATTTCAACAACAATGAGTTACACTTTTTGGAACGCAAAGTCAAGTAATAAAGATGATGGAAGCATATAAATATCAAAAATGACACCCATTTCACGAAAGAGAAACGTAAATTAAAACATGGGGAGAGAGAAGGACAGAGAAGGGAATATAGCTTGCAAGGTTTTATATTGCTATGTGTGACATTCATATAATTTCAGTGTAATTATGAGTGATATTTCAACAACAATGAGTTACACTTTTTGGAACGCAAAGTCAAGTAATAAAGATGATGGAAGCATATAAATATCAAAAATGACACCCATTTCACGAAAGAGAAACTCTAAGAATATCCTAAAATTACTGCAAGTCACCACCAGTTATGGAAGAGCTTTAACCTAGAACTCGCAAACCGCCCCAGAAAGACCAGGGCAATGGTAAGGCTCATGACAGTGAGGCGCAGCCTTTACAGCCAGCCAGAAAGCTGTTGATTTCAAAGACAGTAATCAATCCGAATAAAAATGATAACTGAGGAGTTTAGCTGAGTGGTGTCAGCCCCAGTTGGCACACCACTACCTGCCCCACCCGCAGCACCAGATCACACCAGCAGGCTACAGCTGTCACGGACCTACTAAAAACAACAGGCTCTGAAGTGACAAAGCTGCTGGCCATGCTGAAAGTTGGACCAGCATCATTACCACTGCCCCTGATTACAATAGTATCAAGTTGTCGATGCTAGGGGCGGAATCACTTCGCTAGGCATGCGCCAACAGACTGAGGCCCTAGGGAGGTGGCATCTATACTGGTGACTGCTTCTTAGGACTCACCTTCCAGCTTGCTTATGTGTAGGCCGCACTCCCCTGTGGCAGCCTAGTATGCACGGGGTGTACCCAGGCAGTCCTTTGTGGAAGGGAAGTATGGAAGCAGGGATGCTGGGTGGAGGGGGGGTGAGTGTATGGGTTTCTCTGGTGTTTTTGGAGGGCGTGGGGTAAAGATTCCAGTTGCAGGCAAGTGTCTCACATAGGGTCCCTTACGTTCTGTGGCGCTGCAGATCACTGCCGTTTATATGCTGTGAAGCGCCGGTGGGGCATCAAGCCATTTGCGGGGTTAGGTGCTAATTGCAGACTCTTTCATCCCTGTGGCTCCCATTACCTGCTGAGTGCGTGAGTACTTGCGCTCCTCACCTGCACTGTGAGAATTCAAGACCAAACAGACCGGGGAAGCTAGTACTGGCCCACATGGAGCAAGATTAAGTATCAAGGTGGGGGCACGGGTTCCATTACCTGCTGCTGGTGTAGGCTCACCCTTTCCCTCCTGGGTGCTGCTGTCTGCAGAGTTGGCTGCAGCCGTGCTCCTCCAGGTGTTGAGTTGACGACTCCTTGCCTGCTGCGCCACAGCATTCATTCTGAGGTGAGGCTGCCTGGCTGCAGCTAAGTGCTGCCTGTAAGAGACCACCAATCCCGTGGCTGTCTAGACTGGGACGGGACCGGCCATGTGTCACAAGCCTGCCACATTAGTCAGTGACTGTCTCATATCCCCCTCGCACCAAGCTGGTCCGCCAATGTATAAAGAGAGCATGTCTCTTGATAGAAGCTGTTGGCCATAATTTTAACACGGACTGTGAGGTGCCATCACGTGATGAGTCTCACAGTGAGTCACACAGTTAACCTGAATGGATTACCGGAGTCGAGGGGAAGTGTATAAACTTTGTTACATTGTAGCCTCTGCTCTCGCCTGCCTAAGCAAGCCTAGTCACGAGCTGAGCCAGCCGCCCAAAGCCGACACGAGCAGCGCGGACCACGAGCTGCAACCTGGATTTCAGTTTCTAAAAGAGAACTAATAGCACTCTGGCTTAATCCTGAGGCGCTACAAATGCATGACTTTCAATTTCAGTGCGGTGATGCGGAGAACCACACTGAAATGTGTTAGTCCAACATCTGATGCGTGGTACTTGGCAGAGCAGAGGGAAACAATGGCAGAGATTAAAAAACCTAAAAGGGGAGGTGTTGCTAAGATGGCAGAGTGAGTGGACGTGTCCTCTCCGTGCTCCGCCCCCGCCGGTCCCACAGCATTGAATATTGAACACCTGGACACGGACTTACCAGTGGAGGTCCAGGGACCTGCCCAGAGGACGAGGCGGAGAGCACAGGGTCGCGTTCCCCACCCGCGACAAGACTTCCCGAGAGTTCCCTGAGCTGCCCACAGCTCCGGCGAAGAGTCGGCCATACTGCTGCGCCTGCTAGGGCGCATCGGAGCTGGAAAACGGCGGTACGGCCCTGACGGCGGACGGCACAAGATTCACCCTGCCCCTTGTACTGCTGGGGGACCTGTGAGCCGGACCTAGCGGGGCACCAGGGCTTAGTGCAGCGCTGCGAAAGCGCCCGATCTTGACTCCAGAAGAGGCGGCGCTGTTCTACGTGATACCGCCAGCTGGCTGAGATTGCCGCCCGGGCCTGCGGCGGTGGCTGGCGCCATCAGGGACTTCGTGAAGCCAGCAAGTGTCCCGTTGAGGGCCCGCTCTGTTTTCCTGTGCCCGCGGGGAGCCCCGCCTCTTTGTCCCCCTGCTGGCAGTTGGCTTGAAGCCTACTTGAGGCCTACCTGTGGTCTGCTGCGTGACAAAGCGCTCCTGCGTCCTGAGGAGGCCTCTACCCTTGGCAGTGACAGGCCTACCATGCACATCACAGGGGGTCTCCATGGTTTTTGCGGTGAGGGTCGCCTGCTGGGCCCCCGAGTGTTTGACTAACCCCCTGCTGATTTCTTGGGGACTGGCCTGTGGAGGGCCCGTGTGGAACAGTAGAGGGACATTATTCCACAGCATCGCAGCACAACAGAATTTCAGTCTGGGCCGCCCGGTTGATAATCCTCTTTCTCAAGCGTTTCACTAGGGGTTGGAGAGGAGCTGGCTGGCTGATATCATCGCAGGAGGTGCGAGCCATCAATGGCGGCTGTGGTGACAGGGGGATGGCTGGGCCTTCTTGCTGCTACTACTGGCATCAGGCGCTGTTGCCTATATTGCCCGCTGGTTGCGGTTCCAGCAATGGCTGCCGCTAAAGGTAGAAAGAGCAGGTCGGTGCGGGATCTCCTACTGAAAGCTGCGGGAGATGCATCGGGCTCAGGCTCAGCATCGGCAGAGGCCAGTCCAGACAGCGCCGTCACCCGGGAGTTTCTGGAGTCTCTCTTTGCCTCTCAGAGGGAGGACATCCTCGCCGTCAAGACAGATTTGCAGGCGGCTCTCCGTGAGGTCAGGCGCGATGTGGGTGCGGTTGGGAGAGCACGTTGCTGCCTTGGAAGACTCCACGGCGGCGAGGGATGAGTAGATCACAATGCTTCAACAAGAAGTCCTGAGACTGCGGGAACAACCTCTAGACCTCCAAACGCACACAGAGGATTTGGAAAACAGATCTCGGAGGAACAATGTTCGCATCCGGGCGGTCCCTACGGGGGCGGAGGACGGGGACCTCGTGGGTTATGTGCAGGATCTCTTCTGCAAGATTTTGGGCTCTTCATCGGATTCCACCATTAAGATAGATCGATGCCATCGGGTTGGCCCCCCGCCAGTCCAATCGTCCCCCTGCGGATATCCTGATATGCGTCCATAACTATATAGTGAAGGAGGAGATTCTCAGAGCGGCACATTCCATACAACCTCTCCATTTCAGGGATCATACTCCACAGCTCTTCCAGGACTTAGCTGCTAGCACACTCCAGAAAAGAAAAGATTTTCACCCAATAACAATTCATCTCCGCTCACAGAACATTTCTTGTGCCTGGGGCCATCCTTTTTGCCTCATTTTCCATCTAGACGGGAAGCTCATACAGGTCTCTTACATTTCTGAAGCTTGCAGAGTGTTGAAGTTGTCTACCGATGAGTTGTCCTCTCCTCCAGATGCTGCAGTTCAGGGTTCACAGAGATCTCGAAACCACAGTCCTCAGAACGCCTAATTTCTAATTTAAAAATATTTCTAGAGCGCAGCGTACACCTTGCGGTTTCTTGGCGCTGGGGGGATTGGCTACTGCGAGAAAGAGACGAAGAGCAAGGATAAGAGAAAGTATTAAGAGAATTTAAGAGGAGAATTTAAGAGGAGAAAGCCTGGCTGAAGAGGAATGTTTTCAGATCTCTACGAAAGGGAAGGTACAGAGTAGCAGAGCGGAGGTGATCGGGGAGTGAGTTCCAAAAGGTTGGAGCCAGGGTAGAAAAGCTGGCCCCGCCCCACTTTTTCCGTGTGAAGCGAGGGATCTGAAGAAGAGACATGGAGGAAGACCGAAGTTCTCTTGCAGGTACATACGGATGGATTAGTGAAGTGATAAAAGCGGGGGCAGTGCCCTGGCGGGCCTGAAAGGCCATACAGCCGATCTTAAAAAGGGAACGTTCTTTTACAGGGAGCCAGTGAAGCTCCCTGAGGAGGGGGGTGGAGTGGTGATAACGAGGAAGGCCGTACACCAGTCGCGCTGCCTGGTTTTGGATAATCTGGAGTCTACGCAAGCTGTATGCGGGGATACCATGATAGAGAGCGTTTGCGTAGTCCAGTCGCGATATCACGAGTGCGGCCATGATGATCTTGAGTGCCTGGGGGGAAAAGAAGCGGGAAATAGAGCGGATAGTGCGGAGAGTGAGGAAGCAAGAGGATACCACGGAACTAATATGTGAATGGAGAGTGAGCTGATTATTTATTTTTACACCGAGTGTTTTGACTGTGGTGGAAGGGGTGGGTGAGGGGCCAAGAGAGGGGGGCCAGAAGAAAGAGTTCCAGGGGCTGGATGAACCACCCGTGAGAACCAGCTCGGTTTTATCCGGGTTCAGCTTGAGGTGGTTGTGGTTCATCCAGTCCCTGATGAAAGTCATAGTTGACTGGAAATTAGAGACAGAGAGAGGAGAGGGGGATAGATCAAAGATGAGCTGGAGGTCATCCGCGTAGTTATAAACGGTGACCTCCAGCTGCTGGAGTGCGAAAATGAGAGGAAAGATATAAAGATTGAAAAGCAGGGGGGAGAGAGAGGAACCCTGGGGAACACCACACGTGACGGGGAGAGGAGTGGCCGTGAAGTTGCCTAACCGAGCCGCCTGAGTGCGGTCCCTCAGAAAGGAGGAGAGCCAAACAAGGGCTGATCCCCCGATACCAGCCGCCTTGACACGGGTAAGTAAGATGGTGTGGTCCACCGTGTCAAAGGCGGCGGAGAGATCGAGGAGGACCAGTGCCTGGTGCTTGTTCTCATCCATGCCCTTTCTGAGATTGTCTAAGACTGCAACCACGACCGATTCGGTCGAGTGCCTAGGACGGAACCCGGCTTGGCGGGATGCCAGTCCACCGTTTGCCTCAACATGGGCGCTAAGTGCCGCGGTGACGTGGCGTTCCATCACCTTGCCCAAAAAGGGTAGCAGGGAGATGGGGCGATAGTTGGCCGAGATGGAAGGATCCGCGCCAGGTTTTTTCAAAATGGGCACTAATGTTGCTGCCTTTAGCGCAGGGGGCACAACACCCTGTGCCAAAGAGCTGTTGAGGAAAGCGATGGGGAGATCAGGGCAGCTAGAGTAAATTTGCTGCAGGACTCGCGCCGGGCAAACGTCCGCAGGAGACCCTGACTTCACTTTGGGGAGTATCTCCAGAAAGGAGTCCTGGGTGAGGGGGGGAATGGAGGTAAGTGGGAGTAGGACGGACGGGGGGGAGGGATCAACGAAGGCAGACGAGGGTGGTGGAATGTTGGTCTTGATGGTAACAATTTTCTCTACGAAATAAGTATTCAGTTGATCACAGAGGAGCTGGGAAGGAGGAATTTGGGACGAGGTTCGGTCTGAGAATGCCAGGTCATTCACTATGCTGAAGATTTCCCTGGTTTTGTTTCCTGCAGAGGTTATTTTTAAAGAGAAGTAGGAAGTTTTAGCATCCAGGATTGCAGATTTATATTTAGCCAGTGCTGATAGGAAGTGGGTTTTTAATGGGGGGCTGTAGTTTATCCTCCATTGCCTCTCCGCCCGTCGGGCGCTCAATTTGAGATCCTTTAGGTGGGCATTAAACCATCTATTGGAGTCCTTGGGACGGCGGATGGAAATGCGGCGTAAAGGCGCCACTGAGTCGCAGCCTCCAGCCAGCCAGGTGTCAATGGCCTTGGCTTGAGAGGCAGATGATAAGCCAGCAAGAATGGGAGTGGAGTTGCGAAGTGAGGAGGTCAAGGAGGGATAATCCAGTCTGTTCCAGTTCCGCGCCCAGGTGTTTTTGGTGTGCGGAATTTTGGGCCTCAGGTTTCGGAGAATGGAAAAGGAAATGAGGGTGTGGTCGGACCATGGGCACGGCGAAACAGCGGCCGAGGCCACAGGGAGGTTAAGGGACCAAACCTGGTCCAATGTGTGCCCATGGGAATGAGTGGGGACGGATATGTGTGACACAAAGTTGAGGGATGAAAGATAATCAGTGAATTCTTTAGAGGCTAAGCACTCATGTGGGTCTGTGGGCCAGTAATTGAAGTCCCCTAGGACCAAGACCGAGGCAAAGTTGACCACCAGGTTAGCCAACAGGTCTTGGAATGCCGGCAAGAATAAGGGTGAGGGCTGAGGTGGGCGGTACATAAGGAGACAAGTGATGGGGGGGGGAAATGAAAGAGAGCGGACTACCAGGAAGTCGGCAGGGGGAATAAGGGGAAAAGGAAGTTGTTGAAAGTTCAGCTCCGACCGAGCAATTAGGGCGACCCCACCACCAGCCTTACCTGTCGGCCGGTCGGCCCGCAGGGCCACATAAGAGGAGGGTAGGGTGGCCAGGAGAACCGGGAGGGAAGAAACACAGTATCAGGTTTCGGTCAGGAGCAGCATGTCTGGTTTCTCTGAGTCGAGTAAGACAAACAGCTCGTGGTGGTGCTTGACCGCTGACCTGGTATTGAGTAGGACAACAGACAGTGCCGGGGAGCGGGGGAAAGGGTCAGGGGGGAGGGGGCAAAGTGACGGGGAGTCGTGCTGCGGGGGATAGGATGTAGTGGGGGAAGAGGGAGCAAAACCTAGTGTAGAAATCAGACTGCGGATAGAATCCGGAAGTGGCCAGTGGCCCCGGAGGGCAGTTAAGTCCTTGGTGGTGTAAGACAAAGTTTTAGCATGGAGACGTGCCCCTAGCCCCGTCCGGCCGCGGACGGGCGCAGACGGGCTTAACTCAGGCGCAACTCCGGCGCGCCTACGTCGCGCCCGCTGCGCTCGTCCGCTGCGCTGACACATAATGGGCGGCTATGTAGGTGGTGACGCGGCAGGGGAGGGATCAGGAGGGCGGGGGTGGGCGTGGTGAGTTTTAAAAATCCAGGTCGCCGTTCCCCGCTTGCAATCAGCGGGACGGCGGTAGGCAAAAGAGAGAAGCTGCTAGCAGTCAGCAGCGTGAATCAGGTAAGGTTTAAAAGCACAGAGATATCCCCAGCGCTCAGCGCGAAGCCCTCAGCCCTCTGCCACAGGGCTTTAGACGACGCGCGAGGGGGAGCAAACAAGATTTAGTAGCTGGTGACGCGGCAGGGGAGGGATCAGGAGGGCGGGGGTGGGCGTGGTGAGTTTTAAAAATCCAGGTCGCCGTTCCCCGCTTGCAATCAGCGGGACGGCGGTAGGCAAAAGAGAGAAGCTGCTAGCAGTCAGCAGCGTGAATCAGGTAAGGTTTAAAAGCACAGAGCTATCCCCAGCGCTCAGCGCGAAGCCCTCAGCCCGCCTGGACCGCTGACCGCCTTTGCCCTGACCCAGAACCATCTTTAAGGAACGCTCTGCTGTTCTTCAATCCCTGACGGGCACCTGGGGGGATTTGTTGGATGACAATGACTGAGGGTGATGTGTCTGGGGTTTCTACCACTTTTGTGGGCCTGGTGGGGGCGGACGGGAGGTTTTGTTCACCTGGTGCAGATGACCCTTACTTCCTTGGCAGTCTCCTCTGAATACTGCCCAACCTTCACGTTGGACCATGTGCTGTTTTGGTGGTCTGCAGTTTGTTCTTTTTGTTGTTCTGGGGGTGGGTGGGTCCATCCTATGGTGAGCTTTTTAGTCATGTATGCTGAGATAAGTTTTACCTGCCTACACATATACCCTTTGTCCTTGTAGTACTCCACTCCTTACTGTGTCTCTGGGACCTTCACTATAGCGTCTAACGGTCCTTTCCCTACTGATGACAGTTCAGATTGTTAGTTATAATGTCAAGGGCTTTAATAATCCCACTCAAAGGAATGCTGTGCTATCTTTACTTGAGATCATGCGGGGAGATGTGTGCCTACTCTAAGAAACGCACCTCCTCCACAGTGACACACCTCGCATGCAAACAAGGCGTTCCCGGTACTATTGTGGTCCTCGGGGAAACGGAAAACAGGAGAGGTGGCCATCTTGCTTTCCACGCATTTTAGAGGCTGGGTTGTGGGTACAGTCGCAGAAATTCTGGAGCAATTACTCGCAGAAAGACTCTGTATAGGGTCCACCACTATCACAATAACCTCCCTCTATTCTCCCAATGTTCACCAAGAGGAATTCCTGCTTAATGCTTTGGCCGAAGTACTGCACACACCTGACTCTCTGGTGGTGATAGGAGAGGACCTGAATTTGGTTATGGATACACAGGTAGATCGCTCTTGCTCACGCACAAGTGGTGCAGGCGCTCTTTCGGGGGTGGGGAGGGCTTGGCTGGATGATTGCGGGCTTAGAGATGCTTTGCAGTGTTTGCACCCTGATGAAAGGGACTATACGTTCGACTCCGCGGTTCATAAGACATATGCCCGATTGGATCATTTCCTTGTCACTCGTGCTGCATGGAACTGCATTCAGGCCTCCTATATAGAAGCCTTATCTCTGTCGGACCACCCTCATATCACCCTCACACTAAGCCTTCCGCACACACAATTGCCCTCCCCTCATTGGCGGCTACGGGACTCTCTCCTGAGGTCCCCGTCAGTGGTGGAGAGCCTCCGTAGTACCCTGACAGATTACCTGAAGCTCAATGACAATGGCTCCACTCCCCAAGCTTCTGTTTGAGAGGTGTTTAAGCTAGTTGCGCGGGGGTCTCTTATCTCTAGGGCGGCCTACGATAATAAAATCAGGCGTGAGAAGCGTCAAGAACTTGAAGGCCGGGTGAGCGAACACGAAGTCATTCACTAGTGCACGGGTGCCCCTTGTATCTGGCGCCTGTTGGAGAAGGGGCGGCGACAGCTGAAGCGCTTGGATCTGGATAGAGCCGAATATGCAGTACTACGACTGAAGCATAAGTATTATGTTTGTTCTAATAGGGTCGGCCGCATGCTGGCACACTGTCTTCATTGCCAACACCAGACCCAGGCAGTGAAAGTGATCCGAGAAGCCCAGGGGTCAGAGGCGACAGATGATCTTGCTATAGCCACAGCCTTCTGGGCATTTTATGCGGGGCTATATTCTGCCAAGACCTCAGGCCTTCTAGATCCTCTAGAGTACGTATGAGGTGCAGCAGTAACCCCCCTCCCAGGGCAGGAAGCGGAAGGACTGGAGACCCCCATTTGAATCGAAGAGGTCATATACGCCATATCTCGGTTGAAACCTCTGAAAGCACCTGGCCCGGATGGTTTTAGTGCCCTGTTTTATAAAACATTTTGTACGGAACACGCACCAGTGCTCACCCGACTGTTCAACTCATTCTTGGACACAGGCACTCTTACGCCCTCTAAGCTGCAGGCCACGATTTCTGTCATTCCCAAATCAGGGACAGACCCAGTGCTTTGCAGTTCCTACCGCCCCATCTCCCTGCTAAATTTGGACTCTAAACTGTTCTCAAGCATCTTAGCCCATAGGCTCAACCCTCTTATGGGCAGCTTAATAGACCCGGATCAGTCGGGTTTCATCCTGGGGAGACAGTGCAGGGATAACACGCAGAGGATCTGCCACTTAATTGATAAGCCTTCGACTGAGTGCATTGGCCGTACCTATTTGCCACGTTAGAGTGCTTTGGCACAGGACCGAAATTTCGTAAGTGGGTGGCTAGTATCTATAATGCCCATTCAGCCCATGTCTGGGTCAAAGGCGTACTTTCCAAAAGCATTAGGGTGGAGAGAGGCACCAGACAGGGCTGTCCGCTCTCCTCATTGCTTTATGTTTTATATATGGAGCCCTTTGCCCAGCGGCTTCGGGACCATCCACAGGCACAGGGGATTTCATTCGGTGTGGATCGTCACCTTATCAGCCTCCGATGATGATGTTATCTTTTCACTGGCACACCCACAAACCTCTATGCCGACCGTAGTGACAGCTCTGCAGGCCTTCAGCCAGGTCTCTGGTTTTAAAATAAATTTACAAAAATTGCAGATACTGAATCTCACTGTGGGGCCCTCTACAGTGGCGGATCTGAAGGTCCACTTTGATTTTGACTGGGTGACGGGGGTCATTACCTACCTCGGACTGACTCTGCACACTAGCTTGGTTAGGACAGCGGAAGCAAATTACACCTCCTTACTCTCTCGCATTAGGAAAGACCTCGCCCACAGGAAATGGCTACCCCTGTCTTGGCTCGGCAGACTGGCTACGATAAAAATGAATGTTCTACCCCGGGCTCCCTATTTATTTCAGACCCTTCCCCTGCTGCCCCCGTCGACTGCGCTCACACGAATCCAGACAGAGATTGAGCACTTTATCTGTGGTCCTATGTCACCCAGGCTACAGAAATCCTTACTATGACGTCCTAAGAAGGAAGGGGGGTTGGCCTTTCCTAATCTCATTAATTATTACCAAGCCTCGATTTTGTGTTACCTGGTGGAGTGGAACCGTCCCATGACGGAGAAACACTGGTTACCTAGGTCGGTGCAGGCATGGGGTCTTTACTCCTCACCAGTTACTCTCCCTACCATGTTAGCATGGGACAAGGTGCCTCGACGAGCCAATCTCACCACTTTCCCCTCCCCCATGTCTCCCATCTTTTTGAATACTGATTTCCCTCCGGGCATGGACAGAGGTGCAGGCTCTAGCTGGGTGGAGGGAGGTTGTAAGTGAGTGTGGCAGTTGTTTGATTTGCATGGCCATATCCCTTTTAAGGTACTCTGTGAGGACTATAACTTAACAGACTCAGACGATTTCCTCCATGCCCAAATGTGCCACTGGACATCGGGCCCCCTGGTGCAGCCCTTGGTCAGTAGGCCGATGCTTCTATTAGAGAAGTGGCACTTCCAGAAAAAGGATGTTCACAGGCTTATTTCAGAGTTCTATGCCTTTCTCTCGCCTTAGTCAAAAGGGACCCGTTCTGTGGGACAGAAGCGGTGGGAGATAGAGATTGGCCGTACCTTGACCGACAAGGAGTGGGAGAACATCTTCTACAGATCACATCATTTTGCACACTCAATGGGGCACACAGAGACTGCATATAAAATAGTTTCCTATTGGTATTATACCCCGGCTTGACTGGCTAAGTGGAACTCCCAGAATGATGGCCTCTGCTGGCGTGGCTGTGGAAGTCCCGGGACCCTCCTTCACCTGCTATGGAATTGCCCCAAACTAACACGATATTGGGACACAATCCTCGATGAGATTGATAGAGCCTTTGACACTACTATTCCGAGGTTTTCCGCTTACACTACACTAGGACTTCCCAAGGCCTTGACCTTCCCCTTGCATTCACTTATAGGCAAGCAGATTACCCTGGCCTTGAATGCTGCACACCGGGTTATCCTGGCGGCCTGGAAGACTGACAGGATCCCAGACCGTTCCCAGTGGCTGCTCCAGTTATGGTCCCTACTAGGTACGGAGCGTTTATCCATGGCTTTACTAGGATAGAATACTCTAAGATTTGGGCTCCTTTCATAGCGATTTTGTCTTTTGAATTAATTTCGGGAACTAACTTGTCCTGCCTATTTACATCTCCTGAAATTTATTCCCGAGAGGACTGCTGCGGAGCAGGGCGACCGCCCCTAACATATCCGCCCTTTTCTCAAGGGGACTGTTCTTCTTCTTAAAGGCACGCATGTGTAGGTTTTAGGTAGCGGGTGGCTCACCAGGGGGGAGGAAGAGTGGGGTGGGGGACTAGGTTTAGATGTTTCAAATTTTGATTTGTTTTCTTTTTCTCCTTTTTCCTTTTTCCCTTTTGTTGTTCTTATCCCTTAAAGGTAGGCATACTTGCTCTGCATGTGCAACGGAGTGTTAGATTGGTGCTTTTACTTAAGCAGGTGTGGTGCCCTGGGCCGGGCATTGTTTTTATCTTTACACTGTTAAGCTTGCTAATTCTTTCAGGTTGTCTTACGCGGCCGGCCCAAGTTGGGTTGTAGGTGACATGCTGTGTTACATAAATGCATAATTGTTGGTTGGACCATGTACTATGCCCTCTACTACATGTTTGTTAATTTGCCGGCCCAGAGGGTTGTAGGCGCTAACGCTCTGTATTCTGTTTGCCGTGTGTACTGCCAATAAAAACGATTTAAAAAAAAAAAAAACTAAAAGGGTAAAACACATCAATATGGAAAGAATATTAAAGTGTGAGGGTGTTGGACTTGGCCCTGCTTGCAGGGTCATCCCGGAACTTTTTGCCTTCCTCCTAGTTTTTTAACCTAATATAGAATTGGTGGTTCGAAATGAGACACAATAAATATGTATGTTTTGTGGTTGCACTAGAAATAATACATGCTGCGCAATGGTGTCCAGAGGTTTAACTTCACCATGGAAGAAAATGTCACTTTTAAAATGGACGCCATTGCTGTGTGCTTTGTGCCGCCTGCCTGAGGAGGACTGGCGGTCTAGTGTTCGGAGTGACAGGGTGACCTACACCTCCCCCACAGTGACAGTTGGGACTGGAACTGCCAGGAGCCTTCTAGAAGGTTCTAGCCCTGTCTGGTAGGTGGGGTGAGGGGGGTATATATAGGGGGCTGTGCCTCCATGTGCTCAGACTGAGCATGGACTTGATCGAGAGGGGACACTCTGCCAGGAAGTACCGCCGCAAGGGCCTGTTTGCTGGCCCCTGAGCCCATCTGTACCCTTCTGCTGTCCACAGGGCCAGTGAGAGCCTTTTCTGGAGTGAAGACTGCTATGTGAGGATGAGTGCCACTTTATGGGAGATGACTGCTTCTAGGAGCTGCTGTCCTGTACTGATGAGTGCCCACTGACTGCTGATCTGGCCCAGCATTGCCTGCCTCCGCTCCAGCCCTAGCATCTTGTGAGTGCTGCAACTGTGCCTTGGAGGTGAGGAGCGTGGGCACTACTTTACTTTATGGGACCTAGCACCGGGGGAGCGCCACAGCTTTACCCCAGCATGGATTGTGCTCTGCCTGCTGCCTAGTGCCTGGGAAGCGCTTTGTCTTCGCTGCCCAGGAGGTGCGGAGCGCCTGCCCCCTGGAGCTCTGTGCTGCCAGAGCGCTATGTGATCCTGGGAGGACACTAGCGCCGCCAGATCGCTATATTTCATTATCCTAAGGAAGAAGGTGCGGGGGACCTGTAGCGTGTGCTGCCAGGGAGAGCTGCTTGTTTAAGAAATACAGCGGGAGCCTACCCCGCTGCTGTGTGAACCCCAAGGGGACCCCCGGCGTGGGGATCCCCCCTGTGCAGGAGAAATGCGGGTGCCTACCCCGCGTTTGTGCCGTATTATAAGTGCTGCCTGGGGGAGCTGCATGTCTAAAAGCACAACGGGAGCCTACCCAAAAAACATACAACTGACACTGTAAGTACAACAACAGTGACAGCCCTGGCATTCGAACAGGCAGTACTGAAGGAAATTCAAACAATCGACTCTCAGAACATCAAAGGCTAACAGAACTTGAAGAAAGGTGAGATGAAGGCACTCATGGACCTGAAAGAGAATACTACACTTGTCATTAAACCAGCTGACAAAGGTGGCACAATCATTATCATGGATAAAAACATGGAACACGAAGAATGCATCAGATTGCTATCAGATGAAAACAGCTATGAAATCCACCGGATTTACCCTACTCCAAGACTTGTGAACAAAATCAGAACCTTGGTGGATGAGGGCCTGATGAATGATTGGATAACCAAACATGAGGCTGGGTTTCTGGTGGGTGATTATCCCTGCACCCTCAGATTCTATACCGTCCCCAATATCCACAAAAATCAGGATGCCCCCACCAGGGAGACCTATAGTGTTGGGAATATGTTCAGTTCTTGAACCTCTTTCACAATTCTGCGATTGGTGTTTGAGACCTATCGTACAGTCGTCTACATCTTGCCTAAGACACTAAAGATGTCCGGTGCCTACTTAGAGACCTCGAGATCACCCCAGCTGAAGATCTTTTCATTACCATGGACATCGAGGCATTATACACCAGCATACCTCACAGACACACATTGAGCGTGGTAGAACACATTCTCCTGGAAAGAGACTGGGAGTTCATGACGCTCAGACATTTCATCATGGAGTGGGCAGAATTGGCTCTCATGGAAAACTTCTTCGAATATGAAAACACAATATACCATCAGATCAGAGGCACTTCCATGGGAAGCTCTTTTGCTCAGAGCATGGCGTGCCTCTATGAACACCAATTCAAAGTGAACCACATCTTTCATCAAGGCAACTCGTTTGCAGCACAATTGAAAGTATGGAGATGATATATTGTCATTTGGCACGGCAACCAAGATGAAGCTGAGGACTTTATTAGATGGATCAATACTAGAGATGAACATCTGAAATTCACACATGCAGTCAGCATGGAGAGAGCTGTTTTTTTGGACCTAGCTATAAGCATGACAGTGGAATGGATCCAGACTAAAGTTCACAACAAGAGCACACACAAAAACAGCGTACTACTTTTTGAGAGCTTCCACCCCAGATCACTGGGGCAAAATTTGCCAGTAGGTCAATTACTCAGGATCCGGAGGAATTGCTCTCCTATGGAAACCTATGAGGAACAGGCTGAGACTGACCCTGGATTAGCTTTCTTTGGTACCCACTGTTTCCATTGGAGAATGTTTGAAGGGGAGGGAGGACTACAAAGCACTTTAAGGTAAATTACACAATGCTTCTTATATTTTCCAGGAACTCCGCACTATAGTTTAGAGAAATATGGCATCATGTGCGTTAATAGTTACAGCTCTGAAATGACGTACAGGATCACTTCTCTACATGCCTCTCACAAGCAAGCGAGGCACAGAGGGCACTCAGTCTAAATCTCTCCAGTAACATTTCTATTTGTCTTTTGTGCTTCCAGTCACTGGTCTTCCAGGTGTAAACATAAGACTACATTGGCACGTGACTTAAAATCACCGTCTGTGAAAAAGGTAGGAAACCTAAACTGCAATAATGCTCGCTTGAGCAGAATCATGCCAAATACACAAAGAAACGTGTAGCGGTCAAGATAGCTGTCTGTTTGAAACATGCAGTTTAAAGTTCAAATGCATCCTGGCTTAAAGTTGAAGCTTGATGTACCACACAGATGAATAGATAAAACACTGCATGCCGCGCTGATCAAGAGGGAAAGAGCAAATGAGATGCTCGTTGCGATGGACAACCAGGAGGAAACGTGATAGCCAATCCGAAGGAACAATTAGTGAAATCGCCAGGGCTTGAACCAAATACCCAAAGAAGGGACAATTACAAGCAATGCATTAATAAAAAGGCAGCATTTTTGATAGGAACAAAAAGGAACGAATGGCAATCGATGGCCTTGGTTAAAGCCCATATTGTAGATACATCATGCTTCGCAGGGCAGCACATGCATGCTGACTCTAGGCTTTACCTAAAAAGGAGATATGACACAGCCGTAACCCTTTTTTTTTTATTGCTGGCGGGGTAGGAGGGAAAATTGGGGATACAAGGAGGGAGGGATGAATGGGTGTCGGGGGCAACATGGACAGTGGAGGGGTTGGGAATTAAAGCTCTTTTTTATTTTTTCAGTCTGGAGGTACAGCTCTGCCAAGTATCATGCATCAGTGGTTAGACCATTGCAGTTTAGCGTGGAAGTCCTCATCACCACACTAAAATGCTTAATCATGCATTTATAGCACCTCCTAACACAGCGGCATTGCTAGGCATAAGAAACTGCGAATAGGAGCAGACCATTGCAAAAGCGCAAGCAGCCGGCTTCCTGCTGGCAGTGCTGTGCAAACTGTGCTGCCAGTGAGCCTGCATTATACAGTGCCGCCTTCAAGGTTGAGTTTCTTCACTAACAATAATGAACACAAATTGTCATCACTAGGAATAATGCAGTCTCAGGTTCAGACTGCAGTACACAATGAATCAGAGCCTCTGGTACTCAGCCACGTGACATGCCATGGCTAAGTCTGTTAAACTGACTGACAATTACCAGTGGCGGCTCCTCATGGGAGTGCTTTGCAGCGATGCAATGCAGCGCTCGCAATGAAAATCGTTTTATTAATTTATTTATTAACAGAACTCCGTTCAGCCTTAAGCTGGAGTTTACTACCCCACCCTTCCCCTCCCACACCTCGCCCACCACCCTGCAGCACTTCCATGAGGAGCCGCCACTGATAATTACATTCTCCCTGGAGAGTAGTAATAACACTGAGACTAATAAGCTGTGCACTGCCCCTTGCTCAGACTGAGGCTGAGAGTGATGATGCATCCAGAGGGTGGCAACTTGCCCTGTTGTATTTTGAAAACTGATGCTTCCTGCACGCCACCGACAGTGACAGTTAATTCAATTCCACAAAGTGAGTGATTGGATGATTGGCCAGTGATTCGGCAAATGATGGGCAAAAGTATGTTTTTACGTTGCTACATGTTCTGTGCTCCTCTGCAGGCATAGAGTGAGTGGGGCTGTTGGCACCTCTCAGACCACGCATCGCTACAGACCCCCAGCCTCATTAACAGTGCTTTGTTTGTACTACCTTGTGTGCTAGTGTGTCAGCACACTGAAGACTGGCACCAAAATGTATTTTTCAAAATCCTCCTGCCACTCCCCAGGAAGGCATCGCTGCGAGTGGACGGGGCCCATGAGGCCCACCTAGTGACACGATAAACAACAAATCGCTCATGTCACACATGCTGCTCTCAATAGGCATCCACATTTGGGAAGGCACAGGATGGCAATCTGTTTGTGTCCAATCATGGCAGAGACATGTGCCACGCTGTAATGATTCAAAAAGCTGGGGCGGCTGTCAAGTGTGGCAGACTGTCGATGCTCAGGGGGTTTTTCCCCATCTACACCCATGAGAGAGAGCACAAGGACTCCACTTACTCTTACTCCACATCGTCACAATCAGCACTGAGCAGCAGAACACGACAACACACTAGGTAGCAGCATCTCTGTACTAGTTGAGTATCAAAAAGCAGACAGTGTGAGTCCACACACAGGAGCAGCTATAACATGAGAGTCAGCATTTCTCCGTAGGATGTATATTACCCCCTCAAAACTCCACAGGATACACCCTGCCAGATCACACAATTGTACCACATGTAGCGCTCCAAATGCAGACTTCGCTCATCTCGCTTGGACCTGTCCGAACATACATTCATACTGGGTAGCTATACACAAGATGCTGAGCGACATGATTAAGGTTCCAATGACCCCCCTAGCCTGAGATCGCCCTGCTGGTTTCTATTAACCAGTTCCCACAGGAAACTCGTAGGTTTGTGGCCAGTAGCTTACTCCTGGCCAAGAGGAAAGTAGCCATACATTGGGGGGATAAAACAGCACCCTCTGTGAAAGCATGGCTGAGGAGCATGGCCTCCTGCACCACAAACAGTGACATATACGCAACAACACTCCTCCCCACCTCCAGGCCCAGGATATTTGGGGCCCTTTCAGGGATTATCTACTGGAGCAGCAGCGAGACACCCTACGCAGCAGGAACAGGGCATAGACCCTACTGGAGTGGGCTGAATTGTCTCAAGATATGTGTCGTTACACGCTTCTAGGAGCTGTACTTTCTCCTTGTCACTACAGTTGTTGCGCGCCCACTGCATGCTGGGGTAAGCCACCGGGATGGTTCGGTGTTGGAGACTGTTGGGGTCAGAGTAAGGTTGGACTCTCGGGGATCCGCTTTAAGTCATGTATGATTATAATGCGTCACGGACTGAGCCACCTGTGATGTATGTTTTTGCTCCCTGTGCATGTTAAATAACTGACTTTGTCCCAGTGTACTGTTCTTCTTATACCTAAATGCAAAATAAAGTGTTATTTCACATGCTCATTGTGATATTTGTTTATTATGCTTTGTAATTTTCCTTAAGTTGTAATTATTATTATACCCCTTTGCTGTTTCTTCTCCTTTTCCCTCCTTCCTTTTTCCCTTTTTTCTCTTATTTCAATAAAATCAAACTAAAAAAAAAAAAAAAAAAAAACAACAAAACCTAACAGTCAGCACGCAGAAGGCCAGCAGTGGGAGTTGGTAAGTTTCAGGCAGGGCAACCATTAAGAGAAACACAAAGTGATCTGTCTGTCACTGTGCCGTTTGGGGTGATCATGTTTGTATGTCATATTGTGGTTCTCTAAAACAATGGGAAAAGGAGATTTAAAATCTAGTTTCTAAGTTGTGATAAAACATGTGTTTATATAGCTAAATTACATTATGGCCCAACAATTTTGCACTTTTCAGAGACGGCAATGCCATTATTTGTCCATAGTGCGGCAAGGGTAAGAGCTGCCCTGGTAAGTAGTGGCTAGTCCAGGAGTTTCTCACATTTTTATAGTGGAGGACGGTTGTGATAGTAACCTTCCATTTGTGGTACTTAGCAGCTGTTTCAAGATTGTTTTAGAGCTTTTCATTACTCAAAAGACTGTCATTTCACTTTCCTTGCACTTCAGTGCTTGGTTTTAGTCAAGAGAAAGTGTCACTCTAAGTGTCACATATTTGGTCATTGAATGTCATTCATACGTACGTTTAAACCATTGAAATGTCACACATAAGCAGCACATAAGCAGCTATGGAGGCAACTTGGGTGTGTGGATGAGTAAGGGGGGCAACACAGACAATGGATGATAGAAGGGAGGGGCTCAGAGCAGGCAAATTGATAACGCATGGTGGGAGAGTGGGTAGAAGCAAACACTGACAGCATCAGGGACAACAACAAGTGGGAGGGTGGGTGGGTGGATTAAGGTACAGATCAATATGGGCAACAACAGAGAAGGGTGAGTGGGGAAAGCAACAACACAAGAAAAACAGAAGGAGTGAGGGTGGGTGGGATTGCAAGCAACAACACAAGGAACAATAGAAGAAGGTAGTGTAGGTAGAGGCAAGCGACAAGAAAGGCAACAACTGAAGGAGGGTAGGTGTTGAAAGCAACTACACAGGCAACAATGGACGAAAGGAGAATTGGTGGGGAAAGCAACAATAACTGTTGCAACAACGGAAGACAGGAATGAGGATGGAGGTGGATGTTGCAAGCTGCAACAAGGACAATAATGGAAGGAGGGAGGGTGCAGGGCACGCAACAACAAGTGCAACAATGGAAGTAGGGTGGGCCGGTAGAAGCAATCAATAATGCGGATAACAATGGAAGGAGGGAGGGTGGGAGCAAGCAAGCAACAACACTGGCAACAATGGAAGGAAGGAAGGAAGGAAGGAAGGAGAGTGGGTAGATGAAGCTACAACATGGGCAACAACGGCAGATGGGAAGGTGGGTGTAGCAGGCAAAAACACAGGCAAAAACAAAAGGAAGTTGGATAGGTAGGGCAAGCAACAACATGGACAACACTGGAAGGAGGGAGTGTGGGTACGCAACATGGATGAGTGAGGAACCCTAAGCGGGAGAAGTACATGAGGGAGCCAGCTGACCAAGACGCACTCTAGTATAGCGCTTAAACACATAGAAAAAGTAAGGATAAAAATCATGATCAGTGGAAGGATACAAGAAGTGTGTCCATGACCGAGTGGAAGGACAAACACGCAAAAACAAAGGAAGCCTACTGAATCTTGCCAATAAAAAGCAAACAAAAGAGAGTCACAATAAAGCCAACGAATGGTAAGCAATGAGTGGGCTCTAAGCCCACTCTTGGAAAACAAAAGATCTCAAATTCACAGCGCTTGCTCTGCCTAGGCGAGAGCTCCGAAGCAAATGTATACAATTCTGTATGTTTTCTTTTGACATATAAACCGGAAACAGCATGTATGTGAATGAATCATTTAAAAGTGTTTATTTTTTTAATACTTAATAAAGGAAATGGAGGCATGATTTTTACTAATGTGGATTTACTATTTAACACAAATTTGTCTCCACCTACTAGCTCTTGGCTGTTCCAAAATAGCAAATGTAAGCAAATTATATTTTTTTCTAGTGTAACCCGATTATCAAGTATCTGTATGTCATGTAAGATTGCACTCTTCACTTTTTAATTACACCATGTGGTATTCTGGGACTGGAAATGGTTCTCTTTTAGGTTTGACAGTACAGGTGAAAAATGATAGCAAGTAAACTGATAATGTGGCTAAATGAGAAGGACATTGAATATGCTTTGTGGGCATCAACAGTGCATTAGTCAACAACTTGAAGAGAATCAGTACTTTCCAGGCCCCTGCAGTGCAAACCTCAGTCAAACAAAAAATAGCTACAGGTACAATAGTACACCTATGCACTGTTACAAGCACAGGTGTACTAGATGACTTCCTAAGGAGCCAAGAGAAGTGCATACGAATTTGAGGGAAACATTTCAAAATAAAAACAAAATCAATGAGAACAAAATCATTAGTTTAGATCTCTTGTTGGTTTTTGATGTTGAATGCATTGTCTATTCGGTTTGCTTTTGGTGCCGTGTTATTTAATGGAGGCAAGCCTGGTTGCCACTGGTTATAGCACACATTTGCCTTGCACTATAGCATTGAGTATTTGACATTTTGCAAAAATTCAAAATTAGTAGATAACACAACGTGGCCATATAAGGTAAGTTAGCAGTGTGCCAAAAAATGGCCCATACTGGCTGTATTTAGTAGCACCTACGTACCCAGTGTTAACACTTACTGGCATAGAATATGACAAGCTATTCACTTGTTGGCTAATTTAGCAGAGTATTTATCTGTCACGTCACACCCTTCGTAGTAACTTTCACTCTGCTTTATAAGAATACCAAATATTATGGATTACACATTGCTATAGTATCTTGTATCTCCTATTATTCAATGGTTACCTTTTAGCCATTGACCACTTGAAATTAGTTTATTTTATTTTATTTGGCATGGTCTATCAGCAGGTCTATCTACATTTGGTATTTTTAATGAACCCTCCATTCAGTTCTTGTGGAGGATACCTGTACGCTGCTGTAATATTTTGTTTAAAAAGTAAACGCTTATGCTTCCCCATACAAGTCCATACATGCTGTTCTCAATATCTTCACAAATTTTGGGAAATACTTGGGGTATGCCATTAACTGGGGTAAGTCTTTGCTGTTCGTGTTCTATGGGCAGTAGATGGTTTCATATACCTGGGAATCTTTGTTACATCAGATCCGGCCCTCTTTTACAGCCATAATTTGGCAACCCCGCTGGCCAGACTACGAGCAGACGTTAAACATTGGAGGTCTCTGCCCCTGTCTTTGGTGGGCCTTGCTGCCATTTTTAAAATGTTGGCACTCCCGTGATTTTTATATATCCTCCAAAACTGCCCACACCGAATTCCAGATGCATACTTTGTAGCGGTTGAGGGGGAGGTACATACACTGTTATGGGATGGTAAGGCCCCTAGAATAGCACTTCAAAAACTAACAAAAGGATGGTACGACGGGGGGATAGCGTTGCCTGATCTCAGGCTATACAACTACGCCCTGGACAGATATCAGATGGATTGCTCTGGCTATCTGAGCGCCCTGTATTCCCGCACCAAGAGACAGAGATTTGTTGGTCCAACACAACACACAGTACAAATTTGGCATTTGGCAAACTCACAACTGGGATGGGCTGGCGTTCTCACCAAGGCAACACCTTTGTGGTACACTCAGAAACTAGGCATGCTATTCTATCAACCAGGGATTGATATGTGGGATATGATCGGCATCTCGGCAGTGAAGGACTTGGTTAAGAAGGGGGCAATACTCAAATTTGAAGACCTCCGAAAGAGTTACCAGATGGCTCCGGGGGAGGTATTTAGGTACCTACAAATAAGGCATGCCTTACAGGCGGCCTTCCCAAACTGCAAGGACATACCAAACTCGTGCCCACTAGAAGATCGCTCACTTGATGGCCCTCTGCAGTCTAAAGCAATATCCTTGACGTACAAAAAATGTAGTAATAATTTACCGGATAGTTTTGGCGATCTCAAAGAGCAGTGGGAGAGAGACCTGGGGCTGATCGAAGAAGAAGATTGGCGGGAGGCTCTTATGTCACCTAGGGAGGCAGCCATCATGCTCAGATTAAGACTGATACAACTCAGGATCCTCCATAGGTCATATATGATGGGAAAAACTCTAGCAAAAATAGGGGCAAGGCAGGATGATTTATGCTTGAAGGGCTGCAAGCAGCCGTCTACCTTCTATCACATGATATGGGAGTGCCCGCTGATACGCAGTCTCTGGGATAGAGCCACAAACCATATGCAGTCGGCATTGGTAAAGACGATGGACCTGATGTCCCGCCTGGGCCTGCTAAACATATGGGCGGACTCGGACCTGACTGAAATTGAACAACAACTGGTGACCCTGGGTACACGTTGGTTAAAAGAGAACTGGCAAAGGGATGGGGTTGCGCGGCACCGCCTGCTGTATCGGTATGGCTGAAAGAATTGGGTAGGTGTATGATTGCGAAGAAGGAGGTGTTTGTACCCAGAGGGTGCCCGAAGAAATGGGATAAAAATGTTTGAAATGGAACATTTACAGGGGAGAGATCTGTGTATCACCCATGGTGGACCTGGAAATGCGTAGAAATGTGGACAGAGGCGTAACTATTTGAAATATCTCTTTTTTCAACCTCTGTAACTTGCATGCTGATGGATGTAATTTGCTAATCACATGTGTCACTGTTGTATAATTGTAGGTCGCCAACCTTTATCAATAAAAACAACAACAAAAAAAGTAAACGCTTACCTTGATAAGCTTTGAAACAGTTTTATGTTGACTACTGTATTTTTCTGCCAAGTCACACACTTTTTTGTGTTTTCCAACATCTTCTTCTACAGGGACACCAAATATTATGGCTCATTTATTTCTTTTGCTTCTATCCCTTACATTTCAAGGCTTACCTTTTAGTTATTAATGAAGTGAAATGGCTTTTTATTTAATAGGAGATTACAGTATCTTTTAGCACTTTTGATACCATTCCAGAAGCTTTTCACTTCTGGTTTCATTAGGGATTACAAAATATAATGGCTCATATGGCCTATAATATTTGGTATCCCCTGTTTCTTGGGTTAAACCGTACTAGGATTTGACATGGTCTTGTCTTGAAGTGCTTTTCTGACACATCACACCCTTGTTTATAATTTGCACTGTCTCTTTCAACAGGGATACTGAACATTATGAAACATGCACTTGTAATTGCATAATAAAAGCTTCCACTTTCTGTTCCTTTGGGGGATATCAAATATAATGGGTAATAAGGACTGTAATCTTTGCTATTCCATATGCTATTCGAGTTAAAGCTTACTAGGACAACATTTGACATGTCCTAAAGTTGGCAGGGTGAACAGAGTGTTTTCAGCCATATCGTAGCATTTTTTGTGTATTTCAGAGTCTCTTTCTATATGGACACCAAATATCACAGCTCATGTTTTGCTATAATATGTGGTATCTCCTACTTTCCAAGGTTTACCTTTCAGCAATTAACAGGTTGTAATGGCCTCTTATTTGATTGCAGATTACAGTGAATGTTAGTACTTTTGAATGCATTTCACACGTTTTCACATCAAATTCATTTTGGGGATGCCAAATATAAACACCCGTACAGACAATAATATTTAGTATCCCGTATGTTTTGGGGGATAAAAAATTCTGGCCTTCATTTGGACATGGTCTTATGTTGGCTTGGTGAGCACAGTGTTTCTCTGCAAAACTTGCACAGTTCCTTCAGTTTTCTAACATTTCTTAGTAAGGAGACACCAAATATTATGGCTCATTCATTGCAAAAATGCGTAGCGGGCATTTTTTGCTTGGTCGCAGTTCTCAACGTCAAGTTGGTGACCGCGAGCGAGCAAAATCATCATTCTGGCCAAACTTTTTCCTCGTTCGCGATCAGCAACATCAAGTTGCCCATCGCAAGCGTGGAAAATAAACCTCCCGGTGAGATTCTCAATGTGGGGAGGTCAGGTTTCTCATTACGAGTGGTCGCGTATGCTCGCGACCGCTCGCGATGAGAAACTACAAGTCCGTGTTGAGAAAACTGCAGCTCGAGTACAAATCTACTCTAGCGGCAGAAAACGACCGCTTGCACTGTGCAAGATGCCGTTTGCAATGATTGTACAGTGCGGACAAGCATCCGGCACTGTGTAGTCAGTACGAACAGCATTTTGCACAGTGCACTAAGCAGTTCACGTAGCTTGCGTAGTGCAAAGTGCACTTCGCTTAGCTACACGTAGTGCTACTACGCGAACTACGCCCAGGGTTACACTTGAAGTTGACTTTTATATGATAGCAGACTGTGGTATCTTTTCACTTTTTTACATCATTCCACAAGATTTTACATCCCGTTCCCTTTGGAGATACCATTTATAATGGCCTACACCAGCTATAATATCTAGTATCCCCTGTGTTCCTTGGGTTAGAACTTGCCAGGTATTTCTTGCACAGTATTTCTATGCCAAATAGTACCCTTCCTTTTGCTTTCCAAAATTGTTTACAATGGGGATACCAAACATTATGGCTCACACATTTCTGCAATACCTCGTATCCCCTACCTTTCATGCGTTACCCATTAACCATTGGAGACTTGTAGATGCCTTTTATTTGAAAGCAGACTACAGCATCTTTTCAGATTTTAAAATCTATCCTCAAGATTTTACGTCTGGTTCGCTTAGGGGATACCAAATATAATGGCTTATACCGGCTATTATATCTGGTATCGCCTGTGTTTCTGGCGTTAGAACTTACCAGTTTTCAATTTGACATGGTCATATGTTAAATGGATGAGCCCAATATTTTTATGGCAAAGAGCACCCTTCCTTTTGCTTTCCAACATTGTTACAAAGGGGATGCCAACTATTATGACTCACGCATTGCTGTAATATTTTGTATCCCCTACGTTTCATTGGTTACCCTTTAATCATTGACCACTTAGAGTTGTCTTTTCCTTGATAAGAGACTACAGTATCTTTTCACATTTTTTACGTTATTCCACAAGATTGTGCGTCAGGTTCTCTATGGGGATACCATATATAATGGCCTATACTGGCTATAATATTTCCCCAGTGTTTCTGGTGGTAGAACTTACCAGTATTCAATTTGACATGGTCTTATGTGCTATGGGGGAGCACATTATTTCTAAGCCAAATAGCACCATTCCTTTTGCTTTCCAACATCTTTTAAAAATGGGGATACCAAATATTATGGCTCAGGCATTGCTGTAATATCTTGTATCTCCTGCGTTTCATTTGTTACCCATTAGCCATTGGCCACTTGAAGTTGCCTTTTATATGATAGTAGACTATACTATCTTTTCACATTTTTGTACATCATTCCACAAGATTTTACATCCGGTTCCCTTTGGGGATACCATATGTAATGGCCTATACTAGCTATAATATCTAGTATCCCCTATGTTTCTTGGGTTAGAACTTGCCAGGATTCGATTTGGCATGGTCTTATGTTAGATGGGTGAGCACAGTATTTCTATGCCAAATAGTACCCTTCCTTTTATTTGATAAGAGACTACGGTATCTTTTCACATTTTGTACATTATTCCACAAGATTGTACGTTAGGTTGTCAATGGGGACACCATACACAATGGCCTATACTGGCTATAATATTTGGTATCCCCTGTGTTTCTGGGGTTAGAACTTACCAGTATTCAATTTGACATTCTCTTATGTGCTACAGGTGAGCATAGTATTTCTATGCCAAATAGCACCATTCCTTTTGCTTTCCAACATCTTGTACAATGGGGATACCAAATATTATGACTCGGGCATTGCTGTAGTAACTTGTATCCCCTAAGTTTCAATGGTTACCCTTTAGCCATTGACAATTTAAAGTTGTCTTTTCTTTGATAAGAGACTACTGTATCTTTTCACATTTTGTACACCATTCCGCAAGATTTTACATCTGGTTCCATTTGGGGATACCATATATAATAGCCTATACCAGCTATAATATCTAGTATCCCCTATGTTTCTTGGGTTAGAACTTGCCAGGATTCGATATGGCATGGTCTTATGTTAGATGGGTGAGCACAGTATTTCTATGACAAATACCACCCTTCCTTTTGCTTTCCATCATCTTTTACAATGGAGATACCATATATAATGGCCTATACCGGCTATAATATTTGGTATCCCCTGTGTGTCTAGGGTTCGAACATACCAGTATTCAGTTTGACATTGTCTTATGTGCTATGGGTGAGCACAGTATTTGTATGCCAAATAGCACGATTCCTTTTGCTTTCTGACATCTTTTACAATGGTGATACAAAATATTATGGCTCACGCATTGCTGTAATTTCTTGTATCCCCTGCATTTCATTTGTTACCCATTAGCCATTGACCACTTGAAGTGGCCATTTACATGATAGCAGACTACAGTATATTTTCAAACTTTTTCCATAATTCCACAATAGTGTACGTTCGGTTCTCTTAGGGGATACCATATATGATGGCCTATAACTGCTATAATATTTGGTATCCCATGTGTTTCTTGTGTTAGAACTTACCAGGATTAGGTTTGGTATGGTCTTATGTTAGAAGGGTGAGCCCAGTATATGTATCCCAAATAGCACACTTCCCTTTGCTTTCCAATGTCGTTTTCAATGGGGATACCAAATATGGCTCATACATTGCTGTAATATCTCATATCCCTTACGTTTAATGGGTTAGCCTTTAGCCATTGACCAATTGAAGTTGCCTTTTATTTGATAGCTGACTACAGTGTCTGTTCAGATTTTTTACATAATTCCACACAATTTGATGACCGGTTAACTTAGGGGATACCAAATATATTGGCTTATACCGGTTATTATATCTGGTATCCCCTGTGTTTCTGGGGTTAGAGATTAGGAGTATTCAAATTGACATGATCTTATGTTCGATGGCTGAGCCCAGTATTTCTATTGGAAATAGCACCCTTCCTTTTGCTTTCCAATGTCCTTTTCAAAAGGGATACCAAATATTATGGCTCACGCATTGCTGCAATATGTTGTGTCCCCTACGTTTCATGGTTTACTTTTTAGCCATTGACCACTTGAACGTTTCTTTTCTTTGATAGCTGATTATAGTATCTTTTCACATTTTTAACATCATTCCACAAGATTTTACATCCTGTTCCCTTTGGGGATACCATATATAACGGCCTATACCAGCTATAATATCGGGTATCCCCTGTGTTTCTTGGGTTAGAACTTGCCAGGATTCGATTTAGCATGGTCTTATGTTAGATGGGTGAGCACAGTATTTCTATGCCAAACAGTTCCCTTCCTTTTGGTTTCCAACATTGTTTGCAATGGGCATACCAAATATTATGGCTCACACATTGCTGCAATACCACGTATCCCCTACTTTTCATGTGTTGCCCATTAACCATTGGAGACTTGAAGTTGCCTTTTATTTGAAAGCAGACTTCAGCATCTTTTCAGATTTTTAAAATCTTTCTACAAGATTTTACGTCCAGTTCGCTCAGCGGATACCAAATATAATGGCCTATACCGGCTATTATATCTGGTATCCCTAGTGTTTCTGGGGTTAGAACTTACCAGTATTCAATTTGACATGGTCTTATGTTGGATGGATGATCCCAGTATTTCTATGGCAAAGGGCACCATTCCTTTTGCTTTCCAACATTGTTTACAAAGGGGATACCAAATATTATGGCTCACTCATTGCTGTAATATCTCGTATCCCCTACGTTTCACTGGTTCCGTTTAGCCATTGACCACTTAAAGTTGTCTTTTCTTTGATAAGAGACTAAAGTATCTTTTCACATTTTTTAAATTTTTCCACAAGATTGTACGTCAGATTCTGTATGGGGATACCATATATAATGGCCTTTACCGTCTATAATATTTGGTATCCCTTATGTTTCTGGGGTTAGAACTTGCCAGTATTCGATTTGACATGGTCTTATGTGCTATGGGTGAGCACAGTATTTCTATGCCAAATATCATCATTCCTTTTGCTTTCCAACATCTTTTACAATGGGGATAACAAATATAATGGCTCAGCCATTGCTGTACTATCTTGCATCCCCTGCGTTTCTTTTGTTAGCCATTAGCCATTGACCACTTGAAATTGCCTTTTATATGATAGCAGACGATAGTATCTTTTCACATTTTTTACATCATTCCACAAGATTTTACGACCGGTTACCTTAGGGGATACCAAATATATTGGCTTATACCGGTTATTATATCTGGTATCCCCTGAGTTTCTGGGGTTAGAGATTAGGAGTATTCAAATTGACATGATCTTATGTTCGATGGCTGAGCCCAGTATTTCTATTGGAAATAGCACCCTTCCTTTTGCTTTCCAATGTCCTTTTCAAAAGGGATACCAAATATTATGGCTCACGCATTGCTGCAATATGTTGTGTCCCCTACGTTTCATGGTTTACTTTTTAGCCATTGACCACTTGAACGTTTCTTTTCTTTGATAGCTGATTATAGTATCTTTTCACATTTTTAACATCATTCCACAAGATTTTACATCCTGTTCCCTTTGGGGATACCATATATAACGGCCTATACCAGCTATAATATCTGGTATCCCCTGTGTTTCTTGGGTTAGAACTTGCCAGGATTCGATTTAGCATGGTCTTATGTTAGATGGGTGAGCACAGTATTTCTATGCCAAACAGTTCCCTTCCTTTTGGTTTCCAACATTGTTTGCAATGGGGATACCAAATATTATGGCTCACACATTGCTGCAATACCTCGTATCCCCTACTTTTCATGTGTTGCCCATTAACCATTGGAGACTTGAAGTTGCCTTTTATTTGAAAGCAGACTTCAGCATCTTTTCAGATTTTTAAAATCTTTCTACAAGATTTTACGTCCAGTTCGCTCAGCGGATACCAAATATAATGGCCTATACCGGCTATTATATCTGGTATCCCTAGTGTTTCTGGGGTTAGAACTTACCAGTATTCAATTTGACATGGTCTTATGTTGGATGGATGATCCCAGTATTTCTATGGCAAAGGGCACCATTCCTTTTGCTTTCCAACATTGTTTACAAAGGGGATACCAAATATTATGGCTCACTCATTGCTGTAATATCTCGTATCTCCTACGTTTCACTGGTTCCGTTTAGCCATTGACCACTTAAAGTTGTCTTTTCTTTGATAAGAGACTAAAGTATCTTTTCACATTTTTTAGATTTTTCCACAAGATTGTACGTCAGATTCTGTATGGGGATACCATATATAATGGCCTTTACCGTCTATAATATTTGGTATCCCTTATGTTTCTAGGGTTAGAACTTGCCAGTATTCGATTTGACATGGTCTTATGTGCTATGGGTGAGCACAGTATTTCTATGCCAAATATCATCATTCCTTTTGCTTTCCAACATCTTTTACAATGGGGATAACAAATATAATGGCTCAGCCATTGCTGTACTATCTTGCATCCCCTGCGTTTCTTTTGTTAGCCATTAGCCATTGACCACTTGAAATTGCGTTTTATATGATAGCAGACGATAGTATCTTTTCACATATTTTACATCATTCCACAAGATTTTACGACCAGTTACCTTAGGGGATACCAAATATATTGGCTTATACCGGTTATTATATCTGGTATCCCCTGTGTTTCTGGGGTTAGAGATTAGGAGTATTCAAATTGACATGATCTTATGTTCGATGGCTGAGCCCAGTATTTCTATTGGAAATAGCACCCTTCCTTTTGCTTTCCAATGTCCTTTTCAAAAGGGATACCAAATATTATGGCTCACGCATTGCTGCAATATGTTGTGTCCCCTACGTTTCATGGTTTACTTTTTAGCCATTGACCACTTGAACGTTTCTTTTCTTTGATAGCTGATTATAGTATCTTTTCACATTTCATTCCACAAGATTTTACATCCTGTTCCCTTTGGGGATACCATATATAACGGCCTATACCAGCTATAATATCTGGTGTCCCCTATGTTTCTTGGGTTAGAACTTGCCAGGATTCGATTTAGCATGGTCTTATGTTAGATGGGTGAGCACAGTATTTCTATGCCAAACAGTTCCCTTCCTTTTGGTTTCCAACATTGTTTGCAATGGGGATACCAAATATTATGGCTCACACATTGCTGCATACCTCGTATCCCCTACTTTTCATGTGTTGCGCATTAACCATTGGAGACTTGAAGTTGCCTTTTATTTGAAAGCAGACTTCAGCATCTTTTCAGATTTTTAAAATCTTTCTACAAGATTTTACGTCCAGTTCGCTCAGCGGATACCAAATATTATGGCCTATACCGGCTATTATATCTGGTATCCCTAGTGTTTCTGGGGTTAGAACTTACCAGTATTCAATTTGACATGGTCTTATGTTGGATGGATGAGCCCAGTATTTCTATGGCAAAGAGCTCTCTTCCTTCTGCTTTCCAACATCGTTTACAAAGGGGATACCAAATATTATGGGTCACGCATTGCTGTAATATCTTGTATCCCCTACGTTTCATGGGTTACCCTTTAGCCATCGACCACCTGAAGTTGTTGTTTATTTGATAGCAGACTACAGTAACTTTTCCCATTTTTACATCTTTCCATATGATTGTACGTCCGGTTCCCTTAGAGCATACCATATGTAATGAACTACACCGGCTATAATATCCAGTATCCCCTGTGTTTCTGGGTTAAAACTTACCAGTATTCAAATTACCATGGTCTTATGTTGTATGAGTGAGCACAGTACTTCTATGCTAAATAGCACCCTTCCTTTTGCTTTCCCACATCGTTTATTATGGGGATACCAAATATTATGGCTCATGCATTGCTGAAATATCTCGTATCACCTAAGTTTAAGAAGTTACCCTTCAGCCATTCACCAGTCAAAGTTGCCATTTGTTTGATAGCAGACTACAGTATCTTTCGAGAATTTTTACATAATTCCACAAGATTTTACATCCAGTTCCCTTAGGGGCTACCAAAAATAATGGCCTTTTCCGTCTATAATATTTGGTATCCCCGGTGTTTCTGGGGTTAGAACTTACCAGTATTCAATTTGGCATGGTCTGATGTTGGATGGATGAGCCCGGTTATTCAATAGGAAGGAGCACCCTTCCTTTTGCTTTCCAACATTACTTACAATGGGGATACCAAATACTATGGCTCATGCATTGCTGTAATATCTCGTATCCCCTACGTTTCATGGGTTACCCTTTAGCCATTGATCACTTGAAGTTATCTATTCTTTGATAGCTGACTACAGTATCTTTTCACATTTTTTGCATCATTCCACATGATTGTAAGTCCGGTTCCCTTAGAGGATACCATATATAAGGACCTACACTGGCTATAATATCCCGTATCCCCTGTGTTTCTGGGGTTAGAATTTACCAGTATTCAAATTGACATGGTCTTATGTTGTATGAGTGAGCACAGTACTTCTATGCCAAATAGCGCCCTTCCTTTTGCTTTCCCACATCTTTTAGTATGGGGATACCAAATATTATGGTGCATGCACTGCTGTAATATCTTGTATCCCCTACGTTTCATGGGTTACTCTTTGGCCATCGGCCACTTGAAGTTGTCTTTTATTTGACAGCAGACGACAGTATCTTTTCAAGTTTTTTTACATCTTTCCACAAGATTGTTCGTCCGGCTCCCTTAGGGGATACCATATATAATGGCCTATACCGCCAATAATATTTGGTATCCCCTGTGTTACTTGGGTTAGAACTTACCAGGATTCAATATGAGATAGTCTTATGTTGGATGAGAGAGCACAGTACTTCTTTGCCAAATAGTGGCCTTCCTTTTGCTTTCCAATATTGTTTACTACGGGGATAGCAAATATTATGGCTCACGCATTGCTGTAATATCTCGTATCCCTTTCGTTTCATTGGTTACCTTTTAGCAATTGACCATTTAAAGTTGTCTTTTCTTTGATAAGAGACTACAGTATCTTTTCACATTTGTTATGTTATTCCACAAGATTGTACGTCAGTTTCTCTATGGGGATACCATATATAATGGCGTATACCGGCTATAATATTTGGTATCCCCTGTGTTTCTGGGGTTAGAACGTACCAGTATTCAATTAGACATGGTCTTATGTGCTATGATTGAGCACTGTATTTCTATGCCAAATAGCACCATTCCTTTTGCTTTCCAATATCTATTACAATGGGGATACCAAATATTATGGCTCATGCATTGCTGCAATATCTTGTATTCCCTACGTTTCATTGGTTACCTTTTAGCCATTAACCACTTAAAGTTGACTTTTCTTTGATAAGAGACTACAGTATCTTTTCACATTTTTTACGCTATTCCAAAGAGTGTTCGTCAGTTTCTCTATGGGGATACGATATATAATGGCATTTACCGTCTATACTATGTGGTATCCCCTGTATTTCTGGGGTTGGAACTTACCAGTATTCAATTTGACATGGTCTTATGTGCTATGAGTGAGCACAGTATTTCTATGCCAAATAGCACCATTCCTTTTGCTTTCCAATATCTATTACAATAGGGATACCAAATATTATGGCTCATGCATTGCTGTAATATCTTGTATCCCCTGCGTTTCATTTGTTACCCATTAGCCATTGACCGCTTGAAGTTTCCTTTTATTGGATAGCAAACAACTGTATATTTTCACATTTTGTACATCATTCCACAAGATTGTATGTCCGGTTCTCTTAGGGGATACCATATATAATGGCCTATACCTGCTATAATGTTTGGTATCCCCTGTGTTTCTTGGGTTAGAACTTTCCAGGATTCAATTTGGCATGGTCTTATGTTAGACAAGTGAGCACGGTATTTCCATGCCAAATAGCAGCATTCCATTGCTTTCCAATGTTGTTTACAATGGGGATACCAAATATTATGGCTCAAGCATTGCTGTAATAACTTGTATCCCCTATGTTTCATGGGTTATCCTTTAGCAATTGACCACTTGAAGTTGCCTTTTATTTGATAGCAGACTACAGTATCTTTTCAGATTTTCTAAAAAAAATTACATACGGTTCGCTTAGGGGTACAAAAAATAAGGCTCCATACCGGCTATTATATCTGGTATCCCCTGTGCTTCTTGGGTTACTACTTACCAGTATTCAATTTGACATGATCTTATGTTGGATGGATGAGCACAGTATTTTTATGGCAAAGAGCACCCTTCGGTTTGCTTTCCAACATTGTTTACAATGGGGATACCAAATATTATGCCTCACGCATTACTATAATATCTCGTATCCCCTACATTTCAGCTATTACCCTTTAGCCATTGTCCACTTAAAGTTGTCTTTTCTTTGATAACATATTACAGTATCCTTTCACATTTTTTACATTGTTATACAAGATTTACGTCAGGTTCTCCATGGGGATACCATATATAATAGCCTATAACTGCTATAATATTTGGTGTCCCCTGTGTTTCTGGAGTTAAAACTTACCAGTATTCGATTTGACATGGGCTTATGTTGGATAGATGAGTCCAGTATTTCTATGGCAAACAGCACCCTTCCTTTTGCTTTCCAACATGGTTTACAATAGGGATCCCAAATATTATGGCTCACGTATTGCTGTAATATCTTGTATCCCCTACATTTCATGGGTTACCCTTTAGCCATTGACCAATTGAAATTGTCTTTTATTTGACAGCAGACTACAGTATCTTTTCACATTTTTTACATCATTCCACAAGGTTTTACATCCAGTTCCTTTAGGGAATACCAAATATAGTAGCTCTATACAGGCTATAATATTTGGTATCCAAGTGTTTCTTGGGTTAGAACTTACTAGGATTCAATTTGATATGGTCCTATGTTGGCTGGGTGAGCACAGTATTTTTCTGACAAATGGCACTCTTCCGTGAGTTTTGCAACACTTTTTACTATGAGGATACCACATATAACGGCTCATGCGTTGCTGTAATATATTGTATCCCCTACTTTTCAAGGGTTACCTTTTAGCCATTGATCAACTGTAGATGCCTTTTGGCTTAATACTAGATTGCAGTCTATTTTCACATTTTTGATTTTATTCCGCAAACGTTCACATCCGGTTCCTTTGGGAATACCAGATTTAATAGACCATACTGACTAATAATATTTTGTATCATCAAGGTTTATAAATTACCTGGGTTCAATTGGACATGGCGGCTTGGTGAGCACAGTATTGTTCTGCCAACTGGCACCCTTTCTTGAGTTTTCTAACATCTCTTCCTATGGGGATACCAAATATTACAGCTTTTGCATGGGCTGTAATATCTTGAATCCCCTACTTTTCATGGGTTACCCTTTAGCCATTGACCACCTAAAGTTGCCTTTTCATTGATTGCAGATTATAGTATTTGTTCACATTTTAGATAATATTCCACAAGCTTTTACATTCAGTTCCTATGAGGGGGTGTTACAGACACCAAAGGAATGAAGTGGCCCAATAAGGGTTACCTGGGTCACTAATAACCACCTCTCAGCCATCCATACTAAATGAAGACAGTAGAGAATACAAACGAATAACTGTTTATTCATATACACTCAGAGTGGAGCCCAGTCTGCCCAGTCACTAGGAGTGCTGCAGAGGAACTGAAATCAAATAGCATAAAGATAGATTATGTAAGTTTCATGACTGGGTGACGGCACGCCCACGGTGACATTTTCCAGGCAGGTGCAGCTGGACAGTGAAATACAAAAAATACGTTTTGCTTCTTATATCCTAATATAACCCAAGGACATTTCACCCTGCACCTACCACCAGACAAGTGGGAGAGGGCCTCTACCTAGTAAGAAAGGTATGCACTAATATGAACTGTCTATTCAGTACTGAAGCTAAACTCCAAAACTGCAGAAACAAAACCTAACAGAAGCCTTTTTTTCAGAACTAGCAAAGGATTTGTTTCAATCATTATTCAAAATGGCGCCTGAATAGAAAATGGTGCAACAAATGCTAACTTACATAGGGCAATGCGCAAACATGAATATTTCTATTCTAACTCACGTGCAGCTCCAGCATTGCACTGCACTTACCCACGACTCAAACCTGGTAGAGAGTCAGGGGCGATGGCACACTGTCTAGAAACTGCTGGGGCATCCACTTTGGGTTGATACCAATGTGTGCATGATGGTGAAGCCGAAATCTGCTAAGAACTCCACTTCAGGCTTTGGGGATGCAGCATGCCCTTCCGCCTCTCCAGATAATGGAGTCAGCAGTCTGGGCCACTCTCCACAGCCACGCTAAAGTCCAAGATCAAGGCAGTCTCCTTGGATGTGAACCTGCTCTGTACAGACCTCAGGAAACTGGTGGACTGTGTGGACAATGCTGAATCCACATTAACCATGATGCGACCGACATTGCAGAAACTCCAAATCCATCTGAAGGACATGAGAGCGGATATGACCTCTCCACATTGGAGGATGCAGAGGGCTTCTCGAGGCATAATAGCGTCCACTTCTTGTTCTTTCTGGAATGCTTGGGGGGACCTGAGTATGGAACCCTTCCTTGAACAGTGGCTGATGCCCACAGTACTGACAAGCAATATACCTACATTCTTCTCTGTGGAGAAAGCACATTGTCTACTAGGGAGGTCACCACCATTGGGGGCTCATATGTGTCCTGTAAGTGCGAAACAACTTAATGATAGAGACAGAGACTTGATTCTGCAGTTGTTTTGGATGAAAGGTTCTTGGCACTTTGAGGGCAGATTTCACTGTGGACATGCAGCCTCTTCGCAAGTTGCATACTGTGGTCAAGCAACTCCTCCAGGAGCTAGGTCTGAAGTATGCTCTTCTCTATCCTACTAAAATTGAGGTGCTGGATGATGAGTGAACCCATTCTTTCTTGACTCCTGGAAACGCATAGGTCTGGTTTCATGCCAAGGGAATTGCGAAGCCCACATCAGATGACTGGATCATTAGTAAATGGCTGACATTGCAACTGAGGCACAGGAAGACAGGGGGACCCAGAGCTGCCCCTTCAAGGCACAGACGGCCATGGAGCGAGCAGAGGCAGGGCAAGTGGTGCTACATAAAACCAGAACTCTTTTGAGGCATTGCTGTCAAACCGTGCCTCTGACAGTTGGATACTGATGGCTCTATGGGGTTATGAACACCAATGTACCCCAATATAGGCCTAGGTAGTTACATGACATTTTACCTACATCTGTCCTACCATTGTTCCACATAACGGGTCTGGTGCTAACCTTTTACCTAGTTAGGTGCTACATGACTGTTGTGCAGTTTTGTCCGAAAACTAGCCTCATGCTTGATGCATGAGGATGCTCAGTATCAACGCAGGATTACCATCTTCTGCATAATAACTCTGTATAAGGGCCATCTCTATTGTCATCCTTGCCTGACATGCCCATTGTATATTTCTAGGTAGAACCCCTGAGGGTACCTTTCGTGTATATAAGCACTACATCTTCACTGGGCAAACCAGAGGAGAAAGACTCTGATTCCGACATGCTGACGTGAGATGCTGCGGTCCCTGCATGCAGACACTGCAACACGCAGTGGTCTGACATTCCTTGCTGGGTGTCCATCTCGAGACCAAGAGGGGGTCCTTCGCACTCCCACATCAGGTAATGAGGTTGGATCTACCCTAAGGAGGTTCTTGGCTATACACCTACATACATGCTAGGTAAACCTAGGTACATCTAGTTTGGGTCTGCATCGTAGGAGCACGCATTTTTACTGTTAAGTATCTGTGTGCCTGCATATAGTCATTGTTTTAGCACTATGGAGAATTCTACCATTTCTTACTCTACTGGTGCTCATAATCATTTATATCTGTTTCTGTTTCTGTCTCATGGTTGTGGCAGCACATGTATTCTATACCAGAATGATGCTGGTTCAATAAATACTTATTGAAAACGTCCCCACCATTTATTCTGTGTATCTCTCTGAGACAAAGTAAGCACGAGTGACTGAGTGAAAAGTATTTTACTATTTCCACTAACCCTGAGGCGTCAGGGTTGTCATGTTCAATAGTTGCCAGAAACTATTCTCTCCTTGGTAAGAGGGGCTCATAGTGGCATTGTGAGCTAGCTGGTATACAGACTAACATATCCTTTGGGGGTTCCTAGAATCACTCTGGACACCAGTCACTTAGATTATGTTATCTAAATGCACAGATCCTATATAGGTTTGTAGGAATTACACGACAATGGCCTCTGCTTGGGAGTACTCCCAGGGGCAGGAGTTGACGCCATGACTGGCAGATAATCTGCTATGGAGGGTGGGGGTTTGAGAAGTGGTGCGGACTGCTCTCCAGAAACTTTTGGAGATACCTTGGAACCTCACGAGAGAGGATTAGATGCCCAGATCATTGGAGAGGACCCTTGTGTCCGTGAGCCCTGACCTTTCCAAACAGGACGTGTATTATATTACACATTTCTCTTTGGTTGTTGTTCATTTGTAGGATGTTATAGCTAGTCACTGAGGGGAGTCGTGGTCAGGGGATTACAAATGTTGTGTTTTCTTTTGATGCACAGATGAAGTTTTCTACACATAATTCTGTGGCACAGCCCTGTACTCCACTGGTCTCTTTATCATTGAATGGAACATTTGGGGTTGCTTACACACTGAGGTTTTGGGGAATGGGAATCGTGGAATGTGATGCATCACTACTTACCACCATACCCAATGGGCACACCTTCCAGCCACACAACCCCACACTATAACTTGGTCATCTGGAATGTGAAGGGAAGGGCACAGAGAAGTACTGGGTTCATTCATATCTTAAGCGGCGTTGCACACACATAGCTTTTTGCCAGAGAAGCATTTGACACAGGCAGACTTACAAAAAGTACATGTAAAATGGAGGGGGCATCCCATATGCTAAGGGGGTCATGTTATGGATTGCCCTGGGGGTACCAGTTGTGAAAGACATGCACAAAGTTGACACCGAGGATAGGTACTAGGTGGTGGAGGGACAAATGGATGCTGCTCCCCTCATGCTGGTGGTTGTCTATGCCTCCAACACTATTCACTCTACTTTTTTAGGTCTCCTCACCCCAGCTATTTTCCGGGACCCACACAATCCAGGCACATCAGGCAGAAGCTTTAATTGTGTTCCAGATGTATGTCAGGGTGTCACAATACTTTCAGGACTCAATGGTTAACAAGAGCGTGTTCGATATGTGGCGCTTGCACCATCTGGACACCAATAGCTTGTTTTATTGCCTGGTCCGTGACCTCCAAACTAAACTTGATATTTTCCTCTGCAATGAACCATTGGGCATGCAGATAACTGTGACAGAGTCCTTGGTGCGCACCCTCTCAGATCACTGCCACTGCTGATGACATTACAGCCCTGGAGGTTCCAGACCAAGCCACTTGAAAACCCTCTTCAGGGAGGCCCTTTCGATACAAATTACTCAATATTTCGAACTTAACCCTGGCACCACCCCCTCCAGGGCACTGAAGTGGGATTTCCACAAGGTGGTCATCAAAGGGCCATGCATTGCCTCTGCATCAGGGGTACGTAAGGCCCTGCACATGAAGCTTCTGGACATGTAGCGGGAGTCAAGACTATTTGAGACTGAGGTGTCATGGTTGGCCGATGGGGAGGAAAGACACAAGCAGCTGAGAAAGAGTCATAGGGATCTAGAGGCACCGTAGGGGAAATATGACTATAGTCACTGCCTTGCCCTTCTCCATGTGGAAATGGATCGCTCGGGCAGGCTATTGGCATGGCTGGTTACAGAGGACCAGGCGTTTCCATTAGTAGGAGCAATCAAGTTTGGGGGGTGACACAGTGGTTAATACGCAAGTGGCCATTATTGCCACTTTTGCAAAGTACTATCGATCAATCAATCATGGCATTTGTATAGCGCACTACTCACCCGGAAGGGTCTCAAGGCGCTGGGGGAGGGGAGCCGTCACTGCTCGAAGAGCCAGGTCTTGAGTTGCTTCCTGAAGGAAAGATGGTCCTGGGTTAGCCGGAGGTGGATGGGGAGGGAGTTCCATGTCTTGGCTGCCAGGTAGGAGAAGGATCTTCCACCGGCGGTGGCTCGGCGGATGCGTGGAACGGTGGCGAGGGCGTGGTTGGTCGACCGTAGCTGGCGGGTGGGCATGTAGAAGTTCAGGCGGTCGTTGAGGTACTTAGGGCCCAGGTCGTGGAGGGCCTTGTGTGCGTGGGTGAGGAGTCTGAACGTGATCCTCTTGCTGACGGGGAGCCAGTGCAGGTCTCTCAGGTGGCCGGAGATGTGGCTGTGTCGGGGGATGTCCAGGATGAGTCGGGTGGAGGCGTTCTGGATGCGTTGGAGTCTTTTTTGCAGTTTGGCTGTGGTGCCGGCGTAGAGGGTGTTCCCGTAGTCCAGCCGGCCGGTGACGAGCGCCTGGGTGACCGTCTTCCTGGTTTCAGTGGGGATCCATCGGAAGAACTTTCGGAGCATGCGCAGGGTGTTGAAGCATGATGACGATACGGTGTTAACTTGTCTGGTCATCGAGAGGGAGGAGTCCAGGATGAAGCCCAGGTTACGTGCGTGGTCCGTTGGCTTGGGAGTAGAGCCCAGTGCAGGGGGCCACCAGGAGTCATCCCAGGCGGAGGGAGGTGGTCCCAGGATGAGGACTTCCGTCTTATCTGAGTTCAGTTTCAGGCGGCTGTTCTTCATCCACTCGGCGACGTCTTTCATCCCTTCGTGTAGGCTGGTTCTGGCGGAGGCTGGGTCGTTGGTGAGGGAGAGGATGAGCTGGGTGTCGTCGGTGTAGGAGATGATGTTGAGGTTGTGTTGGCGTGCGATGGCTGCGAGGGGGCTCATGTATATGTTGAAGAGGGTGGGGCTGAGGGAGGATCCTTGTGGTTCGCCGCAGATGACTTCGGTGGCCTCGGATCTGAACGGGGGGAGGCGGACTCTCTGGGTTCTTCCGGCGAGGAATGAGATGATCCACTCCAGAGCCTTCTCTTGGATACCTGTGTTGCGGAGGCGCTGCACTAGGGTGCGGTGGCAGACGGTGTCAAACACCGCGGAGAGGTCCAGGAGGATGAGGGCCGCTGTTTCCCCACTGTCGAGCAGGGATCTGATGTCGTCAGTGGCTGCGATGAGGGCGGTCTCGGTGCTGTGGTTGGCTCGGAAGCCAGACTGCGAGTGGTCGATTGATCCGTTCGTCTCGAGGAAGGCGGCAAGCTGTCTGTTGACGGTCTTCTCGATGACTTTGGCAGGAAAGGGGAGGAGCGAGATGGGGCGGAAGTTCTTGAGGTCGGTGGGGTCCGCTGTCGGTTTCTTCAGGAGGGCGCTGAGCTCGGCGTGCTTCCAGCTTTCCGGGAAGGTGGCGGTTTTGAAGGAGGCGTTGATGATGTCTCTGAGTTGGGGTACGATGATGGAGTCGGCCTTGTTGAAGACGTGGTGCGGGCAGGGGTCGGTTGGCGATCCGGAGTGGATGCTGTTCATCGTGCGGGTGGTGTCTTTGGTGCTGACCGGGGTCCAGGCGCTGAGGGTGGTCGTGGGAGGCGATGGTATGGTGGTGGGGTACGTGGTTGGAGTGTCGAAGCTGTTGTGTATTTCGGCGATCTTGCGGTGGAAGAATGAGGTGAGTGAGTCGCAGAGGTCCTGCGAGGGAGTGATGTCGTTGTTTCCGGCGCTGGGGTTGGAGAGCTCTTTGACGATGCTGAAGAGTTCCTTGCTGTTGTGGGCATTGTTGTCGAGTCGTTCTTTGAATGCTGTCTTCTTGGTGGTGTGGATCAGCTGGTGGTGTTTGCGGGTGGCGTGCTTGAGAGCGGTCCAGTTGTCTGTGGTCTGGTCATTGCGCCAGGCTTTCTCAAGGGTGCGGCAGTTCTTCTTGGAGTTCTTGAGTTTGTCGGTGAACCAGGAGGCTTTCTTGCTGCCGTGTCTGCTGGGGGGGTCTTCAGTGGTGCAAGATCGTTAGCGCAGTTGGTGATCCATTGCGTGAGGTTGATGGCTGCTTCGCTGGGGTCCGTGGTACTGGCGGGCGGGTTCTGGCTGAGGGAGGTGGTGAGCTGGTCGGCGGTGATCTTGTTCCAGTTCCTGCGAGGGATCTGTTGTGGGCGGTGGTGGGTCGCGGTTCTTTTGAGGCTGAAGTGGACGCAGCTGTGGTCAGTCCAGTGAAGTCCGGTGGAGTGGCTGAAGGAGATGTGCTTGCTGGAAGAGAAGACTGGGTCGAGCGTGTGTCTGGCGTAGTGGGTGGGGGTGTTCACCAGTTGTTTGAAGCCGAGGTTTGCGAGGTTGTCCAGCAGGGTGGTGATGTTGCTGTCCTTGTTGTTCTCCAGGTGGAAGTTGAGGTCCCCTAGGAGGATGTAGTCAGCGGAGGAGAGGGCGTGCGGGCTGATGAAGTCTGTGATGTCTTCGCTGAATCATGTGCGTGGTCCCAGGGGTCTGTAGATGAGGGTACCTCTGAGTGTGGTCTTGGGGTCGGTGTGTATGTGGAAGTGGAGATGTTCGGCGGCGGTGAGGGTGTCGTCTGAGCTGGTCGTGATGCGGATGGTTTTCTTGTGCACGATGGCGATGCCTCCTCCAGTCAGGTTGACGCGGTCCTTCCGGGTGATCTTGTATCCCTCCGTGTGTGGGGCGGGCAGAGAAGGGGGTCTAAAGTGAAGCGGGGCTTTGTGTGATGGGTTGGGGTGGGGTGGAGTGAGGGGGAGCAGAGGAGGGTTCATACACTCAGAGGTAAAGAAGGTGGAAAATAGGACAGAGACGTTTTTGTTAATTGTATCCATGGATAAAAGCAATAGTCGGGCTATTATAGGCATGTAAAGAGTTGACAAGGTAAAGTGCGTATAGCCTCTATTAATATTTGTGGGTTGAATGATGCCAAAAAAGAGTGAGAGGGGCAGTTGGTCTGCAAACATTGAAAACAGATGTGGTTTGCTGGCAAGAGACCCACATTTAAGGCTCACGTAGAGATATTCTAAATACTCTTGGCTATAGGTTGATTGTGCGGCCCTCTCAAAGGGTTCGAATGGTGGGGTAGAGATTTTGGCCAAATGTAATAAAATACAGTTGATGCAAGTTCAAACTGATAGACAAGGTAAATGGGTGATTGTAAGATGTCATATTAAAAACGGTGATGTGCTGGCATTATTTTATGTGTATGGGAGTATTTTGTACGACCCACATATTATTAACGACTTATCTAATGAATTAACTTATTGGCCTCTGCCGATAATGGTATGTGGGGATTTTAATATCAATCTGCCCAGTGGTTGGGATATGGTTACATCTTAAAAAGTATGTGGGTCGGAAACCGAAAGTTTTTAATGGCATAGAAAGCATCAGTGAAGATCATGGGCGTATTGATGTCTGGAGTAGGAAGAGACCTCTAAAACATGGGTTCACGTATTATTCGGCCCTGCATGGTTTGCATGCCCGTCTAGACAATTTTATTTATCTCAAATACACTTTTGACAAACTATAGAACTGAACGATACCCACGTTTTTGTCAGATCATAATCCTTTAGCGCTGGAAATTCAGGGGTGGGGGAGTGAAACTGAAACAAACTGGAGTTTTGAGCAGGCCTTCTTAACAAATGTGGAATATCGCAGCCAGATTCATTCAAGGCTCTGTGCATTGTACATAAGTCCTTAGCCGGAACGGGCCCTTCTATCAATGATTATGTTATACAGCCCAATCCTGCTCAGACGATCTGCGTCTTACGGTAGTCCCTAGGATCCACAAAGCAAGAAGCGGAGGACGTCTGTTCTCATACAATGCTGCCAAGTGCTGGAACACCCTTCTGCTTCATCTGCGCAGGGAACCCACCTACCTTGCCTTTCGAAAGTTATGGCTCTTCCCCTAGTTCAGATGATTCTGCTGCCTGCTGCCACCAGCGCTGAGATGCCCTCGGGTAGCCATGTGCTTTATAAATGGTCTTTTCATTTCATTTCATATGAAAAAGTGTATCCCAAAATTTTGGGGGGAAAATAGTGGTAGTGCACCAATAGGGGTGGTTTGGGACTCACTGAAGGCGTGTATACTTGGGGAGATGCTGAGGTTCTCGTAACCAAGATATGGTAGCCACTGCTGAAGAGGACCTGGTTAGAATAGTTCAGCAGGGAGGAGAGGTAGGGGAGGCTTAACTAATGGTCTCCTTAGCTAAAACAGCACTTAATCAGATTTTTGCAGATAGGGCCACTGAAAAAATGGCAGCTCGGAGGGACGAAGTGTATGAATGTAGCAAGCAAGCCAGACATATGGCTGTAAGAGCTAGACAGAAATGCTCAGTGAATGAAGTGACAGAAATATGTGATCCCACTTTCGGGGTAGTTTCTGATCCCAGGAAGATCAGGGCATATTATCAACTGCTATATACTGAGAGTACAATAGCCAGCTTAGATCAGATAGCCAATTATTTTTAGAGGAATGCCTCTAAGGAAATTGTCCCCAGTAGATAGAGAGTCTCTGGAATGGGAAATATGTTGGGAGGAGATTTATACATCATTAGCTGGTAACGCTACAGGTAAGGCCGCAGGGCCCAATTCGATCCCAGTGGAATTTTATAAAACATTTGCGCCACAATTGAAAGAACATCTGACTGATTTATAGAACCAAATTTATAGAGGAACTCCCCCTCCAGGATCATGGTCTACGGCGAAAATGGTTGTTTTCTTAAAAAAGAATAAACCAGCCACAGTCCTTACAATGGTGCATAAAAGAGTGGTAAAAAAAGCTGTCTATTTGAGTGTTAGCATCAACTCGGAGGTAGACAAAATCATTAAAGAGAATCTGGACCCTCTCATAGGAAAGATTAAAAAAGACCGTGGCAGATTAGACAAATTACCTTTTACAATTGTGGGGAGGTGTAATTGAATAAAAATTATCTTTTTCCCTAAAATTCTTTCATTGTTTATGTCAGTCCCTTTGGAATTCTCGAACCATTGGTTGAAGACGCTTGAGGCAGTGTTCTCAAGGTTTTTATGGGCCTACTCCAAACCTAGAAGAGCATTGAAATACCTTTCAGTTCAAAAAGAAAAAGGAGGGTGGGCATTAGCAAACCACAAATTGTAATATTGGGCTACTATGTTGCAATATAGGTCTATATTACTTGGACAACAGCACATTAATAAGCCTCAAGAGGATATACCTACAACATATGAATTATCGATTGGCAATGAAGCCTGGGGTTGCTTCTGGGGACAACTGGAGTTGTGCTATTACAAGAAAGTTAGATTCAAGTGTATTTTGGGTGCCTATAAAGTCCGGGCCAGCGTACACAAACTGCTGAAATGAGGAAGAATGAACGTTTACACACTGTTGCTGACTAATGAAAATCTGCCCTTAATTTTAGGGGATCAGTGTATACAAAGATGGTCGCAATTAGGCACCAACAGTCTAGGGACTTTTTATTCCTCCACTGGAATTGTCTCATTTGAGGAGTTAAAACATAAGTTTGGTATTAACCATAGAGACTTTTTTAAATATCTGCAAACCAGGGATTTTCTGAAGTGTAAGGTGGTGGCTCAGTGGGCTTTGGTAGAATTGAGCTGGTCAAGAAAATAACAGCACAAGGCGAAAGCAGAATCGGGATCTTATACCATATTCTGAATTCAGAGATGAAAGATGATTTCGAAAATTTCTTGTCAAAATGGCAAGACAAAGTATTGATATTGAATTTGGATTTCTATAAAGCGCTTAATTTCTCGCAATCCATTTTTATGTCAGCTAATTTGCAAGCTCAGTTCTTTAAGACCTGCTTTATGTTATACTACACGCCCACTAGGATAGCAAAATGGGGCGGGCAGATTTATGAACTGTCCTCGCTCTTCCATGTTTAGTGCTGATATAGTGCATATGTTTGCCACTTGAATTGCCCTGAGCCCTTTAAAAGACGAAATCACCAATTTTCTTGAATATAAACTAGAGATAAAAGTCAGCCTGACCCCAAGCCTTATTTTATTGGGAGTTCAAAAAGAGGGATGGCTATTGAAGGCAGAAAATTTTTTGGCAGTGGCTTTTTTAAGACTGACTATAGCATCAGCCTGGCTAGATCCAAATTCCCCGTCGTCCCAACAGTGGTTGAGCCAGCTATTGGTGGGCCACACTCTGGAGAAGGCTATTTATGCTAGTAAAGGCATACAAGCAAAGAATAGGGAAGTACAATTTGGGCACCCCTAAGTTGTTGGGTAAACAACTAGATATGTAAAGGGCTCTTGGGTGGATTTGTATTTGCTATATGGCAGTGGGGGACTCAAGGAGTCATGCTATAGCCTTTTCTAAGTCTTTTTAAAATACCCAAACTAGCTTTAAAGGTTATAATGTGTGGATAGCAAGACAATTAGGAATTTGTATATGTATATAAGGATTGCTCCATTGTGTGTATATCCTGTGGAAAATTTAATGCAAATGGGGTATGAGACCCTCAGGTTGGGGGAGGGTTTGCCACTTTTATTGGTATTTTTGGAACGATGTTATTTATCCTCAATGTTTATCCTTGCACAATGCACTTTGTTTGGGGTAAATCTGCCGCCCGGTTGGTCTGCTCTGACTCTATGTAAAATAAAAAAGATTGTATTTTTGGTTATATGGATGGGCGTGGGGTTATGCTCTTCATGTATAGTGATTAACTCTGAGTGTATGGGGCAGGGGAGGGGTGGGTCCAGGGTGTTTGTATTGATGGAAAATGTGCAATCCAAATATATATTTTTTAAAAGAGACAAATGCAAGTGGGTGGATGGGCAGCAGAAGAGAGACCACTGTGCGGCGAGGAATCAAACAGAAGGAATGATGGAAGAGAACAGGGACGGGGCATGCAATAAGCGGCCCTCTAAGATAGGGTTCACTGTGCAACCAGACAAAACACGCATGTGCCCAACCGATAATGTATGCATTACACACAACACATATACACATGCACAGATCTCCCTGTGAAACTGGAACACAATCAGCAAGGCTGCTATTACACTGTCCATCCACAGCTGACTCCAGAACACCTGCTCTGCAATACACAATACGATTGTACGCCACATAGATGCACAAAGCAGAATTGCACTGCAAAGCTGTGAATACACAAAACATGACAGTACACGGGCATGATAACCCCTGCATACATTACAAAAAATAGCCACTACAACAATATGTCGAAACTATAAAGTAGCATCAAAACACAGAAACCCCCTGTATAAAGGGATATCATGTCAGTTTCTTCCAGATTTAGGAAAGGTTGAGCTGCTGCTACCTATGTGGTACCTTTATTGCGTTATGAAGCTGAGTAGTATACTATCCACTACACAAGGGACAAAGCGATTTATATTGCCTATGCTTGTTTTAATGCATGATATGAGTGAACCCTCACAAATTATGTGAGCAGAATTTACTTTTGGTTTTATGTGTGAAACAGACAGTTTTTAAATTATCTAGATAAGGGGTGTATAACCTTTTGACTTCTGTGACCCCCACTGAATCATTACTGGAATGTGGTGACCCCAACTGAGTCATTATTGGAAGATAGGGTTCCCCAGTCTAAGCAATTTTCATGATTTGAACCTGAAAACAATGCACAAAAATACAAAAATAAAAAATATACCAAACAAATGCTCAATTATTGAAATATTTTGTTTAATTCACAATCAATATAAACTTTTACATTTTTAATTTTGCTTCCTTTTTTGTATACACTTTTTTAAAGCATTCATTTTAATATTATTTCATTTTATAACACAATCATGGACCCCCTGAGTTGGCCTCGCTGACCCCCAGAGGTCCTGGGACCACTGGTTAAGAACCATTGAGCTACATCGCTTTGAATTTATTTATTTATTTATTTAAAACGACAAAGAAAAACACATCAGGTGACATTAGCAGTTCTAGTAAGTTACATCAGTACATTTCCATACATTCAAAATATTAAACACAGTATATAGGTAAAGGATTAAGGGGACACTTGCGCCTCCACTTCCTCGGAACACATCGGGGGCACACAAATGTCTCCGCGGTATTGATTCCAGACCTCCCAGACCTTCCCCCACTTCGCCGGACACCCCCTAGCTACATATACCGACCTCTACCTGAACATGCCCCAATCCAGTTCCTCCTCCCACTTCTCGGCTTGAGGCTGCTGGCTGGCTCCCCGCAACTGGGCGATATTCTGCTTGGCTATCATGCAGGCCAACGTAACCCATTGTTTCCTATATGCAGACAGATCCGTGGGTTCCCAAACGTTCAGAATTCACCTGCGCGCCTCTGGCCGTATCCCCACACCCAGGACTTCTCCTAGCTTTTCGTGAATCTTCTCCCAGTATGCCTGCACCCCGGGACAATGCCACAGTATATGCATGAACGTTCCAAGCTCCCCGTACCCCCTCCTACACTCCCCACCCTCCGAGCGACCCATACGGACCAGACGAGGCCCTGTGACATATGACCTGTGGAGAATCTTTAATTGTACTACTCAAAGCCTCATCTGTATCCCCACCGTCCGTGGAGAGGAAACTGCCTCCCGCCAGACCTCGTCATCCAACTCTATACCATCCTCACCCCAGTGCGTTCTTAAGAGGACCAGCGGATCCTCCATATGGTTAATAAGCTTCTTGTATATTAGTGAAATTGTTTTCTCAGGGATGTGGCCGTCTAGCACTCGGTCCTCGAGAGGGGAGGCGTCGGGAAGCGACGTGTCCTTGGGGATATTTGCTAGTAGGGCATGTCTGATCTGGAGGCAACGGTAATGTTCACGATCATGAAGATGGTATTGCTGCTGAAGTGAGCTGAATGCGAGGACTGTGCCTTTCTCCCAAACATCTTTAATCTGTGTAATCCCAATGAGATCCCACTTGTCAAACCCCTTAGATTTCCATAAACTCCCCAACTTCTCCGAGTTCCACAGCGGGGTGGACAGTGTGAGTCTCCCTTCCCACTTAAGTTGCCTGGTAACCGCGTGCCATTGGTCCCACCAGGGGAAACCGATGAGGTCCAGCATAGAACGCTCTAGTAAAATCGCTGCCCAGAACTTGCCAGCGGTCCATAGCATACCCTGGGTCCCCAGGGGGCCCGTATATTGCATGATTCACCCCAGCCAACTGGGAGGCCCAGTAGTATTTCTTTAGGTCTGGCAGGCCTATTCCCCCGTCGTACCAGGGGAGAGTGAGTTAGGAGAATGCTATACGGGGCCTGCCGTCCCAAAGAAGCTGCCTCTGGAGCGCCTCTATCTCCCTGAAGTAGGGTGCGAGTACCAACTCCATCGAGTTCTGGAGCGCGTACAAGAATCGGGGAAGGGTCATCATCTTAAAAAGCACTGCCCTACCCAGGAGAGAGAGCGGGAGCTCCTTCCAGCGCACCACATCACCATTAAATCTACTCAAGGAGGCCCCTAGATTGTTATCATATCGTAGTTTTGGGTCGAGCGTGACGTATATGCCAAGGTATCTAAACTCGATCCGTTTGATCTGTGTCGGGCAATTCTGTGGAAGAACCGGTGGGTCACTCCTAAGAACGAAGAGGACTGACTTTGACCAGTTTATAGCAAAGCCAGAGTACCTCCCAAAAATGGCAAGCACGTCCAAAAAACATATACGAGATCCCCTCGGATTGGTGAAGTGAAGCAGGATGTCGTCAGCGTACAATGAAATTTTGTCCTCCCATTCCAACATCCACCGTAAGCTGCGGATCCACCAAACCCACACCACCAGGGGCTCCAAGACCAAGGCAAACAAGAGCCTTGGTCTTGGAGTGCTCCTGCGGAGGAGAAAGTCAGCAGACTTCCGATTATTCATGACCACCCTCGCCAGAGGCTGGGCATAGAGGAGGCGTCCCCAACTCACAAACCCCGGACCACAACCTATCTTCCCCAACACTGCAAATACATATGGCCACTCTACCCTGTCGAACACCATGGTGGCATCCAAAGATACCAACACAGCCACCTCGTGGAGCATCGGAAACTACCTAGCACCGTGTGTAACCGCCGCAAATTAAGGGCTGGATTACGGCGAGGCATGAAGCCAGACTGATCCGGATGTATCAAGGTAGTGATAACCTTTGCCAGTCTTGTCACCACTAACTTCGCCAATATTTTGGGCTTAGCGTTTAGCAACGAGATAGGTCTGTATGACAAGCATAATGTCTTGGGCTTCCCAGCTTTATGGATGACCTCAACATTTGCCACCCGTTGATCATATGGGAGTTGTCCCCCCACTCTGCATTCTGTAAACATGGAGCGGAGAAACAGAGCAAGCCTATTGGAACTCAGTTTGTATACTTCTATGGGAATCCCGTTTAGGCCCGTAGCCTTCCCAGAGTGCACTCCCTGATTTCCTGCGCCACCTCGTCATCTGTGAGTGGGGATTCTAAGTATTTCCGGTTATCATCCGACAACACAGGAATTTGGATGTCTTTTATCATAACGCTATTCTTCGCCTCTGTATACTCCCCAGCCGAGGTGTATACCCCGTTATAGTATTGCCCGACCCTGTCTGCAACGGCCTGCGGATCAGTAAGCGTGCTGGAATCCTCCCTCTATATCTCTTGCACCAACCACCATGCCCACTCACCCTTTTCCAGCCACGCTATCAGTTTACCGGCCTTATCTCTGTGCTCGTAAACCCTGCTCTGAGTCTCGTAGTTCTGCGCTCTAGTCTTGTCCCTAGCGAGTCCTTTATACTCATCCTGCTGCAATTTGAGCCTATGTAACCCCTCCGCGGTCACTGCCCTAGACATCTCCGCCTCCAATCTTGACACTTCCCCCTCAACCCTCTCCATCTCTGCATGCCGCTCTTTTTTCTTTTCCGCTACCAAGGATAAGGCCTCGCCCCGAACGAAGGTCTTGTATGCCTCCCACAGAATCTGTGCCGATCCACCGTACCTGTATTTTCCTGAAAGTACCTGTCCGAGATTTTAACAACTTCTTTCTTGGTGTCGGGGTCCCTCAGGTGCCAAGCGCTAATAGGGGCAACCTTGCTCACATCATACTGATCGAAATCCAACCGGAGCCAAACCGGAGAGTGGTCCAAGATGCCCCTCCCCAGATGGCTAGCCTCCCGGACAGCATTTGCCTGGGCGGCTGTCACCAAAACGTAGTCTATCCTAGACAGGCTACTGTGTGCAGCGGACACGTGTTTATAGTGCACTCCACTTTGCTTACGAACCCTCCAACCGCCTTCCAGCCCCTTCGTTTCTAAGAAGTCAGGGAGCCACCTCTGTGCCGGTCTCAGAACTCGGGCCGGGTGCCGGTCCACCACCCCGTCTACCACCACGTTAAAGTCCCCTCCTATCACAAGAAGCCTCAATGGAAGAGTCAGTAAGATAGAACCCAAGTCTCGGAACGTGTCGGATTGGAGGCCAGGCGAGATATAAATGGAGACGAAGGTGACCGTTCTCCCCTCCCACTGCCCCGATATGCCGATGTATCGGCCTCGCTGGTCAGACCATGTGGCCTGAATCGTTAAGGGAAAGGATTTTTTAATCAAGACACCAACTCCTCTCGACCCAGTGGTGAATCCAGCATGCACTACCAATTTATAACCCCCTCTGTGTAGGGCCATGCAGCGATTTCCAATGAGTTGTGTCTCCTGTAAGAGCACCATGTCTGGGGAGTGCCTTCTAACCAACTGGCTCACTATTCCTCTCTTAATGCTGTCGACTAGGCCATTAACATTCCATCTAAGCACAGTCATCCCTGATCCCCATCTAACATTGGACATTTAACTGGTATGGAAGCAGTACAATTAAAGCATTGTCTCCTGATGTGAGAAAAAAAGGAAAAAAGCTATCACACAGTGCAAACGACTAAGCAAACAATCAAATAAACCCAAAATCGGCGTGGCCCGACCACCCGGAGCCCTGCTAACCCCAGACCCCTCCCCACCTCCCTGCACAGCTGCTCATGGCTTACGCCCATCCCCAACTGGCAGTGTGCCTGTCGCCCCACACTCTAACTCTACAACAAACTAAAAGTAGTTACGAGGAGGAGAGTCGATAACCCACCCGCCCCCCCCAGCTCCAAGGCCAATTTCAACACCCACATCCAGAATAATCCACACGCCTGGCTTTGTCCCATATTTAAGACAGGATAGAATACTCCTGTGGATCTAGCCACCCTACCCTGTAGTACACAAAACTCCCACTGTTACTTCTGCCTCCATCAGTCCTCCCTATGCTGCTCTTATTCTCCCCCACAGTCGCCTCCCTCCGGCGCAGTCGATGGATGAGTGTCAATCCAGTCCGATACCACCTCCGGATTGTCGAAGAACCAGACTCTTCCATCCGCTTCCACCCTCAGACGCGCCGGGAACATCATTGCATATCTCAAGCCTCTAAGCTTCTTTTTGACTGCGAGAAAGCTTTGATGTTGCTTCTGCACCAGCTGCGTGAAGTCAGGGAAGAAAGAGAGGGAGGCATTCTCGTAGTGGTGGGGGTCTCCAGAGCAGGCCGCCTGTAGTATAACTTCTCTGTCCCTAAAGTTCATGACCCTTGCGATCATCAGGCGAGGCGCCGCCCCAAGCCTAGGCCGACCCCCAGGGACCCTATGTACCCGTTCAATCGTGAAGAAATTACTCAAACCCTTGGGCTTGAGGTAGTTCAGGACAATGTCCTCGACGAACAGGTCCGGGGCCGGGTTCTCCGCCTTCTCCGGGACCAGAGGATTCAAATATTATTGCGTCTCGCCCTCCCTTCAAAATCATCCAACTTCTTGTCGGTCAGCTCCCGGGAGGCCTTGATGTCACGCACCTCCTGCTGGAGAAGAGCGACCTCATCTATCAAACTAGCAGTCTTTATATCTAACAATTTTACTTTTTTGCTCGTCTTCGCGAGGTCCGCTCAGATGAGGTTTACCTCGATCGTGAACATATCGAGCCTATTATTCAGTAATTCCATCTTCTGTCCCAGTGATGATTGGACACCTTCGATAGCAGCCATCACGTCCAGCAGCGTCAGCTCCGCTGGTGTTCCTGAGGGGTCATCTCCCCCCGACTGGGATCGCTTTGAGTCTATAGGAGAGCCTTTAGGTATGGTGTAGCGGTCCAGCCGATTGGATTGTACCTGTTTTGGTCCTCTAGAGGATCTAGGGAGATGCCAGTCGGTGTCCGATTTAGCCGCCATTTGGGAAATCCTCAAAGAGAAATCTCACTCCCCAGCTCTTGTGGGGGAAGTCAATGACCAAGGCCGGGCCCACCACACTCGTCGCTGTCTCCACCGCACCACAGTAGGATGTCACTGACAGGTTTGGCCTCTATATCTAAACAGCCCACTAGATACAACAGATTACAGTCCCAGAGGGGCAGGTCAATGAATGCGAATCAGACCCACCGCCAGCTACGGGCCCTCACGACGGCCCGGACACACCGAGGCCCCAGATGTAAACACTGTCCACACCGGTGGGCCTTCCGGCCGGTGGCCCGATCAGACCCCTCCCTGGGGGTGCAAAAGTCAAACAGGGGCCCGCTCACACGGGCCGGCCACTGCAGGGAGCCCGGGTCCAATGGCGGCGGCAGCCAGACAACACAGCAGGCCATGAGGTGCACACCTGGGGGACCCCTCAGCACCGCCTCCTCTCCCCAATGCCGCAGAATGGAGGATTCATAGTGTGTACTACAGCCATGGGTGAGGGCAGGAGCACACCGGTCCACTCCAGGATTTACTGCATGCTCGTCCGGGGGGCCGCGATAGAGAAGGCGGGGCCACCAGGCAGGCGCCCCCGCAGGTCTGCAACACAGTTCCGCCCCCGCAATGAGGTCTCAGTACCTCCGCTCGTTGCCAGTGGGCCGGAACGGCAGCTTCAGGTTTCCGGCCTCGCCGTTTATTAACTGCGTCATGGCCACCAGTCAAATCGGGTCCCCGATCCCGGCCGCACCCAAGGCCGCAATTGCAGATCAAAGTTGCTCTGGCCCCCGGTGTCAAAACGGGGCCAGAGTCGGTGTCTGGAGCCCCGCCGCACTTCCCCAAACAGGCGGTGGGCTCCGATGCCAGGATACTGTGCAGGATGCTGGAGCTGGAGGGCAGGTTACGTGGAGCCGAGGTCCTAGGCGGCCATCCTGCTCGATGCTTAGCTCCTCCTCCTTGAATTTATTTTTAAAATATAGCTGACAAGTGTCTCAAGGTCATGAATAAAAATGCCAGTCAATTCTGGCATTTTAGCAAGCAGCACTTTGACTGCTAGGATTATGAGCCCTTAAGGGAAATGTAAACAGGAAAACTACAGGGCCTGCAGTGCGGTGGTCTGAAAAGCCAGGAATGGCTGATAGTATCATTTGTCATAGTGCTACTTGCAGGTTTGTGAAATGCAAAACGGAAAATTACATCCTGACTGACTTTTTTCTTGTAAGGCATCAACAGCCAAGTAGGTGAGAGGACAGGGCAAGACTTTCAAAGGCAAATACAAGCTATGCTAACAAAGGATGCAATTTACCAGAACAGTGCAGCAGCAGCAGAAGCTGGCCGTGCCTAATGACACATTTGGAAAGAAAAAACAATATGCTAGCACCATTCTTTCTGAGGGTACTTTTGCGTGATTTAGATGGGGCATCTGCAGCTCCACTATGATTGATGCAATCTGCCTTGAACAGGTGCAACACTTGCCGCAGGTGTGTCATAACGATCTTTTGCGCTAATGACACGCCAGTGTTATACACTCAGCAGGGGTTACAGGTCACCATGGCCGAGGGCGTAGCTGGTGGTCATTGGGATGCCTCTATTCTTCCTGACCGAGCACTTTCACTGTGCATGAGGAGGCTCAGTCCATGCATCCTACTAGTTCAGTAGTAAAATCAGCACCAATTTAAAAACATTATTTTAGTTTTGTACTGCTATGCTGTGCTGTCAATCATTGGGTACCTGTGTGCCAGCTTGCTTCCTATCCACTCAACACCAACAGACCAGTCATGGCATTCGCCAGGTGATGCACAGACATGCACTTGGGCTCAGCCTTGATTTGCTGAGTGAATGTTATGATGAATGGTGGCACTCGCTAGGGATGATGACAAGTGTCAGTGACTGTAAGTTACTAGTGCCTTCTGCGAAGGCTGAGGCAGCACACATTGGTGTCACATGTTATAGTGTCTGAGGAGGGTCAGCAGGAATTCTTGTATTTTCCTTGTTCCCACACAGGCCCCGCCATGTAAGCCACACCAGCAGTCATCACATGACCACCATGAATGGATGACTGTGGGTTCCAACTCTATCCAATCAGGCTGGCAGCAGCAAGAAATTGTGGATGGACAATGCCGGTTCCACACTTGCTGGCCAATCAAGCAAAGTACTGAATTACTGAGACTGAGCCCCTCTGCTAGCATGACAAATGTAGTTTTATTTAGGTATGGAAGCGCAACTGAAGTGCAGATGTGTTTATGCGTTTAATAGTTGTACAAAGCTCTTAGATGTTGCCCTATGACTACTTTAGAGCACTATGGAATCAAAGAAGGTGAAAGGAATGGAATGATTTGGTGATGAAAGGAATTGGACCACCGGGATATGGTAAACATTAGGAGACCTGTCGGTGGTCATCCTAGGAAAAGGTCCTGGAGGACATTTATGTTTGGTTTTTATATTGACTATGTTATAAAGGGTGAACATTGAATGCATCTCTGAAAAGGCAGGTCCTGGGGTGTTTTCTGAACTGAAGGTACTTTACCAGGTTTCTCATTAAAAGGGTCCAGGTCGTTCCCAAAGTGAGGCCTCACGCATATCAAGCATCTTTCTCATTTGTCAGTCTTCTGGGGTTGTGATGAATGAGCTGTGGAGCACTATCCGATCTTGAGGTTCTCATACGTAGGTAAGGTGAGGCCAGATACTTGACTGTATGATAAAGAGTGACTACTTTCATGTGAGTGCAGATGTGTGACTGCCTGGATGAAATCATAGAGGTACTTTCAGTTGTAAGCCAGACTAATTGACTTGAACAATGCGTTTTCATAGTGCAGACACCACGATACAAGGTTTAGTACTTCCAACTTGATTCTAATTCATGATTTGTTGCTAATACACAGGTTTATTTTGGAGGTGCATTAGCCCACCAAATCAGATTGCAACAGTCAGCACTACCTTTGAAAATCTAGTTTCACATCCAGGATGACACCAGCTCCCACCATTCTCACATATGAGAAAGCTTTGTGCGGCATGAACTGGTTTTCTCACTCATTTCACTCACATCTTGTAAAAAGCTGGGCTTTGCTGGTCTGGAGACCTCTTCTGTGACCCACATGTGGAGACGCACTGAGGGTGTAACAGGAGCAGGGCTTTCCCTTAGAAACTTGAGACACAGGGTGAAAATCAGGACAAACAAGTTAATCTTTGCCAGCAGACTAGAAAGACACTCATTACAAGCTCATAACTAAATGCCAATCACTTCACAAGAAACTCTAGGGCATATTATCAAGGAACGGTGTTAAAATTAGTGCCGCTTTAGCCGCTGGAAACTGCTGCTAAAGAGGAGATAATGGGCTTGATAATATGCCCTTGAGAATTCCAATGTTCTGGTGTTAACATGGGCTTCTATTGGAATTCTCAACTGCATATTATCAAGCCCATTATCACTGTTTTAGCTGCAGTTTCCTGCCGCTAAAGCAGCGATAATTTTAATGCCATTCCTTGATAATATGCCCATCTGTGAGCACAAAACCTAGAGCCACTAACATACTTGATAAAAAGGAAGCTCTCCTTTTCGACTCTTTTCATACAAATCATCTAAATCATTTTCATATGAAACATTCAATATGCATCATGTTTTGTGTGGAATAGCTCATTTTTATGAGAGCAGGAACCTGCATGTCTCCATCCATTTTAAAACTTTAAATAAGATGCATACTGTTTAGACTGTTGTATTTGCTCTTATTTACCAGAACTGGGCAGTTCAGAATATAATTTAGTATCTTATATCTTAACTTTGAAAAATACATTGCAGCAATCAAGTCTGTACACGAGGCATACATGCAACCACACACACACACTCGCATTGCATGCCCACACAGATGCAAACACATGAACAGAGACCTGCTGTGGAAGATAAGGGCACACACAAATACACTCACACAAACAACAAAAAAAGCATGCACGTGCCCAAACATATGCACATCCACATAAAGCGTGCCCTCACAAACAGTCCTGTCAAGTATCACGCATCAGGCGTTAGTATGACCCATTACATTGTGGTCATCTGAATCACCACACTGAAATGCATTGTCATGCATTATAGTGACTCCTCACCTGCCATCCGGAGTGCTGCTATAATCATGTACATGAGGAACTGAGCTGCAGAGCCTGTCAGCGCGGTGCGCACTGCTCCCAGCCAGGGCCAGACTGGGAACTGAAAGCAGCCCTGGCAAATTTTGCCAGACCAGCCCCCATCCGGCACGTAGCAAGCGAGCGCAGCTGGTGAGCTCGACCGCTACTAGGGGGATTTAGGGGGGTTATCCCCCCAAGAAAACTTTGGAAAACGACAGACAAAATGATGAATTTTACAGCACATTTTGCATTACATATTCAAATTGTATCAACTTTCAAAGCACAGTAAATAGTCGATCATGACCTTCAAGAACATCAGGTTACCCACCCAGTCATATGTACCCATAGACATTCTTTCAGAGAGCATCAAAAATAGACACAAGTAGTGAATCAGAGAAAACAAAGTAAAAGAGAGACCAGCCCCCACATGGTGTGTAGAGAGCAAGTGCAGTGAGCAACCACTACTAAGGGGAGTTTGGGGGTTTTAACTTCTCCCCAGTAAGAAAATTTGGAAGACAGAAAGGCCAAAACAAAGCATTTTTCATTACATATTAGATTGTATTAACTTTTAAAGCATAGTAAATGATTTCCTTAGAGCACCAGGATACCCAGTCATAAATCACAGACATTCGTACAGAGAACACTAAAAAATGATATGTCAAGCATGAAACATGAACTTAAATATAACTAATTTATTCTTCAAATAAAAAAGCATAAAGACATTTAAAAATGCACTTAACTTAAAATAATTGTGCAAAGGTTCAGAGTAAAAAGTGTACAAGACAACGTGCAAACATTAAACAGTGGAGAGGGATGGAAAGAGAGAGAGAGAGAGAGGGAGAGGAAAAGAAATACATGAATAGAAAAGAGAGAGGGAGGAATAGAGAGAGAGGGAGAGAGAGAAAAGGCTAGAGCGCAAGGGATAGAGAACGAGAGAGATATGGGAATAGAGAAGGAGAGAGGGAGATAGAGGGAGGGAAAGAGGGGGAGAGAGTGAGAGAGGGATAGGTATAGAGATAAAGATTGAGAGGGAGAGAACATTATAGTGCTCAGTCACAGCTAAACACATCTTGCAGTGAAAGAGGTGAATAACATGCTTTCACTTTCTTAAAGGGGAAAAATTCAAAAAAATCAAAAACTGCCATGTGCTAAATAGTGACATGATCATAGTATACCTTAAGCGAATTAAAACAGGCAAACACAAAACACAAACATTTGAACGGTATACTATTCTAAACTCAGGCCAGTCTAATTTAAATTGTAATGTTAAGGCTAGGTGTCCTGAAAACCCTAAAAGGAAGTATTAATAGTTAATCAGTTGGTATCGTGAAGAAAATATAACCTTTAGTCTCCACAACTATATCACTTCGAAATAGCTATAAAAACACAACTTTAAGATTCCTGGACAGACTAGTTAACAAAGTGCATTGTGCTCAGAACAGTCGAAAGCCCACCATATTGCAATTGGTGGAATATATGCATTTTTTTTGTTTGTATACATATTCTGAACTGAATGGCGTGTGACACGAGGTATTTTGCCATTATCATACACAGACAGCAGCGCTCCGGTGGGTACACCTAAGCTCACCCAAGACCCATCCATCGCGGGGCAAACCCCACTATACCTTAATGCTTCCCATGGGCTTTGGGCCTTTGGTCTCCAGGGACTTTACCTGTCAGATAACTAGCAGTGACCTGGATTTGTGAGAGGTCGGCAGGGATGAAAGCAGATGGTACATTATCCCTCCTGAGGCAGCAACTTAAAGAAAGGAGAGAAGGATTTGCATTAAAGGGAAAGACCGAGGAGGAAATGAGAAGTATTGTGGTATTTCTAGTCCAATGGAACAATAGCGCGCTATGACCAGATCCTCTCTTTATCACTTGCCTTGAGCATGGCTAGGACCAGTTGCGCTTATTAAAGCAGTCTTAGGTAATTGGGAAACACAGATGCTGATGTGAATGCTGAAAATTTACTGTTTTGCTATTTAATGCAAAGGTCATTAAAATGAATAGATTAAAGTGAATAGATGTTGTGATATGTTTGGGCAGGATTTCAAATCCCTCAAAGATGATGAAAGTGATACGAACCAGCAAGTTTTCCAGATATCAGTGACCATTTACTGAGGCGAACTCGCATGTAAGCATGAAAGCATATGAGCTTTTGCATGACATTTCCCATCTCTTGGAGCCACTTCTAAGATAAACAAACTGGATCAGTCAGAAAACTGAGTAGCCAGCAGGGGCTCAAGAATACTTAGAATAACTGCACATCTCACCCAGTTGGCCTGGGATGCTGGCTTGAAGTGCTGTGCTAGCCAGTAAGGAGCTGACTGATGAGGGGGTCTACAAACCTATGCCAGTGCACTTCTTTCATTTTCATGTGGGTTGGTTCAATTTCATACAGGCATATGACGGAATACTTGCTGGTGTTATGTCTGAGCCCACACAGTCCCCAGCTCTGAATGCCTACCTCGCCTCGGAGTCACTCACGCACACTTTCCCAATGTGCATGAGCATCACTACCAGGCATCAGACAACAGCGGTGCGTAGATGCGGAGGCGGTGACATCTGGCCGCTGCGCACCGCGTTTACACAACAACGTTATCAGGTGACAGTCACAGGTCACATGGTGACGTAGGTATGTAATAAATTATAATGAGTAGGGCCGTGCGGAGCCACGGCGGCCTGGCTGCCGCCTGATTAAAATGAAATCATTTATTTGAAATCGCCACACTGCCAGCATGAGAATCGTCCTCACACCAAGCCTCTCAGACAGGCCAGCGGCCTGATTGTGCTTAATGTAAGCACTGTGTTCTGTTGTTGGGGCTGATTTGACCTACCGTGACTCGGTCCAAATCGGCCCCAACAACAAAACTAGCCCCGGGTCACAAAACCGGCCCCCACCCCATCCAGCCTACCGGGGGATTGCCCGGTGCACGGAATGACCAGTCCGGCCCTGCTCCCAGCAGGCAGAGGCTAAGGGGCCTGGCTAGATCTGCTTGTAGCTCTGCAAGTACTGCTACAATGTATCCATGTTGTAGAGAGCCACCCCGGGCCGACACACAGTGGCGCTGAACTTAAACTGACGTCAATGCAGTCAGTGTCCAATGGTGAAGTTGACTCACTGACAGTGAGACACACTAGGGTAACTTGAGTGATGGACCGTCCACCTGCTGCCGCCCGTGATTATTAAAGTTGTGCGCAGCTCCTGCTCCTCCAGACCTCGCTGCTCACACCACTGCGAGATGAGGTGATGAATTTACGACTGCGGTTGACTTTCGCCGTCGGCGGTCAGAGGCTCAAAGTGATTTCTGTGGGCTGGCGTTTCTGACCTCTGTGTACCAGACATGGTGTTCATGTACAAGAGTGGCAAACCTGTTTGGTAAACTTAATTCAGATGACTTTTGAGAGTGGTTCAAAGTATTTGTTGTGCCAAACTTCTTGCAATGCTGTCCAGTTTTCAGCGCTACAGAGCAGGAAAAGTACTGCTTTAGGGAGTGTAGAGCTGCAGGCCAGGCCAAAATCTGCTGACACCGCTGCCTACGGTAAAGATGTATTATCTCACGCAACCGGGACCCAGCGCCACCAGCGGAGCACAGTAGTAAACACCGGAATATGGATGAATGCAGGTAAGCAGACATTTAAATCAATAAAACGAATTTTGTTGCGGGCCCTGCATCGCAAACTGTCACTGTCTCCTGACAACACTGGAACTACTCATGACCACTGCTGAGACCGGGAGAGGCTGAGCAATTGGTGTTTAGGGCAGGCACACCTCTCTCATACATTCCTTGCAGGGAACTGAAAATCTAATTAAATAAATTTTTAACAGAAACCATGCAGGTTTGAAGCATGGGTAGTTCAGAGAAAAAGTTCCCACTTAATGTACAAAATACAAATATGCATTCCAGTGACCAGTTTTGCACCCAGAAGTCCTCACCAGCGTTGTGACTGGGAACAGACTGACTTTGCTACTGTACAGCAGATGAGTGTCTATGCACCCGGATGAGCCTGTGATTGTAACACACATAGAGACACTTCTCAAGGACAAGGCAGCTCCATTATGTTTCCCCAACTAGGTGCAGCACTGGTAGTGTTGTGAATTTCCGAGAGATATTTAATTAACGCTACCAAAGTGATTTCGAGCAGAGAAGGGTTAAACTGCTGAAAGCACATGACTGTACAAATGATATATTGCGTATTCCCAAAACTATGATCAGTTTTCCAGGGCACTAGTTTAGTTCACTTTCATTTCTGTGATTTGCAGCAGTTGTAAGATGTTCTTAGTTTCTTGTTGCTCAAATGGGTGTCATTTCTGATACTTATATATGTTTCCCTCATCTTTACTGCTTAATTTTGCTAGCGAGAAAGTGTCACTCATGGTGGTTGAAATGTCCCTCATTATTACACTGGAGTTCTAAAAATGTCACACATAGCAATCGGAAACCTTGGCAGCTATGCACAAATGCACTCACAAACACGCACACATGAAAACAAACAGAAATGTGCCATGAAAGACAAAGACACCCGCACAGACACTTACAGAACCAAGCAAAGGCTGGTGCTCGAGCTAAAGGAAGTAAATATACAAACATGTGTGCCCTCCACAGCTCACGATGAAAGTGGCACAAAGGCACACATGTTTTTTCTCAGACACACAAACGTAAATAAATGCTCACATACCACAGACATAAACTTGAATAACATTTCAATAAAAATTTTACTAGAAATAGCGTTTTGATCGTACTTCCTAAAATACGTCTCCATGAGGAAACGTAATAAGAATATGTTTAGCCTGCGGTAGAAAACGGCCCAGACAAGAATTGTAATATGAGCTAATTTGAGCACCGTCAATTATTTCCTCTCCTGTCTCCGAGACGTAAGGGATTCAATGGCTGTGTAAAAATCGCCCGTCTGTAATGCGTGCATTTCTAGCAGCAAATCTGCTCGGCGCGCTGCTCCTTCTGCCTGCCTCAGCCGAAGCTCTCCTCTCCTGGAGTGGGCGGGGCTTCTGGGGGCTCGTCCGAACTGTCCAATTGGCAGGACGTCCGGACTCTTCCGAACAGAAGGGGATACACGATGCCGAGGGGATACCAGATATTACACAACACCGGCACCACTGCGTACTTAGGTCGCAGGAGTCCTTACAGCACTGGGAGCTTGCTGTGAGCTCCAGCCAATTATCTCAACAGCAGGAGTCAGACTCTGAGCAGTAGAATCTACTGAATCACCAGCAGAGGCCACTACAAAGGCCTCATTGTGCACGCAGTGAATGGCAAAGGAGTGCACATGATCACTTGTAAATGAAGAGTGCTCAATTTGGCTCTGTCTTCCTGATGCCAGCAGAGGACAACGAAGCAGTTATGACCCTGCTGCAGTGTGGCTTCTGAAGAAAAGGCAGACACAGTAATCACTGCATTCAGCCTCAGTGGTGGAAGGCAGATGATGGTAGTTAGTAAAAGAACAAACACGTAATTAGGACAGAGTGCTGGAACCAGGAAAATACATGGGTCGAGCAATTCTCAGCTAACTTTAAACAACTTATCAGGGTTAAGAATGCACAACTCTCTCTTATTAAAATCAGAAATAAGAATAGGAATCCTTCTGAAACCTGTGGAAACAAGCCAGAACCTCAGAAAACAAGATGTTGTTCTCCAGAGCGGTATACTTAGAGAGGGGGAATTGGGGTAACTGGTATACACAGTACGGGAGTAGAGATGGGCAAGTCAACAAATTAACATGGAGAGTCGAGTTAAGGGTCTGTCTTGGCTCTAAGAGCCCATCTTGCCTCTAGAGCCCAGGTGCAAGCTGACCATGGAAAAATTTGGCATGGAAATCGCACAACAAATATTATGTAAAAATATGCTACAGTGTCTTCAAAATAGTATATTTTTTTACAAGCATTTCTCCCAGGCACATCAGATTATATCACAGCATGGAGAGACATTTAATAAAAGTGATTGAACATGAACTTAAAGAAATTCATGCCCCTATCTCTCACTCAGACAACAATACCATTTGTGAACAAAAAGGCAAGTTAGTTGTCATGTACACTCTATATGTGGGCTATATTCTTATTTTCCATGAAGGAATATTATAGTCAATTAAGTCAAACACAAGATAGATTTTTGTAGTCATCCTCACGTATTTCAGGGGTTTCTCGTATGTAATAATGACAAAATAGGAGGTACAATAAAAAAAAATCCTAGGATCATACAATTTAGTTGAGTAGCCAGGATTGAGCCCAGGTTTTCTGGTCCCACACTGTGTAATTGAGCCACTAGATTGGTATCTCTTTCTAGCTCCGGTTTGACATCAAAGTTGAATGCGTTTTCTTTTATCCATGGTGAATGAGGTTGGAGGGGATGGTGTAGCAGATAGATGCTGCACAAATCTCAGCTCATTTTGGCCTTGAGGGCTCAAGAGGGCCTTGAGCTGAACCAGAGCCTAGCATCTGGCTCGAACTTTCAGTTACTCAGCCAAATCTATACATTACTTCCGGTATTCTGTGCCTAAAATAAGCTCAGATGCTACTGCCAGTGTGATACATGTTTTGTATGTGAGGATATCTTAGCTTGCCCTGCTGATGTCCATCTTGTACCTGTGCTGCGTGTAAGGGGCACTTACACTGCTGCCAAATGCTGCACATTTTGTGTTTGTTTCCACACAGGCTTTGGCTGCTGCTGCAGATGCTGTCCATGTTCAGCGCATGTCAGATAAGCTTCCATTGTTTCTGACCAGATAGGTATGTGTTTTATTCTTGTGAGGGTAATGTGTACTCCTGACTTGCTCTGTACCTCTTTTGTGTGCAGAAATCTTGCTATTTGTGTGTCAAGCTTGCACTCATACACCCCAGTGCTGTTCCATACACTTGTACCATTTATGAAATGCTGCTCGTTTGTTGTATTTAAGGGAGGCATTAAATGGTGTTGCCAGGTACCACATTTGTTCTATGTCTTTGAAGGAAGCTTGTAGTGGCCCTGCAGTACCACACTTGTTCCATGTCTTTCAAGCAAGTTTGCACTCTACCTGAGTTCCACACTTGTTCAATTTCTTTGAAGAAAGATTGCAGTGGATATGCAGTAATACACTTGTTCCGTGTTTTGGAATGAACATCGTACTGTACCTGCAGTTTCCCCTTTTTTTTCCTTCTGTTGTTAAAAGAAGCTTTCATTGACTAGACCCACAGTAGTTTACTTGTACCATGTCTTTGAAGGAAGCTTGCACTGTCTTCCAACTGTCCAACAAATCTGAGTGTTTGTTAGACACAGGTACCAGTCTAGGCTTGGTGCCTAGACTCATTCTGGACACCCCCACAGGATATGTTGCCTGTAGCCCAGCTAGCGCACAGTGCAACTGTAAGCCCCACCCCCTCCTTACCAGGGTGTGGATGGTTTCTGGCAGCCACTGAACATGACAACTCTGACCCCTCAGGGATCTTAGAAACAGTACAAAACCTTTCGCTCAGTCACTTGTGCTCACTTATGCTCAGAAAGGTATACAGAGAATACACATTGGGATGTTTTCAATATATTTATTGAACCAATGTTAATCTTGTATAAAATATGTGTGCTGCAATGATTATTAGACAGAAGTAGAAAAAAGTGATTACAAGCACCAAAAGCATAAATAGTAGATACAGTTATACCATGGTGCTAAAACAATGTATATATGCAGGCATATAAAACAAGGCAGTAATGGAGCATACTCCTACGATGTGAACCCTGATCTAAGTGTACCTTGAATGTGTTTAGGTGAAGAGCCAAGAATCCCCCCGAGGGAAGATCCAACTGATTCGTCTCATGATGGACCTGGAAAAGGACCCTGTTGATCATGAGTTTGGTGGGAAAGATATAATTGATTGCTTGGGACCAATCCTGCAGAAAAGTGTCTGTGGCCAAAGCTAAAGGATCTGGATGCCACCTGAAGAACTGGGTAAGGTGGGAATTCAGTCGAGTTGCAGAGAACTATTTGAAAAGGTTCTCATTTGTGAAACAGCACACCGAAGTGTGAAAGAGGGAGTCTCCAATCGCTGTAATCCTGAAGGTAGCAAGAATGTCAGTCTCCTACAGAATTGAAATTACCTGGTAAATATTCCTCGCAAACAGAAATGTTGTGAGGGAGACAGAATTTTCAGAAGCTTTTCACCAGTTCCACTATGGGTTTTAATTTGATGCAACCAAGGTGGGTTATGTATCATATTACTGAAAGATTATCCACTGCTGTTCCATAGTCTTGATTGGTGCTTAGTACTACTGATGTTCTTTGTTCCCATTGTCCTGTTGTTCCTTGGCCTCATGGGATACCTAGATTTTTAAGTTTCTTGACTGCAGCTGTTCAATTAAGCAAGATTAGAGACAGCATAATATGAGCCTCCATTCTTGCCATAAAATTACTACTATTTATGAAACAAATTTGCTGCAATATAAAACATTTGTTCTTGTGTGAATGAATGAACAAAAAATTGAACACTTTGGTCGACATTTTATTGGCACAACCCAATGGCACCAGACCACCAAGACTCCGGTCTAGGAGGAATCTCAGAGCAATAAGGGGGCATAACACAAGCCCCTGCAGCGAGCCCGCAACCATCCAGGTAGTGGCGGGCGCTTTGTATAATTAGTGGTAGGGCAGGGGGAGGGGGGAATTGATTAAAAATAAATAAATAAAAAGAAAGTTCAGGTACTTGAAGGGCAGCTGTCTTTCCGTCCTCTTCTTTTCCGGGCAGCACGGAAGCACACAGGCTCCCAGACTCCCCTAACTAATCACGACACCTGTGTCACCAGCATGACAGCAGCGCTGTGATTGGTATGAGAACCATGGTTCGGCGCTCAGACAGGGAGTCGGAGCCTGTGCACGTTCTTCACCCAGGCAGTGCAATACAGTCGGGTGGAGAACATGCTAAGTACACATGGCAATTTTGCCGGCTCAAGACGGCTGGCCAAACCATCATACCAGCCCAAGACGGCGGGCCAAACCAAAAGAGCTATGGTGCCCCAACCACTCCTCCCTCTCCCTGTGACAAGCCCAGTCTTGAACCGCCCTAAACTGGCTCAGGTTCCACGCAGAAGAATAAAATGATACTAATGTAAAGTTATTAACGTTATGTTTTTACCATTTTATTTCCATTTTACAATTAGTGGGGCGACGCTCCTCCGCCTTAGCGGAGAAGCCGCCTCTGCCTCCAAGGGCTCCGAACCTTTTAGGGGGGCCCCATTCTGCCCTACGCCAATGAATATCTGTGAGATTTGTCAGACTCGGGGTCCCACTCACATTCTGCAGGGGGCTCCATCATTTTACGTTATACCACTGACAGCAATTCGTAATAGGCGCCTAGACTGCGAAAAATGTAACAATAGACATGCCGTCTACAAATGCAAACACCATAACATAAGATTTCCATAACTCAGCCGTGAGGAAAACAGGCGCTTGACTTCCTGTGAAGAGCCGCCACGTCACAGAACAAGACTCTGTACACGTACAGTGTTTAGTCAGTCCTAAAAATTCTCTTCCTACTGCAATGTTCTACGGAAAACAGCATCTGCTTGGATAAGTGGCTTCCATCCGGCTCCTTGGAAGCTGCACGCGCCTCATTGTCTTCTGTCAGAGCCAGAGGCGCAGTCTTCGCTCTGCATTCCTTGGCAGTGAATAACGTCAGCGCACGCGGAAGCAACATCACAAACACGATATAAAAGGTTGAAAATAGCCTAATTAGGAAATGCCTGGGATTTGCGGGCGAGGATGTGTGTGTGAGCTGCGAAATATTGTGTGCGGTTATTTTTGCACTGAAAGAGAGACCAATAATTCTGCCAAGGTATCTAATCATTCTCTTTTTCTCGAGATTATGCTTTGAAAAGTGTCTGTGAGGAAAATATTTACATGTAACCTTTGGAAAACAACATTGGTATAAAATATGCAGAGTTTCAAAGTAATTCGGCAAAAAAAATCTAGCCTCAAGATCTATGAGAATCTTGTGTTCGTCTCCCTATGCTGCCCTTTTGGCAACAGGCACTGCCAATCATCCACAGAGAACAAGGCATGGTGGCCTTCAACATAGGACGATTGTTCCTGAAAAGCATTGTATAAACCATGCAGTTTTTAAGTAATTTATTAAAATGTTTAACCTTCAGATGTAAGAGAAGTTTGAATCCAGCTCCCTGTGCTGCACTTTGGGAACATGCCCTGTCAATCATCAACATAGAACAGGGCCTGGAGGCCTTCAATTATAGAACCATGGCTCCTGAAAAAGTATTTATGGGGCATGTCACACTACCACATGTGTAAACAGAGGATCAGGGGTCTGTCAGGACAACTATGAAGAGACCTGAGAAGACATGGAAGAAATATCTCATCCTGATAACCCATCAGACAATGACACATAATAGACTGCAGAAAACAAATCCTGATGGAGCAAAATTGGGTTTGCAGTAAACTCCACCCACAGCCAAGATTTCTCTCTGATGAAATCATTTCTACACTCCAAAGAAATCAAGCAGAACTATGACCCTCACCCAAGCTCTCTGCTGGGAAATGGAACACTCATTTGCTACAAAAATTGCAGCCTTGAATATCTACCTGACAAGAGCCTTGGGACACATTGCATAGGTGAGCAACCTATGGAATACTCAGGACCACAATTCATACATATCCCAGCCCCTTGTTTACCTTTAACCACGTCATAGAGATAGAGTCAGCTGCTAATGTATACACCACAAATGCTCCAATATGCGGTCTACGCTCATACTTACAATAAGAATTCACTTCAATTTAACTGTGCAGACTACATGTGTTCTGCAATAACATGAGCCATTATAACCGACTACCGTAACAAATTACTTTTAGAAAAAACAATAATAATTTAGATTTTTACCGTATTCAAATATTGTTTTACATAAAATATATTTGCATTTATTTCAAGTGATGTTATGTAATGTTTGCCATTTCATCAATGCAGGATGACAATAAAGTCAAGGTCTGGCCGCCCGCTAATACTCGGATGAATTGACTGGAGAGACGCTGCAGCGAACACCGTTATAACGTGTTGCCAATCCTGTAGGATATCTAAGGAAGATCGTGAGACTTGAGCCACTTCTGATATACATTTATATCTATCTGGGCGGACACAGTGAAGATATAAGAGTTCTCGAGATTTAAGCTGAGACAGTGGCACCTACCCCACCCTCTTGGGTGGGTGTGTGGGTTGGCCGACGTTACTTGCCTTAGGTTGTGCCTGGGCCGCGAAGACTAGAGTACCCATGTCCTGATGAAGCCTATATCATCTGGCTGAAACGCGACCGCGACTGCGTCGACACCTTTTGCTTCGAAGGGAGTCCCCTGTTAAAATTCAAGAAAGATCTGAACACAAATGTAGGCCGGGTTGATGTGTTAACCCCCTGGTGCTGTTCTTTTGGGACTACCATTTTGTTGTATACTCCACTCTAATTTAAGAGGAGATACATATGTAAATTGGTGTGTATATATATTTATATATATTTTTTGTCTTGAGGGTACAGAGAAGTGTGTTTTGATATTGTAACTGTTTTGTATATTTGTATATAATGTACATGTGATATGTTGTATATAGACTGTTATTTGTTGTGCCTCTCTGGCTGTCCGTCCATATATGTGTATATGAATTAATATATACTCATCCTGTGTATAACTCGTTAATCACAAGATAATTAATTGTTTCTTGTTCGAAAATTAAAAGTGGATTGATCCCTTCAGTACCATTCGTTTCTACTTTTTCATCCTTGGATGTCTCCTGCTCAGGTACGGGAGGGTGAGGTGGGCAGAACCCCTAACCATTTTTTCTAGTAATGAAGTCAGAATAGTGTGGTCTATTTCAGTAACAACCATTGGACCTGAAGGCCCACTATTTTCACACAGTCACACTCATCCACCCATTCATCTAGTTACACTCTCTAAATAATGTAGAGCAAACAAATATGAATGGACTGTGCCTGTGCCGAGGGGCGGTTTGAAAGTTTGCTCAAGGGCAACACTTTCTGAATGGTAGGAATCAGGCTCAAATTCTATTAATGAGGAAGGAGTGTGATTACAGTGAAAAATACAGAGCCTTTAGTCATTTCACATGATCAGTCTACATTTTTCTGGCTCATCATTCCAGATCACTCCAGATCATTGCTGCAGGTCATCACTTAAGATCACTGTGAGTCATCATTATAGGTCACTCCATAGTATCGTTCAAGATCCACTCTAGTATGTATTTGGGTTCATTTTGTTTTTAAGTCAAAAATTGCACCTGGTGTTCTGCACTGACATCTGGAGTAACTATAAACTTTCTCATAAATATTAGACACCATTAGCTGCATCTATTGGATACACATTCAAGGGCAGATTTGCAAAACTGTGGCGCCGGGTTTGCACCACTATTGTGGGGCAGTCCGACACAAAATCAATTTTGTTATTTACTAAGCCATGCACACCCACTGTGTGTGGCTTTGCATGGGTAGTAAATATAAGTAGTGCAAGGCAGCACATGGCACTGCCTTGCATTACCTTGCATTGGGAAGGCATTCCATGGGTGAAGCATGGGTGTTTCCATCCACCTACCTATGGATGTTTGGTGCAGCCTCAGGTTTACAAAGACTTGTAAAGCTGAGGATGCATCAACATACTACAGCTTTTCCAGTGAGGCATACCAAGTAGAAATATCTTTATTTCTCTTTGTTATTTCGATTTTCCATTGTGTTCTGCATTTTACAGCACAGATAGAAAGAGGAAATTGCTGTTAAGGATAGTTTTTGTGCAGGATGATGTCCCTTCCTGCACAAAAACAATCCTTCCTGTAGCGCCGGTAACCTTGCACCATGGGCACTGAGGCATCCAAAATCAGCACTAGCTTGTTGCCACGGAGTACTGGGTCCATGTTCGTGATAATAGGTGCTGGAGGTTTGGGGGAGCCCGCTGCTTGGCAGGCCACACAGCTTTGCACAGTTCTTTCCACAAGCTCACCCAGCTCTGGAAACCAGACTGTGCTTTGGAGCCTGCTCTTCTGCTTCACTACGCCTTGGTTCAACCCATTGGAAAGCAGCACTGCTGCTGCTGAAGACACCATGGGAGGTTTACATGAACTATAGAGCCCAACTCGATTAGATCAATCTAAGAACCCTCCCGTCAACCTAAGGAGAAGAGAATCCTTTGCTTTAAAGCAAAAGGATTTTCTTCTACTTAGGTAGACGGGAGGGTTCTTAGATTGATCAAATCAAGCTAGCTCTATAGTTTGTGTAAAGTCCTGTGTCTGAGGAGGGTTAGCCCATGCTCTAACAAACCTCTTCACTCCTCTTAATTTGTTTACCGCTCCTGGTAGGGCCAACCTTGTCCCTTGCACGAGGCACCCTCTAGTCGTGACTGTCAACTCCTGCCGTACTTCATGGAGGGATCATAGAATTAGTTGCGCTTCTACAGTGGAGTGGGCTGTGCGGTCCATTTAGCGCTTCCAGTCATTGGTTTGGACCACCGCGATAGATAGATGGAGGCAGTCATCTTGGTTGGTGGCTTTTATGACACCATTGACGGACATCAGGAGTGCCTGGGCTCTTTCTAGCCTTACATATTCTTCTGTGTCCTTGGCCACTTCAGCTTCCTCCTGAGTGGCAGGTTGGGAATGGTGTGAGAGGAAGTTGGCTGGATTGCAGAATTCAGGGCAATATTCAATGAAGAAGGTGAATTCCTGGAGCTGGAGAATCCACTTTTCAATTGGTGGTGGTGGCATGGAGATGGATCCTTTGAAAAGTGGAATGAGTGTTTTGTAATTGGTGTAGACAGTGAATGGGTGCCTGTAGAGGTGGATGTAGAAATGGCAGCAACTGCAATGTACTGCTATTGCTTTTTTCTCGATCTGTGAGTACCTTTCCTAGTGGGCATTACCATGCAACTTACATACACAATGGGGTCCCACTCCTTGCAGCTTTGGCGCTGGGATAGCTCAGCTCCTAGCCCAGTGGGACTGGTGTTTACTGCTAGTTCTGATTCTCCGTGGGGTCAAATTAGGCACACGTTGTTTCTGCAGTGAGTGCCTTTTTTGTGCGGTCAAATGCATCTTCCTATTCCTTTCCCCATTCCCACGGGGTAGAACCCTTGATGAGTTTGCACACAGGGGCTGTGAGGGCCGCCCGGTTTTGGATAAACCAGTCACTGTATGTGACCATTCCAAGAAAACTTCAAATTCCAATCACAAATGTGGGCGCGGAAGTGTCTTGGACATTTTTACTTTCTCCAGGTCTGGTGCGACTCCTTGTGCCATGAACCAGTAGCTGAAAAAGCATATGGTCTGCCTTAGGTATTAGCATTTTTCTCTATGCAATATTAGCCCATGACCTTTCAGCTGGATGAATAGCACTCACAGGCAGGTGAGATGGCTTTCTAGGGTCGGTGCATGGACTACGTTGGCACTGACGTTCAGCACCTTCAGGTAAGCCAGCGAGTACTTCTCGAATGATGTTTTGCAAGACTCCGGCTGCAATGAATATGCCAAAATTCTGCCTTTTGTAGAGTTGCAGTGTTCCATGAATAAAAAAGGTTGTTATTTGGCAAGAGTCAGTGCACAGCTGTATGTGATGGTACCCTAACCTCAAATTCATTTTTGAGAACCATTTGGACCCTGCAAGATCTCCTACGATGTCATCCACCATGGGTGTTAAGTGGCGTTCCCTGGCGATGTTTGAAAGTCTCATGTCGAGCCATATGCTCTCCACCCCCAGTTGTTTGAGCTTCCCACCATGATAGAGGAGGCCCATGAGGTGGGCCCTGGGACTTTCTCTATAATGAGGTCTTCGAGGTGTTTTAAGTCCTGCTTCATTTTGGGACGTAGATGGAAGGCAACCCTTCGATTTCGGCATGCAATGGGTTCTACTGAGTGCTGGACCAATCCATGGTCACAACGCTGCTGGCTAGGGACCATCCATGACCCCTCAAACTTGGTACACTCCCAAACTATATTTCCCCAGATACTACAATGCTCTCAAGTAAAAGGAAGCAATTCTTCTTCTTCTGTTATATTGCCTCTGCCTGCTCGCTTCTTCATATCTGACCCAGTGTTCTGGCATGCTACTTATAACATCCCTACTGTAGGTGCTCCAATATTGTAATCCTCTCTGATTCTAATCCTGCATGTGGTGTCTTCCCTACATGGCTTCTTTATACCCATTGTGTTGTCGCATCCCCTTCCCCACCCCTACAATCCACCTTCCTTAAGTTTCTTATAGGAAGGGGGGGTCCAGTGGGGCGAAATGAAGGAGAACCGGTTCTTCACACACAAAAAAGACGGTAACACAGGTGATGATGTGCATTCATTCTACCAAGCACTCATTTGTTTACACTTGCAATGCAATATCAGTTTTAAGTGAGTACTCCCTGAGCTTTTGTTGCTATGCTGTACACGAAAAAGGTCTTTATTTTAAGTTTTTGCTAGTCAGCATCACCCTCTTGTTTTAAAAAAAAATATGCCTGGATATTAATACTCTGCATTCGTTGAATTCGTTAATCCGCTGACATCCGTTTCGCTCATCTGTCTATAAACATTCTACAATACTTGGATATTTCGTTAATACCTCATTCATTCCCAGTACCAGGGAATTTGTCAAAGTCCTCGATACTGTCTATAGAAAATGACTTAAATGCTAATGGCTTGACAATTCTAAATGTGCTTAACCTGGCCCATAGCTTTTAAACTTTTGTTTTCGAGGTCATATGAACAATTTTACTGCTTCTGTGCAGTTGTCATTTGTTGTTGATTATGATTACCTGGCAAATACGGTTAATATTATTAGTGGCAATTACTACTGTCTTTACATAGTGTTTGAGTCTTAGTCATCCATCAATACATGGAGAAGGAATAAAATAATTCATTATTCAAGTTTCAATACTTTATTCGACAGCATTGTCATAAAAGCATTTTCCCCTATCCTAAACAATTATAAATACTATACTAAACTTTAAGATCAACCTAAAATACACATTAAATACAATCAAGTACGAAAAAATGCTGGCGAATATTTACATTTTTAAAAATACATTCATGTAAAAAGGAAGTCAGAGTCACAATACTTAGTTCATGAGGAAATGGGACTAGTCCTAAAATAAATATAATCCATCTTAGTTAATCAGTTGGAGTTTAAAGTGCGCATGCGAATTATCCAGGCCCAACCCAAGTATTTGGCTAAAGCGATTGCAAGATTAGGAGCACAATTTGATCTTAATATTCTCAGTGCTTCTAGGTACTTTCTTATACCCAGATTCCTGCAAACCGGTTTTAGCCATCTACTTCTTGGGGCAGCATATAATGGGCAAACAAACAAGAAGTGTGGGATGTCTTCAACATGTGCCTTACAGTAACAACATGTATTCACATTGCCTGGTGACCATTTAAAAGTGAAAGCATTTAGAGGCAGGGAACCAACTCTAAACTGGAAGTACAGCTTTCTGTCCATGGGTTTTGTAATCAGATCCCAGTACAATTCATATTTTGGGATTGTTTTTATCTCCAGGTACTGGGATACCATCATGGACGGGTGATCGGAAATTACAGCGGAATGACATACCTTGTCCGAATACATTTTTTTCAATATCGCTTTAGATGGAAAAGCGGAGGGGTCAATGGCAGTCCATAAGTGATCTAGATGCAACTTTTGAAGCAAGTTCCTAATTTCATTGAGCCAAGCTATTTTATGGAATCGATCCGATTTAACAATGTCCATAAGAGCTGACGCATAATGGCTCAATTCTGGCGTAGTCTTTATGCGCCTCCAATATAAAAGTGGGCGCAATCGAGCCATATCTTCAATCTTTTTCCTCCCAAGGTCGTATAGGAGTGGAATCGATGGGGTACTCTGTGGGACACCAACCAACCGGCGAAGAAATTTGTTCTCTGCAATAGTCAAAGCGCTCAGATTGGTGAAGCCCCATAGCTCTGATCCATAAAGACAGGCGCCCAGCACTTTCATACTATAAATCTCCATTATGGGCTGAATAGGTTTTGTTAATGAAGATTTATATTTTTGCGCTATGGCCCCAGCCAGCTGGTGGAACTTTAAGATCACAAAATCCAAATGAGATTTCCAATTCATATTGCCCTGCAAAGAAATGCCAAGGTAGGTAAAAGCATTCACTTCTTCCAAAAAACACCCATTAAAATATATTTTTCCCTTGAATTGCTTAGCGGGATTCAAATTCATGAACTTTGTCTTTGAAGTATTTAGCTCCAAACCCCGAATCCGACAGAATTCTCCAAATGCATCAATTGTCTTTTGTAAGCCAATGGGGGTCCGTGAAACCAGTAAAGTGTCATCAGCAAACATTAATACTGGAACCCGCTCCCCATCTAGCAACGGAGCATCTGCTGGAGATTTCTTTAAAAAGTCTACTACGCCATTAATATAGAGAGAGAACAAGGCGGGGGCCAGGACACATCCCTGCCTTACCCCTCGCTCCACGGGGAAGGAGTCTGTGACGTCTCCCTGTCCCCCCCACCTAATTCTTGCGTAGTTATTTTCGTGCATGCGCACGAGCAGAGTCAATAACTCGGGGCTAATGCCAAGATCACTTAAAACAATCCAAAGTTTTTGTCTGGGTACTAAATCAAATGCTGCCTTCAAATCTACGAAGACAGCATATAGTGGGCCATTTGTCAGAGACACGTTTTTCCAGTAGAGAGTTAAAAAGTGGAATACCTGGTCAACGGAGCTAGTTAAGGGTCGGAAGCCGGCTTGGTACGGGGAAAGGATATCCTTATCATCTATCCAGGCTTGTAATTTATTTTGTATCATTCTACCCATCAGTTTTTGAGCTGTGTCGATAAGGCTGATGGGCCTATAATTATTTGGTAAAGCCTTATCCCCTTTTTTAAAAACAGGAATAATCTCCGCACCCTTCCATGAAGAGGGTATCATAGCTCCTTGTGCGATGGAATTCGCAAGCCATAAAAAATATTGGCACCAGTTAGCCCGGTCAGATAAGAATACATCTGCCGGTATTCCATCAATACCTGGGGCCCTGCCTCTAGTCACCCCGTCCAATGCTACATTTACATCTCTCAAGGAGAATATTTCGTGACTGTAAAAGACCATTTTGGGGAGCGGAAGGAGCGTCGAAAACGAATTATCAGCATATTGGGGTTTAAAAAAGTCCACCCATGCTTCTTTTGGAACATAGTTTTTCGGACACTCTGCCATTCCCCCCCTACCCCATTTTAAAATGGGCCAAAACTCTTTCTGTTGTTTAGCTGCACAGGCTTTTTTAAGATCTAACCATTGATTCTCATCCCACAACCTTTTTGCCCTAGCTTGTGCTTTCCTATAATCATCCCTGGCCTTCAGCACACCTTCTTTAGTCCTCAGGGCTAGGCTAAGGTTCTGCCGTGCCTTTCTACAGGAATGGTCATACCATCCTCGGTATCTCTGGGGGCCGGCGCCTTTCCCCTTATGTGCCTTTTTTAAGAAAACCCCCTGTAACTTAACCACAAACTTAGGATGTGACTCTTCAATTAATTTATTAAAATGTAATTCATTACAGTGAACCTGCAAGCTGCTGACCTCTTTTTCAACAGCCTCCAATAAGTCCTGCATATCCCCTGGCTTATCCATCAATGTTGCCCATTTAATATGTCGGAGGTTGTTGGTTGAGATGACATCTAACGGGATAACACCCCCTTCCTGGATAGGTAGATTTTTATTTTGATCCTGGTTAAGGAGCAAGCACAATGGATTGTGATCGCTCTCTAATCTAGACATCACTTTCAAGTCTATTATCTCATTCCAGACTCTGACATCTACAAGGATGTAGTCTATCCGACTACTTGACCTTGTGTTGTCAAAGGTGTGCACACCCTGTAGATCAGAGGGGGTGCGGCCGTTTACTGCCCTCAACCCCCTAGCCAAGCACATACTCTTGACTTGTATAGCCACCTCAGTCCATTTCTTTATCACAGGTAAATCCAATTGAGGGACTCCCCATTTAATGTCTTCCTCTAAGGACAGTTCGTTATCCTCATTGCCTAGGGGTTCAAACGTGGTATTCATGTCTCCCCCCACTATAATAGTGGTATGCGGTGGAAGAATCTCTAGGTCGTTATCTAATACTGCTATCACCTCAGCAGCTTTACCCCCTTGAGTTCCCCTGGCGTAGATGTTATAAAGGGCCATGTCTTGACGATCAGCCCATGTTATCACGATTGGGAGTAGATCATAGTTGTTAACTGGCCTCACTTTGATGGAACATTTTAATGATTGGCGTACCCATATAATTAGTCCCCCTGAGGGCCGCCCTTTTGGGTTCTTTTTTGCAGGGACAAAAAAATTTAAAAAGCCCTGCCGATAGACGGGGGTCACTGCCCAAGTCTCCTGAAACATGATAACATCATGGCTGTCTATAAATTCACACCATTCGGGGGACTCAAGTTTAGAATGAATTCCCGCCAGATTCCACGAAAGAATTTTAAGACCTGTCTTTAACTGCCTATCTCTCCCATGAACTGGCGTTACATGGGGGGTAATGGTCAGATTAGATGGGGGGCTAGTTTCACCTCTGCATTCAATGCTGCGGTGTCTCGATGTCAAATGCCCCACAGTACTATAATGGTCCCCTCTAGAGCTAGGTGTCCCCTCATTACTAGATTTAGTTGCGATAGACTTCATAGCAACACCTATTCCCCTTGCTTGGGACCCTACAGTTTTATCCATACCTATGCTCATCCGCCCTTTCAGTCAATCACACTCATTGAGACCAGAAAGGGCAGAGATTCTATTCTCTATCGGTACACCCCAGTTATTTGTTCTGAAAAACGGTTTGCCTTTTTTTATTACAGGGTTCCATTTTGTTTTAAGGACTGTGGGGTTTAATAAATTCCCTTTTTTTGCATAAAAGAAGTCTAGTGTTAATGGAACTATTTCTGTGGATCTACGCTGAGGGGGATATATATTTGCAAGGATGTTGGGGAGCACTTCGGGATCAGAAAGATGTAACACCACGCAGTCCCCTTTACATTTTTTGATACCACCCCCAATCCATTCTACTCTTCTAGCTTTTACTACTTCTTGAGCCAGCTGGTCCATACCTCCCGGGGTAAAGACCATATTCTTCGATAACCAATGAAGTGATTTATTTATCAGAGAAGGAGTATTCTCTGCTTGCCCGGGCTCTAAAAGGGGAACATTTGCCAGAACGAGTATCAGGGGAGATGCCTCCACTATTAGTTCTACATGCCCTTTCTCTACATTTGGATCTACCTGGTTGTCCCTATGACCTGGTCCTTCAGGATCACCGATATTAATAATTGATCCCCTGGCAACCCCCCCTCCCATATCAGTAGTCAACATAGGGATAAGGGGAGTGTTTTCCAATAGTTCTATTCTTGGAGCAGTCTGTGTAGTTTTAGATTCAACTCTAAGAGTTTTCTGGTTAGCAATATTGGTAGTTTCTTCTACAGATTTTTGCAAAATGCCCCCAGTCTATTTACCTCTTCCGTAAGATGGTCTATTTTACTTAGGAGAGGTTTGATGATAGTTTTAATTTTATTATCTAGGGCATTTAACAATTTCTTGAGTTGTTCATCATCCAAGAGTAGCTTCCCTCCAGGAATTCCCCTAGTTTCTTCTCCAGTATTTTCAGATAAGGATTCATCGGGACGTTTTTTACTTGAACGGAGCCCGCCCCGTTTTGAGAGGTTCTTTTCCCCCCCTCTTAACAGCTCTAGGAGCTGGTACCGGAACAGGGGGCTCCTCTTCTAACAATATTATTTCTTCCCCTGGTGTACCCTCAGAGACTGAGTCTACAATAGCTACCAGTAGCTGGGTTAGGGGGTTAGTCTCAGGTGTCTGAAATACCTCATTACTAATGTCAATAGTAGAAGTAGGTAGAGGCGTGTCCTCAAATAGCAGTTCAGGAGAGATACTCAACCCCAGTGAGGATCTCCTGTCGCAATTAATCTTTGCAACCTTCTGGACCATGTAATTTTCAATAGTATTGACTGCTGGGATCGATTTTGCCTTTGACATGATGAGTGGCAACGTGGGGGATTGCACAAGGTAATAATGTGGTAGCTGAGCCCAAAGAGGCTTTACTGACAAGGCAAATGTGTTTCCAAATATGAGTAACTTACAGGCAACAATTTAAGCAGAGTTTCTGGGCCCTGTCTCTGGCGACTCCTGCCGATGAGGGCCGTAGACGGCCCGCCCTTTGCCCGGGCTTCGCTCGGCGTCCCGCTTGCGTCCCGCAAGTCGGACCTACGCCTGATTTTATAAGAAGGAGGGAGGCTGTGGGTGGGGCACGCAGGGGGCGCTGACCGGATGTTGTGTGGTCACGCAGGGACTCCTGGGAGAGTGAGTCCCTGCCGCGCGCCTCCCCTGCAGCCTCTCTGCACCACAGGATGACACAGGGCAAACAGGGAGCAGGCAACGAGTCCTCCCGTGAGGCGGCTCCCGCGAAGCGGGAGCGGCAAACAGTAGCGCTGGTACAGGTGAGGTGAGGGGAAAAAACGTCCAGGTATCCTCTCGGCGTCAGGATTCAACAAGGGGTCACACCACTCAAATGCTCCTGAGACCCTTTAACCCGTTTGCTGGCTGTGGGCGGGGCACGCAGGGGGCGCTGACCGGATGTTGTGTGGTCACGCAGGGACTCCTGGGAGAGTGAGTCCCTGCCGCGCGCCTCCCCTGCAGCCTCTCTGCACCACAGGATGACACAGGGCAAACAGGGAGCAGGCAACGAGTCCTCCCGTGAGGCGGCTCCCGCGAAGCGGGAGCGACAAACAGGAGCGCTGGTACAGGTGAGGTGAGGGGAAAAAACGTCCAGGTATCCTCTCGGCGTCAGGATTCAACAGGGGGTCACACCACTCAAATGCTCCTGAGACCCTTTAACCCGTTTGCTGGCTGTGGGCGGGGCACGCAGGGGGCGCTGACCGGATGTTGTGTGGTCACGCAAGGACTCCTGGGAGAGTGAGTCCCTGCCGCGCGCCTCCCCTGCAGCCTCTCTGCACCACAGGCTGACACAGGGCAAACAGGGAGCAGGCAACGAGTCCTCCCGTGAGGCGGCTCCCGCGAAGCGGGAGCGGCAAACAGGAGCGCTGGTACAGGTGAGGTGAGGGGAAAAAACGTCCAGGTATCCTCTCGGCGTCAGGATTCAACAGGGGGTTAGCAAAACTCACAGAGTGTACACCAGAAGCTCCCACTGTAGAGTAATTAAAGTTACTTCGTGGGTAAGAGTGTAAACCCCCATGACACAAAGGAGTAGCTGACAATTGAAATTGAATACCTGAACAACACACATTGGCAAAGTAAACAGGTTTGGCTTTAATATGTGAAAGTATGCAAAAAGCATTTCATGTCTGTGTTGGCATATTTAAGTCAGACATATTGGCTTTGCCATTGTCTGCTTATAATATACATGGGGAGCCATGTATGCAACACGCGAGCCATGAATAAAGTATTAGGCTGCTGCAATGAAAATGCATGTATATTATAAATAATTTAACAGGTGATGATTCAGTCTACCTTAGAGATGTTAAATAGGCCCTTATGCATTGCAATGCAAGCACCCCCTAGGAGGACGAATGCTACACCAGACAGCCAATATCATTAGGTCAGAGAAAAATACTTGTATGGACAAAGCCAAAGCCACTCTTTTGTTAATGTTAAAGCCATTTATAACACACACAAATCACCCATAGGGGCATCTCGGTGCAACCAGGCAGCCAAGCAGCATAATGTGACCCGCTCAGAACAAAGCTGTTTTCAGCAGTTTCCCAAAGCAAAAATGATCCATACAGGTCCTGATACAGAGTGGAAGCTCAATCCAATATAGCAGGGCCAGATAGGAAAAATACCTGCCACCTACACGGGTCTTCTTGATACGTGGGATGCTTAACAGTGCTTTGTCACTAGATTTCAGCAGTCTGGACGGAGGATACTGTTTAAGTTTGGAGGCTAGATAAATGGAGCCACGGCCAATTAAGGCTTTGTGTGTAAGACAGCACAGTTTGAAGATAATTCTCTTCCGAACTGGAAGCCAGTAAAGAGTTTGAAGGAGGGGCGCCAAGGCGGACAAGGCTGGTTGATTACAAATGAGGCGAGCCGCAGTGTTCTGCACCACCTGCAGTTTAGATAGCAGCGTTTCATTAGTGGAGGTCAGCAACACATTCCAGTAGTTGAGGCATCTGATCACCAGTGCCTGGGCCACGGTTTTCCGAGCAGATAAAGGGGAGAGCTCTTCTCAGTAGGCGCATAGTATGAAAGCAGGAGCCAAAGGTAGACATCACCTGTCCTTTCATTGAAAGGGATTGATCCAGACCTACTCCCAGATTCTTAACCACCAACTTGGTTGTGGGAGCAGTTCCAAGTTCAGCAGGCCACCAGTCGGCAGACCATATTTGTTGCGCCTTGCCAAATAACACAATCTCAATTTTGTCCACGTTAGCTGGAGACAGCTTTCTGTCATTCATAAGGCAATTGTTGTCAGACCCGCTCGAAAATATTGTTTTGGGTCAGCAAGGTATTTTTTGAAGGAGAATACTAACTGAGTGTTGTCAGCGCAAGAAATAATCTCAAACCTGAAAGTTCTTATAATCTTGGCAAGTGGGGCCACATATATGTTAAAGAGCAGCAGGCTGAGACAGGAGCCCTGGGGAACCCATTTTTCTAATGGTACGGTGCACGATTTAAAAGAGTCAAGGATGATGGTTTGAGTTCTGTTGTTGAGGAAAGCTTAGGACTGTCACATGGATGCCAACCTCCTGTAGCCTATGTAATAGTTTGTGGTGGGACACAGTGTCAAAAGCCGCTGACAAATCGAGTAGTATTAACATAGCTGGAATATTAGCATCTAATGAGCCTCAGATCTGGTCGGTCACCGCAACCAAAGCAGTCTCACTACTGTGAAATGGTCTGAAACCAGATTGTTAGCAGTCTAAGATATTATGGACTCGAGGAACTCTGAGAGTTGAGAGTTGATTAGTCCTTCCAAGAGCTTACTCAATAAAGGGAGAAATGAGATTGGACAATAATTAGAGAGGTTTGATGGTGACAGATTAGGTTGCTTTAGGATTGGCCTAACCACGTAAGCCGGAATTCTCCCAGAATTGACCGAAAGATTGAATATAAAATGTATAGCAGGAGCCAACTGCTGGGTGAGGGCAGCTGTAATATTCGGGGGGCAGATATCCAGTGGCGAGTCAGATTTAGCAGTGGCAAGCATCTTCTGGATTTCATGAGGAGAATTTGTTGAACTTTCCCAAGCTGGGAGTGCCCGGAGCTGGGAAACACAGCACACAGGCCCTACCAGGTGGCTGGGAAATATGTCTATTTTTTCCTCAAAATGATTGGCCAATGAATCGTAGAGTGACTCAAATGTCAGGATGGCTGAAGAGCATGCTTGAGGGTTCACAAACTCATTTAATACTTTCAATAATTTTTTGGAAGAATTTTATGATTTGCTCTGAGATGTAAACTTTTTGCGCTGTCTTTATATTACGATGGTAACAAGTGAGAACCGTTCTATACAGCTCACTATCGCAGGTATTTTTAAACACCGCCACTGTATTTCCAATTTTTTTCCAACATTATTCCTCCATTCTAAGAGCCGCTGTATACCATGGGGCAAAAGCGACTCGCGCGGAGTTGAGATTTCTTTGGAACGGGATGAGGTTATCAAAGCCTTGTGTAGCGCAGAATAATAATCTGAAAGTGCTAGAACAACACCTAGGGTGCCTGCTGAGGGAGAATGATTGAAAACTTTTGCGAAGGACTCCGGTACAATTCTACGCCAGGGTATATATTAGTTTGTCTACTCTGGGTGCAACCTGGGTTTCTGTAATGATGGGAATCTTAAAACTGATCAAAGAATGATCAGTCCAGAGTAGAGGTTGAGGCTGTTCACATAACAGGCATGAAATTCGTAAAAAACAATTCTAAAGTGTGTCCTGCAGCATGGTTGGGCTCGCTCACTCTTTGAAGAAGGCCGAGAGTGGCCAAATCGGTGATGAATTGACTCACCTCCTTGTTACCGAGGTCTTCCGCATGAATATTGAAATCCCCTATTAGAATAAATTGTCTTGCAGCCAGGACATGCGGCGCAATGTATTCAATTAGGAGTTGAGTAAAGTTCTTTTTCAACCCCACGGACAGTATACTAATGCACCTCTCCAATGCACTGTGGGTGACAGTTCCAGTTTAAATAAACACTGCCCAAATTACAGTGTTGGCCTCAATGACAGCTTTATTGTGTCTTTAAAATTAATGGCAATACCCCGCCCCCACCCACCGTCCTTAGGGGCCTGCCTAGTCTAAACGTAGAGTAATTAGGAGGGCGGGCCAATGCAATGTCAGAAGAAGAGGTGGGTGTCAGCCAGGTTTCTGTAAGAAAGCCTAAATACGGGAGCAAATCCCAGAGCAGCGTTGCATGTTCCGGCAAAGACCTAACATTGTAAATGTAAATGTACAGGAATTTATATAGCACAAATCACCAAGTGGTTTCTAAGCGCTTGCTTAGGGAACCCGTCCTGGTATTCCCCTGTGAGATAACCCCGGCAGGGTATCCGCAAGGTGAAAGCCAGGCATCCCGCCGCGAGGGGCCGTTGTGGAGATTAAGCAAGCTATTGCCCAGAGTCGCAGAGTGTGAACCCGTGAACCGAGTAGGCACCGGAGCGAGAATTGTCGAGTCCATGGACATTTTAGGACTCAAGACCCCGCCGAGCCGGGAATTGAACCCTGGTTCCGGGCTGACCTCTGCTTCCAGGTCTGCCTTCTCTAACCAGTGAGCCACACTTCTCCACTCCTCCACATTAAGAAGGATACCGTCTAAGCCCTGGGCACCATTAAGAAGGATACCGTCTAAGCCCTGGGCACCCGGGGGATTCACATTTTTCAGAATTTGTAACATTAAGTCAAGAAGATGGCTGCACTGTTCAGCCAGACCTAAAAACATTTAGGCACCTATTGCCACTTCAGACCTATTATGAGCCTTTCATGTTTATTTTCATGATCATTTCTTTGTTTATTGAGCATCAGAAAAGCGTGTAAGTAACAAAGACAAGTCATTTGTGCTGGGCATGGGGCGCACATTCATGACCTGTGGATTTGGAAGCGACACATTTGACAATCATTATGCATCAAAACTTTTACTTTCATTGTAAGTGATCGAACCATGGCGTGTAAATGTACTGCACTGCCATTAAAACAATTGAGGAATGGGAGAAGACTACTAATAAACCCGTTTATTCTCCATCACAGAACAATTTTCTGACCAAAGTCATGCTCTGAACCTAAATTCTCCCCATCACGCACTCCTCTGCTCCCCATTATTGTGTTTTTCTGCCCCACCCCATACGAATCTCATGATCCCAAACACTGTGCCACAATATCAGCGCCTGCCCAATCAGAGCGAAAACAGGATACAGGTTAGCCTGGCCCTAGAAAAAACAACGAGCATTTACAATGCAATGGTCTCGGCTTTGTTAAAGTTAGAGCTATTGGCATTGCAAATGGTATTTTTTTTTTTTAAACAGAAATAAATGGTATTGTCATTTACAATGGCAATAGGTGAGCATTAGAGAGTAGTAGAGAGTATAAGCGGACACAGAGCCACACACACAGACAGACAGAGCCACACACACACACACAGACACACAGACAGAGCTACACACAGACAGAGCTACACACAGACAGAGCCACACACACACACAGCTCTCTGCCCAGTATCGCCCTAGGGAACAGAGGCACGAAAAACCAGATCACAAGCAGGGAACAGAGGCAGGAAAACCGGGAACAGAGGCACAAGCAGGGAACAGAGGCACAAGCAGGGAACAGAGGCACGAACAGGGAACAGATTCACGAACAGGGAACAGAGGCACGAACAGGAAACAGAGGCACAAAAACCGGATCACAAGCAGGGAACAGAGGCACAAGCAGGTAACGGAGGCACAAGCAGGGAACAGAGGCACAAGCAGGGAACAGAGGCACGAACAGGGAACAGAGGCACGAAAACCGGATCACAAGCAGGGAACAGAGGCACAAGCAGGGAACAGAGGCACAAACAGGGAACAGAGGCACAAGCAGGGAACAGAGGCACGAAAACCGGATCACAAGCAGGGAACAGAGGCACAAGCAGGGAACAGAGGCACGAACAGGGGACAGAGGCACGAACAGGGAACAGAGGCACAAACAGGGAACAGAAGCACAAAAACCGGATCACAAGCAGGGAACAGAGGCACAAGCAGGGAACGGAGGCACAAGCAGGGAACAGAGGCACAAGCAGGGAACAGAGACACAAGCAGGGAACAGAGGCACGAACAGGGAACAGAGGCACAAAAAACAGATCACAAGCATGGAACAGAGGCACAAGCAGGGAACAGAGGCACGAACAGGGAACAGAGGCACGAACAGGGAACAGAGGCACAAACAGGGAACAGAGGCACGAAAACCGGATCATAAGCAGGGAACAGAGGCACACGCAGGGAACAGAGGCACAAACAGGGAACAGAGGCACAAGCAGGGAACAGGGGCACGAACAGGGAACAGAGGCACGAAAACCGGATCACAAGCATGGAACAGAGGCACAAGCAGGGAACAGAGGCACGAACAGGGAACAGAGGCACGAACAGGGAACAGAGGCATGAACAGGGAACAGAGGCACGAACAGGGACCAGAGGTTCACTGGAGCATGCAGACAAAAATGAATCCACGCAGTGGGCACTGCCAGGCCAGGCAACGGCAGAAACCCACTTTTTACCTGCAACATTAGCATTTGGGGACTTCTACATGGGAACTCGTGCAGCAGGACAGGGTGGATTTTGTTTCCCTGCTATTTGTATTCGAGTGAGGATAGGAATAATACGCTGGCATCCATGCCCTCGAAAAAAAAATGCAGGGAACCATACCATTACAAAAATAATAATCTGTACACATTACTCCACGTTAGTCCCTTTGGAGGCAGCAAAAGAAGAGACTGCATTTTGTTCTCGCACATCCGAGGTCCAGGCTTGATTTAAATGGCGTGTTTATCACACACAACAATTTTTTTTGTTTACATTATTCCTCAAGTCACAAACTAACAAAACACACGCCACACTGAATTGTTACATAAAGGTGACTGGTTTGCGCTTAATCTCTGGTGTCTTTGCATGCCTAGGGGCCCGACGTACTATTAAACACGGTAATCAAAAAGTAAATTTAACTACGGAATCCTAAATTTTACATCATGTTCTCATAATAACCCCGAATACCCCTCGTGCTTTGTTTACATTCTGAAACCTGTAATTTCGGTTGTCAAATTATGAGTGGAGTCCTACAAATCGCAGAATACAACGTAAATACCCGGCTTGTTCTGTCAGTCACTATCATGTAACAGGTGGAACAGAGAGCGTGGCTGCTGTGCGCAGACAGACACGAATGACAAAGCAGGACCTTGCATGCAGAAGAAGCGGTGGGGGCCTGTGGCCCCGGGTGCTGGACATCCTTATTGGTGTTTCTTCCAAGAGACATTTGGTCGCCTTGACCCCATCCAAGCTCCCCTACCCCCTTAGACATGCGTCTCTCGAACAGATTGACCGCTCTTCCCTTTATATAGCAGAAGGATAATTTCCTGCCCGAGGGTGCATGGCCGAGCTGTGGCAGCCGGGGCAGTGTGCGCGTGCAGACAGAGCTTACTTAATCTGCCCTCCCTATCCATCAGACTGTTGACTGGGCCCACTGAATCTGTAATGCGCCGCAGATTCACTTACACCTTGTAAAGCCTGCTCTGTAAGCGACCTTATGCTTGAGGCATGCATGTCCCCTGTGTCCTCGGTGCAAAAGCGCCTTAAAGCCGCCAGTGCACATGGCTGTTCCATTGCGAGTGCAGGCAGAGCCTGTGCACTGTCACTGGGCCACGCATGTGTAATGCACCATCTAGGTGATGGTTTACATATATTTGCGACCCATCTTATGCTGGAGGCACCCTCCTGTACACTCCATGCATAGTCGCCCGGAAGCTGCAAGCGTACATGGCTGGCCTGCTAGGACCCCGCGCGAGTGACAGAGAGCACAAGGTGTCAGTGGGCCAGCGGCATCAGTAACATACCATCCGAGTATGAGACCCATGCTAGAAATATCCTTCTGTGTACTCAATGCAAACACGCCTTGAAGCAGTCAGTCCATGCACTTGGCTGGGTCGCCAGGGCCCCGCGCGAGTGACAGAGAGCACATGGTGTCAGTGGGCCAGCGGCATCAGTATGAATGAGCCCAAGACCCATCTTATGCTGGAGATATCCTGTATACTGAATGCCAAAGCGCCTTGAAGCTGCCAGTGCACATGGCTGGGCCGAGAGGACCCTTTGAGAGTGCAGACCGAGCCTGTGCACTGTGCGAGGGCCAGGCCTGTGAATTACACTGTTAGAACTGGCTATTTCTGGTAGGCTAAGGCTGACGCCAAAGCCAGGCAGAAACCACCATTCTAGTCAGGGCAAGGAAGTCACACGCCAAGATAACCCCTGCTCACCCTCTAGGTAGCTTGGCACGAGCAGTCTAGACTAAACTCGGAGGCGATGTGTAAAGCATTTGCGCCAGCGCACAACAGCAACAACATACTAGGCACACCACAAAAGAGACTCCACACAAGGTTATATTAAAATAACTTTTGTATTGTCAAACATATCAGATAGAAATCACACATGTACATTGTGCCAACTGGCACGGCAATATTCACAAGGGATTATTTACAAGACAGGGCCACATGGGCCACTGTCAGAATCAACACTTTGCAGATATAGAAATACTTGTCAGAAATTAGGATAAAAGTATATAAACTTCACTGTAACACAAAGTAACAGTTATAGATCACATCCAGTAACTACTGGGAACAGGTAAGTACCTCCTACGCAACCCTAACCACCTTAGGTGAATGTCACGCCGGGGACCAGGACCTCACTAGGACCACCTGTACTAAAAAGAACAACCACCTAAGTATCACACAGCATTTAGGGGTCTAAGAAAGAACACATTACCCATGATGTATGAAACACATTCAGAGGAGTAGTAAAGAGAAACACATAATGTATAAACCTACACATTCAGCGGTGTTAAGAATAAAGCACATGATGCAATACAAATACATTCAGAGGTACCAGAATACTACAGTAGCGCAAAAGTCACATGATGTCTAAAAACATTCAGAGGTGCAGGAATAACACATGATGCAAGGAAATACATTCAGAGGTGCAATAACCATACAATTGCGCAAAACCTCACATAAGCCACCACCCGTGGCAGTCCCTAGGCCAATTGGCCTTGTAGGGGCAAAGATGCCCTGAGTCTCAATGTCAGGGCGCGCTGCCATGCAGCGCCAGTCTCAAGAAAAGCCTAAACGTAGCAGGGGCCCACTACTTGCTGGGCACCTGGGAACACTCACAAGGGCCTAAACGTTGCAGCTGGCACTAAGTGCTGCGCAGCTGTGACTGGCCGGGCACCTCCGTGCCATCTCTATCCCTCTCAGGGACTCACTCTCCATCTTGCGCCTAAACGGTGCAGCTGCCCACTAATTGCTGGGCAGCTGGAGAATCAGGAAAAACTGTGGCAGGGCCCTCACTGGCCCTCAGGTGCAAACTGCGCCACGCTGGAGCCACACAGGCTCTACAAACACCTCTGTCCACGTTGGAGCCACACCGGCTCTGCAGGCAATGCCCCCTCATGTTGGAGCCACACAGGCTCTGCGTCACGTTGGGGCGACCCGCTGCCAACCGGGGCCGCCCTTGAAGCACTCGGGGCTTCCTACTGACGATACACGCGCTCGCACTACTGGGGGCGGGGAGTCCCTCTCGGGGGACTCAGAACACAATGCCCCACAATGCGGCCGCTGGGCTGGCAACCCAATGCCCCCTGGACGTTGGAGCCTCGCTGGCTCAAAGCACGCAATGCCCCATAGCCTTTCTGGGGCTCCATCCTACTTTGGGGCGACCCGCTGCCAACCTGGGCCGCCCTTCCCGTACCACCATCTCTACGTGGGAGCGGTCCACTGCCCTTCGGGACCGCTCTGGACCTTGTGCCCCCCACCGGCACCGCCAGCAGCATCACGGAGCCCCCAGCCCTCTCACTCACCGGTCTGTCTTCGGTGGGGCTCCTCTGCTGGGCTCTCCTTCGCCGGCGCTGCTCTCCCGGCTCCTCTCCTCAGCCGGACGGACTTCCTGTCTCTGCAGGGCTCCCTCGGCACACGGGAGCCCTGTTAACTGGCCGCCACGTTTCTTCCTCGCCGCCTCTTCTCCTCGGGGCTCCCTCAGCCGAGAGGAGCCCCGCGAACGGCCGCCATCTCCCGCGCCTTCTCCTCTCTCCCCTCGGGCTGCGGGTGCGGGACTTCCGGCCGGCCGCGACAGGATTGGCCGGCCGGCCAATCACTTCCGGGTCGCCGCGGGCAGCGCGGCGGCCCGATCCAGACAGGCAGGCGGGCGGCGATCACGGGGACGAAATCGAGGTGGGCTCTCGATCAAAGTAAATCATAAAGCGAGGTGGGCTCTCGTGAATTAAATAAATACGGGCCAGACACCTCAGTGCGTCCAGCGCTATCAGCAAGCATAAAGCGCTCCTAAGCGCTAGAGAGTCCAGATAAAGCGCTCTCAAGCGCTTGGGTGAAATGAAGCGCTCCTAAGCGCTAGAACACAGGCAGAGCGCTCCCAGGCGCTCAGGGGGAAGCACAGCGCCTCCAGGCGCTAGAAATACAGTTCCAGCGCTCTCCACAGAAAAATGCAGCTCCTCCATGCTGCAAAGGCCCCAGAGCTTCCCAGGAGGGCAAAGCCAAGTCCCCCCATCAGCCCAGGCAGGGCAGAGGGGTCCCCCAGGAGTCCAGGAATCCAGGAGAGTCCATCATGAGTCCTCCAGGCATCCAGGGGCTGGGCAGCGCCCGCCCCTGGTAGATTCAAGTCAGGAACACGAACATGACAAGAACATTTTGGAAGGGGACACAGCCCCTTCTTATACACAGAAAAGTCTTAGAAGTCCTTTGAAGTCTTTGTGCAAGTCGGCCCTGAGCCCTGGGTGTTTCTGGTTTCCCTCTCCTGTCAGCCTCAGGTCAGAGGTGACAGTGGGCCATCAGGAGGGAGAGCCAGCAGGGTGGTGAGGCAGGCACAGCCCGGCACCACCAGATGCTATTTCCTCCCATCCCTGACAGCAGATGGGGTCTTTCATCTACGGCTGACTCCGACCCCCTCCTCCGGGGGCCCTGCAGCCCCTGTCCCACTCAAACCAGACAGTAAATCCACAAGCAGGTCCAGGCACTCCTGGGCCAGGCTCACCAGCCAATCACGTGCCAGCAGACTCACTACACAAATATGCCAACTTCTAAAAGTGGCGCTTCTAGACTAGACACAACCATGCCGCATATACCATTATCCAGCATTCATTCTCACGAGTTCACACATATCAAACTCGACCCTGCACTCCCCACACATCAGGAACTACCATGGGCGTACATATTCCCCATTCATTCCTATGGGAGGGCAGGTCACTCACCACACATACACAGAGAGCACACGCACTTTACACTGTACCACAGTAAAAAAGTGCGCAGAGGCCTAAAATCACCAACCCAGGTTCCAGAAACAGGCTAGGAAAAAGCAAAAAGTCTTGGGGTGAACCTGCCCAAAGGACCGGGTCCAACATACACCATCTATGGTATGGTTTGAATGAAGCCATGGCCCTCCTTATAATGAAAGCATCCTCATGTACATTCTATGCAAAAGCGCCCTGAATCCGCCAGCGCAAGGGGCGGCCTATGAAATGCAACACGTGTGACGTGCTTAGTTATACTGTGCACGTCCATCAAAGGGAAACACATGAAGATGACGGGAGCCTCTGTTTTGCATGCGATTCAGTTTGAAAAAAGAACACATTGTCTAAACTCGCTTTGTGTCCTTTTCCCGCATCGGACATCTTCACAGAGGATGCCAATGCTCTTTTTTATAAGTCGGATACTGGAACACATTGTTTTGAGTAATTTCGAATTATTTCATAGGTTTGCTACTTACAACGTAAGGCCTGAACAAAACACACCTGCGGCGCACAATCTGAATGTGTGTTGCACAAAAATTAGATCACAACGTTGTTAGTTTTCGCCGTCCGTAAAAATTAAGTCCTCCCCCACCCCTTCTCCAAAACAGACCTCGGTGTAAGGAAAATAAGGACAACTCATTAAAATACAAGGAGCTTAAATTGCCGACGTGGGTGCAGAAGACCCGGTTTCGAGGTCGCGTTCAGAGCCTGCAACTATGGGCAAATCGACAGCAAGCACAACAAACGCAGGGGGGGCAGCACAACGAACGAGGGAGCAGGACAGCAAGCACAACGAACGCGGGGGTGGCAGCACAACGAACGGGGGAGCAGGACAGCAAGCACAACGAATGCGGGGGGCAGCACAACAAACGAGGGGGGGGCAGCACAACGAACGAGGGAGCAGGACAGCAAGCACAACGAACGCGGGGGCAGCACAACGAATGAGGGAGCAGGACAGCAAGCACAACGAATGAGGGGGGGCAGGACAGCAAAGAGTACTCACCGAAGGACTCGGCAGCTTCTCGACTTCTTCCTGCGGCAGTCGGGCAGGCACCCCTTCTCCAAAACAGACCTCGGTGTAAGGAAAATAAGGACAACTCATTAAAATACAAGGAGCTTAAATTGCCGACGTGGGTGCAGGAGACCTGGTTTCGAGCCTCGAGGTCACGTCCAGAGCCTGCAACTATGGGCAAATCGACAGCAAGCGCAACGAACGGGGGGGGGCAGCACAACGAACGAGGGAGCAGGACAGCAAGCACAACGAACGCGGGGGCAGCACAACGAATGAGGGAGCAGGACCGCAAGCACAATGAATGTGGGGGGGCAGCACAATGAACGAGGGGGGCAGCACAACGAACGAGGCAGCAGGACAGCAAGCACAACGAACGCGGGGGGCAGCATAACGAACGAGGGAGCAGGACAGCAAGCACAACAAACGAGGGTGGGCAGGTCAGCAAAGAGTACTCACCGGAGGACTTGGCAGCTTCTCGACTTCTTCCAGTGGCGGTCGGGCAGAAATGGCGCCAGGAAAGCGGCAGCATTTTCGCATTCGGGGGGGGTGTTTTTTGCGGTTGAGTGACGGATGACGTCACAGACTTAAAAACTGCAAAAAACACGCCCCCGAATCTGAAAAAGACAGGACTTGAACGGAGATTTGCCCCTCTCCTCCAATGTCTGGCCTCCGTTTAGGAAGCCAGCTGTTGGACAGGCCGCATGTTCGAGCTGTCCCCCCTCCCCGCAATGGGACCAGGACCCTGGCTCTCCCTGCATCCCCAGCCAGAGTCCACCAACGACCACCCGAAGTACCCTGCAATCCCTCCACTACAAGACACCAGCTCCGGACCCAGCTGGCCCGGGTCACCATCTACCCCACGACATCGACCCGGCCGCCATCTTGGGGCACTGCAGCACGAGGCCGCGTGGCCTCAACTCGACCCTAACCCCGGGCCCGGCCGGCCCCGACATCGAGGCCCCACCATCCTCCCAGGAGGCAGAGTGACCACTTGGCGAGTCAATGGGAGAAGGAATCGTCAACGGCTCTCCTCCGCCAGGTGTCGATCACCCCAGGCCGCCTGGGCGCTGGCTCCACCCCCCTGCTGGGTGTCTGGACTCCCTCATCCCGGACCTCCCGGCCCCCAGGCGCGAGGGTCCGGACATCAAAGGGGACCAGACCTATAACTGGGGCAGGACCAGACCAGGAAGGCAGTTGTATCCTGGAGTCGAGAGACCCGAGAAGAACTCATCCGTGACTTGGCCTGCTGGCGCTGCCGCGGCCCTCTGCCCCGTGAAACCATCGACTTGGCCTGCTGGCGCTGCCGCGGCCCTCTGCCCCGTGAAACCATCGACTTGGCCTGCTGGCGCTGCCGCGGCCCTCTGCCTCGTGAAACCATCGTCTTGGCCTGCTGGCGCTGCCGCGGCCCTCTGCCTCGTGAAACCATCGTCTTGGCCTGCTGGCGCTGCCGCGGCCCTCTGCCTCGTGAAACCATCGTCTTGGCCTGCTGGCGCTGCCGCGGCCCTCTGCCTCGTGAAACCATCGTCTTGGCCGGCTGGCGCTGCCGCGGCCCTCTGCTTTATGAGACTATCACCTTGGCCTGCTGGCGCTGGCGCTGCCGCGGCCCGATCCACAGACACTCCAGCTCGAGGATTGTGAGCTCGCCTTTTTACCCCTACCTGTACCGATCCGGTACCAAGACTGTCCCGCTACCCCCTTTCCCTACAGAGACTAGAAGTGAGAGGACCCCCGGGTCCAAGATATCCTGTATCGCTGATATCCTTGCCTTAAGAACCTTATATAAAGCCTTGAACTCGACTTGGTGTGGTGCCTGTTTGTGGGGAGGGAGGTAACTTGTCTGTACGATCGCCGGAGACGGTCCCCCCCCCGGGGATCTCTCCCTCGGTATCCAGCCGACCCTCAGGGTCCCCGTCTAACATTGGTGGCCAGCGACGGGATCCGAACCTACGCATAATCGTACAGAAAGTCACTCGCCCCACCACACACAACAACCATGTCAATAGAGAGCGGAACAACGGAAAAATTTCAGATGGAAAAATTGGAAGACTACAACCACCGGGAACTGAAGCAATATTGCATAGAACTTGGACTTCCAACCACAGGTCTTAGCACAAAGGAAGACTTCAAACGAGCCCTAGAAGCTTGGGCAGAAACGGGTACGGCCGTACCCCGAACACAAACAACCGAAACGAGCCCCGCACCAACTAAAGAAAGAGCGGATCTCTCCCTGGAAGAGATCCGAGAAAGAGAAAAAACCAGACTCCACGAATTAGAACTTGCCCGACTTCGCTTGGATGGGGAACTCAAGCTGGCAGAACAAAAAATAACCCTGGAACACTTACGGCTCAGGGAAGAGCGGGAAGACAAGCAAAGACAGAGGGAGCTAGAGGAAAAGAGACTAGAGTACGAACATGAGCGCAATCTCAAAGCACTGGAGATCCAGAAACAGAATAAAGACCTCGGGCTCCCCGAACGACCGACCCCGTCTGCCTCGACCGAACCCAAGGTTCACATCCCCAAAGATGTCATCCGGGAATACCACAAGAACGATGATATCCAGCAGTGGTTTAAAGCCTATGAGGTGGCAATGACCTCCCACCGGATTCCCCGAAGCGATTGGGGAGCCGGATTATGGGGGAGGTTTGTCAACGAAGGGCGGGACGCCCTGCTGCAACTCCCGGACCAGCTGATGACCTCCTACGACCACATGAAGGCCGCCCTCCTCACTCGATACGGGCTCACACCTGAGATGTACCGCCAACGGTTTCGCGACTGCAAACGGATTCCGGGTACAACTTGGGTGGAGTACGTGAACTTTTTTAGCCGAGCCTTCGAGGGGTGGATCAAGGGCAACAAAGTAACCACCTACGAACAACTCTTTGACCTTATCGTATGGGAACACCTGTCGAACAACTGCTTCGTGGAGCTCCGGCAACACCTCCTGGACAGCAAGCTAACCGACCCTCGACAACTCGCCGCCGAAGCCGACCGGTGGGAAAGCACCCGAGTTGGCCGGAGCGCACCCAGCGAAGTATCCAGATCGTATCGCCCCCGAGGGGGAGGAGGAAGTCAGGGTCGGGGGAGAGACCCCGGCCCCTCGTCACCCCCCAGAAACCCCTCGACCCCGGTTGGCCGGGGAAGCCCTGCCGTCCGGGCCGGTTTCCGGGCCAACATTACGTGCCACAGGTGCCAGCGACCCGGCCACTACGCCAGTGATCCCAACTGCCCAAAGAATCCGAACACTACTCCCCGCCAAGTTGCAGCGGCGGCCCTAGGGGAAGAAATAATCCCGGAAGACCAAGAGGAGTACGAGACCGATCCCTCTGAATGGGCACCCGCCGCCATGGCACTGGTCTGCTTAGGGGAGAGAGACATGATTCCGCGGGCCCCCCTTCCCGCCAACACACAGAAGTACGGTCAATGGGTCAACATCAATGGCCGCCGGGCGGAAGCCCTCCGCGACACCGGGGCCAGTGTAACGGCGGTCCGACGCCACCTCGTCACTCCAGACCAAATCTTGCCGAACATTCTTTGCCCTGTTCGATCAGCCGACAACTCCGAAAGCCTATGCCACATGGCCTGCGTCCCCTTCGAGTGGGGAGGAGTAACAGGGATGTTAAAAGTAACTGTCCGCGATGATGCCCCCGTGGACTGCCTCCTAGGAAACGACCTTGAAAGCTCTCCCTGGGCAGCTGTCGAACGGAGGGAGCACCTGGGGATGCTTGGCCTCCCCGAATGGGTCTGCGTCACGACCCGGTCCATGACCGCCCGCGCGGTCCCCAGTCCAGAAGAGCCCGAGTGGCCAGAACCTCCTCCCGCGCTCATCCCAGAGGAGGCCGCCCCAGAAGCCATTCCCTTGACCCAAACCGAAGAAGGACCCGACCAGCTTCGGGACGTCCCTGACCTGGCACAATGGCGGCAGGAGGGAGGCCCCACGCAGGAACAATTCCGGGCCGAGAAAAAAACCTGTCCTTCTCTCGAAGGACTCCGGCAGCAAGCCCTGGCCCAGAGCACCGGGGATACCTCGGGGGCCCACTGGATCTACTGGGACCAAGACCTGCTCTACAGCGAGCAGAAAATTGCAGAACTAGGGGCCAGTCGGGTGCTGGTGGTGCCCCTTCGCTTCCGAGACTTCCTCCTGAACTTAGCCCACGATGTCCCCCTTGCCGGACACCTGGGGCAGGATAAAACCTACGACCGCCTGGTGACCCATTTTTTCTGGCCCCACATGCGGAAGGATGTCACCAACCACTGCAAGGCCTGCCCCACCTGCCAGGCCAGCGGAAAAAGTGGCCGAAAAATCAAAGCACCATTACAACCCTTTCCTGTCGTCACCACCCCGTTTGAACGAGTGGGAATAGACATTGTGGGGCCCCTCGACCCTCGAACAGCCCAAGGACACCGGTTCATCCTGGTCCTTGTAGACCACGCCACCCGCTATCCCGAGGCCATCCCTCTTCGGACTGTGACGGCCCCCGTGGTGGGCCGGGCCCTGATGGGGATCTTCTCCCGGGTGGGGTTCCCCCGGGAGGTCGTCAGTGACAGGGGCACGAACTTTATCTCCAGATATATGAAGTCCCTCTGGCAGCAATGCGGGGTCACCTACAAATTCACGACCCCCTATCACCCGCAAGGAAACGGACTGGTCGAGAGATTCAACCGCACCCTCAAGGGGATGATTATGGGTCTAGAAGAACCCCTTCGACGCCAGTGGGACGTACTGCTGCCATGCCTCCTGTTTGCCTATCGGGAGGTCCCGCAGAAGTCCCTCGGCTTCAGCCCCTTTGAACTACTTACGGACACCCCGTCCGGGGCCCCCTCAGCCTAGTCAAGGAAGGTTGGGAGCAGCCTCCCCAGAAAACTCCCCCGGACATCTACCGGTATCTCCTGGCTCTCCGCAACCAGACCCGGCGGTTCCGAGACACCGCCAAAGCCAACCTCGAGGCCAGTCAGGAGGACGTGAAGAGGTGGTACGATCAGCACACGTCCTCCATTGAGTTCGAACCTGGACAACAGGTCTGGGTGATGTCCCCGGTTGAGCCCTGTGCCCTCCAAGACAGATGGTCCGGGCCCTTCAAGGTAATCGAACGCAAGGGGCCCGTCACCTATTTAATCGACATGGAGACTGCCCGGAACCCCCTACGGGTCCTCCATGCCAACAGGCTCAAACCCCATTTTGTGCGATCCGAACTCAGCCTCCTAATGGCTACCGATACTGGGACAGAAGAAGACTCCGAACCCCTTCCGGACTTACTGAGGGCCCTCGAGCAGGATGGCTCAGTGGAAGGGGTCCAGCTCTCCGAGGCCCTGTCCCCGGAGCAACGCCAAGACTGCCAAACGCTCCTGAGGCAGTTCGCCTCCCTGTTCTCCCTCACCCCCGGAGTCACCCCCTGGTGCCTCCACGATGTGGACACCGGGGACAGCCCTCCTATTCGACACCGAGCATACCGCGTACCAGACCGGGTACGAGCCTGCATCCAGACCGAGGTGTCCAAGATGCTGACCCTAGGAGTGATCGAACCCTCAGACAGTCCCTGGGCGAGCCCAGTCGTCCTGGTTCCCAAGGCAGCTGCCCCGGGCGTTGCCCCTGAGCTCCGGTTCTGCGTGGACTATCGAGGGCTGAATGCAGTTACCCGGACCGACGCTCATCCCATCCCCCGGGCAGACGAGCTAATTGACCGGATGGGGGCCGCCCGCTACCTGAGCATCTTCGACCTAACAGCGGGCTACTGGCAGATCGGCCTCACCCCTAGGGCCCAAGAACGATCCGCCTTCTCTACCCCAGACGGGCACTACCACTTTAAAGTCATGCCCTTCGGCATGAAAAACGCCCCGGCAACGTTCCAACGGCTGGTAAACCAGGTACTGGCGGGCCTGGAAGACTTCAGCGCCGCCTACCTGGACGACATTGCTGTGTACAGCCACCAGTGGACCGACCACCTCCGCCACCTGCGGGAGGTTCTACACGCCCTCCAGCAAGCCGGGCTCACCATCAAGGCCAGCAAGTGCCAAGTTGGCCAAGGGTCCGTGACCTACCTGGGACACCAAGTGGGAAGCGGGCTGGTGGCCCCTCTCCAACTCAAGATTGCTGCCATCCAGGCCTGGCAACCCCCTACGAGCCAAACGGAGGTCCGGGCCTTCCTGGGGCTCACCGGATACTACCGGCGGTTCGTGAAGGACTATGGCAGCATCGTGGGGCCCCTCACAGAGCTCACCTCCAAAAAGAGCCCCAAAACCGTCAACTGGACCCCGGACTGCCAATCAGCCTTCGAGAAGCTAAAGACCGCCATGTGCACGGCCCCCGTGCTCCAGGCTCCCGACTACAGCCGGGAATTCATTGTGCAGACGGACGCCTCCGATCATGGTGTGGGGGCCGTCCTCTCCCAACTCAACGCCGAAGGGGTCGACCATCCGGTGGTCTTCATCAGCAGACGCCTCTTGCCCCGAGAACAGCGCTGGAGCACCATTGAGAGGGAGGCCTTCGCCGTAGTCTGGGCACTCAAGAAGCTCCGGCCATACCTCTTCGGCACCCACTTCCGGGTGCAAACAGACCACCGACCCCTGCAATGGCTGATGCAAATGCGGGGGGAGAACCCGAAGCTGTTGCGCTGGTCCATCTCCCTGCAGGGGATGGACTTCACGGTGGAACATCGTCCAGGCCAGGACCACGCCAACGCCGACGGCCTGTCACGCTTTTTCCGCCTCAGCGAGGAGAGTCCCCAGGAAGATGGCTGACTCTCCCCGCCTTCAGCTGGGGGGGACGCATGTTGGACAGGCCGCATGTTCGAGCTGTCCCCCCTCCCCGCAATGGGACCAGGACCCTGGCTCTCCCTGCATCCCCAGCCAGAGTCCACCAACGACCACCCGAAGTACCCTGCAATCCCTCCACTACAAGACACCAGCTCCGGACCCAGCTGGCCCGGGTCACCATCTACCCCACGACATCGACCCGGCCGCCATCTTGGGGCACTGCAGCACGAGGCCGCGTGGCCTCAACTCGACCCTAACCCCGGGCCCGGCCGGCCCCGACATCGAGGCCCCACCATCCTCCCAGGAGGCAGAGTGACCACTTGGCGAGTCAATGGGAGAAGGAATCGTCAACGGCTCTCCTCCGCCAGGTGTCGATCACCCCAGGCCGCCTGGGCGCTGGCTCCACCCCCCTGCTGGGTGTCTGGACTCCCTCATCCCGGACCTCCCGGCCCCCAGGCGCGAGGGTCCGGACATCAAAGGGGACCAGACCTATAACTGGGGCAGGACCAGACCAGGAAGGCAGTTGTATCCTGGAGTCGAGAGACCCGAGAAGAACTCATCCGTGACTTGGCCTGCTGGCGCTGCCGCGGCCCTCTGCCCCGTGAAACCATCGACTTGGCCTGCTGGCGCTGCCGCGGCCCTCTGCCCCGTGAAACCATCGACTTGGCCTGCTGGCGCTGCCGCGGCCCTCTGCCTCGTGAAACCATCGTCTTGGCCTGCTGGCGCTGCCGCGGCCCTCTGCCTCGTGAAACCATCGTCTTGGCCTGCTGGCGCTGCCGCGGCCCTCTGCCTCGTGAAACCATCGTCTTGGCCTGCTGGCGCTGCCGCGGCCCTCTGCCTCGTGAAACCATCGTCTTGGCCGGCTGGCGCTGCCGCGGCCCTCTGCTTTATGAGACTATCACCTTGGCCTGCTGGCGCTGCCGCGGCCCGATCCACAGACACTCCAGCTCGAGGATTGTGAGCTCGCCTTTTTACCCCTACCTGTACCGATCCGGTACCAAGACTGTCCCGCTACCCCCTTTCCCTACAGAGACTAGAAGTGAGAGGACCCCCGGGTCCAAGATATCCTGTATCGCTGATATCCTTGCCTTAAGAACCTTATATAAAGCCTTGAACTCGACTTGGTGTGGTGCCTGTTTGTGGGGAGGGAGGTAACTTGTCTGTACGATCGCCGGAGACGGTCCCCCCCCCGGGGATCTCTCCCTCGGTATCCGGCCGACCCTCAGGGTCCCCGTCTAACACCAGCCAATAGAGAAGAGGGGCGGGTTCAAGCCCATACACTGTGTTTACATTAAATCTCGGCTGCGCGAACACTGCTGCGCAGTGTAACGCCAGGCCGAGACCTAAAAAAGGAGATGGCAACAGCAGGATCCGTATTTTCCTATGGGCAGCTACTGTGAAGCCTGTTTAGTCCAGTTACCATCTCTCCCATCATGCCCCTCACCAGGTCTTCGAAGAGGTGGCACAGGGGCTTTAATGCTGTACTTTTGGCACTGACTAGACTAGACGGAGTCCTGCTTTTTCAATTGTACATGCGGATGAATGGATGGATGGATAGATGAATTGGGTGTTTCTTTAGTACTCTATAGGGATTCAGCCTACTAATTTAGAGCTGGCCTGTCTACTACATAGGCTGGCACGAATGGAAGGCTACTAATGGGCAACCTATGTTGATATGTGTAGAGCTGAGGGCCTTCATCATTTCTCATCGCTGCAGTAGTGATTCTGGAAAAAGTCGGCCTTCAAGTTTTTTCTTAACAATGTGTGGTTCTCAATTTTCTTTGAGTAACTCCCGAAGGAAGTACCACCCTATAATGACTTATATTGTGAAGTTACCGGCCCCCTACTGCCATATTTTATTTCACATTGCAGGGTGATGAACAGGAAGTGGGTGTGATAGATCTTAGAGATATCACCACCTTTTTTTCTCTTGATTCTCTTGAACTTGTGTGCAAAGCAGTGGTGCTGGAACTATTTTTAGAGTGGTGCTGTTTTACTAAATTCATAAAGCGATTTGATTATTAGTGGTCTACAATCAAGTGTAGAAACAGTGATTCTCTTTCAGTGGACACATTTTGACACTTCGTCACTTACCCCTAACTCTTTAAAGCATTACAAAAAAAAATCAGAGTACAGTAGAGGCTGTATTAAACATTGTGTGCCGAGGGCGCAACGGGTGGGTGCTCATACTTTGTGGGCTCCTGGGGCACAATTGTATTACAGAAGCAGCTGCAGATGCTTGTGTGCCCCTTCTGTAATACCATTAGTGCTGGCACACATGTAGCACCAGTATTAAAAAAATAAAATCAGAGTACATTAGAGACCGTATCGTACATTATGCACGAGGGCGCAATGTGTGTTTGAGCTCGCTTTGTGTGCTCCCAGGGCACAATGGTATAACAGAAGGAGAGCAGATGCTTGTGCACCCCCACCTGTAATACCGATAGTGCTGGAGCACATGTAGCGCCAGCGTTATCACAAGAGGCTGTTACCTTCTTTGCATGGGGGTGTGGCCTCATGTAAATGAAGGAATCACTTTGCCTCAGTGCCTGCACGGTATTATTGATGGGGCACAGAGTTAAACATGTTTTTAGGAGGTGCACTGAAAGGGCGGCGCAAAAAGTTAACACACTTTCAGAGTTCCTCCTAAAGACAGCACTCTGGGGGGAAGAAATGGGCCCATGTGGACCCACCCAGATATCCCTCTGCAGGCAGGTGCAGTCACTCACTGCACTGGCCTGCAGGAGGATCTCTCTCCCCTCATGAAAGTGCAGGTGGCATGCCTGCTGCACTTTGAAATACGGAGCAGGTTTGAAGTAGCCTCTCAATTAATTTAATTAATTCTTTATTGTTTGATTAATTAAAATCTTACAATATTGTACCAATCATTCCCGCTATAAAAAGGCCCAGTTCTAAAAAATAATAAAACATGAATAGATAAATCAATCTTTCATATTATCAAATATGTTAGACTTAATAATGCTGATTTCATAATACAAATTACATTTTATATACATCCTACGTTACATCTCAATTAGATTTTGCTGGTCTAACTCTGTTCTTAGTATTAATAAAAACTTTACAAAAGTTGAGTTTAGTATATAGTCTGAATACAGACGTCTTATCAGTGCTTGTCTACAAGTCTGTGTTTCTCGTAAGTTAAAATGCCACTTAAGTATAGATTTTCTTTCAGTTTTAAGTTTCGGGCATATACACAGCAAATTAATAATGTTCTCCTCTCCCAGTTTACTTAAGCAGCAGAGCGGCAGTTTTACTGTTCACAGCCAAGGCATTACATGATATGAGACGGGGAAAACACCTACACAAGCTTTTATAAAAATATGTTTATGCTTCAGAGACCATGGAGTTTCAAGATATGATTGGTCTTTCACCTTTGTATACCCATTCATTATCAATTTTTGTTCTTTTCCATACTTTCCATACATTCCAATCTTATCTGTGCAGGTGATGTGTTGTGTTAGATAAAAAAGAGATGTAAAACTTTGTGTCACAGCATTATTAATGCTTACAGAATCTTTTCCACACAGTGCTTCGCTACCATATGTTAACGTTGGCAACAGTTTTGCCAAGTTTACTTTTAAAAACGGTAAGTAACTCAGCCCTCCTAATGACTACTGCAAGATTCTAAATACAGTTAACAGGGTGTTTGCTCTCTGTTGCATATCAACCTTATGTGGTTGAAAAGATCCTTTATCATCAAATAGTACTCTCAGGTATTTGTATGTTCTTACTTGTTCTAAATGAGATTTATCGGGGAAGCATTTGTGCTTATATTTTGACCATAGATTTTTTTTAACCTCCATAATTTTTGTTTTGGTTTCATTATTAACCATTCTATTTTCTTGTGAGTACCTTGATATCCTATTCATCAGGCGTTGCAGCCCGACCTTAGTTTGGCTTAATAGGATAACATTGTCTGCATATAGCAGATTTGATATCTGAGTGCTAGCTAATTTTGGAGGATATGCATTCACTTCATCAAAAGCTTGTGTTAGATCTGTTAAGAACAAGTTAAAAAGCAATGGGGCCAGTACACACCCTTTCCTTAAGCCTGTGGAAGTTGGAATTTCCTTTGATAAACACAAATCATCATCCCATCTGGGTGTTTGAGTAGAGGAGCTGGATTGATGTTAATAAGGGACAATAAGATACCTTGATCCTTCAACTTTTGCCACAATAGTTGTCTTTGTACACAATGGAAAGCTGATTTAAAGTCCACAAAACACAAATACAGTGGTTGTTTCTTTGCAATGCATTTGTCCGTTAATACCGATAGTACTAATATATTTGTTGTGGTGACTAATCATTGCATAAACCCTGTTTGATTCAGTGGTATTATCTGTTTCTCCTACAGATTGTTTTGATAGTAGAACTCCTGCAAATAATTTGGAATCTGTGTCTTGTAAGGTAATTAATCAATATTTTCCAGGATGTGACCAATCCCCTTTTTTATATATTGGTGATATTAATTAGCCCCTCCATGTTTCAGGAATTATTGACGTCTTGACAATTTCCTTAAATACTTTTGTGAGATATTCGGCCCATATATCCAGGTTTTCCTTGTAAAGTGTGAATGGAACGCCATTGGGACCAGGAGCACCATCTTTTTGTTTCCAAATTACTTTACTTACTTGATTTTTTGTTATGTCAATTTCATGATCCCAATTAGCTTATCAGTCACATTCACACTGCCTTCTAGTTGGTTAGTTTCCCAGCTGGTGTTTAGGTGTGTCGTCAAAAATCAAATCCAATCTTTTTCATTTAATGTGGATGATACAACTGTTTCAGTAGGGCGTGATAAACCATTTATCGTTTTTAAAAAATCCCTTGAGTTTAATTGTTTTCTTGCGTACAGCACTGTAGCCCAGAGATCATGCTTTGCTCGATTTCTTTCGTACCAGATTAACTTCTGCAGATTATGATTAATACTCTTTAAATTAGAACGTAAATCCATATCGTTTGGGCATTTTTTATCTGTCTGTGAAGGTTGTTACATGTTCTTCTAAGGATCCGCGTTGTATGGGATAGATTGATTTTATTCCTTTTTGGATCATTGGATATTTCTTATAATGGGGGTTTGACACATAAGTTTTCACTAGTTTTTGTATGAAATGTACCCACTGTTCCGTTACAGATAAAGATTCCTCTTGAAAGCATCCTTTAACCAATTTTTGAGGCAGTTTGTTGGTAGCTTTTTTGGAGTTTTCTTTCGAGATTAATCTCCTATCATTAATTGTTCCCGTCTGCCCGGGTACAGTGGAATATGTTTTATGTTTTATACAATATAGATTTATAATTTGCTGACTATGATCACTGTCATACACTTTCTCCATATGAAAGGCAGTTATCTTGTTAAAGATACTCAAAGATGCTATTGTGATTTGTCACCCTGTGAATGATATGTCCATGCAGGAGGTGAGTCTTGTGGTAGCCTCCCATTTAAAATTCTTAATCCCATTGCTTCTACATCTTTAACGAAGCTGATGCCTAATTTGCTTTGGATCGTATTAGTTACAGCAGGTATTGTTTGCTGAGGCATTGCCCATAAATAATCCAGTTGCTGGGTTATGTCATCTCTTAAATAGGGCACAAGCAGATTTAGGTTAAAGTCCCTGATATGATGTATTCAGTGAATGGGTCCGCAATCATTTGCTGTAATAATAAACTAATAAGAATAGTGCTCATATTACTCCTTGAGCTTACGGTAGGGTGTATATATAATTTTATTAATAATAATGATATTGATGTATTGTTTTTCATGTACTGTAGCTTTACTGTTAAGAAATTATTGTTGTTTGTAATAACTTGTTCATGCTCCACTTTCAAATCTATGGCAATAAATGTTGCCAGGCCCCCACTGGGGCATCCATATTTTGTTTTTTTTAATTGCCGGCTCAAAATATCCTTTATAACCTTCAAGCATTACAGGGTTTAAAGGCCAAGTTTTATTTAAGAAAATAATCTAATAGTTGTTTGACATTGAGTTTAGGTGAGCATTTTTAAGTTTTTTTACATACCCCATTTATATTCCAAGAGCAAATATTTAGGGATTTGATATATTTATGTTTTTTCTCTATTGGTCTTCTTGGTTTATTCTGTCACTGTGGGTTTTTCCCATGAAGGATCATAGTAATCCAGTAAGAGTAGCCTCTCTATATTTCACTTGAATGCATTGCCCCAGGACAGTAGGAGTTCGCAGGTGCCCTGGGGTAGCCAATTCAGCATAATAGTGCTCACTTACCCTGTTTGCGCCACAGTGCATCTTTTGAAAAGTGCACCTTGGTGCAAGCAGGAAAGGTGACCCGCATATATAATACACCTGAGCTTTTTAAAGCACATTTTCCCCACACATAAATATACAAAATGCTACGGACTACTCCTTTACAGGGAGTGCCTTCCCTCTCTGTATAGGATCCTTCATGTGGGAAACTAGCCGAAACAGCCACCTGAAAGCCATCTGACTGAAATATGAATCAGATCTTCATCAGCTTCATAATTTTATTGAAATATACAGAATAATGGATATCCTTTAAAAATTGGCCAGAAAGGTGAGAGAGGAGGTAATTCACTCATTTAAAAGACAATTAACCAGATATTAAAAATAATACCAGATACACTTGTAGATTTGCTGCTGATAATGTGAACAGCTCACTCAGAGTGCTGTTCTAAAACAAAGTCACTTTAAGCACTATGCAATTATAACTTTGCTGCCCTACCCCATCCTCGTAATCGTTTGGTGCTGTTGGCAGTGCTGGCTGTTCCACAAAGCCCTCAGCGAAAGATTTCAGCTCACTGCATGATTTATAATGCATTAATCAGCTCTCCGCAGTCAAGCGGAAAACTCTGCCCATTCACAGTTATGACAGGCCTATCTTTTTAAGAGCAGAGTTATCTTCCCTAACTGCTGAGTCTTTGTAGTGGTAAAGTTACTATTAAATTGGAGTTTTGTGAATACAGAAAAAGAGTAAACTTGCCCAAACGTACAAGATTACCTTCGTAAATCAGGCTGTGTGTGCGCTATTTATTGCATTAAACTTGGTATTGTTCCAGAAAACATAATGCTACAAACTGCAGTGATCTTTGAACTAGAATGGCGTTGCTGTACCCTTTAAAAATGTCTAAGTAAGGGGGATGCAACATTGAAGTGGTTTATTATTACACCTGTCAGTCTTAAGGTGATCATACCCGAAAATTTTCTCCAGCTTACCTCCATTTGTCTGCTGAAATTCGTTTTCGTTGGCTTTAGGACTCTGTGCGCTTTACCACTGCCAACCGGTGCTAAGGAGCTTGTGTAGGGAAGGGTGGGAGGGAGTTACATAGTTTTTTAGTAATATACATCGAATACAATTATCTAAAACCTGTATGATATGCAATGGTAAAGGTTTCTGTTTCCTCTGTGTTTTGCCACAAAAGATATTGTACACTTGGAATTAATGTTGTGGTTTTTCTTTTTCTATAACTCATCAAATTAGCCTATTTACCATAACACTCAACTCAATGTCATGAACATGGCAATGTTTGGTTGTATATGACTAAAATGGCAATAAAGTTTGCTATAAAAAAAAATGTATGCCAACCCTATGGTAGGCCTAGGTAGCCCATAGGTCAGGGTACATTGTAATTAAAAGGTTGAAGATGTACCTATAAGTTTTCCATGTTCAGTTCTGCAATTATTTAGCGCTGTTGCACTTGTGGCTGTTTAGCGCCAATGTAGGCACCCTTATTTCATGTTACAAGGGTACCTAAGTTGTGGTCAGGATATGCAGGTAGGCCTTCCTGCACAAATCTATACTTTGAAGCTATTTTCTCTTTTGAATGTGTGCCGCAGAGGAACAAGGTGAAATAAGGATATTTCTCCCTGTTAAGCCAGCCTCAGATAGGCGTACCTTTTTGGTATAAACCCATGTTTACAAGTATTGGTAAATACAAGTTTGGGTCAAAATACATACGTGGATGCACAGGAATGACCATGCTCCTCCCAGTGAGGAGGAGTGTCACCCCACTGCATTACAGCAGTGAAGGAACGGAAAAATAAAATGATAATAACGTGATGTAATTATCATGTTGTTTTTTTCCTGCTGCAGCAGCATGGGGGAGGGGCAGGGCTGCTCTGCACACATGGCAGGGAAGGAGTGGTGGACACATTGAAGTGCGCATGACGCTTTGGTCGGCCGTCTGGGGCCGGCCAAACAGTCATGCACACTTAGCATGTTTTCCACCCAGGCTGCATTACAGCCTGTGTGGAGAACATCCCCAGGCCCCCAGTCCCCATCTGAGCGCCGAATTATGGCGCTCAGACCACTCACAATGCTGCATTGTAGCGTTGTGATTGGCTTAGGGGAGTCAATCACAACTCTGCATTACAGCTTTGTGATTGGCTATGGGGAGCCTGGCTGCTTCCTGTTCAGACAACAGAGGAGAGACAACGTGGGACAGAATGGTGAGGCAGTAAGTGCATCTTTCTTTTTTACACTCCCTTACCTCTTTGCCCCCGACTCGCCACCCAGATCCGTGATGACCGTCACTGGCTCCACCCATGTAATCCCTGCCTGATAGCATTGTAAATACCAGAATAGATTTTGTGTCAGGACTGCCGCAAAAAGTGACGCAACCCGACACAAAAACTTAGGAAGTCTAGGCTCTAGAACACATGCAAAGTGCAAGGCCAACTCTTGTGCTCAGATTTACTAACTCACCCGCAGCACAGTGCTGTGTGAATATCTGCAGTCCTGGACCTGTGCAAAGAGGGAAAAATGCAGGGCCATGTGTACTAAGAGTTGTGCACTGATGAAGCCATCATCTGACTCTCCTACTACAAAAAAGAAGACTTTGTGTGGCATTATGACCTCTTTGAATGGGCCGGTAAATTGAGATACCTGAGCAAACATGTTGTAGCATGCTTGTGCAGGAATCGCAGTTATAAGTGAAGATTTGTTTATCGCATTCTGCTCTGTTTTCATCCTTTACGTAAAACCTATTTTCCTGACAGCTGCACCAGCACACACTCCAGTGAATTATTTTTTTGCTTTATTTAAAACATTTTGAACTATTCAGTACTCTGAGTCTAATGAGGTTGCCTAAGGCTAAGGCCGAGCAGACTTTAAAAAGTTGTTCGTGACTTACTTTAAAATATTGTCCATGCTTTGCCATCACGAGAATATGTCCTCCTCTCTGGATTAAAGATTGCCATCAACCCAGATTTTCGACAGGCAGTAATCAGCGGATTAACAGAGAATGTCCAGGGTGTTTCTGCAATCACTGGACAAAATAAAAAAATAAGTAAATTTAAAAAACCATACCCGCAGCTGGCCGCGTCGCACTCATCTGCTCCTCTCCTATCAGACACAGGCTCCCAGACAACCAATGCAGCCAATCCTGAGGCGGTTCTCATGTCATGAATGCAGCCGCAGGATTGTCCTGATTGCTCTGCATTTGCGCTCCCAGGTAGACAAGGAGCCTGTGCCGGCTTTCTCCAATCCAGCAACTTAGCTGGGGCTGGAGAGAGCTTCACTGCACATGACGCATTGGCCAGCCTGAGACAGCTGGTCAAACCGCCATGCGCAGTGAAGGCAGTACACCTACCACTCCCCCTCAGTGCCTGTCACCCCGCAAGTCCCACTCCCAAGACTCACCAGGAAAGGAAAAATAAAACGCTAAAACGTCTATTATTGTTTATATTTTCTTTCCTGCAGTTTTGAGGCAGGGGGGTGACGCTCCCCTGCCATAGTGGAGGAGCCGCCACTGGTGTTGGCAAAGCCAATAGGTCACACCTATGAGAGCTATTGACAATGACTTTTAGTTATGCTGTACGGCTGCTTTCCCAGTGCAAGGCGGGCGGGAGGAGAAGTGGAAGAATGCCTACTATAGTGTGTGGGTGGGAGTGGATGGGGAATGGAGAACGGGCATAAGAGGCTCGGGAAACACACGTTAAAAAGAGATTGGACATGAGGGTCCTGGGAAGCACATGGACAGTGGAGGGCGGGTGAAAGTGGATGGGGAAGCATGCTGATAAAGGAGGGCTGGTGAGGGCCAGGGAAACAAATAGCCAGTTGAGGGTGGGCTTGAGGAGATAGGGAGCAATCTGCCAACAAGGGTAGACTGCAGTGGCAGGGGAAACAAGCTGACAATGGAAGGTGGATGGGAGTAGATGTAAAGCAAGCTGACAACAGAGCATGGGCAGGAGGAGATGGGGCAGTAAGCTGACAATGGAGGGAGGGTGGGATGGCATGGGGAAACACAATAACAATAGCGGATGTGAGGGGTTCGGGAAAACATGGACAACAAAGGGTGAGAAGGGTTGGGGAAGCAAATGGACAATGGATGGTGAGCGGTCAGGGCAAGTGGAGCACACAGAAAAGGGGTGGCAGGGATGAAGGAACATCAAGGAAAGGTGAGCAGGGAGGAAGCAAGAACATCAAGGAAGGGAGGAAGCACATAATTATCATCAAAGATGTCATTTCAGATGTTTCAGTGATGTTATTAATGATGTCATAGAACATATCATGAGTAATGTAATAGGTGGGAAAATTAGCAGTGCATGGTGAGGGTGCTAGTATAGTTACTTTATGGCAAGAGTCATAGTTACTTTGGATAGCTATAAGTGGTGAATTTCAATGGGTTCATTAGGTTAATATAGTATGTTTTAACTGACATTTTCACCTTACTATAACATCCCTTTATCATTTATTTTTTCAGCGAATTGCTGAGTTTTGTCAATGTAAAGTAAGATAATATTCAAATTCCTAACTATAATGTCACTTTAACAATTTTTTTCAAATGAATTTCAAATTTTTTAACGTGAAGTAAGATGTCTATCACTGTGCATGGCACAGGAAATTGGTGCAGGGCTTGGCCCTGAGCTAAATCGCCTGCGCTCACTGAAAAGTCACAGCATACGGACTTTGGCCAAGTGCCCAACTCCTTCCCACTGCGTACGGCTGATTTTGTGATCAAGGACACAGCACTAGACCTACTCCAATCTTTCCTGGCCAATAGACAACACAGTGTGGCATTGGACAATTTTAACTCCAGGCTTTTCTCCTTGCCATGTGGAGTCCCCCAGGGCTCGCAACTTAGCCCTACACTATTCAATCTCTATGTCACGCCGCTGGCGACACTCATAAATACTCTGGCTTCTCCCTAGCATCATAAGCTGATGACATGAAAATGGTGGTATCACTAGCTAAATCTGAAATCAATTTTGGCCCTGCCTTTAGGACCTGCGGGAGCAAAGTTAGCAATTGGATGGACAACAACTGTCTAAAATTGAATGCCGCAAAGACTGAGGTCATCACTTTTGGCAACAATCCCTCAATTTGGACGCCAGAATGGTGGCGGTCTGAGATGGGCCTACCTCCTGAACCCACAAACAAATAAACATTCTTGGCTTTCTGATAGACAACGAGCTTAAGCTCAAAGACCAAGTAAATACATTCACTCCCACTTCTTTTTGCTCCTTGAGGCCAGTAAAAAAGATTGAAAAATTCCTGCCTCCAGAGCTCCTGAAAACTGTGATTATTGCACTGGTACTACTAAGGATCGACTTTTGCAATAGCCTCTACCTCAACCTGGCAGCAGACCCCCTGAGGAGGCTCCAGACCATGCCAAATGCAGCTGCACGCTTCCTTCTTAAAATTCCAAAATAGGAATCTGCCAGAGTAGCCATTAGGAATCTCCACTGGCTACCAGTCAGACAACGTTGCAGGTTCAAGGCCCTATGCCTAGCTACAAATCACTGCGTGGACAGGGTCCAGTCCATTTCAAGGAGAAGCTCAAATGGTATATCCCAGGGAGGACTCGGCCATGAACCTGACTGTCCCCTCATTCAGGACAACCTGGAGCGAAAATAACTTTTTCAGGATGACAATTGTGCCCTGGAATAGCCTACCACTGTCTTTAAAAGTTGGTCCCTCCCTACTGGCTTTCAGAAAGGCCTTGAAGACCTGGCTCTTTTCACAGGACTAGAAGGCACACAACCATCTGCCAGAAATGCTCCTTCTCTGACTCTGTACCTCTGCTCATGACCTATAGTGCCAAGATGCCCTGGGGCATTTGCCTGCGCTTTACAAATCACATTTACATTACATGTAACAATATATAAGGTGTCATTTAAGTAAGGCAGACCTACTGGCTTTGTCATAGGGTTAGGAGGACCAACATATAAAAAGCAGGCATATTGGTTTATTGGTTTGATCAAGGGGTCAACAAATGTATATATATATATATAAAGCAGATCTATTTACTTATCACAAAATCACCTATAACTATAATAAAATATATATTTTATGAAATCACACACTGCAATTTTTAATAATGACTGTCACAAATTATTTTCAGGAAAGCATTAAAAAAACATGAACATGTATTTGAGTCTTTTTTTAAACATTTTACGGGCAACAAAGCACAAACATCGAACCAACCACAAGGGGTCCCTAATAGGTCCCTGCACTTCAGTTGTAGAATATACAGCTCCAGCTCGGAGTGCTTTGAAAATAATGATAAGCTCTCCTGAGGTAATGGATTCAATGATCCAGGAGATTTACTGTGATTTTTTAAAAATGTTGTTAATGGTGGGGGGGGGGGGGGCTTCAGTGCTCCCTCCCGTACACCCTCAATCCCTGAGCCATTTCATGGCCAGGGGATCTCAATCTCTTTTTTAAGGCTTAAGGGACCCCACCCCCAGGGCCAATTACTTTTTCAGTGGAGAGAGGGGGGATGTAGCCCCTTTCTCCCAGACTTCTGAAAGGAGTGGGGACCCATTCCCCGGGTTTGATCACTTTTTTAATAGGGACTGGGGCATGCAGCTATCCTCACTGAGCCTTCTGAAGGCCTGGGGAATCCTATCCCCTAGGACAATAACCTTTTTAATGGAGTAGTGGGTATGCACCCCCCCCTCACTGAGCCTTCTGGACGGCCACAGACTTCAAATCAGCTGGGGCAAAGGTTTTCTGGGAGGGAGAGGGGCATGGGGCCTCCTTCCCCGAGCCATCCAGTAGCCCCCATTGACGTAATCTGCAGGGGCCTGATGGTAGCAGGAACCCGGGGACCACATACCGGGGACACTGCTGTTCCCTGCCCTCAAAAGCGCGAGCAGGGAAAGTGTCAACTCTGCCCGCATTCTTGCGGGCATGGAACAGAGATTTTTCCCACCAATGTAGCCGGCTCCTGCTGCACCTGGGATGTATGCAGTCAGGGGAGCTAGCAGGGACAGCTGGGGCCTCAGGGCTCCCCGCAGCCCCAAGGCCTCCATTCATTATGAGTGTCCCTGGTAGGAACAGGACTCACACATCATTCATTATTGATTTAGGTCCTGGGGAACGAGATTATTGGGCCTCGTATTGGTTTAGGGAGGGGGCTTTACTCCACTTCCCCTATAATAGTATGTTTCGCCATGGTGGATGGGGTCTTAGGTCACGTAATGGCTTGGGATGGGGTTACAAATGTCCCCCTCCCCTTTAGTAATAACCTTCTGCTCCAGAGAAGGATCCCCGAAGCATAGTAATGACTCGGGGAGGGGAGCCTCATGCCCCTCCCCGAAAACAGTAATAAAAAACAACTCCTCCAGCCCTGCAACCACCTGAGGGAGATTAAAACTAAAAAGAACGGGCACCTCTGCAGATCTGCATTGTCATAAAAAAAAAAAATTGGCCCCAGGGCGCTCTCCAGGCCTAAGGCAGCAGGGTACCCTACCCTGTCCCCTATATATTTTTTACATCCTTTTGTAGGACAGGGGACTGAGTCCTTGATTCCGAAATTAGATGCTGCCACATATTTGCTGATGTGGTGTCAGCCAATCAGATCATATATTTAGATCTGTTGGCTCTGGGGATCCTCTGCAGCGTGATATATACATACATTTGTAACCTTAATTTCTCAAAATCTACTACATGGATTTTCACCAAATCACAAAACGCACGCTTTCTGGATCAAGATTTAGTTTTCTGCCAAATTTTGTGTCATTCCATTCAGCTGTTTTTTCTGTATCACTATTCATTTTTTCTATGGAAAATTGCTTGCAGAAAAAAGATTTTAACCCCCCTTTTTGTTGACGGCCGCTTGATGGATCACCCTGAAGACTTCCAAGAAGGAGCTGAGGTGGATGGGACTTTTTTGGGAAATTTTTATGAAGATTTGACCACCACTAGATAATATACACACACATATAGCAAAAAGACGACAAGCAGCAGAGCAGCTTTTTGTACCTATTCCCACTAGTGAAATTGAGCATAATGCAACAGGAGGCAATGTTGCGAGTAAGTTTCAAACAAAAGAAAATATGTGGGATAATTTGTGGAAAGCTGCCAAAACCGAACAAGCAAAGTGGTGGGAGGCGACAGCCCTTCAAAAATATGTTGACCATGAGAGGGTCCCTAGGGGTTTAAGAATTTTTATAACCCCCACGTTCAATGATCCTGATCCAGAACTGACTGAGGAGTTGGCCATTAATAACCACAACTGTTCCACCATAATGTTGAAACTTTAGATTAAATATGCATTGAATGATACACAGAGGTTGGCATTAGAGATTGAGAAATTGACCAAATCTTTGAAAGACAAAAACACAGAAGACAAATTAAATCAGGAAATGACTAGACTGAATACCAGATTGGACAAAACGGAAGAAGAAATTAAATTAAAGAAACAACGTAAATTTCATAGAGATCAGATAGACTATGAAAAAGGACCAATCTTTACTTTTGGGAGAACATTTGATAACCTGAGTGAAATCAATCAAGACAAACTGGAGAAAAGTCAACCGACTGAGAGGAATGAAGACACAACGTGTAGACTGGAAATAGAGAGTGAAACCAATAGCGACCTGAGAGAACGCAATGAAAGTGAAGCCAGTGAGAGCAATACTTCAGTCCAATCAGGACAGTCTGGAGCAAAATCCTGAATTTTAAAAGAGTTCAATCTGATGGCAAAGGGCAGGCAAAGATTGGGAAACCCAGGACCGCAGGAGCACACAGGTCGAGGACGAGGTGCCAGAGGAGGCAACAAGTGAGGCGCAAAAAAACAAGGGAACTTGGATGGTTACATCGGCATGACTACGAGAGGCAAATCGACAACAAAATGAGGAAAGCCATGATTGTGGTAAACTTATCTGTCCGACTAATAGATTCAATTATACAGACAGTCGAATTGATTTATTCGAGTTTGTGAGGAAACAAAAAATTTAAAAAAGTGGTATGCCAATAAAATAACTAGAGTTCATTCTAGCAGCATGGAATCTAATCTCACAATAGAGGATTTAGACATTTTACACATTATGAGATCATTAGAAGAAAGTGAAGGACTCACTGATAATCCATTGTCTAGCCTGATGACTGAAAAATTGGAGACTGATAAAGCTGCTATGAGTGGTTTTAGACCTAAGTCTATGTTTATACCTCAGATACATAACAATGCAATTGAGGTATTTGATAGAGGAGTAAAAAATGAAATAAAAAAATTGAATAGACACAAAAAATTCACTCAGGGCAATTTAACCACTGAACAACTTAAAGCCATAAAAGAATTACAAGATAACAGAACGATAGTCATAAAGAAATCAGACAAGGGGGGCAATGTAGTTGTGTGGCCCCTGGACCTGTATCTTAGAGAAGGTATGAGACAACTAGATGATGCAGACAGCTACTGTGAATCTGATGATCGTAACAACTATGAAATGAGTAATGCAAGATATGGAAGAAAATTGACTGAATGGAATCGTGAGAGTCTAATCTCAAATGATGAGTAAACATTTCTCAGTTGTGAACATCCTAAATTGGCAGCTATGTATATGCTGCCTAAAATACATAAGGACAGGGAAAATCCTCCTGGGAGGCCTATAGTTTCCTCCATAGGTAGTACATACGAGAACACCTCTAAATATATTGATTATTTTTAAGACCTTTTGTACAGCTGCTCCCGTCCTATGTTAGAGACACAGGGGATTTTTTTAGACTTATCAATGGTATAACATGGGATTATTACTGTTAACAATGGATGTTAACAGCTTGTATACATGTATACCACATGATCTGGGAATTAAGATGTATCACTATTTTCTAAGGGCAAGATCTGTATCATATCTGTTACATACAAAAATGTTGATGTCAATGATGCACACTTGTTTGACCAACAACTTCTTTGTCTTCAATCATGACATTTACCAACAGACCCAGGGAACGGCAATGGGAACCTGCTTCGCCACCAGCTATGCTGTTTTGTACCAAGGCTGGTGGGAGGGGCAGGTGGTCATAAACATCAGGGGATTTGACCAACATGGCGTCCTCTGGGTCAGATATATTGATGACATCTTCTGCATTTGGGGGGGAACAAAGAGTGAGATCATTGATTTTGTAAATAATCTTATCACAAATAAATTGAATTTGAGATTTACCAGGGAAGAACACCCCAATGAAATTGAATTCTTGGATGTAAAAGTGAGGGTGTCAGACAACAGATTGGAAAGTTTGTTATTTCGCAAAACAACCTCAGGCATTAGCTTATTGTATGAAGATAGCTGTCATCCAGCGAACTTAATCAATAGTATACCATATGGAGAGCTTCTCAAAGCCCATAGAAATTGTAACTCGGATGATTCATTCTGTGATGAAATAAAAACAATGAGAGACAGATTTAAAGAAAGAGGGTACTCTAACTAAACAATAGATCAGGCAATAACTAAAGTTAAAACTGTGAAAAGAGACGATTTACTGATTGTGGAAACCAAGGAAGAGGAAGTAGAGATACCGATTAGATTTATTACCAATTTTTGTAATCAGGCATGGGAAATAAAACAATGTCTTAAGCAGTACAGGCTGGTCCTAGGAACAGATGACACTTTAAAGGAATGTTTGGGTGACAATCCTAAAGTAACATTTAGAAAGTGTACATCTTTAGGAGATATGTTGAGTTCCAGCTCCATACAACAAATGCGAGACCCACTACAAATAAAAGGGTTCTATATCTGTGGTGAGTGTAAGGCCTGCAAATATAGTACTAGCTGTAAACAAATACAACTAGCTAAACTAATGCAACCTTATGTTATAAACAAACATCTCACTTGTAAATCGGACTGCTGCATATACACATTAATCTGTCTGTGCTCTTTGACTTATATAGGGAGCACTATTCAAAAGGTGAACAAAGGTAAATTAGAATATACAAAAGCAATCACTCGGGAAGATTAGTTGTCTAAGTGGCTGTATTGGAGAATAAGTGTCTATGTGAGTGGCTCTATGGGTGAGTGAGTGGCTCTATTGAGAGGCTGTATGGGTGACTGGGTTTGTGAGTGGTGTATGGGTGAATAAGTGGGTGTGTGAATAGCTGTATGGGTGAGTGAGTAGCTGTGTGAGTGATTGTATGAGTGAATGAGTGGCTTTGTGAATAGGTGTTTGGGAAGTGAGTGGATATATGGGTGTGTGAGTGGGTATATGAGTTTTATTGTGTGGGTGTGTGAGTGGATGTGTGAATGATTCTGTAGATAATGTCATCACAGATGCCATTTGAGATGTCATCAGTGATGTCACTGACCATGTCATTAGTGATGTAATATGTGAGGTCATCAGCAGTGCATTGTTGGGGTGTAAGTTATAGTTAACTCAGGTAACTATGAATTCTGAATTTCTGTGGTTTTGTACAAGTTAAATCTGAGCCTAACTATAATGTTCCTGTAATCTTTGTTTTTTTTGTGATTTTCTATGTTTTTTTAATTAAATTTCCTAACTATAATGTCCCTTTAACCTTTAGTTTTTAATGTGAATTTTCAAAGGTTTTAAAAAAAAATTCCTAACTGTAACCTCTATCCTCTCAAAATGGGTGTTTGAGTGGCTGCATAGGTCGGTGAGTAGGTGTGTGAGTGGCTGTATGGGTCTGTGACTGGGTGTGTGAGTGGTAATGTGGGTGTGTGAGTAGCTGTGAGGGTGTGTGAGTGGGTTTGTGAGTGGCTCTATTGGTTTGTGAGTGGGTGTGAGTGTCTGTATAGATCACTAAGGGGGTGTGTGAGTAGTTGTATGGTTGTGAGTGGTTTCTGACTGGCTTTATGGGTCTGTGAGTGGGTGTGTGAGTGGCTGTTTGGGTTTGTACAGGGAGTGGAGAAGGGGCAGAGCCTCCGATGAGCTCTCAGTGATCCTGCTGTGTGTGCCTGACTGATGGTAACAGAAGGGGTTCTTGGGCCCAAAGATCTTCAGCATTTAAGGTCATTTCATCTCCAACTATTAGTACGCTAGGAGGCGTGTTTACAGACTGCTGGACAAAGGGGGTGGGGATTTCGACGACATCTCAGCAATCCAGCTGTGTGCGACATACTGGTGCTAACAGGACGGGTTCTTGGCCCCAAAGACTCTCAGCATTCAAGAGGATTTCATCACTCAACCTGTAGTGTTCATCCCCCAACCCGTAATGTGCCAGGAGGCAAGTTTCAGGATGGTGGAGAAAGGGGGTGGGGCCTCCAACCAGGTCTCATCAGTCCCACTGTGTGGGACTTACTGGTGGTAACAGGAGGGGTTCTTAGCCCCCAACAATCCTCAGCATCCAAGGAAACTTCATCCCCCAACCAGTAGCGTGCAGGAGGCATATTTACAGGATACTGGATAAAGGGGGCGGGCTTTCGACAACCTCTCAGCAATCCCACTGTGTGGGACTTACTTTTGGTAACAGGAGGGGTACTTAGCCCCCAAGGACCCTCAGCATCAAAGTGGACTTCATTCCCCAACCAGTATTGCCCCAGGAGGAACGCTGGCAGAGTGACGGAGAAAGGGGAGAGGCCCTCCGAACAGCTCTCAGCAATCCCACTGTGTAGGACTTACTGGTGGTTACAGATGGGGTCTTGGCCCCGAACGATCCTCAGCATCCAAGGAGACTTCATCCCCCAACCAGTAGTGCACGTGGAGGTGTGTTTGCAGAGTGCTGGACAAAGGGGGCAGGGCCTCTGACAAAATCTCAGCAATCCCACTCTGTGGGATATACTGGTGGTAACAGGAGAGGTTCTTGCCCCCCAAGGACCATCAGTATCCTAGGAGACTTCATCCCCCAACCAGAAGTGTGCCAGGAGGCCTGTTTGCAGAGTAGTCTAGAAAGGGGGTGGGGCCTCAGATGAGCTCTCAGCAATCCACAGTGTGGGACTTACTGGAGGTAATGGGAGGGGTTCCCGACCCACAAAGACCCTCAGAATCCAAGGGGACTTTATCCCCCAACCAGTAGTGCACCAGGAGGCCCCTTTGCAGAGATGTTGAGAAAGGGGGCAGGCCTCCGATGAGGTTCCAACAATCCTGCTGTGGGGGACTTACTTGTGGCAACATTATGAGTTCTTGACCATCAACGATCCTCAGCAGCCAAGGGGATTTCTTCCCCCAAACAGTAGTGCACCAAGAGGCATGTTTGCAGAGTGATGGACTAAGGGGGGCAGGGCCTCTGGTGAGATGCGCCAGGATTCGCAGTTCCACAGGGGATGGTGTCATGTTGAGTACAGCAGGGGATCCGAGGATTACTGCATGCAGAGAAAAAAACATTATAAGGCCATTTATTGGACTTCCCCTCCCCCCCCCATCACACCCATGGGGTCAGGGTACCTCTACCCTGTCTCCTTTATTCACTTTGCACAGAATTTTTCAGCCCCGGTGACCATTTCCCAACAAACAAAATGCGGCTGCAAGATGTAGCAAGCCAATCAGAACTTTGCTTTGGTGCCTGGATCCCCGGATCCCCGGCAGGTATCGTGATTAATTCTGTTTGCATCTGATTATGCTATTCAATGTCACTGCAATCTTTATAACATCAAGGATATGCTAAACCATTTTGACAGCGTATATTTTCTATGTCTATTGTAAATAGGAACACTGTACCTTTAAATGTCAATTGCACTTGTAAAACTTTACCCGTGAACAAGGAGTGAGGTAACTCCGAAACGCGTTGGGCACCCGTTTGCTTTGAATAAACGTCTGCTGTATATCGAGGACACGGCACCAGTGAGTGTTTATTTCTCAGTAACTGGAGTTCGTTACAAAATTAGGGAGTGGTGTCCCTGCCGTGTTTGCCCGCCGTGCGATGGAGGCTTGACATGCCAAAAACTACGTTGGGATATATATATATATATATATATATATATATATATATATATATATATATATATATATAAAACTACGTTGGACGCAGTTTTTGGCATGTCAAGCCTCCATCGCACGGCGGGCAAACACGGCGGGCAAACACGGCAGGGACACCACTCCCTAATTTTGTAACGAACTCCAGTTACTGAGAAATAAACACTCACTGGTGCCGTGTCCTCGATATACAGCAGACGTTTATTCAAAGCAAACGGGTGCCCAACGCGTTTCAGAGTTACCTCACTCCTTGTTCATATATATATATTGTTTACCAATCCAAATTCCCACACGATGAAAGGAAGGCACTGACTCCATGAATTTAACTCAAGGAAAAGTGTTTAATCCGACATGCTGCACAGACGCGTTTCGGCGGAAGCCTCCGCCTTGATCATATATATATATATTCCAACGATATGGTTCCTGTTTTTCCCTAATGGCGCTTCGTAGTGGTGCGTGACTCTTGCGGCAGGACCAAGCCGCTTCCAATTCCAACAACGTTTGTTCCAAGGAAGAAACGAATGAGCCGCAACTCCAGCCACTGTTCTTTTCAAGACGATAATTTTATTTTCTTTCACAACACAGATTTAAACCAACGCGTTTCGGTAGCTCCGTCTACCTTGCTCACGGTTGAAAAAAAAAAAAAAAAAATATATATATATATATATATATATATATATATATATATATATATATATATATATAATTATTTTTTTCACAGTGTAAGATTTCAAATTTTATAATACGCAGAAATTCACTAGAGATTATTATAGTCATTTCAAGTAACTATAACTTTAAATCATGCCTTAAGGTAACTATAACACGTGCCCCTGCCAGGCACAGTTTTCTCATCAATAGTTTATTGCTAATGTTGCAGTGATATTATCAATGATGTCATAGAGGTCTTGAGTGTTGTAATATGTGAGGTAATTTGCAGTGCATGGCGAAGTTGTGCGTTATAGTTGCCGTAGGGTGCGAGTTATAGTTACTTGAGATAACTATAACTGGTGAATTTCTGTGATTTGTTTAACTTTGCGGCCGCATTGGGTAATATATATAATTACTGACTAAAACAAAAGGTTAAAGTGATGTTATAGTTAGATAAAAATGTCAGTTAAAATATTTTAAATTCACCAGTTATAGTTTACTGAGATAACTAGAACTTGTGCCCCCACCATGCCCAGTGTTTTCATCAACAAGGTAATTTAATGTGAGATGTTATCAGTGATATCATTAATGGTGTCATTGATCGTGTCATGAGTGACGCGATCTGCAAAGTTATAATCAGAGCATGGTTGGGGAAATTTTTGGTAGTAGCTTGGGCCTATTCTTTTACATGCTTTGAAAACTACAGCACAAAGTCTCAAGCTGTATCCACTTCTCCACAGGTGGCCAATCCAGGACAAACAGAGCTTCCACTATATGATCAAACCTTTTACAAGGACTTAGATTAGATCCCTAAGTAGCAAGAATGTGCATAGTAAGTATCAAGAATGTGCATAGTCAAGTTACAAATGAATGTGGAATCTTGGGCAGAACTTTCTATAAGGTCTTACGCTGAAAAAGCAAGACTTGAGAACTGAATAAATTTGAGGAACAAAGTTTAAATCCCTGTTTATAAGGAAGCATAGACTTTTTACCTCATCTGCCGATCTTGACGGTGACTTTAAATTAGGGGAGAAAGGGATGGGTTGAAACTATTTGCCAGCAATAACATCTCAGTCTTATCCCAATGTAACGTCACATGGCTGCAATTCATCCAATGAAGTTCAGAGATCAACCATCCCTGACTGGTTTGTCAAAATGCAAGATTAATGTGTATAATCCTCACGTGAAATAAAACGAACACCAAAGCTTTTAATAACTTTAGCTAGCAGACATATATAGACTTAAACAAAATGGGTGCGAGTGCTGAAACTTGTATATTCCACATCCTAATATGGCTGTTTTTAGAGGTAGAAGGGTAGCATCCATGTAAAACGTTTGCTTACTAAAAATAACCTGAACCATTTTAATCCTTTTCCTTTTATTCTACCCACTCAAGTAGCTCGATCAAAATTGAGTTACCCACCATATCAGAAACGTCAGAAATATTGAGCAGTATGAAGTAAATAGAATTTCCATGCTCAAAATCTAGTCTGAAAATATCAATTATGTAAAGAAGAGCAGCAGTGGTGCCTAATCCAACTTTAAATCCCATCTAGCTTTCATCAAGGAGCATATGGAATTAAATCTTTCAGCAGTATTCCGCTAAGTTCATCTATTGTAATGTAAAAATTGCCTGGGCCCACCTTAAATGTTTCCCAAGCTCTCTCAAATGTGATAAATGTCTCATTATCAAACAATTCTCCAATGGTCAAACAGCCTTCTAGTTGAGCTATTGCCATATTTTGCATTGCTCTATTGAACTGCAGAAATCAAAAGAGGGGTTCCTCCATTGTATAAACCACTGTATTGTTGTACAGTCTTGGTCTCTTCCCCATTTTTCCTGCAATTAGGTATAGTGACATTGTGGTGTGATGTTTGGCAACAGTCACTTCATGAGTCCCTACCATCCCAGAGTCATTTGTCAATACAGTTCCTCTCCATCAGCAATCTGGCTCTAAATGCCAATTGAGACACAACTTAGGGGCCAATTATGAGGTTGGTCGGAATGCTTTCTGACCGAATTAGTCTCGGAGTGGTTTCTGACTGAGTCGGATTAGGGTAGCCTGACTGAGTGATTACGATGGTTCTGAATGCCTTTGGTCGGACTCTCATTGACTTAAATGAAAGCCTGTGTTCCAACTGAATACACAGGCTCCCATTGAAGAGAGGGGTGGCTGGGAAAAATTGTGCACCCTGTGGCAGGCACCCCTTGGCACCTCCCCCACTGTGCATGGTTGGAAAAGGGGGGTCCCTTGGGTACCCCCATGGGCCCCATTCGGAAGGCCCTGGGTGAAGGAGGGCCTGCTACGTGCCACCAAAGTCAGATTCCAACAGCCGATCTGTGTCGCAACAACCAATTCAGAAAGGCTGTCCAAATCCGACATCGTAAGCGCTCGGTCGAAAACACAGTACGTAGACCTGTACAAGTCAGCTCCGAACGACTCTGTTCCTCCAGATTCCATTCAAAACCGAGTCGGAAAGTCCGAATGCTTTCCTCCTATCATAATGATCGGTCGGAAAGCTTTCCGAAACGGTCGGAAAGACTTGTTCCAAATTGGATTCGGCCAACCCGAATCCCATTCACAGCCTTTCCGACTGATATCATAATTGTCCCCTAAGTGGAGTTGAATATCTGGAACCTACAGTTCTCTTTCCTTATATGTCATTTTGTTATGTTTTGTTCTATTATGTTATGTAGATTTGTAGAGCCCACTATCACCTGAGAGGTTATCCTGGAGTTGAGCACATATGAGTATAGTGAAACCTATGGCCTAGTGGGACTACATGAAAAGTATAAGTCTTCATCTTCTTGCGTAATTCAAGAAGTGAGAGTAGGCTCTTATGTGATGGGGCAGGTCATTCTATGCTTTAAGAGAGATGTAGGAGAAGGCTCGACCACTGTATGTGTGGGATGTGTGCATGTAGGAGTCTGAACTAGTGGACGTGTATGGAAGGTTTGTGAAAGCAGATACAATTGTTGAGGTATGCTGGGTCAATGTTATGTAGTGCCTTGAAAGTGTGGGTGAGGAGTTTGAAATGTGCTTGTTTGTGTATGGGGAGCCATTGTAGCGCCTACTGGTGTGGTGTGATGCGAGTGCAGTGTGGGAGGTTGAGAGTGATACTGGCTGCCGAGTTCTGAATGACCTGCAGCCTTCTGGTGAGTTTTTTGTTGATCCTGGCATAGAGGGTGTTTCAGTAGTCCAGCTTTCTTATGACCAGAGTGTGCATGATGATTTTCCAGGTGCTGAATGGGAGCCATTTGACAATCTTCCTCAGCAGCTTCAGGGTATGGAAGCATGAGACAAAAGCACCATTGAGACATATCGAGTTTGCTGTTGATGACGATCTCAAGGTTCTTAATACCTTGGTCCTCGCTTTGTTGGTCACCAAGTGAAGCTCCACGGTGAAAGTCTTAAAGATTACGCTCATTGAAGTGTGTTCAGAGCCACTCAGCTTCGCTTACGGACACATATTAGTTTCAGAATAATGTTCCTAAAGTCTTTAAATAATTTTATGGGCATGGCCCATGGGTAGCTATATTATCTAAACAGGTAAAGGCATCTGGGAATCAATACTAATTTTCTCCCCATAGAAATGGTAAGATTGCCCAAAATTGTAGATTTTTGGAGACCCGCCACTAATCTGATGGTACAAATTGTGTGCAATTTGTCTCTCATTCTTTCTAACTGCACCCACCCCAAGTTATCATAAAGTATGCTCTGTCTACCCAGTGCATCACCCTGGGTGGTCCCCATCTTTTCAGTCCAATTGATGCCCAAATGGTTATAACACTAACTTGCCTGGATTCATTTTTTAGTTCAGAGGAGCATCCATTTGTGGACTGGATTGACAGAACTACATTTACAGTTTCTTCTGGGCAAAGCATATAGGCCAGCAGGTAGTATGTGTTGTCCTAACTAGTGACTGCAAAAATATAAAGAATTTTATACTGGTGTAGATTTGCTATTTTAACTCCACAAACTTAGAATATATATATATATACATATATATATATATATATATATATATATATATATATATATATATATATATATATATATATATATCAAAGAAATCCCGACCGCCGAAGACTGCGGTCAAAGCCGGGCACGGACCTCCTTCTCCTCGTCAACTCCTCTCACTCCTCAATCAAGTAAGAGACGCCAAAACACCATAGAGTGTAGCAGTGCAGAAGATTTATTGCAGAATAACAGAGCAAGTGCTCTCCCTGACGCGTTTCGCTCCGCGAACGGAGCTTGGTCACATATATCATCGGGGTGGCTAAATGTAGAGTTAGGTTCTGTAAACAGATACTTACCAATGTACACTTACTTTTGCAATATTCTTATAGTCAACACTGAAGTTGTGATATTTTCGTATAACGATATTTAGCCTATAATATTCTGGTAGAAATCTACACCAGCAGAGTGTCTGTGTATTGCTAAACTAGGTGTTCCTTAGTGCCTGCTTTAAAAACTCAGTTCATCATTTCATTGTGGAGCTGTATTGTCACCGGTCCTATTAATTGGACGAATAATAAAGGAGACAGGGGCAACCGTGCTGAGAACCAAGGGGCATATTGGCAAGAACCTAGTTAAAGTTATCGCTGTTTTAGCAGCAGGAAACTGCCGCTAAAACGGTGACAATGGGCTTGATAATATGCGTTATAGAATTCAAATTGAAGCCCAGGTTAGCTGTGCAGGACATCTAACCTGTGCTTCTATTGGAATTCTATAAAACATATTAGCAAGCCCATTATCACTATTTTAGCGGCAGTTTCCTACCGCTAAAACGGCGATAATTTTAACGAGGTTCTTGCTAATATGCCCCCAAGTTATGTATTTATGCACATTGACAAATGTATTATTGATAATGGCTCAGGTCAATACATATGTTTAATACATAAATTGTTCCTTTGCTCACTTCAGCCATTCTTGCTCTAATCAGGATCGTTTTTTTTTTTTTTAAAGGCATGGTATTTGTCACACCTGTTGCACAGTTGACACTTCTTTAAATAACTTCTTACAGCCTGACTTCGTCACAAGTGTGACGGATTATAGCAAGTGACATGGAATATAATAACCTTGTAATAAATCATATTTGTGACAGAGTACCCGTCCTACAAACTTTAAATCAGACTCTGAGCTGCTTATTCTATTAGGCCATGCACAATAATTCTTAGGCCACGTCAAATAAATATTGTTTCGTGAAGCACCGGGGCCCTCTCTGCGTTTTTTATACCACTGTTATCTTTCTTAGGGGATTCTAGGAAATCCCTATAACAAATGGAGCTCTAATTTCTTCCACACCCGAAGCTAAGAACATTCCAGAAACAATGTATCGCAACTGACCCGCCTGCCCCCGGTTTGCTGAACTGGACACCGGAATAGTTTGAACATCCATGGCTGTGGTGTTTATTCAGTATCAGTGAGCTATCGCTCTTCAACATCTAAAGCATTCTCTACAGTTGAGTAATTTCTCTCCCGAGTGGCCTTGTCTTGACTGTTCAGAACCTAATGAGTTCCACACTCAAATTTCCTGCGAATAAATTGTACGTTCAGTTCTAATAAATTGAATTGACACTTCATGCGTTTCCTTCAAAGCATTTCAACACATGGGTTATATTTGCCCTTAACTTATTTGTTGCATTTTGTCAGCCATTTATAGCCAACTGTTGTGAACAGATTGTTACATGTGTTGTCCATTTAATTTTAAAAACCCACTAAATGTCTGTGTAGCAAAAGTGAACAATATTTTGGAGAAAAGAGATTCTTAGCCTTGTATCGAGTTTGGCGAATGCAGAACATTTGCCAAATAGCGGATTATTGCCCACATGCATCAAGCTTTTTTGCATTCGCAAACGGTGCGAATCGCAAAATTCGGCCGTTTGCGAATTCAAAAACCATTTTTGGGATGCATCATTTTTTTTTCATTTTTCGCAATTTAAGAAATCGCAAATTTTTAGGATTTCTTAAATTGCGATAGCATTTAAGAAATCGCAAATTTTGCGATTTCTTAAATGCTATGCATGATTATTTTTAATTTGCAAATTCGCAATTTGGAAGGGGAAAATTACCATGAAGTAAACCTTCATGGTAATTTGTGAAAAGTTTCAAAAATGCACAAAAGTGCATTTTTTAAACTTATATTTTACACACACACATGCCCTTGGGCCATGTGTGTGAGTAAAATGTACTTACGTGACATTTCAGGGGTGTAGGGGGGGGTCCTTTGGACCCCCCCTGCACCCTTGAAATTGCATTCTCATTTTGCGATTCCTTAATTGCGAATTCGCAAAATGAGAATGCCTTCCCATTGATTCCTATGGGCCTCTAGGGCCATAGGAATCAATGTAATGCAATTCCTTAATTGCGATTCGCAATTGAGGAATCGCAAATAAAGAAAATTAAGAAATTCCAAAAACTTTTGCGATTTCTTGATGCATAGGAATTTGCGATTCCTAAATTGCGATTCCTTAATTTTTGCAATTTAGGAATCTCAAATTCCTACAATGATGCATGTGGTTGTGGGGGTATGTCCCATCCTCTCTTTTCTCTAAATAGGGCAGATGGGACAGCCAGTTGTTCTGCATCTGCCAAACTCTAAAAGAATTCTGCTTAATTCAGAGACTCTGTCCCTCACCACCCCTTGTTGTAAATATAAACTCTAAAAGAAGGCCTTGCAAACAGTCTACCGGCCTGCAGCCTTCGCCTCCTTGGCAGTGCACCTTTGAGCCTATATAGAGTTCCCGGCATGCCTAGCAGGGATCTCTGTGCTGTGAACTGAGGGTTTGCCAAATGGTAGCCATGTTTAAAGCGCCTGCTAGGCAAACGGTTTTGTATTGCAAAAATCCACTTCGTAAGTGGAGTATGTTTTTCCATTAGAATCAAAATGATACAACGCCTAGGAAGTTTTCTCCTTGCAAGTAGGGGCCATCCTGTATACTCTCTCCCTGATGTTTGAAGGACACGGGCAGGAAAATGAGTGATGCTTGGCCTGCCTTCATAGTGCCAATATCGGCAACACTCCCCATCCCCTCCAACAGCAAAAATGTGGAGAAATAATCAGACAAGACACATTCTTAATGGAGAAAATTGCTGCAGGTTTATTTGCATAACAAACATGCCAACATGGTGGGTTATCTTGAAATGAATGAAATGAAATGATCTTTATTCGGATTATAATAAATCCATAAAAGTACATACAGAATGAAACATTAAAAATGCATTAAAAACATATAAAAAGATTAAAAACAACCCAATTGGGCATAAGCAGCATGTTGTATAAAGTGCATGATACAGTAGTATAAAACATTACACAGTTAGAAGATGCATCATGGATTTCTGTTTAGCCGATGCCAATAGTCATTGATTCCGTACGTATAATTAATCATCTGACCTAGTTCTATTGTAGAATTAAAGTGCATTATACGTACATAGACCAATTATGCATGTTCCATACTTGCCCTCGATTTCACACAGGCTTTTATGAAGCAGCTTGTATTGTATATAACATCATCAGTTGGTAACATTTGCAAAAATTTTAATGCCAATTTATGATCTCTCAAATTATATTTTCGAAATATCGGCATTAAATAGTGATGGATATACAGTTTGTAGTGGCCACAGAAAATAGAGTAATGCAATAAACTTTGTTTCCCTCCGGCAGAACAAGGACAATCAAGTTCTTCTAAATTTTTGTTATAGCCAAGTGGAAAACTCAATAGATTTACAATACTACCATCTCGGAACCTAAATAGAAGGCTCCGGTTCCATCTTGCTATTGGTTTCGACAAATATCTACAAGGGTTATAAGGTTTATTTATCTTATCATTTCCTGTCTCAGTTAGTGGAAGATATTTGATAATAGCAGGTTTCATTAACACAGTTCTCATACGTTCGTCTCTATATATTTCAAATAGTGCCCGTTTAACAATATTCTTGTGAGCAGGGACAATGGTATTTGGAGAGCTAAACAAAGAGCCGTGTCCCACGCTCAGCAGGCTGGTCTTGACTGCATTAAGCCAGGGTATGAGATGGGATTGTTCATGTAATAGACAATCTGTGATTATGCTTTGGGTCAAGGAAGCCGCTGGATTTGTCCATAATTTTATCCAAAAAAGCGTAGGCCTTGACCTAATGAAATCCGCTATATATGGCAACATAAGTTCTTGGTGACAAATGAAAGTTGGTGCGCATGAGGTGCCACCCAGCACCTTCCTGCAGAATCTATTTTCCTCCAACTGCAAAGGCAGACTATTGCAGTAGCCCCACACTTCTGCTCCATATGTCCCAGATGGCTGACATTGGGTACGGTAGATGTTTAACAGGGGCGTAATCACATCAGCCATTCTTGGTTGACGAAGGGACAAGATTGAGTTAATGGATTTACCAATCTTGTTTCTAGCGTGGGCAGTGTGATGCTGCCATGAGCCAGTATTGGAGAACAATAACCCTAAATAGGGGAAAGTGCTGGTGCATTTTAATTCATTATCACCACTTTTAATTGAAAGAATATTATATCTTTTTGGTCCACAGTTCATGATAAATGATTTTTTAAAATTGGTATTTAAACCTAAATCTGACATAAAAACAACAAACCCTGTAATTAATGAACGCAAAGCATTAGGAGTACGCCCCATTAATACTGCGTCTTCCGCATAAAGTAAAGTAGTAATGGGGGAACCATTAATAATTGGGACGTCCTTGGAATTCTTACACAGGGCAGGGCTCAAACCATTAATATACAAAATGAAAAGCAAGGGGGCGAGTACGCAGCCCTGTCGGACGCCTCTTCTGATAGAAATATCATCAGATAGTTCACCTTCGTTATTAATGCGTACTCTTGCCTTAAGGTCCCTATGTAGATATGAAAGAAAGTATACTAATGCATCATCTAAACCATAATCAAGCAATTGTGACCATAACTTAGAACGGTTGACAAAATCAAAAGCTGAACTCAAATCCATAAAACCTAAATAAAGTGGGGATTTCTTAACAATAATATATTTGGCCATGATCAGATTTAAGTTGAGACACTGCTCAACCGTGCCCACATGGCTTCTGAACCCCAGTTGGCTGCAATGAAGCACGTTATTATCATCAGCCCATTCCCTTATCCTCTTAAATAGTACCCTACCGAGGACTTTTAGTGTATTGTCAATCAGTGAAATCGGACGGTAGCAGGCCGGATCAGACCTGTCACCTTTCTTAAATATCGGTACGATGACACTGTTTGACCAAGATTCAGGGATGAGGCTGTCGGACAAATTATTGAATAGATTGCATAATAAAGGGCCCCAGAAATTGACTTCCGATTTAATCTGGTCAATAGATAGACCGTCAGGACCAGGGGCTTTATTACTGGCGCTCTCCAAGATTGCATCTTCCACCTCAGATATTGAGAAGTTCAATTGTTTAACCTTTTTTAATGAGGATACAGGATCTGTGATAGGGGCTGCTACAGTATAGATTTTGGAGAAATGCTCCACCCAGACCTCACCGTTTATATTACAGTTGATTGGTTGGATGTTTGAACCAAAGGACCTGAGTGATTTAACTTCTCTCCAAAACCCCGCAGTATCTTTTAGCGAGGCTGTCCTTGTGAGTGACTCCCAATGGTTAACCACTAAGGCCTCGGATCTTGTCCGCAGGGCAAGTTTATATTTAGTTCTTAATTCTCTAACTAGGTTAAAATCCCTAGGTTTAAGTTGTAAACCTGCCCTCAATTCCCTGTTAGCCTTTGAGCATGCAGAGTCAAACCAACGGGGGCTATGATCTGTATTGGGCCTAAAAGGTTTGGAAGATTCCCTTTTAATAGCCCCGCATAAATTACTGAATGCAGCAGTTAATGCTTCGCCATTACTATCAAGTGACAAGCATGTCTCTATTATCAAAGGATGCTTTTTAATTACCTTAGCCAGGATAGCTTTATTATCCACCCCTTTCCATATTAGTTTTAGCCTATCGGTAGACAGTACCAGATTCTTTGGCCCATTCTCAGTTCTCAAAGCAGCCTTTATGGGTTGAGGGTTGTCTAAATATATTCTAAGTGGGTAATGGTCACTATATGCAGAACAGATGACCTCAGCTTTTTGGATAACATCACACAGGGAAGAACAAAGAAATATATAATCTATCGTGGAAGCACAGCCTTGGCCTATGTAAGTAGGTGCAGATGTGTTTTCAGCATTAGTTCCAGCAATTTCCATAGAATTCACTAGGTTACGGGATGCTAATAAATTCTTAAGCTCTTCACCATTACGACATGGAACACTAGTGCGAAACATATGAGCATTAAAATCACCACCAATACAGATGCCGTCAAAAGACCCATACTTCCTCCCCTCCGCGATGTCATCAATAAAATTAAATAAAGCCAAAAAGTTTCCATTTGGGTGGTTAACAAAGTCATTATTATAAAAATTAATTATACATAAAATCATCCTGTTAATGTATTTCACAGCCATAAAACATTTGCCTGGTGTAGGGATCTGTTTGGTTTGTACCCCGGGTTTTATCTTAGACCAGATTGATAGCCCCCCACTGGGGCGTCCCATAGATGAAGCGGAGGCCTTTAAGTTATAACAGCAAAAGCCCTCCACTGTGGGGTTGGCTAAACACCAAGTCTCTTGAAGCAACAAGATGTCACAGTTGTTGTTGACCCACTCCAACCATTCTTTAATTTTCAATTTGGAGTTAAGACCCGCTATATTCCAACTTACAAGAGAGAGGACAGAATCCACATGATTATTAACCATAGTTTGGCCTCTTCCGGGAGTCCCTGCCAAGGAACGCAAGGTTTCCTGATTTCCAGTCATCAAAATTGGTGATGGAACAGCAGGGTCAGCTTCCTTTGTTGGAGAGGGTCAATCTAACATATCCAAACCTGACAAAGGTGCAAATCTATTGTATGTATTAAAAGGGGGGAGTACTGGCTGGAATTGCATAGCAGGTGGCTGAAAATACCTAGATGGCGGATGGAATTGCAAAAAAGGTGGTTGAAAATGCTTAGGGGGTTGTCTGTAGAAATAACCTAAAGGTAGCATAGTGGCAACCGTAGAAATGGCCGAACAATTGCCATTTATGTTGAGCAAATGCCTTACGATGCCTGGATTTTTAAAGTTAAGAACTATGCAATCTCCGTCCTTATCTTTAGGTAGTGGTCCGATCCAGGGCACCCTGCGGACCGATATGATTTCTCTTGATATGTCATATCCAACCCCTTTGTGTTTGGTCAGCCAATCTATGCACTTATTTCGTAGTTGTACCCATGTTTCCCCCTGATCCTCCCTCAGCACTGGTACTCCTGCCAGGACCAGGACAAACGGACATGCATCCGGTGGCAGGTGTAAAGGTCGGATGCGCCCTTCATGTTTACGAGGTTTATCAAAACCAACATAATCAGTACCTTTATTGTTATCCACAGCTGGAGTTACAGCTGTGATAGGTTGAGTAAAGCCGTCACCCTTACTAATAATATTTTTATTATTAGTTCCCAAGGGGGTGGCTTTCCTAGGTGCAGGTGTAGGGATAGTTTTAATAACTTCACTAGTTTTAGCACACTTAGCCCCTGTATTAGCAGATCGGGGTTGGGTAATAGATGGTATGTTAGAAGATGGTAGTGTTGTTCCCAGGTTATTCATGCCCTCATCCAATATAATACGGGTGTCCTGTGTTTTTAGTGACAAAGTGCTGCTTAAGGAATCAAGATCTTTTAGTAAACGATCAGCTCTGATTTGATCCAGGATAATAGACCCCTTCCTTTTGGCTACGTCATTTTTTACCAGATTGTCTAATCTGTCCAGTCTTTTAAAAACGTTATTAAACTGGTTGATCATAAGTTTTTCCAAACGGTTAAAAATTGTGTCCACTATAGTATCTATAAGGTTCCCATTTTGTTTAGATAGATTGAAATTATCACCCATTAATGTTGTTTGGGTCCATATAGTATTACCATTGTCACTGGGCTGAATGATGGGTGAAGGGGAAACGCTATCTGTATCAACTGGGTCTTTGCCTTCCATAGGAACAAATACCGCCCCCATAGATTTTTGTTTATTCCACAGGTTTTGGGGGGTGGGCTGACTTTTATTCAATAAAGGTTGTTTCCTTTTATTGGTACATTGTTTGATAGTGCCTCTTTTTCTTTTTTCCCCTCCCAATTTATTATTACCAGAGTCTGAAATATCCAAAGTAATAACATCACCCTGGGGAACAGTTGTGTGGATTTGGATAGTTTCTACTTGTGTCGGTACCAACGATGTTGATAAGGGTATCGACTGTAGGCTAACAGCAGCAGTTGTTGAAGGTGCCGAATCTGTAGCTATGTAGATAACAGTATTTTCATCTTCCACAACAATAGGCACATTAACAGACGGTTGTAAAGACTTAACTACAGTAACCTCGGGGATGATGTGTGTATTCCCGTTTACACAGTTAGTAGCACTCGGTATGTTGTTAGTGGCAAAAGAACCCATGGAGAACCTCCTCTCAGTCTCTACTATTTCATTAAAAGCAGTATCAATCAAAGTTTCAAAAGATGTAAGTAGAGAGACGGAGGTATCAGCCCCCTGGGATAATATGTCAATTTGAGTAGTGGTATCAGTAAAATCACCCATGTTAATACGTACTTTCAAGCAAATCTTAGGGGGGTGGCCCGCCCGACCACAGTCGACCACGGACGGCCACAGACGGCCCGCCCTCTGCCCGGGCTCCGCCCGGCGACGTCCGCGCGCGTCCGCGACGCGGAGGGCGAGGCTCCGCTTTGTAGCGCCTCCGGGCGCGGGAACAGCGGTGGCAGGAAGTCCGCGCTAAGCCCACTGGGAGCTGTAGTCTCTAGCCGCTCCTGGGTGTTGATGGCGGCGAGACTCACAGCGTAGGCAACCCAGGGACCCAGGGACTGAGGCAGAGTGCTGGCGTGACCACAGGTAAGCGAGAGCGCTGCTCAAAACCCCCGCTCCACCGAGGGCGAGGCTCCGCTTTGTAGCGCCTCCGGGCGCGGGAACAGCGGTGGCAGGAAGTCCGCGCTAAGCCCACTGGGAGCTGTAGTCTCTAGCCGCTCCTGGGTGTTGATGGCGGCGAGACTCACAGCGTAGGCAACCCAGGGACCCAGGGACTGAGGCAGAGTGCTGGCGTGACCACAGGTAAGCGAGAGCGCTGCTCAAAACCCCCGCTCCACCGAGGGCGAGGCTCCGCTTTGTAGCGCCTCCGGGCGCGGGAACAGCGGTGGCAGGAAGTCCGCGCTAAGCCCACTGGGAGCTGTAGTCTCTAGCCGCTCCTGGGTGTTGATGGCGGCGAGACTCACAGCGTAGGCAACCCAGGGACCCAGGGACTGAGGCAGAGTGCTGGCGTGACCACAGGTAAGCGAGAGCGCTGCTCAAAACCCCCGCTCCACCGAGGGCGAGGCTCCGCTTTGTAGCGCCTCCGGGCGCGGGAACAGCGGTGGCAGGAAGTCCGCGCTAAGCCCACTGGGAGCTGTAGTCTCTAGCCGCTCCTGGGTGTTGATGGCGGCGAGACTCACAGCGTAGGCAACCCAGGGACCCAGGGACTGAGGCAGAGTGCTGGCGTGACCACAGGTAAGCGAGAGCGCTGCTCAAAACCCCCGCTCCACCGAGGGCGAGGCTCCGCTTTGTAGCGCCTCCGGGCGCGGGAACAGCGGTGGCAGGAAGTCCGCGCTAAGCCCACTGGGAGCTGTAGTCTCTAGCCGCTCCTGGGTGTTGATGGCGGCGAGACTCACAGCGTAGGCAACCCAGGGACCCAGGGACTGAGGCAGAGTGCTGGCGTGACCACAGGTAAGCGAGAGCGCTGCTCAAAACCCCCGCTCCACCGAGGGCGAGGCTCCGCTTTGTAGCGCCTCCGGGCGCGGGAACAGCGGTGGCAGGAAGTCCGCGCTAAGCCCACTGGGAGCTGTAGTCTCTAGCCGCTCCTGGGTGTTGATGGCGGCGAGACTCACAGCGTAGGCAACCCAGGGACCCAGGGACTGAGGCAGAGTGCTGGCGTGACCACAGGTAAGCGAGAGCGCTGCTCAAAACCCCCGCTCCACCGAGGGCGAGGCTCCGCTTTGTAGCGCCTCCGGGCGCGGGAACAGCGGTGGCAGGAAGTCCGCGCTAAGCCCACTGGGAGCTGTAGTCTCTAGCCGCTCCTGGGTGTTGATGGCGGCGAGACTCACAGCGTAGGCAACCCAGGGACCCAGGGACTGAGGCAGAGTGCTGGCGTGACCACAGGTAAGCGAGAGCGCTGCTCAAAACCCCCGCTCCACCGAGGGCGAGGCTCCGCTTTGTAGCGCCTCCGGGCGCGGGAACAGCGGTGGCAGGAAGTCCGCGCTAAGCCCACTGGGAGCTGTAGTCTCTAGCCGCTCCTGGGTGTTGATGGCGGCGAGACTCACAGCGTAGGCAACCCAGGGACCCAGGGACTGAGGCAGAGTGCTGGCGTGACCACAGGTAAGCGAGAGCGCTGCTCAAAACCCCCGCTCCACCGAGGGCGAGGCTCCGCTTTGTAGCGCCTCCGGGCGCGGGAACAGCGGTGGCAGGAAGTCCGCGCTAAGCCCACTGGGAGCTGTAGTCTCTAGCCGCTCCTGGGTGTTGATGGCGGCGAGACTCACAGCGTAGGCAACCCAGGGACCCAGGGACTGAGGCAGAGTGCTGGCGTGACCACAGGTAAGCGAGAGCGCTGCTCAAAACCCCCGCTCCACCGAGGGCGAGGCTCCGCTTTGTAGCGCCTCCGGGCGCGGGAACAGCGGTGGCAGGAAGTCCGCGCTAAGCCCACTGGGAGCTGTAGTCTCTAGCCGCTCCTGGGTGTTGATGGCGGCGAGACTCACAGCGTAGGCAACCCAGGGACCCAGGGACTGAGGCAGAGTGCTGGCGTGACCACAGGTAAGCGAGAGCGCTGCTCAAAACCCCCGCTCCACCGAGGGCGAGGCTCCGCTTTGTAGCGCCTCCGGGCGCGGGAACAGCGGTGGCAGGAAGTCCGCGCTAAGCCCACTGGGAGCTGTAGTCTCTAGCCGCTCCTGGGTGTTGATGGCGGCGAGACTCACAGCGTAGGCAACCCAGGGACCCAGGGACTGAGGCAGAGTGCTGGCGTGACCACAGGTAAGCGAGAGCGCTGCTCAAAACCCCCGCTCCACCGAGGGCGAGGCTCCGCTTTGTAGCGCCTCCGGGCGCGGGAACAGCGGTGGCAGGAAGTCCGCGCTAAGCCCACTGGGAGCTGTAGTCTCTAGCCGCTCCTGGGTGTTGATGGCGGCGAGACTCACAGCGTAGGCAACCCAGGGACCCAGGGACTGAGGCAGAGTGCTGGCGTGACCACAGGTAAGCGAGAGCGCTGCTCAAAACCCCCGCTCCACCGAGGGCGAGGCTCCGCTTTGTAGCGCCTCCGGGCGCGGGAACAGCGGTGGCAGGAAGTCCGCGCTAAGCCCACTGGGAGCTGTAGTCTCTAGCCGCTCCTGGGTGTTGATGGCGGCGAGACTCACAGCGTAGGCAACCCAGGGACCCAGGGACTGAGGCAGAGTGCTGGCGTGACCACAGGTAAGCGAGAGCGCTGCTCAAAACCCCCGCTCCACCGAGGGCGAGGCTCCGCTTTGTAGCGCCTCCGGGCGCGGGAACAGCGGTGGCAGGAAGTCCGCGCTAAGCCCACTGGGAGCTGTAGTCTCTAGCCGCTCCTGGGTGTTGATGGCGGCGAGACTCACAGCGTAGGCAACCCAGGGACCCAGGGACTGAGGCAGAGTGCTGGCGTGACCACAGGTAAGCGAGAGCGCTGCTCAAAACCCCCGCTCCACCGAGGGCGAGGCTCCGCTTTGTAGCGCCTCCGGGCGCGGGAACAGCGGTGGCAGGAAGTCCGCGCTAAGCCCACTGGGAGCTGTAGTCTCTAGCCGCTCCTGGGTGTTGATGGCGGCGAGACTCACAGCGTAGGCAACCCAGGGACCCAGGGACTGAGGCAGAGTGCTGGCGTGACCACAGGTAAGCGAGAGCGCTGCTCAAAACCCCCGCTCCACCGAGGGCGAGGCTCCGCTTTGTAGCGCCTCCGGGCGCGGGAACAGCGGTGGCAGGAAGTCCGCGCTAAGCCCACTGGGAGCTGTAGTCTCTAGCCGCTCCTGGGTGTTGATGGCGGCGAGACTCACAGCGTAGGCAACCCAGGGACCCAGGGACTGAGGCAGAGTGCTGGCGTGACCACAGGTAAGCGAGAGCGCTGCTCAAAACCCCCGCTCCACCGAGGGCGAGGCTCCGCTTTGTAGCGCCTCCGGGCGTGGGAACAGCGGTGGCAGGAAGTCCGCGCTAAGCCCACTGGGAGCTGTAGTCTCTAGCCGCTCCTGGGTGTTGATGGCGGCGAGACTCACAGCGTAGGCAACCCAGGGACCCAGGGACTGAGGCAGAGTGCTGGCGTGACCACAGGTAAGCGAGAGCGCTGCTCAAAACCCCCGCTCCACCGAGGGCGAGGCTCCGCTTTGTAGCGCCTCCGGGCGCGGGAACAGCGGTGGCAGGAAGTCCGCGCTAAGCCCACTGGGAGCTGTAGTCTCTAGCCGCTCCTGGGTGTTGATGGCGGCGAGACTCACAGCGTAGGCAACCCAGGGACCCAGGGACTGAGGCAGAGTGCTGGCGTGACCACAGGTAAGCGAGAGCGCTGCTCAAAACCCCCGCTCCACCGAGGGCGAGGCTCCGCTTTGTAGCGCCTCCGGGCGCGGGAACAGCGGTGGCAGGAAGTCCGCGCTAAGCCCACTGGGAGCTGTAGTCTCTAGCCGCTCCTGGGTGTTGATGGCGGCGAGACTCACAGCGTAGGCAACCCAGGGACCCAGGGACTGAGGCAGAGTGCTGGCGTGACCACAGGTAAGCGAGAGCGCTGCTCAAAACCCCCGGGGTTATCTTACGAGCAATCCCAGGGCAGGCAGCCCCTCACCGCCTGCCCGCCTGATGAGCCAAATTACATCGTGGCCAATCCAATCGGTGTTTGTCAGATTTGGGGGAGGGGCGACCCCTCCCACCGGTGGACCACCAGTCCACTCCCTTGCTCATGCCCCAGAGGGGGGCCGAGCCTTCCAGGCAACCCCCGGTTGCTCAGGTCCACAACCGCCCGTAGGGCTAACGGGGCGGCGTCGCCTTGGCCTCCCTTCAAAAGCCTGAGAAGACCGTCACTGTGAGTAGGCACCCTGATGTGGATTGATCGCCAGGTCAGAGATCACTGGTGGAGACAGCACAAGCTCTTCCACTGTAAACAGAGCGCTTACCTTCCTCTAAACAGAGCATGGGATCAGCGAGTTTTGTGTGCAGAGCCCCAAAGATACCAAACTTTAAAGAAGACCTGAGCCCTATTCTTCTTTGGCTAATCTTAATGTGACAGAAATTTGTGTTTTTGAAATGTGCAGAGAATGCAAAAAAAGTGCAGTTAATCTAAACATAAACAACAATGCTAAAGGATTCATCTGGAATTAAAATAATTGAGGCCCTTCATACTGCAAGCATTTGAGGCGCAATGTAATGGCTCAAATACTTATGGAGAGGCAGTGGAATGAGAGGCATGGTAGTAAGATCTAATAGGTTAAAGAAAGGAGAAGATCGAATCTTGAGAATGTGGTGGACCCAGAATCTCAGATGGGGGTAATCCTGGTGGACCATGCTGAGAAATGCTGACATATGTCCTTAAAACCAGATTCGCAGCCTGTCTAATGCCTCCTATTAGTAACAGCATCAGATGATACTGCAACTTGCCTTTTCTGTCCTCTAGAAGGAACACTTTGTGCAATCCGTCCAAAACTTTGCTATGATATCCTAGGATTCACCATTACATCCAAGTGGGACTTCTCCAGTTCTTGGGAACTCGTGTTTTTCTCAATGCAGGCCCAGGATGATGGCATTTCTGAATGTGACTCTGGATCGCTGCACTCATTGTCTGTTGCTTGGTAACATCCCCGGGTAACAGCGTCTGGACATGCCTATGCCCTGGATGAATGGGTAGCATCTGATTTTGCACCCTTTCCTGATGATGTCCAGGGCCAGATATGTCTTAGCGCCATGATGAGGGAAACGTGCTATTTGGTCTTGCACAGGTACAGATGCTTGTTCCCTCAGCTGGCACAATTAGAAATGATATGTCTTTGGAGGGTACTGGGCTGAAACCCTTTGCAGCAGCTCTTCTACAGTTACATCTGTCGTTGACTGACCCTGGTAGCTCCCAGAACCTGGGCAGCTACTTTCAGTTGTCAAAGGAGAAGTTGGACAGAAATTTAAACCACAATGCCATGGCAGAGAGCAATTCTGAAAATCTTCACCTTTTTGAAGAGCCAGGACCAACTTCTGAAACTGTTTCACCGGGCTCTGCAAGAAATATGTGCTTTAAGGTTTTGTCCTCAAAGTAAGGCTAATTATAGTTTCGACTGTCTTTCAGAATTCATCTGCTTTCTATTCAAATGGTTCTATGATGGTGCCACCCACCACTAGATACCACACCTTACCAATGGTGACCACTACCAATCAATCTTTATTTCGATCAATTAAGATCATAAAAGACAATTTACAATAAAAGGCACTTTTCCCTCCTTTGGTGACCACTACATTTACCCAGCTGTGTGATGGAACACGTGCTCTGCCCCTTCCAAGCCATAACGTTTTTAAGGGCCTCATTAATCAGTACTTTGGGGTAACTCAGAGAGAAGGCTCATGTCAGTTAAGAATAGGACCAAAGCATGCCTTAAATCATTAACAGAGTGTCTGCATTATGTGGTTGCAGCATGCAGACACTGGTCCTCAGACTTGCCCGTCTCATTAAGTGACTCCCCTGCTGCTGCACATCTATACAGCCTGGAGGAGACTGTGGAAAAATGTTTAAGGTCCCGCCCCCTTTGTTTCTGAAACAAACCTCTGCAGTGCCACAGCACGTGACACCACCAATATGACATCACCTGACTTCTACTCCTGCCAAGTTGACTGCAGAAGCAAGGAAGATGTCAGTGAAGAAAGAGAAAGCACAAGTACATGACTTGGAGAGCCAAGGAACATGTCTCCAGAGGGGACAGGTAGAAAATTGCTTGGATTCTAGGCCCTTTCATGATCTGACCAGAGACACAAAGGATTAGAAGTATAGGAGGCAGGATGCTTTTCACTTGGTAGAGGTGGTGGTATTGGTGGATGTAGTAGAGGCTAGGGAAATAAAATGTAGCAAGATCGTTTAATGCCTCTTTAGGGTGAAAATTGTCTTGGTGTTCAGTCTGTTTGGTATTTTTGTTGACACGAAATAAACAATTTAAAGTTCTTTCAACCCATTTGGCCACACAATAAGCACTAGGAATCGGTAAATAAAGTTAAGTGGGTTTATTACAAGTTAATAACCATTCCAGTAAACGCAAAAATTAAGAACATGTTATAAACGTAAAGAAGTACGACGAGCAAATTAAGGCGTCAAAGCATGTTCCGACTCAATAGCATAAAGCATACAATAATGACAGCCTGAACAATATAGATGCCTAGAATTTGGAAATGGTGCTCTTTTAAGAAACTCCACTCCTCCTTCATAAACATGAATGGGTCTCTAAATCTACATTATAATCGGGTTATAAGGAAAAGTCTCAAGAATACACAAAAATGGGAAGGTGTCAGCATAGTGAAGATTTCAGTAGAAATCTAAAGGTAACAGGTGTTTAGCATGAAGCCACACTTACATGTAGAAGAGGAGCAACAAGGTCTGCACCTCTCAAAATCCAAATTGATTTGCCTAGACTCCAACAGTACCTACATTATTTAAAACGCACAAATACTTCGCATTATCCATATATCTCTCTCCAACTCTCCAGGGCCCAATGGTGTTAAACTTCACATTATGCAATGGCAACATCTCCAGACTTTCCTATCTTACAGAACCTGGATAGCCACGATATCCCTTTGTTCCTGATACACAATGACTAGGAGGCTTCTTCTGCTCATTAAATTGTCCCATCCATGCCAAGATTTCTCTTCTCAAGCCTCACTAGCACTAATACACAATACTCCTTTCTCTAGCTATAAAATAATGAAAACGCACCTGCAAAGGAAAGGAACACAGAGCAAGGAAAAAATACATTTCAAAATTAAGGCCTTTAGTTAAGCTAACTTTAGTTATGCATTTTCAATATACCCTTCAAATATATGACTACAGATTACCATATACCTTCAAAATAACTGCCACATGAATAATGCGTTCATTGTTACGTTTGCAATATGTTTCAAGTAAATACAAAAAGACTTGAGACATAAGTATAAATATGAATTAGAACTACATGATTTCATGCTTAAACTAAATATTAATGGGCACACGTTCTTGGGTTTCTAGTTTTGTACAGTGAATACACTTCAGGACTACATTTGAATGCTTCATACCATGTTAGGCACACAGAGTATATGTAAAAACAGTATTTCTGTGATGTGCAAGCGTGGAGCACAAATTACAAGGCTCCATTTCCCAAAAGTGAGAAAAAGACCAATTCAGAACAGACAATAGCTCCACTTTGACGCCGTTCACTGTTTCCAATGATTCACTGTGGCATTCTTTTAACAGCTTTTGCACAGTTACTTCAGCACTCTATTCTAGATATAATGGAAGCGGCATTACAGGATATGATGTGGAACATCAAGGTCCAAGGGAGCATGAGGGGACACCATTAAGGAATATCCTGATCTGCACTTATTATTATTATCTTTCGCACTTGATTGTGAATTTTGCACCAAAAGGAAAAGTGGTCAAGTCACTGTTAGATAAAATCTTAATTGTAGATGTTACAGTATGAGGAGGGGTTGAGTAATTATTATAAGCTTGTTGTCTTTTTCTTCTAGTTTGAGTAAATGTTATCTTGTCACAACTGAACTTTATAGTTGGTGTTATGAAAGAGGCAGGGTAAGACAATAGGCAACAATGTGGTACAAGAGAATATGGGGAGATACTACTGTCCAGGAGAGTTTTCCCCTTTTCATGTTTCTCTGTTAGGCTACCCTTGCACTTTTAGCACATCTTGCCCTCCCACAGTTGCACTACATATCCGGTTATATGAACAGGTCATTGCCAGATAAAATGTTAATTGCAGATATCACAGGATGAGAGGGGTTGAGTAAATCATTTTAGGTTGATGTCTTCTTGTTCTTCTATTTTTGTTTTTAGCCAATTGTATCTTGCAGCACCAGTACTTTATCTCTGGCATTATGGAAGAAGCAGAGGCAACAATGTGGGAAGTTGAGTAAATGTTTTTTTAGCTTGATGTCTTCTTCCAATTTTAGAAAATGTTAGCTTGTCACACCTGCACAATATATCTGGTTTTATGGAAGAGGTATTGCAAGACAGAATGAGATGCAATGTGAACAAGATGACACAGGATGATAATACTCTCCTGAACGAGGTTATTGTTTAATTCTTTGTGAACCTTTTCAATGCATTTTTTTGTGATGTGTAATTTATAGTTTTAAAAAACCAAAATAAACTTGACTTGACTTGAGACCATTTTTCAAATGGTACCTTGCACAAAAATTGACTGCAGCAGAAAAATCACACATTTTATCTGTGCAATTGGTATATAAACATAATAAGCATGATTCACAAACTGTCTCATTGACAAAACGTACTGTGGCCCCAAAGGGCCTAATTATGAGTCTAGCGGTCCGAGAACCGCCCAATTACAACTTTGGTGATGAGGCCGCCATTGCACCTCCACAACCGCCAAACCCTGGTGGTGGTGCGTCAGTCAGAGGCTCAGCAATATGCTGGTGGTGCCGTTTCAACGCCGCCATGCATATCATGAGTTTCCAGACTGCCAGCTGTATCATGGAGATCTTTACTCCATGTAAAGACTGGCGGTCCTTAAACAAAGGGGGGCCTACAGGTCCCCCTGTTGACCATTGTGCATGGGGATGCATGTTGGGGGCGCAACATGGGCCCCCCTGTGAGAATGTACCCCAGTTCCTGCACGGCATGGACTTTACAGTCCACGCCGTGCAGAAATTGTTTTTAGAGTTCCCATTGCAGTGCCCATTTTCAGAGGCACTTCCGTGGGACTATCAAAAAAGCCCACCAGACACGAAGAAACTTGTAATGTGGACACGGGTTTGATCAAAATCATAATCAGGCAGACCCTCCAGGATTTCGCGATTTCGCGGTTTGTCGCGAAACCGGCACTTTTCTAAAAATGCCGCGATTTTTACAAAAGTGCCCGTGAAATTGGCACTTTTGTAAAAACTCGGCGATTTTCACAAAAGTGCCCGCGATTTCATGCTACTGTTTTAGCATGAAATGCACCCTCACGTTAAAAATGAAAAGTGCTGAAATCGGCATTTCATGTAATAATGAGTAATTTTGCATTTTTGGGGGCATTTTCACAATATTTGCACAAAGGAAATTTAAAATAGTCTCATTTTGGGGGTTTGCATTGTTGGCATATGTTGCCTCACATCCTGACCCAGAGAACTGTTTTCATAAAGCCATTGTCACTTATGGGAATAACACTGGGCTTGGATTCCAACTGCAAAACCCGCAACCTAATGTGGCACCCGCACTTTGTCTAGGCCGCTCACAATGGACTGGCGTGGGCCAAAGGCAGGCAGAAACGTGCGTGCCCACAAGCAGACGAGGCATCAGCTGAGGGAGCCGTCAAGACACTAATGCAGGCCACTTGTAGTTTAAGACTCTGATAGCACCTCTTCCGCGATGCATTTTAGTTTTACTGACCGGTTGGGTGACGTGCGCTTGCACTGTCAGTCAAGGGCTTTGGAATTCCTTAATTTAGCTAGCGTCACACAGTTCAATAGCTGCTTCAGCGCGCTTACAAAATACACCATCTGAAGAGAAGAGAACTGCAGATGAATTGTGCAAAGAAGATGATTACTTGAAAAGCGGCGGTATTCTACATCAACCAGCACCCATTAGAACCCAGACTGTGAACAAAAGGCTGACTCAGGCCTCGCTGCTCATAAAACACGCCCGCAGTGCCCTCTGCAGCTGCACTGTGGCTTTTGTGTGACACTGGGATGCCCTGCTGAAAAAAACCCAAACTAGAATGCACTGTCTTCAGCTGCATAAAGGCGCACCGTGTTCCTCTGGTTTTTAAGAATTCATGTTGATTATTCTAAGTAGATGGGATCAGTATGTGTTCCTAATTCATGAACTGTTTTCATATGTTCACATAAATAGATCAATTTCTGTACTCTGGCCCTGATTCACAAAAGTAATATGAGACAAAATCCTAACTTTACTAAAGCAAATGGAGGATTGCCTTTCCTAGGGATAACAGCCTTCACCTGTGGGCTGCTTCCTCTGTTCCATATTCCAGGCTGCCTATTTCAAAGTGGAGTACTCTGCTAAAACAGTTTCCATTGATTTAAGGCTGAAAATGAATGAGTAAAATAAAGTGCCGCAAAAATGCTGCTAAATTTCCATATTTGTGCCTCCAAATTTGCTAATCCATGCCGCTATATCCTGGGGGTCTGATCAGGCCCAAAATGTCACTAGAAAAGCCTTAGTTTATTGTAAAAATCCTGTTTGCTGATCACAGAATCTGAAGTTGTACATTTGTTTGACCAAATAATCAATTTGAGATTAGGGTAAAATCATACATATAGTAGATTTTTCTCAGTCAAAAGATATGGGCTAAATGAGAGATTAGGAGGAGTACTTGTACCAAAGGCTTCAGACACCCACAGACTACAAGTATTAACAAATATATTTCAAGTCTAATATCACCCAAAAACACAAGGGCTGCAGCTGTAGTACAACTCTACATGGACTGTGGTGCTCTCCAGACATTCCTATTTACCTGGAGATTTTTCCAGGCTGGACGTGGTTGCTGCTCTGGTGGGGGGTCTGGAGTTAGAGCTGCCGGCCTGGGAGTACTCTTCTGCTCTCTGACACCCCTCCACTTGGATTTGAAGGCATTCTTTTTGGATACTGTATTTGGGAGGGAGAGCTGAAACAGAGAGGACACCATAGTATTGTGAGGGTAGCTTGTATTTGCAGGTGGTAGAGTCTCATGGTGAAGTAAGGGATTCAGAGTTAAAGAGCCCTGGACCAATATCGCGCCACTGTTAGGCTGTACTATCTGGCCTCCCCAATTAAATAAGGCAGCCTATTCTTCAGGGGCAATTTCTTTATGTCCTATTTTATTTGGCTATTTAAAGCACTGTAAAATTAACATTTTGTGCATCGCAATGTTACATTTTATTTTCCCTTCAGGATTGCCGTCATCCTGTGTTCTATATGTTGTCTCTGTGAGCTGTGTCCCTTTTTGTGTCCTAGAAGCTTCATTGGCTTTCTGAGTTTGCATAATTACATTAGTTCTGATTATCTTGTTAGCTGTTCTCGTGTGATTGGATTATCCTTCTGCTACCCTTCCTTGTCCTCCGTGACGGTTTTGTATGTCTCTGCCTTTTACCTCCATCACGATAGGCGATACAATGTATGGCTTTGTTTATTCTTGTTACTAACTGGAAAAGTGGCTACTGAATGAGATCGGCCATACATCAGTGCAAGAAAACCTGGAAAAGAAAATAACTGTTGTGTACTGCACCCGAGAACAAAAGGTGGGAATAATAGTGTTAAAGGATCAGAAAGTATATAGAACACTCCATTATTCCACCAGGTATATGGGCTTCACCACCTGGAATATATTTTCAGTTTTATTGGAGAAAAAAATAAAACTTGGAAAACAATGTTTAAAGAAAAAATGCAGAAAATAAAGTGTTTAAAAAGAGTCACTAACACGAGCTGAAAAGTTGCCAGCTATAATGCATCTTGTCTTCATGTTACAAAAGGAACATCATATAAATTGTATCTAAGAAAAGAACGTAAGATGTAATGCTTAAATAAGTGGTTCTTAACCAGTGGTCCGAGGACCCCTGGTAGTCGACAAGGCCTACTCAGAGCGTCCATGGCTGTGTAAGACAATTAAAACATTTTAAAACTGTTACATTAAAATGAAAATGAAGAAGCAACATTGAAAATGTGAAACCTTTTTCTATATTTGATTGTGAATTAAACAAAGCATTTTAATATCTGAGCATTTGTTTGGTGTATACTTGGTTTGTTATATTTTGTGTATTGTTTTAAATCTCAATTCATAGATTCGGCCATAGGTCCCCAGCATCCAATAATTACTCAGTGGAGGTCCCCTGATTTCGGTAATGATTTAGTAGAGGTCACAGAAGTCAAAAGGTTACGAACTGCTGGCATAGAAAATCTAAAAAAAATTCTATAGACACGTATACCATTATCTTTGCTGTTTCTAAATGTTGTAAATAATAGGTGGAACTACTGCCAAATGTATTCCTACACAAATGATGTGTTACTCCTGACAATAAATGTTGAATTTTATCCAATTCAATGATACTCTTTTTATTATCCTCAGAAAAAGTGAACCATGTCTGAATACAAACCTTCAACCTGTAGTTCACACACTGATACTGTAGCTGCAACATGGATCCACTGAGCTGTCTTACCATGGTAGGAATACATAGGTCCATACAACAGACACACTAACTAGTCGGCATTCCAACATGTGACCTGCAGGTTCGGCATAGAACTCTTTAGGAAGTTATGTTATATTTATTTGTAGAGCACACTAATGCTAAACTTAATAATGCTGAGGAAGTATCTTAATAAACCTAAACTAAAAAAGAGAAAAGTTACTGGTTAAAAAGACAAGATTTAATAGCTTTCCTAAACATAACTGGATTATATTCGGTCTGAATTGGATCTGGAAGTGCATTCATCCCCTAAAATATATGACAAAAATGTCAATCTCTAACCTGCCTAACACACACACATCATTAACTAAACTGCATTAATCCCTTGAGCTATTTTACCGGAAAGGAAAACAGAGATGGGCTCATCCAAGATCTCTGCAGCAGATGCAGTAAGCTTCCTTTTCCAGAGTCCACTTAGCTATCTGAGCAGAAGGTATATTTTGGCAGCTGACACAACTAGTAAAAGAGCTCAGTGAATTAATGTCTCTGCCACAGAATCTGTGGAAAATATTAAATATCCGGCTGCACCAACTACGATGATATCTGTTTTGGATCCACGTGAAAATATAGAACAAAAAAGTATGATCTTTAAAACAAAGACCAAACAAGCATTGAAAATGCAATAGGTCTCGCCTTTTATTAAGTTAAAGCCATTTACTTTGCTATACAATACCATTAGGAAAGCAAATTGCTTTGACTTAATCAAAGGCGAGACCTATTGCATTTTCAATGCTTGTTGAATCTTACTCTCCATATTTGCAACACCACAGTGGTGGAGAGCAATACCTTCACATTTAAACAGCGCACTCCTGGTTGCCATGCAGTAAACTCCAACCAGGCACGCACCAAGAGAACACACGCAAAAGCCATCTCATAAGAACACGAGCACGCCAGCCATGTCGCGCTCGTGTTATATGTCCTGAGTGTGTGATGCTTGTATGAACTTTAGATTGTGATTTGTGCCACGAGTGAGTGATTATTCAGGTGTAACCTCTTACCTATATCTAAGGTTCCCAGTTTTACATTTTTACTGATTTTTACAGATGAGTACAGACAGAAGAAAGCGTATTTCCTGTGTGTATTTCTTTTTAAAAGCTAAAAAATATAGATTATCAGGCTTCTTTTGAAGAATTCTCCATAGCTGGCATACAAAAGCACTCCCTCTCCCCCCCCCAATGCATGCATTAAACAAGAGTCCCTGCAACAATTAAACTCAGGAGACTTGCTTTGATTTTCTGCAGTGTGCATGTTTATTAAAAGGTTCACAGGTCAATTACTTCATTGACCTCCAGTTCTTTATTTAACGTCCAAATTATTATTACACCACAGCATTAAGAAAACTCACACTTATATACATATAATTCTTTTACCGCCCATTCTCCAATGGGCATTTGGTTTAACTTTGGGTTGCGCCAGCAGGCCACAACCAAGATAGCCTGCTCTCTTTAAGTTAACCCCCTTCCGGTCAACCGAACAGCAGGTGGATAATGAGCCACCTCTTGTGGCAACCAGCGGCTCCCGGGGTAGGGCTGGAGAAGCCGAGGCCACCAGCAGGTCAGCCCCAACTCTCCCGCCAGCCCGGAGTCCATGATGATTTAGAGAAAAAGCTGTTCAGAGGTAAAACTGTCACTGGACAAGAAGTTCCCGTGGTATTCTTGTCCGGACCCCGCTAAAAAACCTTGCCTGAAGACCTATATTTCTAGGGAATGGGTGGGTGGGTGCCTTCTTCTGGAGACGTCCGACTCCCAGGTGGTCAGTGGACGGAAAGGAGGGTCCCAAGATGGACGCAGGCTTTTAAGCCTCGCGCCCCACTACCACTTCCGGGGCGTGAATAAGCCCTACTGGCATTGGTCCTTGGCCTGCATTCACTTCCGGGTCTAATGCCCCGGAAGTGACTCACTGACGGGGTCGGCCCTTTGAATGCCACTAACGACGCCGCTCCCCTAAGGGGGCGGCGCCTTGCATAGCTGGCATACAAAAGCACTCCCTCTCCCCCCCCAATGCATGCATTAAACAAGAGTCCCTGCAACAATTAAACTCAGGAGACTTGCTTTGATTTTCTGCAGTGTGCATGTTTATTAAAAGGTTCACAGGTCAATTACTTCATTGACCTCCAGTTCTTTATTTAACGTCCAAATTATTATTACACCACAGCATTAAGAAAACTCACACTTATATACATATAATTCTTTTACCGCCCATTCTCCAATGGGCATTTGGTTTAACTTTGGGTTGCGCCAGCAGGCCACAACCAAGATAGCCTGCTCTCTTTAAGTTAACCCCCTTGGAGACGTCCGACTCCCAGGTGGTCAGTGGACGAAAAGGAGGGTCCCAAGATGGACGCAGGCTTTTAAGCCTCGCGCCCCACTACCACTTCCGGGGCGTGAATAAGCCCTACTGGCATTGGTCCTTGGCCTGCATTCACTTCCGGGTCTAATGCCCCGGAAGTGACTCACTGACGGGGTCGGCCCTTTGAATGCCACTAACGACGCCGCTCCCCTAAGGGGGCGGCGCCTTGCATTCTGTCACTTGCGAATTCCAGGCCAATAGCTGTGCAGATTGCCAGCAAATGGAATTTAAAAATAGAATGAGATTTCCTTAAATAACTCCATATTTCAACATTTGACTATAGTATAATGCTAATATGCTCGTGTCGGTGTATTTTTATTACAGTTGGCTTTGTAATGTGCTAAAACCACACAGGCATCAAAGAATGATTTCACAATTATCAGTTAAATAAATGTTTAAAAAAAATACAAGAGCCAACGTCATTTGTTCACAAAACTCCAAATAAATATTGATAAAAGGCCAATACATAAATCTGGATACATACAGATGCAAATGTTAAAAATAAATACCATAATACTAGGAGCCCTAACGTTATCCTTCCGTTCGATGACATGCACAGGTTAGGCAGGTTATTTACACCTGCGTCACGCTGCGTGTGGAGGAGATTTGCAGGAAACACGACGACAATGGCCATGTGCGTGGTGCATCCATACTCCACCCGCTCCCCCCCCCCCCTCCACCTCCCACCCGACCCTTATTTGAATAGTTGCGAGGACATGTAAAGATGAATACTTACTGCAATTCGGAAAAGTCAGTTTTTAGTAAAATGCTTTTATTGGTTAACTTATGAACAGAAGACGAACTACTACGTTTTCTGAACGAAAATGTACCTTGTGAATCCGGCAGACGCGTATTATTCACAAACCGGAGACAGAACTGAGTAGTCCATGTTCCCGCTGTGTGCACCTTCCCTGCCTGGCCTGAAGACGGGTGTCTCCGGAACAAGGAGACACGCCTTCAGCCGCGTCTCTTTCATTTAGAAGGATCACTTCTTTATCCATACAAATCTGGTTTTAACTCAGAAAGATGCCAGTCTCTTTTAAACCCCATGCTTACACCACTTTTATTTCACAATTGAGCGTTGCTGGATTTACAAGTAAATTGCTCCAGTATCTTGTATTATCATTTGATTTGATTAGATTTACATTTAAATGTGTACAGTGCGACGTATACCTTAGCGTGTCTTGGCGCTGATGTCTGTCTGCACTTCCAGCAATCACAACAGACCAACATCAATAAAAAACAAGCAAAAGCAAATGGTGGGGGCCTGAAGGAGGAGGGGGTGCGAGGGGTGAGTGAGGATGGGGTAGCAGGGGAGGGAACACGGCCTGGGGGAAGCTGGCTGGGGAGGGGGAGGAGAAATACAAGGAAGGCTGTGTGCGGCGGCCATCCAAGAATAATTAGGGGAGGAGAAGCCGAGAAGCCGCAGAGCGCACGCTGGGCGAAGCCCTTTGATGTGCTCTGCGGCAAATGCAATTAGGAGGGAGGGAGGCTGATGCGCGTTCATGTTTGATCACGTGGTTCACGTGAACTTCATGAAAACCGCCAGCAAAAAGCTGGTGGTTTCACGAGGATTTTCGCCACTTGAATTCTCGCTCCGCTCGATGCGCTTGCGCGCATCGATAGGTCGCGAGACCTAAAAACATCCACCTTACGTACGACAAATGTGTTGATCTGTTTAAAATTCCTAAATCAATCCACTCTCACTTCCCATTTGTAGAAGGGGTTAGTTCATTTGATATTCTAAGCCGAGTCCTCCCATAATTTGAGGCACGTACATAACAAAGGGGTTAGGTGCTTGTTCATTTTATCTGTCTCTCTAGCTATTTACAAATCTATATCTATCTATCTATCTATCTATCTATCTATCTATCTATCTATAAATATACATAATGCATACGTGCATATACATACATATGTAAGTGTGTATATATATATATATATATTCACTGAAAAACCATAGGTTATAGACCATATATAGTTAGGAATTAGCATTTAAAAAACCTTATTTTACTCACACAAAACCATTGAAATTCCATATATAGTTAGTTGCACTAACTATATATCGCGCACCCGCAATCCACTGCTGATCATGTCACATATTACATCATTCATGACATGGTCAGTGACATCACTGATGACATCACTGATGACATCTCACATGACATCACTGATGACATCACTGATGACATCTCATTTGACATCATTCTTGTGCTAATACGATAAACCTCTTCAGACTCTAATAAAACCTTAGATACACTCAGTGTATACAGACACTCACACACTGTTACTCATCCATGGAGTTACTCACACACCTAGTCAGTCATGCAAAGAATCAATCACACCTCTATTTCCTCAACTATACAGTTATACACACCTTACTTATTCAAACATATACTAACACATATTTACTCTCTTATACAATCCCTGATACAAGTTCACAATGATCCATACAGCCACTCACACATTCAGTGGCTCTCATGCACAGTTATTTATATATGCCAACTCTCACATGTACTGTGTTTTACATATGTACTTACTATGACATGTAGCATTGACATATCCATTCACTCATCAATACACTCATGCACACAGTCAACCGCCCATGTAGCTGTTTCCACATGCACTCTTGAACTCATACACCTAGTGAATCAACTGCTCACACATCTATGCACAGAGTCACACACCTCCCAGCCACCCCCACACAAACTCAATCTCCCATACAAATACTTGGGCAACCAATCAATAACATATGTAGCCTCTCGTATAGCTAATGATCCACACATGCAGCAGTTTACATCACAACAGACATACTGAAGCAAACATTCAGGCAGTTTAGTCACTAACCCATGCATTTAGTACGACACATTTATTCACTCACTCATACAGTCAGTCACGCACCTACTAAATCCTTCATCGAGACACTTATACATCCACTCATTCTTCAATATATCTAACATATTTAAACTTTACAGAAACACACAGTCACTGGATGATGTCATCAGTGATGTCATCAGTGATGTCATCAGTGATGTCACTGACCATGTCATGAATGATGTAATATGTGACATGATCAGCAGTGGATTGCGGGTGCGCGATATATAGTTAGTGCAACTAACTATATATGGAATTTCAATGGTTTTGTGTGAGTAAAATAAAGTTTTTTAAATGCTAATTCCTAACTATATATGGTCTATAACCTATGGTTTTTTCAGTGAATTTCAATGGTTTTTTTAATAGCAAATATCATAAGCTGTCGAATGTCAAGTACGTGGTAAGTAAAAACATTTTCGTGTTTATGCACACTGATCTGCTTTGAATGCTGCCCCCCACCCCTCATTTCTATTAGGAGTACTCTCTCTTTGCAGATAGTGAAGGGTAGTTAACGCAGGCCTTTGCCCCCGTTGTAATCCGTCGTGCCTGCTTCTCTCTCCATTTGATTGATTGTTCTCTTTGGTTCATTCTCTATTTACAAACAAGCACAGAGTCGCAATACTCTGTTTAGTCTTTGCAGATAGCGAAAAATCGTGTAAAAAAAGAAAAGGAATCGAGCAAAATCAGTAGGCCACTAATGGGATCTCTTTTTGACCTCCCTAAAATAGAAACATTAGGAACAACCTGTTGATAATACCAATGTGTATGTACATAAGTGGCGTTCATTTGTGTTCACAGTACCCCTTCTTGATTGTTTGAATCGAGCATTGAATTGTTCGAAGTTGGTTCTCTTAAGAATCTTCTCTGCCTGCAAACGAGGAAGAATAGGAATATTCTCTCTCCCTTTGCAGATAGTGAAGGGTAGGTAACGCAAACCTTTAACACGTCGTGCCTATTTCGTTCCTCATTGATTGATTGTTTCCCCAAACATTGACTGTTTGGGAATTGGTTCTTTTTGGAGGTATTCCCTGTTTGCAAATATACGTAGGAAAATCTTTGCAAATAGTGAAAGGGTACGTAATGCGGACCTTTCTCCCCCGTTGTAATCTGTCATGCCTATCTACTCCCCACTGATTGATGCACCTGTTTCACCCGGACCATTTACTAGAGATACGTCATCTGGCCCGACCAGAGAGCACCCCTAGTGAAAAGGACATACCGAACTCAAGAATTACCGCCCCATCTCGCTCCTACCGTTTCCAGCCAAAGTCATCGAGAAGACCGTCAACAAGCAGATGGCCGCCTTCCTCGAGACGAATGGATCCCTCGACCCCTCACAGTCCGGCTTCCAGCCAATCACAGCACCGAGACCGCCCTCATAGCCGCCACCGATGACATCCGAGCCCTGATGGACAACGGAGAAACAGTGGCCCTCATCCTCCTAGACCTCTCCGCGGCATTCGACACTGTCTGCCACCGCACCCTAGTACAGCGCCTCAGCAACGTCGGAATCCAGGACAAGGCGCTGGAATGATTTCATCTCCTTCCTCGACGGAAGAACACAGAGAGTCCGCCTACCACCGTACAAGTCAGAGGCCACCGAAGTCATCTGCGGCGTCCCCCAAGGATCCTCACTGAGCCCCACCCTCTTCAACGTCTACATGAGCCCCCTCGCGGCCATCGCACGCCAACACAACCTCAACATCATCTCCTACGCCGACGACACCCAGCTGATCCTCTCCCTGACCAACGACCCCGCCGCCGCCAGAGCCAACCTGCACGAAGGGATGAAAGAGGTAGCCGAGTGGATGACGACCAGCCCCCTGAAACTGAACTCAGACAAGACGGAGGTCCTCATCCTGGGCTCTTCACCCTCCGCCTGGGACGACTCCTGGTGGCCCCCCGCCCTGGGCACCGCACCCAAACCGACAGACCATGCACGCAACCTGGGCTTCATCCTGGACTCCTCCCTCTCCATGACCAGGCAAGTCAACAACGTCTCCTCGGCGTGCTTCAACATCCTACGCATGCTACGGAAGATCTTCTGGTGGATCCCCACCGAGACCAGGAAGACCGTCACCCAGGCCCTCGTCACCAGCCGACTGGACTACGGCAACGCCCTCTACGCCGGTACCACCGCCAAGCTCCAGAAGAGACTCCAGCGGATCCAGAACGCCTCAGCCAGACTCATCCTCGACATCCCACGAACCAGCCACATCTCCGGACATCTGAGAGACCTTCACTGGCTCCCCGTCAACAAAAGAATCACCTTCCGCCTCCTCACCCACGCACACAAAGCCCTACACGACCAAGGCCCAAGCTACCTCAACAGCCGAATCAACTTCTACGCTCCCAAACGCCACCTCCGATCAGCCAACCACGCCCTCGCCGCCGTCCCCCGCATCCGAAGAGCGACTACAGGAGGAAGGTCCTTCTCCTACCTGGCCGCCAAGACCTGGAACTCCCTCTCGACCGACCTGCGCCTGACCCAAGACCATCTCTCCTTCAGGAAGAAGCTGAAGACCTGGCTGTTCGAGCAGTAGCGGCACCCCCCCTCCCCCAGCGCCTTGAGACCCTACGGGTATGTAGTGCGCTCTATAAATGTCATTGATTGATTGATTGATTGAATAATAACAAAGTGATCACTGTATCCTGTTAACAGAAACTTTAGCATGAAACAACCTGGAAAGAAAAGAATAGGAAAACGAAAATCAGTAGGCCACTGATGAACATAAACTTTTATTAAACAACGAACAAAGAAACGATAACATAACGTAATGATAAAACCTATTAATGTCCTAGAAACAAGAAAACGTTAGAAATATGCCAGTGGTGAGAGACCAGAAAAACAGTAAGAGAAACCAAATCACCCCTCGCTGTCCCACCGCCTGCCACGCCAAAAAAATCGATAGACTAGGGAAAATGCAAGTCAGTAGAACATCCGCCCCCACTCTGGAAACCTCCAAGGTGGGGCAGGGTTGCGGCTACGCCCAGCCGGGAGCAGCCCATATAAGGCGGATCCTGCTGCCACGCCTCGGCCAGGAGATCCTAACGTAGGGTGTAGCCGGAGGAGAGGCCGAGGCCAGCGGGACCCGGCCAGGGGATTGCCTTTACAACGCTGAAGAGTTTCAGGGGGGGGGAATGTCTCCTCGACCCTCCCCTCTCTCTCCCAGTCCGGCCGCGGTGGCCCTTGAGAGTTGCAGGTAGTCCCGCCACATGCTCTTCCGGTCCGGCCACCAACGGTCGGGGGCCGAGGCCGACGAGATCCGGCTGCAGCCGATAAACCAAGAAACCCGTTCATGGGACAGAGCCAGGGGCGTCCGGCCGACATCCACCGGAAGCCCGGCCCGAAGACGGACGGGACACTTCTTCTCTCTTGAATAATGGCTGCGACAACACTGGGGGGGATGTCTTGCACATGCCTCCGACCCCCCCCCCCTCGTCCTCATCGCCTGGTCCGGCCATAACAAATCTCAAGCGAGACGCCGTGGGGTGCACTGGGAGGGAGAGACGATGCGAACAGGCCTCTCCCGCCTCCCCAGTGGAGGCTTCCCACCTGCACCCTCGGCGCTCCAAGCGCCCGGAAAAGGGTTCTTCCACTGTGGCGATGCTGCAACGTCTCGCCCGGCAGGGTGGAGCCCGTCCGCTCATTTGACCCCGCGATCGCCAGTAGCTACCGAACTCTCAAAATGGCGGTCGACCTGGCAAGAGCGGGCCCAGCATAAAGAAATGGCCCGGTCACTGGTTGACTCCACCACCGTAGTCCTCCACGACCTTGAAGATTCTACAGGAGCCGCGGGAGTCTCCGACCCCCGCAGACACCCCCGATGGGGAATGACTGCCATAATCGCCCGTGGAGTGACGAAACTGTATCCGCGGGACGTCGGCGCTCCCATGCTGGCGCCAGCCTCACTTTGAATTACTAGAATCCTGCAGACCTCAGTTCCGGTGAAAGCACAGTGTGACCCGGTAGGAAAAATTGTTGCACCCCCTCCCCTTTTTGACTGATAGTTCAAACCACCGATCCTTTCCTTTGCCCTTTTAACGGAACTTTGGACTGCCTCCCCCTCTTTTACATTTTCTAGAGAAAACAAAACATTAACCACTACATTAGCATAGCAGTTGACACCAGAACTGTTTTCAAATTGAAACCAACAACATCTTCAACAGAATCCTTTTTGTTTCTGCTGTGACCCTGCTACAGCACAGGCATTGTCCCCAGCAGTAATTCTGCAATGCCGGTAAGAATAGCTGTGGTGCCTACTGGACTCACTCACCCCCGCGGCGCCCCACGCCGTTATTTGCTGGGCGGCAACTTACTAGACATCACTTTCGTGCCATCTAGATTTCAGCGCGTTCTGCTGCCTTGGAACTATTCGCACAACAGACTGCTACTGACGACCCACCCCCAGGCAACATCTTCTGAATTTTCATAATTTGAAAGAACTAGTAACATGTCCTCATCAGGAATTCAAAAGAAATTGCCACGGTCTCTTCGTTGTTTAAATGTTTTTACTGTTTTTGTTTTGTTGTATATATTTATATGTTATTAAAGTTTTATATTCCTACTACTTTGTTGGAGTGCTATATATTTTTAATGTGACACATAATTGTAAAAACTTTGATGTACAAAGAGTCATTCCTGGAATCTTCCGCTTCAGGCTCGGTCCCCTCCACAATCACAATACAGGATGGTTTTCAGATAGTAGGAACACGTGTGGTGTGACGGATCTCATCGGGTGTGGGCCTTGATCTACTATAACTCCTTTAAAGAGGGGTGATTCTTTACAGCTGGAGCCATAAACTACATCTGCAGGGCTAGCTGATAGCCTGGACAATCGGACACAGAGGAAGAGGAGTGTCAGAGGGTGCGGTAGTGAATAGGGCGAAAGGGAGGTGTCGGGCGGGCACAGAGTGTGATTCTCAGGGAAGAGCAGCGCAGATGGGGGGAGGTTTATTGCCCATGCATAAGACAGAGAGCGGGGGTGACCAGTGCCTGGGGAAGATGCTTGCGAGGGTGGGGAGCCATGCTACGAATCGACAGCGTGCAGAGAGTGGGTCTGGTCAAGGCATCTAAAATGGCTGCCGTGCACGACAAAAGTGTGGCATTTCAAAAAAGGCAAGATGGCGCAAACAATGTTTTTCAACACTTCCTCATTTCCTACGAATCGAACGTTAACAGACGTTGGTGCATATTACCAAAGTTAAGCGATATTTATCGCTAACGATGCTTACCAACGAATTTTTTACCGCTAAGCATCGTCAGAAATTATCGAAGATAAACCTTGCTATTATCAAGGTTTATCGCAAATGCGATAAAAAACGGCCGCAATGCATGAATATCGCTAAAAAGTCAGCGATATTCATGCATTACCGAGCTAATGCTCTTAGCCATGTTATCCACCTCCCATTGGATAACATGGCTAAGAACTGCTCAGGGCAGGTATAACTTTTTTGAGATATTCGCGCTTAGCGCGAATATCTCCAAAAGTTGGTAATAGGAGATAGATATCTTGCATGTTGTAATGCAAATTATTGTGGTATATGGAACTCATACCATAATCTCTCAGGAAAGCAGAAACTGATCCTTTTGGGACCGCCTGAAAAGGCCTACGGGGTGAGGGGTACTCTACTTTGCCCCCTTTTCACGTTCCGAACTATTTTATTTTACTCTCTTCTGTAATTACACAAAATAGCAGCGATAAGATGCATCGGAGACACACAGTGAGAGAAAGGAGGCCGGAGATGAAGAAGAGATGTCAAATACACATTGGAGATAATATAGTGGCAGAAGGGAAGTAAATATGAGTAAACTTACCATGTAACATAAAAATGTTGCACTCTATACTATAAGTCTCATTTTATACTACAATCACTTCGCTACAACCTCATAAATTAAAAATAAAAATGAATAATGTCTCAAACAATTTTTGATTTCTAAATATAAATTTATTCTTCAGAATTTTCTAAATTTGAAAGAACTAGTAACATGTCCTCATCAGCAATTTCCTCATGAAAAGTCTGCAATGATGATTCTTGTAACTCTATGGTCTCCAAACATTCGATAAATTCGCCATCAACAGATTGATCAAAAAAATCATTCAAGTCATCTCCTCCTTGTGACAATATTTCATTATTGGTGCTGTCAATTTCAATCAATGTAGTGGAATCATTCAAGTCATCTCCTCCTTGTGACAATATTTCATTATTGGTGCTCTCAATTTCAATCAATGTAGTGGAATCATTCAAGTCATCTCCTCGTGACAATATTTCATTATTGGTGCTCTCAATTTCAATCAATGTAGTGGAATCATTCAAGTCATCTCCTCCTTGTGACAATATTTCATTATTGGTGCTGTCCATTTCAATCAATCTAATGGAATCATACAAGTCATCTCCTCCTTGTGACAATATTTCATTATTGGTGCTCTCAATTTCAATCAATGTAGTGGAATCATTCAAGTCATCTCCTCCTTGTGACAATATTTCATTATTGGTGCTGTCCATTTCAATCAATCTAATGGAATCATACAAGTCATCTCCTCCATGTAACAATATTTCATTATTGGTGCTCTCAATTTCAATCAATGTAGTGGACAATTCAAAAGAAATTGCCACGGTCTCTTCATTGTGAGCCATTTTATTTTGAAATTGCTTGCTGTAAATTGCAGAAAAAAATAATCACTTTCATTTATCGTTTTTAGTAATACATAATATAAAACTAACTTTATCAAGTATTTAGTATAACAGAAAGGACTGCAAATAAATAACAGAAAACATTTTTCAAATTATCTTCAAGTGTACAACATAGTTCCCCTTACAAATTAACAACTCACCTTTTTAAAAGTAGGAGAAGTGTTAGTACTGTGTAAATCAAACACCAGAAATTCACCACCAAAAATTCCTCACAAATGTACCTCAGACAGTAGTATCACAAAATGGCTGTGGTTTCCTCTCATTTGACATATATACATAACCAATTAACTTTCATCACACACAAATACAAAACCAAAGTAACATTTTAATTGGTTCTAAATTTCAACACTTTCAAATGTGTTTTCCCCATGCAATTTTCCATAGGACATTTACATACGTCTACAGCCTGAATGGCTGAACGGAATTACACCAAACTTGGCAAAATGGTACATCAAACCTAAGAGGTCAGGAAGGATCTACTATGCCCCCTTATGGTCATTTCCCCCTTCGCTTTGGCCTCCTCTTGTCTCTCGATCCTACCGAGAGACAAGATGGCGGCCGCTACGGACTGTTTGGAATGTTGACAGACGCCGGAGAACCAATCAGCTTCGCAAAGCTCCGTAACGCGAAAAGTACGCGAAGCGGAGCGCTGTTACAGATATATATCTTTTTTTGAACGTTAATTTCTCAAAATCCACTGGAGCACATATATTGAGACCTAGCAAAGGCACATCGGGCTACCAGTCCCTAATATTTTGCCAAGTTTCGTGCAAATCCATTCAGCCGTTCGATTATTGACATTTAGATACGTCTACAGCCTGAATGGCTGAACGGAATTACACCAAACTTGGCAAAATGGTACATCAAACCTAAGAGGTCAGGGAGGATCTACTATGCCCCCTTATCGTCATTTGCCCCTTCCCTTTTGCCTCCTCTTGTCTCTCGATCCTACCGAGAGACAAGATGGAGGCCGCTACGGACTGTTTGGAATGTTGACAGACGCCGGAGAACCAATCAGCTTCGCTTCACAAAGCTCCGTTGCGCGAAAAGTACGCGAACTGGAGCGCTGCCCGGTCCGCTGTTACAGATATATATCTTTTTTTAAACGTTAATTTCTCAAAATCCACTGGAGCACATATATTGAGACCTACAAAAGGCACATCGGGCTACCAGTCCCTACAATTTTGCCAAGTTTCGTGCAAATCCATTCAGCCGTTCGGGCTAAAAGTGAGGCCAACCGCCCTATGGAAAACTCAATGTTAAAAACACGTTTTGGGACCCCCCTTTTTTCTCGACCCCCCCTGGACGAACCCCCCCCCATTTTCAGGGGCTGCTCAGAAACAAAATGTGCCATTTTCCTGAAAATTTCAGCCAATTCCGTCCACAAACGCCAAAGTTATTAGACATAGAATTTTCAAAAAACCCATAGAGAAAAAATCCTAACTATATATACCTACTGGCGACCGCCAGTAGGTAATATATATATATATATATATGTGTATACATATATATACACACACATATATATATACACACGACACAAACATTAGAAATACCTAAGTTATAGTTATTTACACCTTATTAATTTTAACATACATTTATCATTAAAAATAAACACACACATCCATCCCCAATCGTATCAGCATCATCAAGACAGCCAATGTACTATAATTTGTTCTTCCTGAATACAATTCTCGTTTCATACAACAACATTTATGTTATAGGATAATCATTATTTACTGCAACAACAGCAACAATGATGTTACAAAACAAAATTGTATTGCAAAATTAGTGCCTTACTACTAGGATTTTTTTTTTGTTTGTTAAATAGTTAGGTCACTCCCCCCCCGCCCGCTGCAGCTCCACCAGTGCTCTTGCCGCCTGTGGTCTGTGCCCACTGACCACTGTTGTCTCACTCCCCTCTTGTGTCCCTTTGTATTTTTTGTGCTCTTTGTTCCTTTTGCCTCTTGCCATTTTGTGTACCTGTGTCCCTTTTGCCACTTTGCGTCCCTTGTGCCGTTGTACACGTTCCGCCTTCCCCCGTGCCCATTCCCCTTCCCCCCAGTTCCCGCTGCTGCTGCCCCTGCGGCCCGCCTCCCGCACCCATTCGCTGCCCCCTGCCACCCGCCTCCCAGCTGCTCTTCCCTCCCACCTCCCCCTTATAATGGCGGCCGCTGCGCGGATGCGCTCAGCGTGCATGCCGCGGCGCCCCAAAGACATGCCTAAGGCAAGCCCGTCTGCACCTGGACCGCGCCCAGCGCCAGAACCCCTGGACCCCGCAATCGCCACGACACCAGACTCCACTACGACCCCAGTAGCCTCCACGCACTCAACGCCGGCCGAAACCACACCTGCTTCCAGGCTGCCCCGAAACTGACCCACAGACCCTTCTCCTGCCCACCTGCAGCTTCACCTGTGACAGAACCACCAAACCTCCAAGTACTGGACCCAACCACCTCCGCTGCATACTCCTCAACACCTGCTCCGCACGCAAACACGCCGTCGAGCTCTGGGATCTGCTCAACACCTCCGCCACAGACGTGGCCTTCCTGACCGAGACCTGGTGGAACGACTCCTCAGCGCCTGAAATCGCCATAGATATCCCGGATGGCTACAAGATCACCCGCAGGGATCGAACCAACAGAATCGGAGGAAGAATAGCCATCGTCCTCAAGTCCACCCTCAAGGTCACCACCCACGCGGACGACACCGCCAAACACCTGCACTTCCGGATCCACACTGACCCCAACACCACCCTCAGAGGAACACTCATCTACAGACCCCCTGGGCTCAGTTCAGCGACTCGATCGCCGACCTCGCCAGCACCCACGCACTCACCTCCACGGACTACATCCTCCTCGGGGACCTGAATTTCCACCTCGAGAACAACAACGATGCCAACTCCGCCACCCTGATCGACAATCTCGTCAACTTCGGCCTCAGACAATTCATCACCACTCCCACCCACGCCGCCGGCCACACACTGGACCCCGTCTTCTCCACAGGACTCCACGTCGCCTTCCACCACTCCACTGAACTCCCCTGGACCGACCACCACTGCATTCATTTCACCTTCAAGAAACCAACCACGCACCACCGCACCCAACAGCTGCCTCGCCGTTGCTGGAGCAAAGTCACAGAAGACCAGCTGATCACCACCGTCGCCCAGAACCCACCCACCGACCCCACCAACCCAGACGCCGCAGCCCGCAACCTCAGACAGTGGATCGACGACTGCGCCAACACCATTGCCCCGCTCAAGAAACCCTCAAACAGCCACACCAGCAAGAGAGCCACCTGGTTCACGAGCGAGCTCCAGACCTCCAAGCGCGCATGCCAGAAATTGGAGAAGATATGGCTCCACGAACGCACACTGGACAACCACGCAGCCCACAAGAACGCCACCTGCAGACATCACCACCTCATCAGACTAGCCAAGAGATCCTCCTTCAAAGACCGCTTGGATAACAACGTACCCAACAGCAAAGAGCTCTTCAACATCGTTATTGAACTCCCCAACCCCAGCGCCAACGCCAATGACATCCCGCCCTCACAAGAACTACGCGATTCACTAGACACCTTCTTCCACCGCAAGATCGCCGAAATTCATGACAGCTTCAACACCACAACTGCCCCGACTACACCAGACTCCACCTCCCCCGCGAACACCACCAGCACCAACCGCCTGACCTCCTGGTCCAACATCAACGACGAAGAGACACGCAAGGTCATGAACTCCATCCACTCAGGATCTCCGTCAGACCCGTGCCCACACCACGTATTCAACAAAGCAGACGCAGCCATCGCACCCCAACTACGGAAGGTCATCAACATCTCCTTCGAAACAGTGACATTCCCGGAAAGCTGGAAGCACGCCGAAATCAACGCCCTAATCAAGAAGCCCAAAGCGGACCCAACAGACCTCAAGAACTTCCGGCCCATCTCCCTGCTCCCGTTCCCGGCAAAGGTCATCGAGAAAATTGTCAACCTGCAATTGACCCGCCCCTGGAAGACAACAACATCTTGGACCCATCCCAGTCCGGATTCAGACGTAACCACAGCACCGAGACGGCCCTCATCGCCGCCACAGACGACATCAGGCACCAACTAGCCAACGGCGAAACATCAGCCCTCATCCTCCTGGACCTGTCAGCCGCCTTCGACACGGTCTGCCATCACACACTAAAGACACGCCTCGTAGTAGCCGGGATCCGAGGGAAGGCCCTTGACTGGTCCTCTACGGCAGAACCCAGAGCGTCCGCCTCCCACACTTCCGATCCGAAGCAACCGACATCATCTGCGGCGTCCCCCAGGGCTCATCCCTCAGCACAATGATGTTCAACGTCTACATGGCCCCCCTCACACAAGTGGCCCGCCATCACAACCTCAACATCATCTCCTTCGCCGACGACACCCAGCTCATCCTCTCCCTCACCACGGACCCACTACCACCAAAACCAACCTTCACGAGGGAATGAAAGCCGTCGCCGACTGGATGAGGAGCAGCCGTCTGAAGCTGAACTTGGACAAGACGGAGATCCTCATCCTCTGATCCACCCCCTCAGTCTGGGACGACTCTTGGTGGCCGACCACAATGGGAACAGCTCCAACACCCACCGACCATGCTCCCAACCTAGGATTCATCCTCAACTCCTCCCTCTCCATGTCTAAACAGGTCAACGCCGCCCCTCCTCCTGCTACAACACCCTCTGCATGCTCCGCAGGATCTGCAAGTGGATCCTGACCGAAACCAGAAGAACGGTGACACACGCCCTCGTCAGCAGCAGACTGGACTATGGCAACGCACTCTATGCAGGAATCCAAGCCAAACACCTACAACGACTACAACGCATCCAAAACGCCTCCGCCGACTGATCGTCAGCCACATCATCCCCCACCTGAGAAGCCGACACTGGCTCCCCGTCGACAAGAGGATCACCTTCAAGCTCCTCACCCACGCACACAAAGCACTCCACAACGCCGGACCAGCCTACCTGAACAGCAGACTCAGCTTCCACACCTCCACCCGCCAGCTCCGCTCCGCCAGCCTCGCCCTTGCAACCGTTCCCGTATCCAACGAATGACCTCCGGTGGCAGATTCTTCTCCTACCTCGCCGCCAAGACCTGGAACACCCTCCCTACCCACAAACGGAAGACTCAAGACCTACTCGCCTACAGAAGACTCCTCAAGACCTGGCTCTTCGAACAGTAGCAACACCCCCCCCCCCTCCCATCAGCGCCTCGCGGGCAAGTAGCGCACTTTACAAGTTCTATGATTGATTGATTAAAAAAACTGTAAACATTTGCAGGATCTAAAGAACATAATTTACCAGTTGTCTTGAAGGCAATATCTGTAAGGTTATTGTTAGTTTCAAGCAGGAAACTGTATAAGTCATCCCACAGGTATTCAACTCAGTGAGTTACAAAGTAGGCGGTCCCAAATTCGTAAACGTACATCGTAGTTCTCCATATCTTCAGAACCAATATTTATTCGTACCTCGCTGATGTGCCATAATGATGAATAAGTTATATTCAAGATTTTCATCATTGTTTTCCACCTTCTGTAGAAAATCTTTAGCTGCTAAGTAATTAAATCTAGTTCATGTTCGCATCATGCATACCATCATAAGATTTCACAGAAAATTCACTTTCATGTAATAGAGTGAAGATGCAAGGAATGTTCTCACGAAAATGGGGGTCCTCTGATTACAGTCTTGTGGAACGATATTCAGAAGCAGATATTTGAACAGGATCATCATCATATTGCCCTCCTTTTCCTGTTGGAAATAAATGTGGATGACATCTTGCTTCTAAAGTTGTTTCCTAGATACTAACTGGGTGTCCTGTTGCTTCTCTCATTTGATACAGTTCTAATTTATCACCCATCATATCTCTAAAATGCAGTAGATGTATACTGTAGTGCTCATAGATTTAGTTAGAGTGTTCTTTCTTTTTTTATTTTTTTATTTAAAGTTTTCAAAAATGAAGACATGTACAAAATCAACATGCCAACAGTGTAACATTGCAGCATTACCCCACAGTTACAATACACAGTTCCCGTGGATCTCCTACCGGGCAACACTTGGGGGTATTTTTCCATTGTACTACATCGTTATGAACGAGCACACATACCAACACAGCCCAGGCCCGCAGATTCTGCAATTGTCTTCTTCTACAGCCATGCTCCAGAGCTTGCCACACCCTTGATGCACCCTATCATCTGCACTGCGGACTCAATATTCCCACTGGCACTTCAGTGGGCTCTGCACTAGCCCCCAGAGAGCACAGGGTTGTGGCACCTCTCCTCCTGCACCTTGGCCACTAGCTGTTTCAGTATCTCACTTCAAAACTCCAAGGCAGATCTGCATTCTTGTCGACTCGCACATTTGTTTAGTCTGCATTCTTCCTCTACACTACAGCCCTCTCCTGCAAGTCTGCCAGCCGCCTGCATAGCAGTGGCAGCTCAGATGTAGTCCAGCGTGTAGCTATGCATTGCTGTAATTAAACAGGCTTTTTGCAGGTTTGCCCCACCCACTTTTGCCCCCATTTTGAGTACTAGCTGCTGGTTTATTGACTCTAAGAGTGTAATGAGGCTTACTAACTAGACTTCAGTGCCATGTTCTAACCCTATACAAACGATATGTTGAATTTGATACACCCAATTGGCAAGTACTTTCTTACTTACTTATAAGGCCCTAGTACCTGCTGCACAGAGTACCAAGGGTGTGTAAGGCAGAGTGTCCATCTTGGGCTGCAGCACTGTTTGTGCCACCCTGAGTGAGACACGTGACAAGATGGCCACCAGCCTGCCACTGCAGACTGGAAGAGCAGTGCGCACACTGCTAGTTTGACTTTGCTATTACCATTAGCCGCAAAGCCACCCTTCCCTTATTAATATATGTAAGTATCCCCTAAGGAAGGCCTATTGAGACCTATGAGAGAGAGCTGTATATTTTAAGCAAGACATATAGGTTTGTATATATCTTAGCAGGAAAATCATTAAAGTTGTTGTTTTACTGAGGGAAGTTAGTAGCCCCATTGGCTAACAGAGGGTTACCAGTTAGCATCCCAGCCTGGTTAACATCTGAATGGGACTTCCTAACTGGGTCCTGTAAGGTATCAAATTAATCATGGCATTAAAACTGAGTTGATGCTCAAGTCGAGATTAATGTCACTATTAAAGTTGATTAACTTTTAGAAAGTTGCCACTCTGTGCCCCAGCTGGTCCAGTGACATTGCACAAGCCCTGGTCAACAGACAGCTTTCTGACCACCTGGGGAGATGTGTGAATGATTCGCAGGATTAGGAACAAAGGCAGTTACCATAGAGTGAGTTGTGACCTCCTCTCCCAGGAACGCTACTCAGAGTGTTAGGCCAAAAGGCGAGCTTCAAATGGGAAGTTGTCGTTGAAGGGCCACATGTAACAACACACCTGAGTAGGATGTCTTTTGCTCCTGCAGACAAGCTGAAGACAGGGACAGAGAGGGGAAACCCTGTCCTCAAACAGGTTTTCCAATGCACGTGTAGCCCTTAGGTAGCTACACCTCTGGGGTGGGCTACGAAGCTCTTGACAGTCAAGGGAATGGTCAGACATCTTAATAGAAGCATGAATATTGCACTCTGGGATTGGCAAATGTCACACATCACAGGAACCTTGTCACCAAAGAGGAAGGGACCTACTTGCCCATTGGCTGGTGAATGCGTAGTCCCTTCTGACCACTTTCCCAAGATAAAATGGGCACCCTTCGCACCCTAAACCTCAGATTACACTTGAATCGAAGAGAGACCCAAAGGAGGACTGCCCTGCTGCCCTTGAATGAGCACCACGAGAGGCTGCACCGTCATAAGGACTGCATCTGCTGCACAGTAGGTTAGCAAGGTTTGGGCTGTGCCTGCGGCTCCTGGTTCTGGGAAAAGTTGATTCCCAGACCCTAACTAACAGTAGTGACTCCAAGGATCAGTTGGCTGATCCCCTGGAACTAGCTCCAGGGACACAAGAGCAGAAGAAGCCCAAACCGACAAGTTAGTGGCCCCCGCAGAAGCTTTGCCACTAACATTCGCAATGGATGCACAAAAAGACAAATCAGACATAGCCAAAAGTTGCCCAATGTCTGCCAGACCTGGGAGTGCTATCAAAGATTTGTAAACCCAAGGGACACTAGCCCACTCCTAAGGATTTCACCTCAATTGTGGTGGAAGGAGACCAGTAGCCCAGCATCGGCTGGCCCATTACTGCACCATAGAGGGCTTTGAGGGACCCCGATCTCTGTGGCGAAAGTTGCCCCAAATTACCCATGGACCGAGGAAGCACCACAAGGACACCCATATTGACAGCACCTCAACTGGAGCATCCATTGATCATCTTTGCCTATATCCTCAGCATCAGGATCACTCCATTGATGTCTATGATGGTCCTCCAGTAAAGTTTGGAACTTGCCTTAAAACACTCTGGTGGTCAGGTAACTAACTGTCCAAAGTATCCTCTTTGCCCACCCCGACCTTTTCCCTGCCAGATATGGACGCCCAACCTGGGCTGTAGTACTCGCACTAACTCTCTCAAACTTTTGAAAAGTTTACATACTTTTTGTTGACCAATGCTTGGTTGGAGTTGCATTTGAAAGTGACAAAAAAGAATAAAAAATTCAAAAAAATATGTTCTATTTTTATAAATTGTTGCAGTGTCTTTTTCTTGTTGTGTGTCTTACTTACTTTGTTATTTGTTCCTGTTAAATGCTTTACACTAAGGGGCATATTTACAAGTCCCTATCACCATCACGTCATTTTTTGGGATGTTGTAGTGGCGATAGGGGCTTCGCCTTATGTACAAGGTAGTGTTTAGCCACTTATTGGGGCTTAACACTACCTTGAAAATAAGGCACCATTTCACGCTACACTTAGCATGAAAGGGGTGGGCAATGGGTGTTGCGGTGGACGTTCCACCGCAACACCCATTGATTTTGACGATGCCCCCTATTTACAAGGGAGGCGGAAATAGGAGGCAGCGCCAAATTTAAGACCATGGAAAACCTGGTTTTAACATGGCGAACTGAGGAGAAATGTTTAATTTCTCCTCGTTGTTGCTGTTTCCATGTGTGCTGCGTTGTGCAGCACACATAGAAACAGCAAAATGCCATTGATTGTTTATGTGCTGGAAGGTCTCCCTTCCTCCATATAAACAATCTTCCTCTGCAACACAGGTACTTTGCACTATGGTGCAAGGGTGCCTGCGTTGGTGCTAGGCTGCTAAATTTAGCGCTAGCACAGAGGGAAATGCAGGGCTGCACCATATTGTTGTAAATATGGTGCAGTCCTGTGTTTCAGAAGTGGCGGAGTGTGGTGTTAAGCCAGGAAGGCTAACGCCATACTCTGTCGCTTCTTAGTAAATATGCCCCTGATTTCCTTTGCCAAGCCTTACTGCTCGCAGCCACAACTACCCAGGATTGAGTGAAGGTTAAGTAAACAAGACTGACCGGACCCAAGATGGTATTTGTGAGTGTACTCCACAATAAGGCCCCAGAGCCATACCATATAGTCCACCCAAATCCTCACAGTTGCCTAGCAAATACCAGGCCAAGCAAGGCAAATCTATGCCTCATCTTCCTTCCCTTTGTGGGGCTCATTAGGAGGCCAGGAAGACCGTGACGTACTGTCAACTCAAACCTGGTGCACATCAGCATTGCCCAGTAATCCCCTAACCTGTGACATCCCCATGTCATATGTAGGAAGTGAGCCGGGATCCCTCCATACCTAGAGGAGTCCTCCAAGCAGGCCAGAAAGGTTCTATGCAAGCACTGAGGCATAAGATAAGTAAGGTGCAGATAAAAGATCTCCATTAGCTTAAAATGAGCGTTGCTAGCCGTTTCCTTCACCTGGGCTTGCACGCATTTCCACTCCCCATCTGTTCCTTCAATCCACATTCCTACTGTTGCGATTGTCTGCTATGTCTATCCGTATGTCCCTCTTCAGTGCAGCGTCCAAACAGGAGGGGATGCCACTACTAGATAAGAGGTCTAATAATGTGGTGAGCATTAGCAACTCCTCCAGCTCTGCTGGGAAGTCAATCCAAATATCCCAGACCGTGAGGAAGAGTTTGGCATATTGCAAAAACTGGCCTGCTCCCACCTGGTACAGAAGGCAAGCCTCATCCATCACAATAAAAGACCTGTTCATGTAGAGATCCCCTACTCTAGAATACTCAACCCCCCTCCATTGACACATGTCCATCAACAACTGTATGCACTGAAAGGGCTTCTGAGGAAGCAGTGGAGCATAGGAGGCCTTTCACATTAAGCGTTTCACCCAGCCACGGCCCGTGGAGGGAGTTTCGGTGGGGCGGACAGGCGGGGCGGAGAGGCGGGGCGGAGGGAGGGGCAGGGTGGGGGGTGCTAAAAACCAGAGTATGGATAATTGAAGGTAAGTAAACAATTTAATAAATAAAACGAATTTCGTAGCGCACCCTGCATCACATTTTGCGATGCAGGGCGTGCTACGAAATTCGTTGTATTAATTAAATTGTTTACTTACCTTCAATTATCCATACTCCGGTTTTTAGCGCCCCCCACCCTACCCCTCCCTCACCCCGCCTCTCTGCCCCACCGAAAGTTCCTCCACGGGCCGCGGCTGATTTCGCCGCCATTTCCCAGACCCTGGCCACCTGTTGCACTGCGTATGGGCAGTTCTCTGGCACCTCAGCACTACTCATCAGGGGGCGGATTTACAAGTCCCGTACACCACATTTGCTCTGCCGTTGCGTCACTTTTGTGACGCAGCAGCGGCGCAAAACCAGAGCCATGCTGCGGGGCATTTACAACGTGATGCATCTAGGGACGCCGGAACGCCCCCTAAAAGTGACTCAGTCACTTTTATGGCCATACTGCGTCAAAACCCTGCGCCTGCTTGAAGCAGGCGTAAGGATTGACGCAGCATGTTAGGCATAGGGGTACCCCGAGCCTTGCTGTAGCTGCGTCGCACTTGCGACGCAACTCCAGCAATGCGTCACCTTTACAGCAGCAAATGCGTCACGCATCTGTCTATTCTTGCCCCATGGTGCACCGCATTGTAAATGTGGCACATCCATGGTGGCGCAAGAGGTGTCTCCCGTGATGCACAATAACTGGCGCATCCCTGCTTATGTGCAGGGATGCGCCAGTTATTGTATATCTGCCCCCTGGTGTTTGGGAAAGTCCTCCTCCTCCACCAGTCCACCCAGAAGCCGTTTCTCCCCATTAACACCCTCTGTGCAGCATAATGCACCATATTTATGTTAGCTCAGCCATATAGTACAGCTGCAAATCAGGGAGACCTAACCCTCCCTCGTCAGGGTCTACTTTCAGGATATCTAGTTTTACTCTACTCTACGTTTTGTTACCAGAGAAGATGCTATCGAGAACTTTGCCCTTCGCACCGGGCAATCTCTTCAATTCACAAAACTCTCAACTACAGCGCGCGAGATCTGGCCGTGCTTTCCAGAGTGAGAGGGCATGTTGCTTGGATTTCCGTACCTACTTGTTTGTGTTTAAATACACACATTACTACTACCCCAGTTTATTGAGACTTATCCTGATCGGGGCGATACTTAGCCATATGTGACAACGGCAAGAAATATCGAGGTGGGCTGTCGTCCCTACGAATGAAAGCGCCCATCTTTGGGCAGGGCAAGGATCATTTTGCTTGAATTACGCAACGACTTTTGACTGCATAGTCTATGCAGGCTGAATGTAAAAATCTTTTGCCCAAAGTCCTGAAGAGGCCTTAATAATTTAGAGGCTGAAACGCGTCGACTGTTTGTATATCTGACACCAAAAACATTAAAAATTGGATGTGGAAAAAAATGGGATAAGAGCCTTGAAGATAAGAAGCACAAAATTAGTGTTAGCTTTGGAGGCTCTATCATTCAATGTGGTGATCTAGATGAAGGAATTAAGGTCAAATAATAGAGTACCATGGATTTCCTTGTTTAAATTGTTGGGCATTTGAACCTTTATAAAGGTCAAGAAATAGTTTTGTTGCTTATAGCTCTGTTGTTTTTGAGACACTGTAAATATATGCATGTGAAATGAGATAAATATGTATATATATGTATAAAATGTAAAAAAGGTAAATATCCCTATAGAGATTTTGTTTACTACTAAAAGAAATTGTGCAAACCAGTTTTTTGGTTATGTTGATTTATTTTAGTCTGGATAGCTACTAGATGAACAGAAAGGAAAATAACAAGAGATTCAGTCAGGCAGTAATGGTTAAAACATAGGACAGATAATTTTTGGTATCTGTCCATAGACTAGTTTTGACAAATAATACCATAGGCATCACTATATTGAGCTTAGTGTGCTTTCCAGAGGCGCTGCCCCCATTGCAGAAATTGTTGGTAATGCTGTCTATGGTGGGAGGACGGCGGTTGATATCAAACATATACTGGGGTCTGTGAGAAGACCTTCCAGCGCCATCGTTAAAGATACACGACAGGTGGGGTGGGGCGACATCAGATCCTATCACGGCTGCTGAATGGCAGAAAGTGCACAAGGGGCGTAGAGAGTCTCATCCAATGCCCGTTTCAAATTGATATAAAATATATTTGTACACTAAGTGTACCTTATATCCATAACCCTGCGCCCCACATACTCCGGTTGTGCAGCGTGTTGTTTCCGGTGGGGGTGGGGGGGGGCAGATTTTCTTTATGTGGTGTTGTCTGCCCATCACTGGTACCATTTAGGCAGGAAGTGATGGGTAAATTAAATGGGGCTCCTGGCTGGAATGCACAACTTAATATCAAACAAGCCTTTTGTGCATGTTCCCATCCCTGACAATGAAAAAAACTGCTTTTGGGGTTGTTGCTTGAAAAGCACTGCATTGTTGTCAGATGGCTGGCACCGGTGCCACCAAGCTATAGAGACTGGTTTAGAGATACTTCAGAATGGGCAATGGCTGAGTAATTAATTACACATCAAACATGTGAGGCGAGATGAGAAATTGAAGGGTGACCTGTGGGCATGGGGGGGCTATGCTGACAGCGCTGACCGACCCCCGGGATGCGCGACCACCCTGAAGGTCTGCAATGGTGTAAGTGCATGATATGACAGTTTCTGATATTGACACTGGGCCAACTCGCCCATTTAAACTGGGTCTCATGCGGTTCTGGGGGTGGTATCAAGCTTCGTACAGGAATTGATATTGACCAAGAGGTGTCCTAGGGGTCAATGGATAGTAATGCAACTACTTCTGCTGATGTCGGGTTTACTCTACATGTGTGTGTATGGGTATGAGGGGGCGGAGGGGGGTAGTTGAGGGAATGTTCAATTATTTAAATGGTTTTGCCATCAAGACTGCCTGCAAGCTAGTCTGAATGCTCTTGTAAAACTCAATAAAAATTATATATTTTTTTTAAAGGTGCATAAATATCAATGGTACTTTCTTGAGTGACGTCACAGCAGTGGATCTCAAGTTTTTCCACAATTGTGACAAAACATCAGTGACTATCTGTGTTTCGAAACTGACAGTCATGCAAATGAAAGTTACAATTAATTGTGTTCATTTGAAAAAATTGCAGATGTTTTCCTTCTTGCTTAAAAAAGTGCGGAAACAAATGCATTTAATGTTTCATTTCCAAATTATAGGGCAAGTTCGATTTGAGCTTTTTCTTTTTTTCCTCACAAATGGCAACTATAGGGTAAAAATGAGTTACACATGCTGTGCGATAGCGTGATCTTTGAGCCTCCCATCAGAACACTGTTGACTCAGAGAGACATATTTCTTTGATGACCTCATACACCGACACCGTTTAATTCCGATGGCACATGACACATCCCGTGTCGATTAGAATTATAAAGCGCAAGACCCCCATTACAGAGGCATCTGGCAGGATGTCATCATGACACACGCGTGACTGCCCCCAGAGGCCACCTCGCGTTCAAAGCACAGACACTTCCTGTCTTCACCAGCTGTGCCACGCAACGAAAGGAAGGTCATATGTGTGAGTTTCATCCCGAGTCCAGCTCTCTGACGTTGTCATAAACTATGAATCACTCCCATTCCAGAAACAAAGGGACAGATTTACAACTTCTGCGCATCTCTGCTATTCGGGTCAAGTTTGCGCTATATAAAACTCTCCCAAAAAAAAAAATCAGCAGGGATGCGCCAGAAGAGATGCGACGCATCTGCCCACCTGTGTGCCACCACTCTGTGCCGCATTTACAATGCGGCGCAGCTTGGTGCATGGATGGGCAGATGCGTGTCGCATCCCCTGGCGGAAAGGCGGCGCATTGCTGGAGTCGCGTCGCAAGCGGGACGCGGCTACAGCAAGGCTCGAGGGTGCCCCTGTGCCTAACATGATGCGTCAATCCTTACGCCTGCTTCATACAGGTGCAGGGTTTTGATGCAGCGTGGCCGTAAAAGTGACTGAATGAAACCTTTTGCGAGGCGTTCCTGGGCCGGAACACCCCCCCTGCTCTAGAACGTCCACATGTGACGCAGGGGTTTAAAATGTGACGCATCTCCCTAGATGCATCATATTGTAAATACCCCGCAGCATGGCGCAGGCTTTGCGCCGCCGCTGCGTCACAAAAGTGATGCAACAGCAGCGCGAAAGTGGTGTATGGGGCTCGTAAATCTGCCCCAAAATGTCTACCGACAAAACAGATACGTAAATAGAATCCTCTAGGCTAGGGCATCGGGAAACATAGGGGCTTATTTACAAGGCCCTTGCGCAACTTTTGCATCATTTTTAACATGGGAAAAGTGATGCAAAAGTGGCGCAAAGTGCTTGTAAATCTGCCCCACACTGGGAAGCAGGGCAGCCCGGTTCTGAAAAGGGATCGGAGAAAACATGCCTCGCTCCCTTTTCTCGGGAATTGACAAAACATTAGGTTTCATTTATAATCATATTACCTCAGCCTCAGTCTTTAAAACACGTTAACTTTGCCGAAATATACTCTCTAAAATGAAGGGTGAGTGAAAGTAGTTAAAAATAAGCAGAACTCTTACAGTCTCGAGCAAATGTTCCCACTATGTTTTAATCAGCTCACTATGTAATCTTTTCTAATGTGAATATTTTTCTTCACAGTCATTTTTTTTAGGAAACAGGATTAAGTGAAAAAAGTCCTGGAATATGAACTACCAGTGATTGTATGAAATTCACTATATTACCAAGAATTTCTACCTTCAGGTACCTGTCCATCAGGAATCCACCGGATTCCACACAATCATTCAAAGAAGAGGCTCTTTTTCTGCTTTCTTCTATTGTTCACATTCGTTACCTCAACACCCTTACATCAGATGACCACAGTACAACCTGACCACTGCTTTGATCATGATCAGAATGTCAACCTGCCCTTAGCTTACTTGGCTGTGGAAGTCACCTTTGAACTGTAAATTTACCCAGACAAGGTAAAGGACAAGTTGCGGTAATGACCATGTTCGAAGTCCTGGGTGGGCCTGAGAAGAGATCAGTCACTATACCATCATCCTAGGATATGCATACTTGTCTATTTCACCTACTGCTTGTCCTCTCATTTTGGTAAGGGGCTTCCATATTCATATTCAATATATCTACTCCTTTGCTTTGAATGGGATGAAAGAAATAGAGGCACTGCTTAAGAGATATAACTAAACACCCTCTGTTAGAGGCATGGACTTTGTGATGAAGTTGGGGCTACAGTTTGGTGGACTAAAATCGTATGCTTGGCAAATTCATAAATTGAAAGCTTCTTTGCAAAGAAAATAAACCATACCAGCAGGAAACACGTTTTCAATGCAATCTTGAGCAAGTTGCAATAATACTCTTGGTAATGTGCCTGTACAATCTATACAAAGCATTCACATTATTATTTGCTGTTTTCTTTGTTTCGAACATTAATAGGTGCAGCCCTTCCTCGCCACTTCTGATGGTATTTATGATGCTATGCAGCACTGGAAAAAAACGGAGGCATGCTGGTGCACTTAGGGCCTTATTTAAAGTTTGGCATCGGATATACCAGCAGCCGCCCATCTTTAAGGGTGGAGGGGCCTCGTCCCTCCTCCTTTACCGGACGCATGAAGAGTGTCTGTCAGGCTGAGCAAAAGTCAGCCTGACAGACACTCTTCAGGAGTGGGTAAGGCAGCCTTGCGCAAAATGCACAGATGCCTGGCTGCCTGACCAGACATTTGCCAGGCTAAAGGTTTCACATCCAAGTGGACATGACCCACTAAGCCCCGCAAAGTCTTCTACGAGCTTCCCCCTCATGACGAGGTAGATGCAGAGCTGGGTGCTCCCGTTTCAACCCCTGAAGTGCCCCGGGCCAACTGCCCATCAGTGACGCTTCCCACACAGTGGGGTGGGTTCAGCAACTCTCACTGTTCCCATCACAGGTGTGACGAGGTGAGGACGGTCCCCCTCTCATTGACCGCTAATGAGAGGAGGCGACCTCCCTTCCTCTAGCGGCCCCTCCTCCAGGAAACAACAGAGGCTCTCATACCACCACCGATACCCCCTTTGCAGCCTGGTAAGGGTTTTTTTTGTAATGTTGGGTGTGGGTGTGTGTATGAATGCATGTGTATTTGTGCATGCATGCTGTGAATGGGTGTGTGCGTGTGTATGAGTGGCTGCATGTGTGTGCATGTGTGAAAGAGGGTGTGCGTGTGCCCGCCCCATGCCTTCTGAACATTACGGGCCGCCACTTACAATATTCTACAGTAAATGAGCTAAAGTTTTGCAGCCAGAGCTGTCCCAGATTTGTCCAAGTATGTTCATGTGTTAAACATTACTGAACATTACATAGTCATCGAACAGCTTTCTATCTGATCTGTTTTTACTTCTACTGCGAACGAAAAAGAGGAGTTCTATCATAGTGGCGCACTTAATCAGTGAAATGGTGTATGGCTAGATCTGAGCCGGTGCCTGGAGTTGTGCCTGTATTCCAAGTGTACAAGCCCTCAAGGATTACATACAACTAGAATATGGGGGTCAGGGGTAGATGCGGGGAAAGGGAATGGAATAAGGGAGAAAACATTGACACTAGACACCACCACTCTGATTTTTCAGTTCTGGTGGGCATTGATGTCTGCAGGTCGATTCTCTGTTGAAGATGAGCTTAGTTCTTACTACTTCCCACAGGCATTAATATTCTGTGGTTCCTGCAATAGCAATTCATAAATTCCTTACTTAAGAACTCTCAATACTTTACACATATTCATACATGCATTTTATAGGTAACAATGTCCCATCATGAGAATTCCTCCTGTTCCATCACAGGATCATAGACCAAGTGTAAATGAAATAATCTTTGCAGTCTTTAGAAATGTTCACATTTATATGTTACAAATAATACAAAGGTTGTTTTCGCAACACAACTAGACTTTCCGAATACTTTTGTGTATTCCCAATTGCCCTCCAACAAACTCTACAGGAAGAAAATGTTCTTTGCCAAAGGAAATCCTGAGTCTAAGTAGCAAGTACCTGACTGGCACAACACTGTCTCAGGACTGCTTGAGAAGGATATTGTGAAACACAAGGGAAGTTGTAACTGATAATCTAACATGGCCACGCCATTTGCAAATAACGTCAGAGCTCAGGGAATCCTGGGAAATATAGTTAATTGTTGGGGCACCGTTGCTTAATGTGTTTTGCTTTACAATTCTTTATTGGAAAATCAGAACAAAACAGTATAAGGAAGGGGGAGAAGAGGAGGAGGGATGGGGAACGTAAATTAGCATTCATGAGAAAGTAATACAGCACAAAAGAAGGTAGTGCAAAAAGAGACAGAGTACTAGACGCATAACAAGCGGGGTTCCTACAAGATGGGGACTCTTAAAGGATGAGGAAGGCCAGTATCAATGAGGACACACAGGGAGGGTGACCAACTGGCATGGGTGCAAATTCAGGACAGTGAGTGTAAAAATTCAGGGCAAAGGGTCAAAATTTAGGACAGGAGGTCAAAATTCAGGACAAAAGGTACGTTTTACAGACACATCAGAGAAGGTTGTGCAATAGTATATAAGTAAATAGACAACCACTAAAGTAAAAGTGAAAATAAGTCTATATAAGGTTGACACTATTGTGCACTTCATGGTTTGTCAGTTAGGGGGTCAGCTTTAAGCAAATGTGCAGGTCTTTTTCTGGTGACAAAACCGCCCCCACCTTTCCAGCTCCCAGAGAAAACGCCTGATGCGCGGTCCGGCCAGTCTGGCCTTGCTTCCACTCTTCAAAGGTGCCCCTCATCTTCACATCGACCCTCTCTCATGTGTATTTAATTTCTTCTACAATGCTACTCATCCCAAGTATGTGGGGCAGAGTGTTGGAGTGAGTTACAACACACACATATTTTATAGAGACAATCACTCATATAAAATGTGAAAGTTAATGTATAGGAATGTTGCTTAAGATAATTGGGCTTACAATGTGTAATCATACTTTCATCCATCATTCATTCATTCTTTCACCATTCATTCTGTCCTTCCATCTGTGTGCCCGTCCATGTCCATATTCATCCATTTACAAACCTATCCATCACGTATCCTTCCATCCATCATTTCACTCATCCATCCCTCAATCCACACTTTTACTCATCCATCTACCCTTTTACCCTATCCATCCGTACACTCATCCATCCACTCTTCCACCCATCCATCCAGCCATTTACCTATCAAGCCATCTTTTCACTTACTCATTCATCTATCCAATCACTCATCCTTCCACCCGTTCAGTTATCCATTTACCCATCCCCCTTTCTCTTTCAATTCCCCTTTCACTTAGCCATCCTTCCATCCACCCACCCACCCATCCATCCATCTACTCATCCACTCATGAATCCATCCATTGAACCTATCATTCATCCATCCATCCATCCTTTCTCTCATCCATCCACCCTTTCACTCCTTCACTCAAATATCCATTGTTTTGTCCATCTACCCGCCCTTTCACTCACTCATCCAGCTTTACATCCACCCTTTCACTCATCCGTCCATCCATTCACCCTTTCACTTACCACTTCATCAATCCACCCTTTCACTTATCAATTCATCAATCCATCCATCATTTGACTCATCCATCCACCCATTCACTCGCCCATCATCCACCCTTCCACTCATCCATCCATCATTTCACTCATCTATCCAGCCATCCATCCACCATCCCTTCACTTACTGACTCACTCACCTTTTCAAATGAATTATGAGACCCATCAATAACTCCGTCCTAGCTGTAGTTCCTAAAGCAAGGGGTGCGGTGGAGTGGGGCAGCGTTCAATATGCCCCTGCACATAGCCAATCTGAAAAAGTGGAAGGCATGAGTCATGCATGATGCACAGTGCCTGGACGTGGGGTGACTGTGACATGGTGTTGTTGCCAGAGCTTTAAGTGGGATGAAAAAAGTAGGGGGGTCTCTCCAAAAGGGTGTTTGATGTAAAACCTGTGCTTAATATAATGTGCCGCCCGACTGGTATTTTTGTTGCTTTTGTCATTGCATCCAGATATATAATACAACAAGTAACGTTACACCTACAACAAGCCAGAACTATTGGCTTTTTCAATGGTTGTTAGTTGCAAAAAATAAAAGAGCAGCAACCATGGCTGCTATACTATAACTATAATCCTTTCTTCACCATTTTGGTGTATAATCCTTTCTTCTTTCACTGCCTTCCTTTGGTTAACTGAATTCTCACCTAGCAGCAGCATGGGCGTTTTTACACTTCCATGTGACAGAAAGCCCTGCCCTGGACTGAGGCTGGAGGAGGCCACCACATGCTGTGCCAGCCCAGACTGACCTATTGTCATTCTGTATGTGGCAAGCACCACACAGAATGACAATGGGCAGGGTGGAGCTGGTCTTGTGCTCAGAGGAGTGCGAGGCAGCCCCATCAGGGCGCTGAGGCCTTTTGCAGGGGAACAGCTCTGTTCCCGGAAAGGCCCAAAATGACGGACAGAAGGCGTCCGTAAAAGGGATCCTCACGGACAACGGACGTGAGGTCCAATTTACGGACTGTCCGTGAAATTTTCGGACAGTTGGTCACACGCAGGTCCGGTACCGGATAACCAATTAGAGAAGGAGGGGGACCAAAAGAAAATGAAACATAAGGGTATAGAAATGGAAGGAGGAGCTCATTCAGTGGACGGGCTATGAGAGTGCAGTGTTGCATGGAGAAGTGAGGAAAGGGAGAGGATCAATTGACAGGATACAAGCATGGCAGCATTTACTAGATTGTCTAAAAGATCCTGATATGGTAGATGAATCTGAGGAAGAAAGCGTGTAGAAGCAGCATAAGTAACTTCTGAAATTGAAGGCCAGGAATAGAGTTTATCTAGTTGCAGATTTGAAACGTATTTTGTGAACTAAGAACAGAGCATGTGTACAAATATGGAGAGAAGTGTGGGTGTGGAGGCTAAGATGGAAATGCAGTGAGACTTGACGTGATGGGGACTGGACTTTTGGGGAGGTGGTGGGAGGGTTAATGGGTTCATTCTTGCGACTTTTTAGATCTTATTATAAATGGCAATACAATTTTGTTTAAATAACAAAAAGACAGGTTGAAGAAAGAACAAGCAGGAAGCCCATGCTGCAACCCACATGTCTGGGGGTGGGCGTGGGGTAGAGGACAGAGGACAAGAGTGGGAGAGATGGGAAAGAAAGAGAGGGGAGGAAAAAAGGTAGAGAGCAAGAAGGAAGAGAGAGGTGGAAAAGCCAGAGATGGAAGAGAAAGGCAAAGTGAAGAAATGTGGCTCTTCCTGAAGGTGTGCAGAGTGGGGTATCGCCTGATGTTGATCAGGAGCACGTTGTAGGTCTTTGCCACAACATGACCAGGTAGGATCTCAAGGATGTGTCAATGTGGTTGAATGCAGTATCTGGACAGTCTTTTGGGGGGGGGGCACACTAAATTAAGGGATAGCGGGCAGTGCCCCAGAGGAAAGACACCCAGGTATGAAGGAAGGCCTCCGTCTTGTCCTGAAAGTTGTAGATGACCCGCTCGTAGGATGCTCTCTGGAAAATCATCGTGAGCCATTCACTATGGGAAAGGGGAATTGGGGAATGCAAGTGGAGGAGAATGCAAACCTTGTCAGTGGCGAGTGCCATCTGCAGGAGACAGCCATGTCGGTGTGAGAGGTCCGGGGTGTCCGCAAGGTCATGTAGAAGGATCAGGGGTGAGACAGGGGAGTCACAACAGGAAGAGTCTCACTCAGAGTAGCGCCAACCACCTCCCAAAACAAAAGGGAGGTATCAAGGGGCAGTCACAGAGGACGTGCATCAGGTCTCAGCTGTCATGGGGGCAATGCCAGCAATTGTGTGAGGTAATAGACCCGCTGTTTGCATCTTCACAGGTGTCCAATGCCAGTTATGCAGTGATTTAAAGGGGAAACATCCTTTACAACGCAACTTTTACCACGCAGTGCCTTTACGACGCAACTTTTACAACACAAACCATTACAACGCATTGCGCTGGGGGGCGTTCTAGGATAGGGAATAGGTTTAATTTACTATCCAACACCCTCCCTACTATCCACGGGGACTGGAGTTGGAATAGTAAATTAAACTATTCACTATCCAGCGCCCCAAAGCACTATGCGTTGTAAAGGCATGCGTTGTAAAAACAGCGTTGTAAAGGCATGCGTGGTAAAAGCATGCGTTGTAATGTCATACATCCGATTTAAAGAGACAAAACTTCAATCATGCCTCTCGGGCCCCACAGTGAAGTGCCTCTAGGAGGTCAGCCTTATCTTGCGGCTCGTATTCAGTCTGGAGTATGGTTTGCCCACAGAGCAGGGTGCAACGTCTTTAAAAATGTGGGCATGTACTTTAAAGTCCTGGTAGTATAAAACTCAGGCCTACCTCTCCCATAGGATAACATTAGGTTATCTTGTTACATTTAATAAGTGATAACTTTCAATTAGGAACAGGTGGGAATTTTGAGTTTAGTGTCTAAAGAATTGTAATTTAAAACCTTCTTTAATGGTAAAGTCAGATTGTAAGTCACAATTCTGAAAATGCCACTTTAGAAATTTGCCATTTTCTTGCCCCAACCATTTGGTGCCAGTAGACTATATCCTGGAATAGGTGTAGTCGGGATGGGTCATCTCTGTCAGGATGAGAGGGAGGAGCTCTCACTTACCACACTTGCACATCACAAATACTCTGCTTCAGCACACTCACAAAGACTTTGACACTAGTCTTTTTGTCCCCTATACAAGCTGGGTCCAGGGCAGGGAGAATGTACATTCCAGACACCTCTGTAGGAGGCGGTTTCTGAAAGTACCACGTTTAAGTAGTAGACCCTCAGACCCAACTCTTCAGATCATTTCTGGACCTGCCTAGCTGTGAAATCTGCCATGCTAACCTGCTTGCTGGCCAAGGATTGCTTTGCTGCCAAAGGCCTGCGGTTGCAATACCAGGACTTTTCCATTGTTGGAAGCTGCAATGCTGAATCCAGTAGGTGTGTACCTAGGGCTCCAAGCAATCTCCAAGACTCAGTCGACCGGCCCCTTGTTCAAGCCACGGGAACAAACAGGCCTCTTTTACATTGATGCATCTCCATGCAGCCAGCCATCAACTCCAGCCCAGTGCAACCCAGCTCGTTCTTGGCACCGACGCATCCCAGCACAAGTTCTCACAAGCCCCAGCAGATTTTTGACACCGACATAGCCCGATTCCATCACTGGCCCAGCGCGATGAATCTCGTCCCCTGCGCCGACGCATCGCAGAGCAAGATTCCGCAAGCCCCACAGGCTTCCTCGACTATGACGCAGGACCTCCCGTAGCATGCTCCCGTCGATGGCTCCCAGAGCAACGCATCTCAATGCCAGACCTCGCATGGCTGCTTTTTGTTGATGACTCCTCAATGCCAGCCCATGCAGCTCGACATAAGGACTTTGTATCTCTACGCCCAGGTTAAAATGTTCTTCCCAGAAGACTGACTCAGTACGGTTTCTGTCCCGCACTCCACGGCAATCAGCTTAAACGTGTGACTGGACCTGGCCTACCACTACCAGCTAACCACAGTTGACAATTTTTGCTTCTTACCACTTCATTTCTACAAAACCTTAAAAATTGCATAACTCCGATTGTACTAATATGATTTTTGTCCTTTTGGTGTCAAATAATTTTACTCTATTTTTCTAAATAGGTGAAGGAGTTTTCTCCTGTTGTGTTTTCACTTTATTAATGTTTTAACTGCTGTATAAATACTAAGGGCATCATTAGGATGGGGGGCAGACTTTGTCCGCCCGCCATCCTTTCGTATAATGGAACTGCCCGCCATCGGTGCGGGGGTCCCGTTGGTGACATTAGGATGCGCCCGCCACACTGGTGGGCGCATCCTGCATTCTTGACATTGTGGCCGGCGGTGCTCTCAGCACCACCCGCCGCATTGCCAAGAAAGCATGTCGTGCACTTCCATGCACAACGTGGCAGGCACCGCGCGGAGCCTGCCATGTTGTGCATGGAACGACAGGGGGGCATCATAGGTACCCCCATGTGCACCCCTCACCCCCTAGAATCCCTGGGGGCCCGCTATGGTCCCCCAATGGTGAAAACCACTTGCCTTTGCCGCCACGGAAAGGCACGTCCCCACTATTATGCTAATATGGATGGCGGTGTCTCCCAGACACCTCCACCATGTTAGCAGCTTTTCCGCCCGGTCGACACTTCGACCGGGCGGAAAACCGGCGGACAGTCTTTCCGTCCGCCGGGGTCCCCCCGCATGCTAATGTGGCAGGGGGAAATTTAGAGCGGGCGGAGGTTTTTAGCGGGCGGATCGCCACCGCCATACGGGCGATGGCGATCCGCCCGCAATCCTAATGACCCCCTAAGTGTGGGTGTCAAACTCCGCTCTGCCGGCAGAGTTTGCAAAGTTTTGCCAGTTCAATAACAACTCTGCCTACCACCGGCTGAGCGGAGTTTACCGAGCTGACGCACTTGCCATCACCTAAATCACTCTGCTGGCTGCTGCAATCTTTCTTTTTGGGGATTTCCCCGTCTATTGGGATGTTTTTACAAGCAATTGTGCTTGTTTTTTAAACACACTGGTGACGCTCCCGGTGGTGTTGTGTGTACGTTCATGGACAGCGAGACCCAGGCCGCCGCAAGCCGACTGAAAGCAATTGGTGGACAGCATCTTCCAGCACCGGGCCTAGTGGGGCCTGTGGGACCTTTGAGAAACCAGATGGCTGTCTTCGAGCAGAAGTATTTTGTCAGCACAGCGGATTTATTTGAAGCAAAATGTTGTGTTTAGAATGGATCAAGTAAAGCTTTGCATAGGAGGTCGCCTGTCATTAATCGTTTAAATGCAACCCCCCTCATATGTATATGTGTTGGGTATCGCATGTTGAAGTGACGCATCCCTCCACCGTGTAACGTTCGGGACAGGCGTCCGAATTGTCATTCTCAGGCTGACTGCACCTTCATGTGGCTAACAGTAGTTTTCAACAGTAGCAGGACCGTTTCATCTCCATATGATGGTTCATATCATTCATAATTAGGTTGGCACAGAACTTTGCAGAATTCAGCTGAATGTTTTGGTAACTTTGTGGAATTCCGTGGAGTGAAACTCAACGAGCTCCGCCTCGGCTTAATAAATACCTTATACATTTCCTCTAACTTAAGCCTGACTGCTTTGTGACAAGCTACTAAAAAGCAGGTTAAGCTGGGGTTTGCTTGTGTTTCACCATAAAGAGAGACTTGTGGTTGCTTCTTAAATTAGGTTTTCATCCCGCAGTTCATTAACCCAATTTCCTACAGATGTTATTTCCTTTTATTGTGACAACAAATGTTATCTGCTTCCAAATATATTTTAGCCAAGACATGGGCACAATTGCTTTCTTTAGGTGATAGGATTTTTTGTCAAATTACATAGGTTTTTTCTTTTTCACGCTTTGAGAGATTAACTGATTTGCTTAGAATCACAGGGGTGATGTGCCAAGACCTAACAAGCATAGACAAAGCCAATAAGTCTTGTCTTTGAGTCTATTGGCTCTGCCATTACCATTTGTTCCATCTGTACAGCATGGGCATTGCATACTTTGGCAATGATTTATAGCCATGCTGTATAACAGCGTGGCTGCTGTGCAGCCTGACTAACAATAATATTGAAAACAGACTGATGAATCTAGTGCTAATGCTCTTTTATTAAAAAAAAGTGCATTAGCCCTGGTTGCATCATAGTGCTTTTTAAAATTAGTTTTAGCAACACTGCAAAGCAGTCATGCTACTGTACAGCATGGCTACAAAACATTGCCAAAGCCAGTAGCTCTCATAGGTGAGACCTATTGCGTTGCCAATGGTTGTGTAAATTCGGTTGTTTCATTGATCAGCTGTGTTCAGACCTCCTTATGCTTAGCTTGTGCTGTACCCATCACTATATGGATGATTCATTTTATTTTCCGTCACTTTTATTGACATCAGCATATACACATAGACAATCCATGTACCAACAGCGTATAAGATAACCTGCCGAATAAAGGGTGAGATCTGCAGTAATGTTGGATAGTGTCTTGGTTCTAACTTAACTAGAACAAATTCAAAGAAAGACATCCCTGCAGGTGGCGAGGCATGAATAGATGTAAACGGTAGCCCCGAGCCTCAACAGTGTGGCTAAAAACAGTAGGTCTGCACCCAGGAGACTACTTGATAATGACTTGGAACGAGAGGCAACAATCAGTAAGGTGTGCATATGGATATCGTATGAATGAGTCTGGTAATTGGGCCCGTCTCTGCTGTGTCCCCCGCAGGCCATCCACCTCTGCTTGCCTGAGATCCACTGTCCAAGTCCGATCCTCTGGTGTCACCCCCCCAATATCTACAAGATCGCTACATTGAGAGAAGAAGAACATACCTAAGCGTAGCAGCAGAGTGTGCCCTCAGGAGGGGTTGTTTTCCGTTGTTAATGTTGGCCTGTAGTTGTTCCAGAAGTTCGCGATAGCGCTGCACTATGGGGTATTTATGCAACCCTCTTATTACAGGAAACAACCTTAACAACGCAATCATTACATTCCACTACCTTTACATAGCAGTCATTACATCGCAACATCCTTTACATAGCATGTCATTACAATGCAGCCATTACATTGCATGTCACTACAACGCATGCCATTACAATGCATGTCACTACAACGCAGGCATTACATCTCAAGTCAGCTGCAGACCCCTGTAGCAGTGCCCTCTGTCATTCACCAGTAGGAGGAGGTGCTGAACCCTTCCGCATCACTGTAACAGTACGTTCGGCCAGCAAAAAAAACAGCACTAGTCGGGACATCGTCCTGTCTGTTTATGGTCACTTGAATAGACCTAACAAGCACAACTCAGAGGTATTAAGCCAGGAGTCCCCATGTCATGCATGAGCCACAGAGGCGGTTCCCCCATTAGGGTGGCAGAGCATGCCCCCCCCTGCTGCCAGTGCAGCAAAAGTGAAAAATAAAAACAATAATAAGATGAGTTACCATTTTTCACTGCTCCCAATCCGACCAGTGTTTGGAGGTTAGGCCTTACTGCTGACTGGCAGCAAGAGAGGGGTGTTCACTCCACCATTTTACACTGCGCAAGTCACTATGGCTGGTTGTCTTGCACGGCCAGCCTGAAATGCGCAGTATTAACCTCTGCACCTAGCTGTCTTAGACAGCTGGGTGGAGAGTAGGCACAGGCGCCCAGTGTCTGCTGGTGTGTAGAGGCTGCCCACTCCAGCCAATCTTGGTTTTGCGGAGCAGCATTGGGATTTGCAGAAGAGTGTTGCCTGATAACCATGAGGTGTTGTCACGCTGATGCCAGAAGAAAGAAGAAAACATGTAGGAGAGCGAAACACGGATAAATAAACTTTTTATTTTTTTGTATTATCTTTTTGGCCCCCAATGGGAATGTCTCTCGGTCCCCTCTGCGTCACTCTAGTGTTGAAGGTCACCGCCGGCCACTGCAAATAATGACTTAAGCCGGAATAGGATCATAACATGTGAAAAAAACAGCATTTGGGCCAGGCATCTGTGGCAATGTGCCGGGGAGTGTGGGAAAATCCTACCCATTCTGCATAGGTAAAGTGTGCCCTGTATAAGACATGGAACTGCAACAGCAGAAACCGGTAATTGTGTGACACTTTATGAGGGTATTGGACCACTTTTTAGGTCTCACCTAGACAGCGTGTGACTGTCCTTTGTAAATCTTAGCTTTCAATTTGCTAATAGGCTTATTAGTCGCTCCTTGGTACTTCCCTGACTTCTGTTGTTACCTTCCATCAGGCCTGGTAATTTTACATGTGTTGTTGCTCGGTATATTTTATTTACAGTCTGTCAGCACTATTTTATTAAATGACTTCTCCTGTCTCCCGTTGCAGGCAGGAAATGCTCTCCCGCAACTGCTTGTTTTTTTATACCAGTTGGGCACTCCTTATGTTTTACTGCTTCTAAGGTCCAAAAGAAGCGGCATGACGCAAGGGGCCATAGTGCACATAAAACATTTTTTTCCACAACGCACACCATTCTTTATTTTTTAATCATTTGTAAAGCTTTTTTTCCCCAGACGCATGGCTCGCAGCCCCTCATCCACGTCCCACCCCTGGTGCCGTGCTGCAGCACAGTGCCCGCTTTTACTTTTACAACACGGGCGCATACTTTTAACAATGGCACCCGTGGCTTGAGTAAATTATGTGGCAAGAAAAGGCAAATTATGCTGTATAATGCTGCACATTTTATGGGATGTATGACATTACAACGCATGCTTTTACATCGCATGCCTTTACAACGCTGTTTTTACAACGCATGCCTTTACAACGCATAGTGCTTTGGGGCGCTGGATAGTGAATAGTTTAATTTACTATTCCAACTCCAGTCCCCGTGGATAGTAGGGAAGGTGTTGGATAGTAAATTAAACCTATTCCCTATCCTAGAGCGCCCCCCCCAGCGCAATGTGTTGTAATGGTTTGCGTTGTAAAGGTTGCGTCGTAAAGGCACTGCGTGGTAAAAGTTGCGTTGTAAAGGATGTTTCCCCATTTTATGATACTATTACTTTATTTTGTGATTCTCAAACTTGTTAACATTCTCTCACATCCCGTCATTCCATTCCGCCCTCGGGCGCCGCGCTTAATGTTTCAGCAAGGTGCCCACTTTTAGTTTTACAATGGCAGCAAGTCACACTTTAACAGTAGCGGCCACGCGCCTTGTTCATTAAGCTCTGGTAAGTTCAGCAGAGGAAGCTGGCTCCAGCTCCCAGAGCATTTGTTTGAGGGTTGGCTTTCTGGGGAGATGCGAAATACGGCCAGTGGGGAGGCGTTGCAGGGCAAAGGCCTACTGCAGGCAAGAGGACAAGGGGCCAGGGCACGCGAGCAGACATCGCTCATTAAAGCCTGCTACCCAACACTCAGACCATGGGAGGACCTCTGGACAGACTCTAAACACAAGCAGCGGCGAAAGGGAGTAAGTCACATGCATGTATGTTCAGTGTTATGTGTGCACCTCAAACGGGTATAAAGTGCTACATCAGTGCAACTGGAATGTTACAAACTTCTTTGTGCTGCTACAGGCGCTCACCGGCATACGAGGGCATGGCGAAGCGCGACCAAGACAATCTTCAAGCATACTCAGTGAAAATAAAGCAAAGAAGGCTGCTGACGGCCCGCCAACTGCAAACAAATCAGCAGCCGAACCAACCTCAACCACAGTATCAAAGATGCAACCACTTTTGCTGTATTAAATGTTAAGGCACCAGTGTTGGTAATCCTCCTCAACTTGATTTGCTACACTAGCCTTATCCTCCTGTTCCACAGTATGCATTGATTTGTTCTATCGCCCAAATCACATTTGCTGCATTTCTAAACTATGTATTATCATCCTCGCTATGCCTTCTCCTGCTTTTCTCAACCTTCTTTTCCTCCGTACCACGCTTGTTGTCTTTTCTTCCATCTTTATTCCAAAGCACTGCCCTAATTCCTAATGCTGGATTCTCACTCTACTGCCCCAGACTCCTCATTAGAAGCATCCTCATCTGCTTCTCCTTTCAGCCCAGAACTGCATCACCCTGATTAACCCTTTTCAGCGTTTCTCGCTCCGATGACCCGCCTTCTCAACTACCTGTCTTCCTTCATAGTATGATTTTTGTTGCCTCCTACTCAATGTCTCTTCCCTCTTTAGCCCTTCTTGGTCATTATCTCCTCTTCTCTTCATAGCTTCTCTTTTCAGGCTGCCAGTGCCACTCTATAAGCAGGAGCACAAAAACATAAATGGGCAAGGTCTGAACCCGGGTTCACACTGCACACATAATATATTTTTAGGTTATTTCAGGCATTTCGAAGCCTTGGCACAAGACAATGATCGAGGAGTGGGAAGAGTTAATTTAACATCAGAAAGGGTGAAACAAAAACTGCGAGACATAACAGCAGTCTAAGGTTGTTCATTATGTATCTGAATGCAACAAGGTACACAGACACATTATTTATAACATTGTATACCTCCGATTTATGGACAAAAACAGTCCAACGGATTTCCTTACTTAGTCAGGATTTGCTTGTTTACAAACTGCGTTTGTGTTTGCCCCATTGTTCATTGTACTTTTGTTTTTAAAATCAGCATTGAAACGATTTCCACAAAATTTCCACTCTGAGGGCGAGTCATGCACAAGAGTATGCCAGGAGCACCATAGTAGGCATGGATCTAACCTCAGCTTATACTAGGAGACGCCTTCTCTGCCCCATACGTGTGTCAAAATCACAAGCAGAAGTTTTAAGTCGTTGGCACCGACCTGTCCAGGAGTGGACAGGGGTCCCAATTAAGTATAGACAGTAATACAGTCGGCAGCTCATCCACTAAGGTGAAGGAGATTTGCCCCACTGCTCACTGAGTGAGCAATAAAAAATGGAAAAATACAATTATAGTAACTTAACGTTATTATCATACCGGCTCCGTTGTTTGGGGTGGGGCGGGGCGGGGCGGGCTGAGCTGTTTAGAGTCTGGGGGAACAGTGGTGGCACCCTCCTAAGTGCGCATGAATGTTTGGCCAGCCCTGTCCACCTAACTCTCCACTATATTTATACACACTGACCACACCTCTCCTCAAATCACAAACTCACCTGTGTGACCATTCACTATAATCTAACAATATCTACTCTCTGCTAGCCTATTTACTCATCCCGCTTTGCTCTCTGGGGGAGAAGACTAACCCCAATGCTCAACAAAAACTAATAATCGGGGGGCGTGGCTAGCTGCCGAGGAGAATGGTCGTGCTTTAACGCGGCTCCTCTGCCCTAACGGCCAATCGACCTCTGGACCTCCGCTAGTGCTGCTGCCTGGCCCGGGATCCCTCAATCATCTATCTGTGCCACCACTGCAGCCCCCGGCTGACCTCTGGAGCCTCCTGCCTAGCCGGTATCGTTGCGGACGGGTCCCGACGACCGGAGCCTATCGGCCCAAGATGGCGGCCATTGCTTGAACGCTACCCGAGTGCCCTACTACGGAGCTGCTCCGGCCCGCGCCCAGTCTCCGGCGCCTTCGGGGATCCTGATCGAGTGTCCGGTAGGCAATTTCCAGCAGCCCCAGCCTGGTGTTGAACCTCTGCCTCCCGCAGGTGGGGAGCGGGACGACCCGTATCGGCCTCCCCCACCCGCCCGGCGCCACCGTCTGGGCGAGTCCCCGGCTTGGGCCTGGCCCGGCGACAGGCGCAAAATCCCGGAGCCGATTTCCCTGGACTTGCCCCACTTTGAGGCTCCCGGTCTCGCTCCACGGCTGACGGCCTGCCCCTGACCCGGACCCGGTGGGGCTTGACTGAGAGGGGTGGCTGTATTAGGGGGGCCGGCCGAGCGTTGTGGGGGGACTCCCCGAGGCCTGGTGGGGCGCTCCTCTTCCTCTCCGCCCCCACAACTCCTACATACCTCGGCTGGACAGACTGCCGGAGGCCCCGTGGTGCCCCCCGTGCTTGGCCTCACTGGACGCCTCCTGCTGGCCTGCACTCAGCCTGCTGAATCCTCGACAGGGGATATACCTGCTTCACTGCTCCTCGCCGACTCCTTACTCCACGTGGCCACCGCTAGTCAGAAGTTGCGGCCCCCTCCTCAGCCACAGCTTTGCGGACGAGGACCACGCTCATTCACCTACCCCAGTGAGGGGTTCTTCTTCCTCCCCCCCCCTTCTATTTCCATCCGGATTGCCTCCGTAATTCCCCCGCTGGATCCTTGGGCGGGGACCGTCACGACGATGACCTCCAACAAAGGTACCCGACCTTCCAACCAAAGGCAAATCAATAAACTCTCGTGGGGCTCCAGGGGGGAGCCCAAAGAGGTGCCTCCAGATGCCACCCTCAAGACGCCAACCCCCCCTCCGCAGGGAAAGTCCTCCCCCACTTTGGACGACGTTATGAAGGCGATCGCGGGGGTCCGCTCTTCACTCGAGACCCGGATTGATTCAGTGAACGTGGAGGTGACGCTGCTACGTGCCGACCTTCGAAAAATGGACTCCAAGGTGAAAGACATTGAGGTTAAGACTCTTGCTCTAGTCGATGACACCGCCACGTTACAGCAACAGGTGGCCCATCTGCAGAAACAGCAACGCCAGATGGAGGTGCTCCTGGATGACTATGAGGGACGCGCCAGACGCAACAACCTCCGCATCCTTGGTGTTCCAGAGCGCCTTGAGGAGCCGGCCGCGGACCTCTTTGTGGAGAAATTGGTCCTCCAACACCTCCAACCGAAGAATCTTTCCAACTATTTCTCTATAGAACGGGCCCACAGAGTTCCTGGAGGCCAACCGAAGCCGGGCGCTCCTCCCCGCCCCATCGTGGCCCGTGTCTTCAACTTCCGAGACCGGGATGTCATCCTTCAGACAGCGCGTGCGGGACCGCCTTTGCGAATAGACAATGCACACATCATGATCTTTCCAGATTTCACCGTGAAGGTGCAGGCCCGTCAACGCAGCTTCCTAGAGGTGAAGAAGGCACTCCGGACACAATCCATCAAGTATGCTATGCTGTTCCCCGTGAAACTCCGTGTTGCGGCGGAGGGTAAGACCTGGTTTTTCGAATCTCCTGCTAATGTCTGGGACTGGCTCGAGGGATGGCGACAATCGAACTCCACTCATCCCAGACGCGGGGGGTCCACTGATCGCTCCGTCGAGGAGGCGCCTCCGGAAAGTCAAGACCTGTTCGCGGACAATGTGCAGGACGAGTAACGCCGAACAACCCAAGTTGAATTGACCAGCTCAGCCGCTCATCTACGCGCTGCTATGCTTTCCACTCTGGCGGACCGACTCCGCTATTAGATAGACGGCATATGTTAGACCATCTTCATCAGGGACTCATTGAATTAAAGCACAATTTGCTTCCTGCCTCATCCAAGTTTTGACTGCTGTGTATCCTTTATGGTTTTTCCTTCCCTGGGTCCACATACCCGTTGTTGTTGCTCGACCTAGTCATGTTACTGTTGAATTCTTCCTATTGATGGGAGGGTCTCCCTCTCAGATCCCACAATGAGGGAGAACACTTGGCCCCGGGGGTCGCTCCGCAGATACTGTGCAGTGGGGGTTGGAAAGCCTGCGATCTCCGGACTTGGTTATATATGTTACCTCCCCCTGTAGAGTGGTCTGCTGAACGCCCTATGATAGACTGAGCGGCGCTTAGCCACCTTGAGACCCCGGGCACGGGACCGGTTCCCGTCTAACTTTGCTCAATGACATCTACCATGTGAATGCTTTTGTTTCTGTTAATTGTTAACTCGCACTAGATAACCTTATCCTATTATTTGGCCGACGAGGGCACCCTTGGCTCTCCGCACTCCTCTCTAATGTTCGGGGGGGGCGACAGGCACTCTGCCTAGTTGGGGAGTGGATAGTTCTGAGTCCGCGGGCAGGGACGCAGGGTGGGGGGTAGTTGGGGGGGTGACAGCAGGGGGGGAGGGACGGGGTAGGATTGGGAATGTTGGGAAGTTGAAGTCGAGACTTTTCTGGTCTCTGTTCTTGTTCATGCTTATTCATTGCAGAGGATTCTGGATTGTAGAGTGCGACGTGCTGCGCGCCGCGACCCCACATGTTACTTCTGGCGAGTTTTCGCCGTTAGACCCACTTCGTGGCTACCCTACACCGTCACGATCTGCCTATTGCACACGCTTCGGCCCTGCCGGGCCCCCACTGGATTCTGGGGTGACACACTCCCCTGGAACTCCTATCTCTGGTCGATATCCTATCCACCACACACTGTTGATCCGTACTTATTCTCACTTGTATAAGCCGCCATGATGCCCTCCCCGATGACGTCCCTGACCATTATGACGTGGAACGTTAATGGTCTCGGCAATAAGATAAAAAGGGGGGTGGTAATGCAATTTCTTAAACGTCACTCTCCAGACCTGGTCCTCCTCCAAGAGACGCATCTCATGGGTAATACGTGCCGGGCACTGAACCGAGGCGGTTACAAATTACTGATACATGCAGGTTTCACCTCCGGATCCAGAGGCACAGGTATTCTTGTGCGCAGGAGTGTGGCCCTGACATGCATAAAGACGCGGGCTGATCCCCTTGGTCGATATGCTGCGATAGAGGCCATCTGGGAAGGCAAACCACTGAATATTGTCTCTTTCTACGCCCCTCCGGCCCTAGGTACTGATGCGCTCCGGACCATACAACACCTGATGCTAGATCTTCCGCAGGGGCCCCTGCTCATTGGGGGGGATTTCAATATGACAATGAACGATGCCGTGGACAGACACCCTCACCGTCCCTCACACAAGTCCTGCTTAGACCTCTCCACCTTTGCGCATTTGATGGGGCTCGTGGTCCTTTGGCGCCGCTCCCACCCTCACGCATCTTACTACACGCACTATTCCAACGCTCACAATAGCAGCTCACGTATAGATCATTTCTTCGCACCCACTACTGATTTACAATTCTTCCGTCATCCGGAGGGGCTCCCCAGAGGGATCTCCGACCATTCCCCCCTCACGATCCAGTTCACACATCACCGCCCGAGAGCACGGGGTCCCATTATAATCACGCCCTGGCTTTTAAAAATACCTGACATACACGATAGCCTGCTTGCACACACCGAATACTACTTTGCCGAGAATGTGGGGTCTGTACCTTCGGCCACGACACTATGGCAGGCATACAAAGCAGTAATCAAGGGTTCAGCGCTGGCCCTTAAGAATGGTTACCTCCGTAAACAAAATGAACACTTGGTGCATGTAGAAGCAGACTTACTTCACCTGGAATCCCTCCACAACGTGCACCCCACTGAAGAGGTGTTGGCTCGCCTGCAAGCGACACAACTGGAGTATAGGGCACTGGCTCTTGAAAAGGCGCAAGCCAAACTCCTCAAAACCCGCCACCGGGTTTACGAGATGGGGGACAAAGCGGGTAAGATGCTCGCTTGGCTTGAAAAACGGGAGCAAGGCTCCCGTTGGATTCCGGAATTGACCCTTCCTGACGAATCTACTGTCATGGACCCGAGCGACATAGCAGAGGCTTTTGCCACCCACTTTGAGGAGGTCTACACCGCCAGAGCCCACTATGGTGCCGAGGAATCTAAACTACTCTTAGCCGAAATGAGCCTCCCCGTTCTCTCGGAATCCGAAATGCAGGAGCTCGAAGCGGACCTCACCACGGAAGAAGTCCGAAACGCCCTATTCTCTGTTAACTCCGGCAAGGCAATGGGCCCCAACGGCGTCCCTATTGAGTTCCTTAAGGGCATGGCGGGCGAGATCCTCCCGCATCTTAAAGCGATGTTTGAAGACAGCTGTGACGTAGGCTGCTTGCCGCAAGACCAGCGATTGGCCTCGATCGTGGTTATCCGTAAGCCTAATAAGCCAGCTTCTGACTGCAGCTCATACCGCCCTATCTCTCTCATTAACGCTGAAGTAAAGGTCCTTGCCAAGCTCCTAGCCACTAGACTCATGACCGTTCTCCCCGCCTTGATACACGAAGATCAATCGGGCTTCCTCCCGGGTCGCAACACGGCACTCAATCTCCGCCGTGTCCATAATGTCATGAGTAGGATACCACACCTTCGGGAAGACGCGGTTATCCTCTCCCTCGACGCCACACTTGCCTTCGATTCTATCGAATGGTCCTACCTCTTTGAAGTACTCCCACGTTTTGGTTTTGGCCCTAAATTTATACGGTGGGTTCGGTTACTATACACCGATCTCTGGGGTCAGGTCTATGTCAATGGTCATACATCCAGGCGCTTTCCCCTTCACAGAGGTACCAGGCAAGGGTGCCCGCTGTCTCCTTTGTTGTTCACCCTCACCCTGGAGCCCCTAGCTCATTGGATTAGAACTGATAATTCTATCCGAGGCCTCCGATGGAGTGCTGATATAGTCGATAAGATTTCGCTATACGCAGACGACATTCTAGTATATCTCTCCTCCCCCCGGTCCTCCCTTAATAGCCTGCTGCACGTGATTACTAACTTCGGCAAATACTCGGGCTTCTCCGTTAATTGGTCATAATCAGTGCTTTATGTTCTCCATGGTCCGCCCCCCCCTCTCCCGAGAGGCTACTCAGTTGAAATTGCCCAGAATGGTTTCAAGTATCTGGGGATTTTTGTCACCCCCGATCCCCACCTTTTTCATGACCGCAATCTTAAAGGCCCACTTCAGAGACTCCATACAGACGTCTCCCATTGGAGGTCGCTTCCCCTCTCTCTCCCCGGTAGAGCTGCCCTATTTAAAATGCTTGCACTACCTCGGTTCCTCTATGCTCTGCAAAACTGTCCGTTTCCAATACCGGACTCCTACTTTAATTTTATCGACGGTGACATCCACCTCCTCCTATGGGATGGTGGCTCCCCCCGCATCGCCCTCATCTCTCTTACGCAAGGATGGTATGACGGGGGTATCGCCCTCCCCAACATCCGTCTCTACTACTGGGCAACCCAATTGGTCGCCACCAATTCGTGGCTCTACAGCACGCCTACAAACCCTGCCTTCCACTTGGAGAAATACCAGACAAGCTGCGGTGGGTACCTCGAGGCTCTATACGGCAAACACTCCCGTACTCGCTATATAGGCCCGATGTCCCACACGCTGACCGTATGGCACCGTGCGAACAAGCGACTCGGATGGGCTGACACCCTCACGCTATCCACACCACTCTGGACCACATAAAAACTGGGCACCCTATGTCACTGTAGTGCCTTTGATAAATGGGACACAATAGGCATTTCCACTATTGGCGACCTACTCCATAAGGGCAAACTACTGACATTCAAAGACCTCCAGGACACATACCACCTGGCGAATTCTGAGACCTTCCGCTACCTCCAAATTAGACACGCTATACTCACCAACATCCCAGACCTCGCCTCCCTTCCACAGTCCTCGCCCCTTGAGGAAAGACTCTTGTCCGAACCCCTACAAGCTAAGGCGATTTCTTACACGTATCGTAAATTGTGCAATAACATGCCAAATTCTTTTAACCTCCTCCGGGCTAAGTGGCAGACTGACATTGGCGATATGGAAGATGCAGAATGGCAGTCAGCTTTGATGTCCCCACGAGAGTCAGCCATTAATCATAGACTCCGCTTGATACAATTGAAAATACTACACAGGACTTACATGTCGGGTCCCCTCTTAGCCAAAATAGGCCGACGTCCGTCTGACCTTTGCCTCCGTCAATGTGGCTCAACGGGCACTTTCTATCATGTCTTGTGGGAATGCCCGGCAGTCCAAGACATTTGGAGCCGTGCGGCTCTGAAAATGTCAGATGCCCTCGGAAAACCAGTCCCCCTGTCTCCCAAATGCACGCTTCTTACTATATGGGACCCCACAGACCTAACTGCGTTAGAACAGCGCTGGGTCAACCTTAGCTTCCTTCTCATAAAGCGTGAGATAGCCATGCAGTGGGGCTCACCACACAAACCACTCCTGATCCGGTGGGTGGCTGCGATGGATGTGTGCATGGTGTCAGAAAAATCAGTTTATAAAACTAGAGGTTGTCCCGGAGTCTGGGATAAGAAATGGGGGCGATGGAATACCTATAGGGGCGACTTATGTACCTCCCCGACGGTGGATATGGCTATGACCAGGCGGGTCAACCCTCGGTGAGTGTGATACTGGTTGCTACCGTGCTGTGTGTGCTCTGTGACGATGAATGCTGAATGCAATGGCTCGTATACTCGTTTCCTCTGCTTCGATTTGTTATGTTTGTTTGCAATGAAAATACCATAGACCTTTGGACTATCCGGTACATGATTTTGACTATTCAGTGCACGCCTAGCTACCACGCCGCCGAACCTCCGGGATGTCGGCTGAATGGCTGTGTTGCTCGGTCTATCCTACTAAGTACCTGCATGTACCGCAGCCGGCCCTCGGGGTTGTAGGCTCTCTGCTGTGTCACTTTGAACTATGCAATAAAGGTCTTAAAAAAAAAAAAAAAAAAACTATGAATCACTGAAATAAATCACCAACCATGGGCTTCCGGAGTAGTATGCTACCCGCCACAAAGCACAAGGCACTTCAACAACTTGTCAGGTGTAGTAAGTGCTGTATAAATGCAATTACAAAACTACACAGTGTCACTCAATATAACCCATTCAGTAATTCCAAGTATTTCTATCACAAGTGCGGAGACATTACACAAGGCCATCTGCCACCCTAAATAAACAAAGCCCCTTCTTAAGTGTACAATAAAAAGAATTCAGGGGACAGAAAATAAATATTGGCTACAACAATGAAACTAAAGATGCTTAAAATGTTTGGCACTCAATTGTGTACAACCCTGAATGTAGCATGCAAAATAGCTGTAATAATTGCCACTAACATTTGTGAGAGGCAAATGAAGAACAACATGTAGAGTAGAAAAATGCAATACATCAGAATCATAAAAAACATAACATTTCCTTTGGTGCTAAAGCATTGAAAACCTGCAAGCGGTGCGTAAACACGCACTTTGTACTTATAGTCCTTGCTTACCAAAAGCAAGGCTAGCAGTTAATGAGGGGCAGTTACTGCCAGCCTTGCTTCTCGTAAGCAATGACTAGAAGTACAAAGTGCGTGTTTACGCACCGCTTGCAGGTTTTCAAAACACACAAATAAAAGGATAATTGTCATTTACAATGCCAATAGCTCAAACTCTCGCAAATGCGAGAACTATTGCATTGCAGATGCTTGTTACCATTCCTTATCATTAAATGCTCTGCCACCCTCTGTCTTCCACTGGTCCTGGAGCAAGGACAGCTCAGTACCCATGGGCTGCAACAGGGCGGGATATAACCAGTGAACGAGCTTACGGCCCTGCCCGAACGTGTGCAGAGTTTTTTAAAGTTTTCTGCTTAGGTGGCTCATGCATGGCTGCTTTCTAATGGCTGTGTAACGCAGACTTTAGGAGTGCACATGTCATGAATTGCCCTTCATGTATGCCATATTGTTCCCAGAGCTCAAGAAAGCTCATCAGCATTATAGAGTTACCCAATCTCAGTGATATTATCAGCAGACCAGTGGGTTAAAGCCTTAATGGAAAGCCTCCCTGTGTGTAAGGGAAAACCTTACAAGGGTATCGCCAAGGCATAAGGGAGGTGGGGGCAGGTGAGCAGCAATCCCCATCTTAGTACAGTGATAGCTATCACCCGTAGTTTCGGGCTTCACTTAATGTGACTGGTGTGTGAGAATAAGGATACCTGTAGTTTCCTTGTCCAGTTCGGGCTGGGATAGAGTTGCTTCCACAAAGGATTGATTGGTTAACCACCATGTAGGCCATTACAGTTGCACAGCCTGATAATATTTTTCAAAGTTAGGAACTTCAAATCCTCCCTTATCTATGGGCAACTGGAGTTTAGACAATGCCACATGCCTGCACCCTATGTCCCACAGTAGTTCCTATAGCAATTGATCAAGCACTCTGAAAAGGGGATATTGATGAAATATAAAAGCAGCCTAGAAAGCACGATCATTTTGGCTGTGGCCCCTCTGTCCGCCAACGATAGAAGCTGAGTGATCCAGAATTTAACCTGTGCTTTCAACGAGCAGACCGCTGCTCCCAGATATCCATCAATATTATCTGCGTCAGAGCGATGCACCTATATGTCGAAGTATTTCAAGCAATTTGGAGACCAGCACAGGGCACACAGGCCAGCGCTGAGCGACCTCGGAATGGCACCCTTACACAAAGGAATAATACATGACTTATTCCAATTGACCATGAGCCTGGAAACCAGGTGGAACTGGTGCAGCATCTCCACCATCCAAGTCACATCAGCCATAACATTTTGAACATAAATGCGTTAGTCATCCACGTAAAGCGAGGCCACTGCCATAGGGATGCCCATGTCTGGCCCCACTCTGCAGAGGGCCACCACCAGTGGTTCAATGGCCAAAGCAAAAAGGAATAGGGAGAGGGGACCTGCACTGCCTAGTGCCCCTGTGTATCTTAAAGAAGTTGGAGATGCATAAGTCCAATTTCTCCTGGGCAGAGGAGTTAGAGTATAATATCTTAACCCAAGTGGTGATGCAGTTCTCAAACCCATATTTATTTATAACCTAGTGCATATACACACAGTCTACGGAGTTTAGTGGCTTTTTCTAAGTCAAAGACAAGGAATGTTCCATTGGGATAATGGGACGGCGCATGGGCTAGTATCGTATACAGTATCCTAATGTTTGACGAGGTGCTTCATCCTTGAACAAACCCACTTTGATCCTCATGAATAAAGGTTGGGACCTCAGGGAGAATCCTGGTTGTGTGCATTAAGTTTAGAGAGAGGCCAGTAAGAGGACATGTCCAAGGCCTCACGTCCATGCCTCAGGATATGATAATGACTTCGCCTGTAGAGTGAGGTAAGGTGCCCTCATTGTTCATAACATTAAAGAGCGCCACCAGTTTGGATGCCATTTGGGATGAGGACAGTGTATAAAATCCTGAACGGATCCCATCAGGGCAGCAATTTGACCTGTCACCAATTCACGAAGGACACACCTGATCTCCTGCTCAGTAATGGCAATTCTATGGCAGCCCGTTGGTCCGGCATCAAACTTGGGAGTCTGACCGGCCTTAGAAAGCTGTTGATAATGTGAGCTGAGGGAGTGGGAGCTTTCCTATATAAATCCTGATGTAAGTAAAAGAATGCTGCATTGATATTCACTTGTGTATATGGTGGGAGTCCAAGATGGTCTCTGACAGAAGTTAGTGTGGCGGGTCTATGTTGGGGTTTAGGCATGCTTGCCAACAGCCTGCCCATCTTGCCACCCTTTTTATGTGTCCTAGCCAAGTACGATGCCTAGTCAAGGCACCTCAATTTCTCCATGTAGATACAGAAATCGTGTTCTGATGCTGCCCGGTGTGGATTGTATGTGTCTCACGGGTATGTATTTCACATTCAATATTATGTAGAGTGTCAAGGAGGGTCCTGCGGGCCCCAACCGTCATCTGAATATGCAGCCCTCTGATCGAGACTTTGAAGGCCTCCCATTCAATGAATGGCAAGGAGACTGAACCCTCATTCTCAATGAAGGATTGGTCATTATATGTCTCTGTGGCTGCTTAAAGGGGTTATCTCCAAGCATCATGAGCTGCATGCACCAAGTTGGGATTAGGGAAAGAACCTTGCCCCATCTCAGTGTCACCGCTATCAGATTGTGGGCTGAGATAACTTTTTATTTTATTTTCTGCAGCTTGGAAGAGGCCGAGTACCCCTGATAGGCAAACTGTATGGTCTAATCTGGAGAAAATATTGTGAGATGGAGTACTTTTATTTGTGTTGTTTGTGTTGGTCCCACACATCCACCAGGACCCAGCTCTCCAACCATCTTTTAAGCTCTCTGCGGTGCTGTGCCACGGTGGCTTGTGGAAGCTGTAGTGCAGATCTATGTAATGCTACGTAAAAGATACTGTTAAAGTCCCCCTGCTAACATCCATTGAAATCCAGGCCAATTAGACAGTTTCCAGATTAAGGAAGCCCAAAATTTGCCCTGATATACATTCGGGGATTAAACACTGCCTAATACTGATCGCATACCATACAATCCTTCATACAGTGGGTCATATCTGCCATCTGGGTCAGTATGGTATTCTTTTACCACCATAAGGACCATTGCATGCACCCAAACTAGGGTGGAATACGAAGTGTGAAATACCTGACCCCTCCAGAGGTGCTGCAATCTAATGTCTTCAATGTGCATGAGATGTGCTTCTTGTAAAAATATAATGTGTGCATTCCAACACCTCATGTGCATTCCACCACCTCAAGTGCTTCCCTGTGCTGTGCAAAGAGCTGTCGTGCTTCACCAGCTGAATGTCTTGGACTCTCCACTCTCCCATCATATCCACGTAGGAACTCCTCCAAATTTCGTGGTATCCTCTCTGACTCATTGATTCGACGTTGAGATAAGTGTTGTTCAACCCAATTCCATGTGTGTTCGGATTCCAGAAAGAAATGTGAGTGTTGATCCATCTTTATCTGTAGGTTGGCAGGAAATAGGAGCATTTATTTTGAGACGTGATCCATCGTTATCTGTAGTTTGGCAGGAAATAGGAGTGCATATTTGAGACCTAGCTCCCTTGTTTTTTTTATTGACTTGAGTGAAGGAGGATCTTTTATGTTCAACTATAAGGGTATAATTGAACAAGTTACTTACCTTCGACACTGCCTTAGCTGGCAGAGACTCTATCTAGCTGCAGATTTCTTACCTTAGAATTGTTCCCAGACATCAGACTGGATCTGGACATTTTTCAGGAGCAGTACCCCTGTGCGCCGGTAAGTGGTGTGTCGTTCAGACCCACATCACGTTGTTGGTATAGTCCATGCCGGAAGCAACAGGTGTGGTACCTTTATAGGCACACAAAGTGAGCTGAGGTATGCCTTGTATATCCTGATGGCCCATCACCAGCTGATGAGCCTTCCTGAGCTAGAATGGTGGGAGGAGTTGTCACTGATACCTGAATAAAGCTGTACCTGTCCTCGCCAAAGCTGTCTTCATCCCCCTGTAGTGTGTCTGGAGCCAGGTCAGGGAAAGGCAGGGTCTTATGCACTACTGTGGAAAAGTAAATTTTGCCATGTTCTGTGTCCCTACGCCTCATCCATCATATGTTATGTGTGCATGACCAATATGCATATGTTATTCCCCATGTCTGATTAATGACGCAATTACAGTTGTGTCCACCTCTAGTATGCTAGTTTCCAGTCCTCGTGAATACTACGAATATCAGGCCTATGTAAAGTTATATTGCCACGTTTCTCAGTGTGCACGTTATTTCATTATAAAGTCCCCGTTTCTAGGCCTCAACAGGGCCCGGACATCAGATTCAGTTCCTGTCTCCTGAAAGCCTCGCTGAGGAGCGATACAGCCCCCACCTGTATCCTCGACCCTTCACTTACTTCCTGCCTCGCAGTGCCCGGTGCAGCTTGGCTCTGCCTCTGAGTCTGCCAAAAGTATGTTATAGTTCCAGTTATCAGTTCAGTCCTCCTTCTCTGCATTCCTAAACTACTGAACTGCATCAATAGTTTCCGTCATTGTCTAGCCTTCTCGTCTCCACTTTAGAGAAATACTGCATTTAATGGTCATTTAATATTCTTCATCACGCACTACATGTAGAATAATGCATGGTCCAGTCTTAGAATCAAGTTAGCTTTTCCCCTCATGACTTCTAGTTTATATCAACATGTTCCCTAAACATCAGATACCAGATAGGGTTCAGGCACATGTCGCTCCGACCCTCCAGACTCAAGTCTCTGCTCCTAGCACAGAGTTCATAGCCCCCAGCTTCTCCTAGTGATACGTCATTGCCAGTTTACGCGCACCATTAGATTAGAGGTCCCAGCTCCTTAGGTAGCCCCCTCCAATGTTTCCGCCCATTCATGACATATTCTGTTACGTTTGCATCACATGTCCATGTATACTCCCAGTTACACCTACTTTTACTGTTATCTCTCGCGACTGCTACGCGTCACGCCTTCTGCTCCACCCACTGTTACGCCTACTGCAATGTAATGCTATGTGTTTGCGCTATGTATATAAGTTGATGTATTGTTATTAAAAGTTAGCGCGCTCATTCCAGATCAAGCCCCGGCAGCTGCTGGGCCCCGGTTGTCCTGCCGGGCCCTGTTACCCCTGTTCTATGCAGGTTGTCCTGATCCTGTCCTTATGCTGTAATAAACCTGCAGAAACTCCTACTACCTCGAATCTTGACTCTTATTTTATTGAGCTATCTGTTACTCATTCATTCATTCAAAAATAGATCCGGTATTATTTATTTATATACCACATAATGGCGCCCGAACAGGGACTTGCCCTTTCCCCACGCGTCGGTGAAGCCACGCCGACCCCCTGACCCTCTGCAGTCGTGACGGAACTCTTCTGCGCAGTGGCAGATATTTCTGCTCAAGTATCCCTCAGGCCCACGGAGGAGACGGAGGAGGCGGTCCAGCATCCGAACGAGACGGTGGAGGAACGCGGCGAGTCCCGACCAGAGCCCAAGCCGAGAGTCCAAGGTCCGAGGTATCCGGAGGCCCACCCGTAACTGAAGTCCGAAGTCCGAAGTTCGTCGTCGTAGCAGTCCAGTCCCGTCCGAGGCTTTCCGTTCTTGCTGCCCGGTGAGTACCATTGCTGGGGTAGTATCTAGACAGGACCAATCTAAATTGACTCCTGGTCCGTGGGTTGGTGGTGCCCAGACTCACAAACGAAGTGTTCACCTAGGTGGATACGGGTCTTGATGCGTCCCTTTATGGGACCGGTATGTTCCGTACTGTTATAGCAGTGCATCCAGTAACTCTAGTCTGTTCCGTTCTCGAGAAATTCTGTTCTGTTTCTGTTCTTAGTATTCCAGGTAATATTCTGTTCGACCTGTCATTTATAATGTTGTTCAATGTATTTCCAATTGTCGTGGTATGCCTGAATTGTTTTCCCAATTGTTATTGTTTTTCGTGTATTGTATTGTGTTCCGATTCAAGTTTACAATGCCGCTCTTTTCCAAGTTACGTCAGTTAAAAACTAGAAAGGGTTTATTAGAAGAAGCAGTTCCTGTCCCGCCGAGGGACAGTCCAGGTCACTTTATGTATCAGAAACATGGCATAAGCGCCATATTGTATCTAGATTTATGGGTAGAGTATACCAAACAGTTAGACGAAAAGTATAGATGGCCCGTATCGGGTACATGGGATGCCGAATGTATCATGCGAGTAGAAGAAGCATTATGGAAAAAGAAAGCCAGACAGTCACAGAAAGATGCCATCGAGTTATGGCGTAAGGAAGCCCATAGAAGGACCGAGAAAGAAGTCAGAAAGTCAGAGTTAAGTAGAGAATCCCAGGAACGAGCCCAAGAAAGAGAATTAATCGAGATAGGTGAACAAGTCAAAGCCGAACAGTCAGACAGACAGAGGCATGCCCTCATTAAGGGTATGTATCCTCTTCTTGCCGAAGGTTTGCCAAAAGCGACCCCAGAGGCATCTAGTAATTTCCCGCCACCATTAGTTCCGACCAAGCTACGTCACAAACCGACCGCAGCTGATATTTTTATTTCGTCCTATCTGGACGACACAGTCCCCGAATATGCAAATCCTGTTCGCGCTCCGCCAGTCCCTGTAAACCAGGTAGTTCATGCTCCTCCAGACACCGGGGTGCCCTTAACAGCTTCCCCGGTCCAGCCCGCCATACAAGTCCAGCCCACGTTACAATTACCGACCCTGCCAGGACGAAGAATGTCAGTCGACGATTCTAGTCTAGGGGCCGCAGGAGGAGGTCTTCCTCAAACCCCGCCGCCACACAGGCGTTTAACATTACTCGAATTACATGCTCAAGCGTTACAGCGCACGCCCAAACATCAGTCTGTTACAGAAATCAGGCAAACCCTTAACGAATGTGTCTATGATCCAGTTCCAGGCGAATATAATATGGTTTTATATTCCTTACGTGTAAGGAGAGTGACCGAGTATCTAGTCACCTTGCCGAATATGAAAGAAGATCTAGACAGAATATATCGTTTCATCCGTACAGGGGATGATCCAGAAAGTATTGGCGAGATTATGTCTCAAAGGAAAGCCGAGATCCAGCTCATGATATTAAAGTTCCTGATCAATTGTCTAATAAGAGAACAAGATTATCCGTCTAAAGATTCCGCCGAGATGAAAATTCTGACAAGGTGGAGTGATAATATAGCCGAGGGTAAGCACAAGACCATTAGTGCTATGGAGAGTATGTACAAGAAAATCCGTAAAGAAATAATAAAGATACACGAACAGCGTAAAGCAGCACAAGTAAGCGAGAAAGAAAGTATCTCTGATCCTGAAGAGGAAGAGAACGAGAATCCCGCCAGAATAGCGTATGTAGGAAAATCCAGATTTCCAGATCGCCATTTACGCCTAGAACCCAAGTCTATTTTTCATCATTCAGCGCCAGAACAAGGTTCCCTAGAACAAGTATTCCAAGCTACCGACCACATTCTGAAATCACGAGTCGGTTACAGTGAATTAAGTACTATGCACGAACAAGAACTAGCCCGATCAGCAGTCCGATGGATTACTGATTCTACCACTTTTCCAGACGAAATAGTGGCACAAATGTTTCTGAAATTGCCCCCAGCCGAGCAACGACTGGTGGGTATGTATATGATCCAGTACCTCATTACTCTGTATGAGGGTCAACATTCTGATCCAGGCCCGTTACACGATATCCTGAACGAGTTACTCCAGTATAAATGGAAAGGTCTAGGTACCGATTTAATTAGTGTCATTCTAGAACAGCGCCACAAATATAGAACGTTCCTGAACCCGCATTTTGTTCATGTCTCACCCCTAGAAAGCAAATCATTCTACATAGACAGACAGAATCCGTTACGAGAAGTCCACCCAGTCCAAGGGGCGGGTGGCGTAATGCAACGAGTGTTTGTATACACTCCGATTTCAAAGATGGAACTTCTTGAAATGAAGAAATTAATTCCCTGTCATGACAAAGATCCAGCAGGGTTCCATAGAGAATTAAAAGACATGCTCCGTATGGGAGAATACACTTACCCAGATATCATTAAAATGGTAAAGGTCCTGTTACCCGCAGGGGTGTATGAAAAGTTAAAGGAAAAAGAATGGGAGGTGGGAGAGAAAAAGATCGATTGGGCAGCTCTAGAAGCTGAAGACAAGGCACGAGTACCAGGTACCGGTCTTGGAGATAAATGTAAAGAATTACCAGAATTACTGATTCAAGTTTTACCCAGATTATTGACAACTAGGAAGGAAGACTGGGATGCAATCTCAGCCTGTAAACAGAAACAAGATGAAGATATTAGTGATTTTTATTCTAGATTTGAGAAATGTTTCAGTATTAACAGTGGTCTCAAGACAAGTAGTGAGTCATACCCTCACCTTTTCGTTACCAAATTAGTCGAGAATTCAAGTCCACAAATTAAAAATCGAGTTTTGAAAGTCGAAAGCACCTGGCAAGCAAATACTCCGTCCCAGATGCTCCAGATGCTCCAGTACCACCAGAATAGAATCAGGGAAGAGCAAGAACACGAGAGAAAACGTATGAAAGACACGAAAATGAAAGTGCTAGTTGCACAATCTGTTCCTCAAGACAGTCAGAAGAGGGGTCCGAATCAAGCCAGTCATCCTGCAGCTCCCGTTAAAGGGAACTGCAATTATTGTAAACAGCCAGGTCATTTTATAAACGAGTGTGCAGTTCTGAAACATAATATAGCTACTGGTAAGACTAAAGAAAGACCACGTCCGCCTAGACAAGAACAAGTTTCACAGACTCCTCAGTCACAGAATGCACAACAGACAGTTCCAGCACCGCAGCCTATTGCTGCAACACAGCATGTTACACAGCAGATGTACCAGTATGCACAGTCCGAGTATCCAGAGTATCAGCCATATTCATGAAACAGCCTAGAGAGGGAGGTAGGCTTGCCTCTCATCGAGATACCTGTAGATCAAGAAGGTCCCTATGTTCACAGTCAAGTATTAGGGAAAGACAGAAAGTTTTTGATCGATACAGGGGCAAGTAGGACCACAATCAGTCACGCCGAAGTTCCAGGGGCTCCGCTCTCAGGCTCAAGAAATGTTTCCCTTGGATTTTCAGGAAAACCAATAGTTAATGAGATTTCAAAGCCAGTCACTCTAGAAGTAGGTCCATTGTCCCGTACTACTGATCTGTTACTTACGAAGTCATGTCCAGAAAATCTATTAGGCATTAAGACACTGAAAGAATTAGGTGCAGTTATTTGCTGTTCCCCAGAGGGAATTCGATTGTTCCTACGCGACTTCAAGGGTCACTATGTATTACGAGATTTTGATTCCAGATTGTCTAATGTTCCACAGCATTTATGGGCGCAAGGTCCAACTGATGTAGGTTACATGCAAATCACACCCCATCGTGTGACTCTCAAACCAGGTGTAGTGTTACCCCGAATCAGACAGTACAGATTGCCACCTGAGGCTGTAGCAGCCTTATCCAAAATTATTGACGAGCTCATCGTTCAAGGAGTAGTTGTAGAAACTGACTCCAATGTATGCAATTCTCCGATCATTCCAGTCATGAAACGTACTGATCCAAATGCACCTCCAGTATATCGATTAGTGATTGATTTACGAGAGCTTAACAAATGTATTAGTCCTCAGTACCCAGTTGTCCCAGACATTTCTTCCCTGTTAACAGCTATTGATTCCGAAGCCACGTTTTTCACTGTCATAGACCTCAAGAATGCATTTTTCAGTGTTCCAATTCATCCAGACAGCCAGTTTCTTTTCGGATTTTGTTTAAATGGAAGGAGCTATATGTTCACACGCGCTCCTCAAGGTTTCACAGAAAGCCCTAGTATTTACAGTCAAGCACTCAAGAGACAACTAGACAACATTCACATGCCAACTGACACTGCCCTACTCCAGTATGTCGATGATCTACTGATCACAGCCCGTTCTGAACGTGACTGCGAGCGAGCATCACTTGCAGTTTTGTATTTTCTAGCCGAGATGGGGCACAAGGTGTCACCTTCGAAGCTTCAATTCTGTGTCCAGCAAGTGGTATACTTAGGACACTTGCTGTCCAAGAGGGGTAGGCAGTTGACACCCGACCGTATCCAGTTAATAGCGAGTCTTCCCCAGCCCAGAACCCAGAAGGAGGTACGTGCCTTTATCGGCCTTACTTCTTATTGTAGACAATGGATTCCTCAGTATGCATTTCTAGCCAAGCCACTGATACAGTTAACGACACAGGAGGCAGCCGTATCGACTGTTCTCCCTTGGACATCTGAACATACACTTAGTTTCAACGAGTTAAAGAAAGCCCTATGTCAAGCTCCAGTTCTAGCTACACCGAACTACAGTAAGCCTTTTACACTTTTCGTTACAGAACGTGAAGGTACAGCATTATCTGTTCTTACACAAGATCAAGCAGGACAATACAAGCCCTGTGCTTATTTTTCGAGCACATTAGATCCAGTCGCCCAGGCGTTGCCTGCGTGCCTCAAGTCAGTTGCAGCCACAGCACTAGCTATCAGACAAAGTGATTCCATAGTTTTAGGGCATTCCCTGACCGTACAAGTTCCACATTCAGTAGAAGTTCTTTTAAACCGAACACAAACTCAGCACTTGACAATTGCACGTTTAACAGGTTATGAATTGACACTGTTTCAGCCACACATAGAAATTAGACGCTGCAACGTTCTGAATCCTGCTACACTGTTACCATCAGTCAGTTTGAACCCTGATACACATGACTGTGTGGAAGTAGTTAACATTACGACAAAACCAAGACAAGACCTGACAGACATTCCGTTACCAGACCCCGACCTGACACTTTATGTGGATGGTTCATGTATGAGAACTAGTACAGGAGAACTAGTCGCAGCATATGCAGTGACTACTGACACTGAAGTTATTGAAACACACCGTATTGATACCCTGTCCGCTCAAGCAGCAGAGCTAGTCGCTCTGACACAAGCCTGTATACATGCCAAGAACCTGAAAGTTAATGTTTACACAGATTCACGTTACGCATTCGGAGTTGTACACGACTTCGGAGTGCTCTGGCAGGAGAGAGGTTTCATGACTTCTCATGGAACCAAGATTCAGCATGGTCTCCTTATTCAAGCCCTGTTAGATGCCATACATTTACCGACATCCATTGCCATCATGAAATGCAAAGCACATACGAAAGTTACTGTATACCGCACATAGTCCAGCACATTTAGGAGAAAAAGCTATGTTAGACAGTATTCAGAACATTTGGTTCAACAAGCATTTACGAGCTGCAGCTAAGCAGAAAGTCCGTACCTGTATGATATGTTGTCAGTTTAATCCAGGTAAAAGTGTCCCGGTGGAACAAGGTGGTTTCCAGCCCCCTGACCACCCTTTTGAGGTCCTCCAGATGGATTATATTCAAATGGAGCGATGTCGAGGTTTCAAGTACGTCCTTGTGGTTGTATGCGCTTTGTCCAGGTGGACAGAAGCATATCCAGTCCCAGATTACACAGCCGCGACCACTGCCAAGCAGTTGGTTCGTGAATTTTTCCCTAGGTATGGACTCCCTAGAGTCGTATATTCTGATAACGGCCAGCCATTCTCCTCTGAACTGATGAAGCACGTTTCCCTGTTGTTAGGGTACCAGTGGAAGTTCCATTGTGTACGCCATCCTGAAGCAGCCGGTCTAGTCGAGAGACATAATCAGACCCTGAAAATCCGTATTGCAAAAGTCTGTAAAGAAAAAGGTGTGGACTGGCTAGTAGCTCTGCCAGTTGCTTTGTTTTATATGCGCATGGTCGCACATTCCAGATCAGGTCTGTCCCCGTATGAGGTCGTATTCGGCCGCCCCCCTAATATGTGGGGTACTCCTAGACCCCGAAGTATTACCGATGTTTCATGTAATATGCTGACAGATTACCTAGCTTCCTTGATGTCTGCCCTAAACTCATGTCGTTCACAGGTTGCTGCCGCATTTCCAGACAATACCGAGGTGGCCCCGCATGAAATCGTTCCAGGTTCCCTAGTGATGGTCCGGAATTTTGACCGATCAAGTCCGCTGGAGCCTCGTTGGAAGGAGCCCCGTCAGGTCCTCCTCACCACCCGTACAGCCGTCAAGTTGGAAGGCAGAAAAGGATGGATCCACCTTTCTCATATTAAACTTTTTAAAGGATTGAAATCCGTTTCTAAAAACATTTCCCAGGATTCGAAAGATTGCCAGAACATTGTGTTAAAGGACTGTCCCGCAAAAGACATTATTACAACCCCTCCCCTGTTAGAGAAAACTCCGCAGCAGGAGTATAAGCAAAAGCTCAGGTCTAATAAGTCAGTCAGTTTGATTGTATAAGTCCTCCCCTAGGTGAAACGGTTAAACTGTTTCTGACATGTATAAAATAGACCCCCATAGTGAGAGAGTCAGTCGAAGTTCAATTCAATGTATCGTTTTTCTGAGTTTCGTATTATTCATCAGCATCTTGATTTCCTGCACCAGCTATGCGTTCTATCTGTATTTTCCAGTTCCTCATGTAAATAAGTCTGCTAATGCTACAGTAGAGAACACGTTTAGTGATCTGCCTCCTCACGAATATTCATACCGCCTCGCTATGCGCAACAACACATTTATCCGTATGTTACATTACTCACACCAGACCAGCAATGCCACTAATTGTTGGGTGTGTGGTCGACTCCCCCCTTTCCAGACACCGAAGGGAGTTCTGCCACTCTTTCCTTATCCATTCTCACATAATGGTTCGTGTGGAGCATGGTCCACGCTAACGTCATCCTCAACAGATATGTCTTTTCTTAACAGTACATGTTTTTCAGACAAGCAAGGTTTCCCCCACAGAACAGGTTTAGATCTAGAAAATGAAGTATATAATTTAGGTAATTATTCGTCGAATTTTATGGTCCTGAATGTTCAGTCTGATACTACTCCAGACTTACCTGCTATTTCAGTACTACCTGTCAAAGGCGAATTATGTGTCCGTAGTTGTGGTTCTGTACATGTAGGACATAGTGAATGTACTACTGTTATCCAGTATAGTGACAGTGGGAAATCTATTTTCAAAGCTTCACGTCATTCTTATTTTATTTGTGGTCAGACCGCATATGTCCGTCTGCCCCTCGATTGGGAGGGAACCTGTTACATTGCTTTCCTACTGCCACCTGTTTTCCTAGCCCCATCTGATTATCACAGAAACACACATCTAGTACACATTAGACATAGAAGGGAGTCCCCAATTGTCGATTATACTGAAACTACTCTAGAACAGTATACAGATTTCAATAAAGGTTTCTTCTTCTTTGTAGGACCTGTCCAGAATAGTAAACTGATCCGTAGGTTAACAAGAACCCTTGAAGCTGTAGTAAATGAGACTGCCTCTGCTCTAGGTAACTTAACCGAAGAACAATCTGCTATGAGATTTGTCGTTTTGCAAAATCGTCTCGTCCTTGACGTCATACTGGCCGATAGGGGCGGGGCCTGTAGAGTCATCGGATCTAGTTGCTGTATTTTCATTCCAAATAACGCGCCGTCTGTTTATTCAGCTATAACCAGACTCCATAAAATTGCCCATCTGTTACACCAAGATCCAGGCACCTGGACATGGTCCGGTTGGTTCTGGAATATAATTTCCGCATGGGGATGGAAAGTCCTGTCCTTTCTAGGTATTGCAGTAGCGATCATATTTAGCTGCTGCCTCTGTATACAATGTGGCCCTGCGATTTGCAGCATGTGCGCTACCTCTTGTATTTCTAGTCCCAAGCCCCGTTCTAAATCCCGTTCCAAGACAATTCGAGACGAGCAAATGGTACTGTATGAAATGATAGATGGTATCATGAAAATTGATGTTTCCTGATGGAAACGTAGTGACAAGGAGGGAATGTGGAAAAGTAAATTTTGCCATGTTCTGTGTCCCTACGCCTCATCCATCATATGTTATGTGTGCATGACCAATATGCATATGTTATTCCCCATGTCTGATTAATGACGCAATTACAGTTGTGTCCACCTCTAGTATGCTAGTTTCCAGTCCTCGTGAATACTACGAATATCAGGCCTATGTAAAGTTATATTGCCACGTTTCTCAGTGTGCATGTTATTTCATTATAAAGTCCCCGTTTCTAGGCCTCAACAGGGCCCGGACATCAGATTCAGTTCCTGTCTCCTGAAAGCCTCGCTGAGGAGCGATACAGCCCCCACCTGTATCCTCGACCCTTCACTTACTTCCTGCCTCGCAGTGCCCGGTGCAGCTTGGCTCTGCCTCTGAGTCTGCCAAAAGTATGTTATAGTTCCAGTTATCAGTTCAGTCCTCCTTCTCTGCATTCCTAAACTACTGAACTGCATCAATAGTTTCCGTCATTGTCTAGCCTTCTCGTCTCCACTTTAGAGAAATACTGCATTTAATGGTCATTTAATATTCTTCATCACGCACTACATGTAGAATAATGCATGGTCCAGTCTTAGAATCAAGTTAGCTTTTCCCCTCATGACTTCTAGTTTATATCAACATGTTCCCTAAACATCAGATACCAGATAGGGTTCAGGCACATGTCGCTCCGACCCTCCAGACTCAAGTCTCTGCTCCTAGCACAGAGTTCATAGCCCCCAGCTTCTCCTAGTGATACGTCATTGCCAGTTTACGCGCACCATTAGATTAGAGGTCCCAGCTCCTTAGGTAGCCCCCTCCAATGTTTCCGCCCATTCATGACATATTCTGTTACGTTTGCATCACATGTCCATGTATACTCCCAGTTACACCTACTTTTACTGTTATCTCTCGCGACTGCTACGCGTCACGCCTTCTGCTCCACCCACTGTTACGCCTACTGCAATGTAATGCTATGTGTTTGCGCTATGTATATAAGTTGATGTATTGTTATTAAAAGTTAGCGCGCTCATTCCAGATCAAGCCCCGGCAGCTGCTGGGCCCCGGTTGTCCTGCCGGGCCCTGTTACCCCTGTTCTATGCAGGTTGTCCTGATCCTGTCCTTATGCTGTAATAAACCTGCAGAAACTCCTACTACCTCGAATCTTGACTCTTATTTTATTGAGCTATCTGTTACTCATTCATTCATTCAAAAATAGATCCGGTATTATTTATTTATATACCACACTACAAGGACTTTTCTTTGAAGTTTGCCTATTTCAAAGGCAGAAATTGGTATAAGTCCTAGACCTCTGACGGATGTATGTCTTTACAACGCATGCTTTTTCCACGCATGCCTTTACAATGCAGGTATTACAACACAAGTCGTTACAACGGCTTGCGTTGGGGGGCGCTGGATAGTGAATAGTTTAATTTACTATTCCAACTCCAGTCCCCGTGGATAGTAGGGAAGGTTTTGGATAGTAAATTAAACTATTCCCTATCCTACAGCACCCTCCAGCGCAAGTCATTGTAACGACTTGCGTTGCAATCCCCGCGTTGTAAAGGTACTGGGTGGTAAAAGTTTCGTTGTAAAGGATGTTTCCCCCTCTGACACCCTTAACCCATTGACTCCCTGCATCTGTTTGATTGACGCATCGGCGCTTCCTGCCCTGAAGCATGCCACAGCCCCTAACTTGCCATCACAGTGCATCAGAAGAATAGCCGCAGCGTGAGTTCCGAGCCTTGTGTCACCGACGTCCATGACACCTGCTCTGACTCTGACGCAGTGCCTGCTTCACGGCTATGGAATCAACGCAGCGCCTGCTTGCCATTGTTGAATAAATACAAAGTCTCTGGGTGCTGATTCTTCATTGACACCGCAGTAAGGAACAAAGGTTGCATACCTGGAAACAAATGCACCACCTCCCCTGCCAATAACGAAACAACACATCACCTTCCTTGCCGGTGAGGAACCAACGCATCACCTCCCCTGCATAGCAGTAAGAAGCCGACGCATCACCTCCCCTGCACGTAAGAAACTGTCGCACCACCTCCCCTGTGTAGTCAGGAACCAATGCATTGTTTGCTTTTCTGGTGCCTCACCTCCCCTGCGCCTTGCTTCGTCTATGATTTATGAAGCATCTAAGGTACTTTGCCCTAAAACAAACGCATCCATTGATTTCTATGGAGCAAACTTGCTTAATCTTTTAAAAGTAATATTATGACTTGTGTATGTTGAATTTTAGTTGTTTCGGTCTTGTTTCATTCAAATAAATATTGGCTATTTTTCTAAGCTGGTGTGGACTCCTTTTGTAGTGTTTTCACTGTGTTACTGTACGTGTACAAATACTTTACACATTCCCTCTGAGATAAGCCTGACTGCTCGTGCCAAGCTATCAAGGGGGTGAGCAGGGGTTATCTTAAATGTGTGAGTCCCTTACCCTGACTAGCGTGAGGGTCCCTACTTGGACAGGGCGCAAACCAGTGGCAATTAGAGGTCCCATTTCTAACACTCAGCCACTCTGCACTACTGCAGCTCACTCGCGCAGCCAAGTGAAGTCTGCCATGACTTGTGTGGCTCAGACCATCTTCACTGGGCACCAGCAGTGTGTCGGGACCCCACAGCCGCTGCTGCCTTCTACAGTGCCTGCAGTTGGGAGCAACAGCCAGACATGGTCCAAGCACACGAGGGACTCCGGTGCTAAGCGTCGACCCATCCCCCCCCATACCCCCTCCAATGGACTTCTGAGGCATGAGAACCTCAGGAACCCTAATAAGGGCACCTGTTTAAAATGGCTGCACCCAGCTCACCGCAGTGGGGAGCGCCCACCGCCCTGCAACAGTTATCGATGCCAACTCGGCAGCAGCCAAATCCAGACCCCCAGTGCGCAGCAGACGGCAGGGGTGTGCGATGCTGGCGTCTGTGCGACAAGGCAGACTTGAATGATGCTTGATTAGATGGGCCCAGCAATAATCTGTGAATTTAGGAGACAGCCATGCCGGCCTGCTAGTCATGCCTCCTCCCTCATCCGATGCTGGCGTCTGTGAGACAAGGCAGGCTAGGATAATGCTGGATTAGATGGGCCAGCACAGATGAGTGAATTTAGGCAACAGCCATTTCGGCCTGCTAGTCACACTTCTTCCCACCCCCCCAATATGGATGCTACATTCTGCTCAAAGATGCAGTTTGATAGTGGAACAGTCCCCAGTTGCTCAAGAGAACCCTATGTGATAGCCGCACAGAATGTAGCAGGTGCAGTGCACCGGGGCCTAGTAGTCCAAAGCGGCCTCTGCACCCTAGGTTTAAGATCTGTAGGCATTTTGCTTTCTTGCAATTCTATAAATGCATGGCAACCTTGCTAAACCACGGTACAAGAAATGATCAGTTTCAGTTCACCAAAATGCAATAGCTAGAGAAGTGACACCACACATCGCTGGCTTTGTGTAAATGACTCGCTTCAGTGCACTATGATACCAAAATATTAACCCCTTCAATCTTTTTTAAGGGAAAATTGAACAAAATCCCTCCCTCCTCCATTTTCAGAACACTCCTAGCGTTGCCGTGTGCAGCATAAGTAGCAGCAGCGCAGGAATCCGGCTTTCCTGAAGGGGCACACGCTGAGACTGAACAGATGTTCCCATGAAAAACATTTTCCAGCCTTTTCAAGTTCGGTTCACCGGGAGATTTTCGGCACCCTGCTGATGGAAAACATGTTCAAAGGTCTAGAAATAGCAGAGGTTTGTGTGTGACAGAGGGCACCGCCGACTGCTGAGTACAAAGCACTATGTCACCGAAATGTCTATGGGGGACCGCTTCCATTCGGGCCCGAAGAGGTTACAAGCATCAACCAAGCCTATTTTGGGCTTTTGACTGAGGCCTACAGTAAGTGGTGATTATGCACTGTTCTTGTAAGTGCAGAGGAAATGAGTGTCCACGGCTTGCGCTGAAAAGTGAACACAAAGGCAACCACACACGAAGATTAGCCAAATGTTAAGCGTTTCCTTTAAAAGGATAACATTCATATAGATGACGACGGGTTGAGTCTTGGCAGCAATCAATGCCTGTTGGTGCCTTCTGCCTCCCTCATTTGTTCTTCTTGAAAGGTTAACTACATCACATCGAGAGGGGTTTTGTCGTCTGTCTTCGAGGGGGTTTTGTCATCTGTCTTTCACTATCCCACTGGAAAAAGCAGCAACATAGTCTCTGGCAGAGGATGTGGCCTAACGGCTAGAGCGGTCGACCTCAAAGCTGAGGAAGCGCGTTCGAGTCTTGGCAGGGACGCTCAGCATCCTCTGATTCTGGGCAAATCACTTAGGGCCTCATGTATGAAAAGTGATGCATCCCTGTGTGAAAACCGCGATGCGTCACTTTTCATTGAGCCCTCCTTGCGGCATGCTAGATGCATTATATTTACAGTATGACGCATCATGCCGCAAGGAGGTACAGATATGTCAGTATTTCTGAAGTATCTGTAGGCGCAAAAATGACGCATTGCTGGAGTGTGTCACGAGAGTGACGCAACTCCATCAATGGGTCATTTCACATGGGTAAGTCCAATTTCAAATGTGCCTGCGTCAGTCTTACACCTGCTGTGAGGCAGGCGTAAGATATTGAAGCATTTTCGTCCTAGAAACGACGCAGTGAAATCTCATAGATTTCACTGCTTCACATCTACGAGACTTACTTGCGTCAGAACGCCCACCCTGCATACATTATACCTGGCGCAAGTATAATGTAGCACAGGGGTTTACAAAGTGGGGCATCTACCTAGATGTGTCACTTTGTAAATAGGATGCAACATGGCTCATTTTTTACCCTGCTGGTGCGTCACAAAATGTAACGCACCGGCAGCGCAAAAGTGACGCAAGGGTTCATAAATAAGCCCCTTAATTTCCCTGTGCGTAACAAAATGAATTTGTCAGCCTGTAACGCAGCTGGTGCTCGTATAAAGCGCTCTGATACCTGCAGTCGGGTTTGCGCTATATTAAACTAAAAAAAAAAGAAAAGCATTTGAAAATATTTTGAGAACCTTTACTAACACGCAACAAAAACAGCAAAGACTGCATGGAAAGCAGCAGCAGTTAACCCCACCCCACCCCCCACCCAACACACACACAAACAGGCTCACATGTACACACACATTACAGCTCCTTTATGAATGCCCCATCATGAAGTAGAAATGGAAGTCGGTGCCAGATCGCTCAAAGAAATCCTAAACCAATTATACTCAACCACAGACCTCTGCTTCTTGTCTGTACAGCACGGTTGGACCCCAGAAAAACATAGATGGATATTGTTGCTCCTCAATGCCCCCTCAGGTCTCCTTCAGGCCACTGTTGAAAAGCTGCACTCTAAACAGTAGCTCTTCAAAGAGGCTGCCCTGTGCATTGTCTTCAAATGTAGACATCATTGCTGTGTGTCTTCCCCACTGGTCTATTGCTCAACAGCACACTGCAACCACCCGGCTGATTTATTGTTAAAGGATGCATCCTGGGCCCTAGGCCAGCGGTTCTTAACCTTTGAACTTTTGTGGACCCCCAGTGAATCATTTATGGAAGCTGGGGACCCCCACGCAAGCAGTGTCTATTGCTGGAACCTCAAAACAATACACAGAAAAACAGCAATACAGTAACAAGTATACATGCAGCAAATCAACAAATAAGGAATTATTTTATTTAATCCACAAACACAAAAATTTACAAAAGTCACAATTCCAATTTTATTAGGAAGGTGGATGCTTTTCCAAATGTGTTTTTACTTCTACTATCATATCACTTTTTTGCTCTTTTTGGTAGCGTACCAGCTTCAATTGAGGCCACCAATTGTTCGTAATAGATTCTGTTTTTTTATGCTTGTGCTGCTCCCACGAATCAAGTAAAGAATACCAACGTAAGTTTTAACCTTCAGTTTCAAAGTCTTTCACAGTTACAGAGCATTTTAACATTTTCAATTTTAGGTGTGGCTTTATTTATATGTACTTCATTAATCTGATAATTAAATGTAATTTTATAAGCAGCCATAGACCCCTCAGTATGTGCCGTAGTGTGGTAACAAAAAGGTACCCCAAAACTGAGACACCCCAAAATTTTCCTAAATCAGATTGCCCACAATTTATTGGATCGGAGACGGTGTTAACCTCAATTTCATGAGGAAACGTGTCCCCATGTTAATGCACCTCCCATACATCAAAAATCAGAAATGCAATTAATTAATTAAATTATATTGGACTCACTCAAAAATTAAGTTCTAGATCAATGTAATTTAAAGGGTTTTATTACTAAATTCAAAAATAAGAGGTAAAGAGTCAATGCCATAAAGGCTCTCAAATGCAGAGTTATACCGATATGTAAAAACCTGAATGGAAATCATCTCTAAGCCTAAATGAGGAGCAAAATCAGGGAAGAATCGGACAGGTTCTCTAGTAGAATAGGAAATTCCTCTGGTTCACCCCCAAAATCAGGGTTTTTTAGAGATAATTGTTACGTATATAAAAAAGTATTTCTGCACATTCATCGTGGTGTGAGTGAATTTATCCTTTCAAATCAGCGCACATGAGAAATAAATGTCATATTACCTTAATACCTAAGCACTAACTCACTACATGAACCATTAATCAGCACCCTCTATGCTAATATCATTCAGAGAGGCCAGAACAGAACAAGATACATTAACAATAACGTGCTACATGAAAGAATAGGTCTAGTGAGCAAGCGGAAGACCTTGCAACATGTTGCAAGTTGTGGCTGAACTGAGGAAGGTTCATCATGAATAGAACAGTAACAATGGAAATAATTATATTTCCGCGGTACTGATCGCTGCCGAGCTTTTGGGGGAGGGTATGCTGGGGGAGGGGAGGGGGAAACAGATAATGACCAAGGGAGATGAATTCCATCTTGATCAAGATCCCGTTTTGCATTAAAATGTTCCCAATTTAACATAGATTAGAAAAACACACTTCTACCCATCATAGGAAATTCGTTAAAAAACAATCACCCAACAATATTCTGTACATGTGAAAGAAAGCCTAAAATTGTGATTTGCTCATTGTTAATAATGCACTAAAATATAATCCATGAAAATCATGTACAGTGGACCCCTATGTGCCTGTGGGTCCCAGGTAAAGAACCACTGACTTAGATAGCTCAGTGAAACATATTCACACGTCTTGTACCCATACATCAGCTTACTGTCCACTGTGCCACATCTACTCTCTTGTTGTTGGTCTGTCAATCCTGTTTTTGAACCATAATTTCTTTCTGGCTTCGAAGCAAGGGTTGCATTTCTACCCAGTACTGCAGCCTTTAGCTTAATGGGTTTTTGCACCATGTGGTCCTTTTGCTTATAATTATATTTTGCAGTGTTCACACTGAATTAGTGTTTGGCAAAGAAAAGAGAGCATCTCTGGAAATTGGATGAGAATTTAATAAAACATATTTTGTTATAGACTCACTATGGTAATTTCATTCTTTTGAAACTAATAAGCAAAAAAATATTTTCTAAATAAAGAACAGATTTACTAAACATACTTTGACAAATTGTATACATAAAATGTTAGGTTTAAAGAAACCTTTCTAATTGTTTAATTTTTCGTTGTCCTTTAAATTCTGTGAATCTATTCATGCTAAAAAAAATGTCCACCTTTTAAAGCTTGCTTAATCAGGGGAGTCTGTCTTTGTTGCTGTTGGACAGGCCACGTGTAAGGCTGGCTCCCTCCCCGCACGACCAGGCCCGAGCCCCGCTCTTCAGGTGTTACACGCAACAACAACCCGTTTCCCGTCTCCTATAAGGCCCCTGCCCCTGAACATCTCACATCAGGGGCCCGATTCCCTACCGGCCCCCTCGCCCGGCCTGGGCGCCATCTTGGACACAGCACCACGAGGCCGCGTGGCCTCCGATCAACCCTGACCCTGGGCCTGGCCAGGCCCCGACATCCCGGCACCACCATCCACCCAGGAGGTGAACGGACTACTTGGCAGGTCAATGGGAGAAAGAGGTGTCGATGGCTCTCCCCCACCAAGTGCCGATCGCCCCCAGCTCCCCCAAGCGCTGGCTCCACCCCCCTGCTGGGTGTCTGGACTCCCTCATCCCGGGCCTCCCGACCTCCCAGTGAGAGGGTCCGGACATCAAAGGGCGCCAGACCTATAACTGGGGCAGCTCCGGAGCAGGAGGGCAGTTGTATCCTGGAGTCGAGAGACGCAGCGAAGAACTCAACCTTGACGGACTACTGGCGCTGCCGTAGCCCTGCCTTGCACACTACCGACCTGCCGCTGGCGCTGCCGCGGCCCTCTACAACCTTCGTCGTCATCGGGACCTGCTGGCTCCGCCGCGGACCGTCGTTATCTTCAACCACCCTGGGACCTGCTGGCTCCGCCGCGGCCCGAACATCTAGAATGCCGAGCTCGAGGATTGTGAGCTAATTCACCTACCACCATATCCCCCAGCGTGGTAACGAGACTGTCCCGCTACCCCCTAACCCAACCAAGAGACTAGAATAGAGGGGACCTCGGAGTCCAGACCTCCTTGTACCATCTCACCGTTCTTAAAGAATTGCTTATAAAGTAACGTTGAACCTTATCCTGGTGTGGTGTACGTCAGTGGGGGGGAAGTTATTTGCCTGTACGATCGTCGGAGACGGCTCTCCCCGGAGACCTCTCCTCTTATCTTCGGCCGACCCTTCCGGTCCGTCTAACATTGGTGGCCAGCGACGGGATCCGAATCAACGCATAATCGTACAGAGAGTAACTCACCCCACGACAAAACCACAATGTCAACCAAAGAAAGCGGATCCACCGAAAAATTCCAGATGGAGAAATTGGAAGAATACAACCATCGTGAGTTGAAACAATTCTGCATTGAACTAGGTATCGCTACCACCGGTCTGAATACTAAAGACGATTTCAAGCACGCCATTGAGTCATGGGCAGAAACTGGGGCCGTCAGACCCCCGGACCAAAATATCGCAGCAACAGAGAAAGACACAACGACTCCCGAGGAGCGAAGAACGGGTCTCTTGCCAGATGAAATCCAAGAACGAGAAAGAAACCGACTACATGAACTAGAAATGGCCCGGCTCAAAATGGATGGCGAACTCAAATTAGCCGAACAAAAACTAAATCTAGAACATCTGCGGCTCCGAGAAGAACGGGAAGAGAAACAGAGACAAAGGGAGCTCGAAGAGAAGAGACTGGCGTATGAACACGAACGCAAACTAGCTGAGATAGACTTACGCAAGCAGAACAAAGAATTAGGAGTACCCGAGCAACCACGCACCCCGGGGGCGACAGAAAGGAAGGTACACATCCCCAAGGACGTCGTTCGGGAATATTTCCGAGAGGACGACATACAACAATGGTTCAAGGCCTACGAGATCGCTATGACCTCCCACCGGATCGATCGAAGCGACTGGGGAGCCGGTCTATGGGGGAGGTTCGTCAATGAGGGCCGCGATGCCCTGCTACAGCTCCCAGACCATCTGATGACCTCCTATGACCACATGAAAGCTACCCTCCTCACCCGCTATGGGCTCACACCCGAAATGTACCGCCAGAGGTTCCGGAACTGCACCCGGATCCCGGGTACAACTTGGGTGGAATACGTGAACTATTTCAGCCGGGCCTTCGAGGGGTGGATCAAGGGAAGCAACGTAACGACTTACGAGCAACTCTTCAATCTCATGGTATGGGAGCACCTATCGAACAACTGCTTCGTCGAGCTCAGGCAGCACCTCCTCGACAGTAAATTAACTGATCCACGACAGCTCGCCGCCGAGGCTGACCGGTGGGAAATTACCCGAGTGGGCCGAACTGGGCCCCATGAACAGAACCGGAACAACCACGGCCAGCACCGTCCCCGAGGAGGAGGGGGGGGCCAGGGACGAGGACGAGACAACGCCCCGGCCGCTCCCGCTACCAGCACCCCCCCCCGGCCAACCGGGGCAACACCCCGGCGCGGCCGGGATACAGAGCCAATGTCACGTGTCACCGATGCCAGCGAGTCGGCCATTACGCCAACGACCCGAATTGTCCACAGAGCCAGACTCCGAGACCCCGCCAGATGGCGGCCGCCGCCCTGGGGGAAGAACAAATCTCCGAAGAAAACGAGGAATGTGAGCAAGAACACCAAGAATGGGAACCAGCCGCTATGGTCCTAGCGTGCCTAGGGGGAAGAGACATGGTCCCGCGGGTCCCCCTACCCGCCAACACCCGGAAGTACAGTCAATGGGTGAACATTAATGGGCACCGGGCCGAAGCCCTACGTGACACCGGGGCCAGTGTCACGGCCGTCCGATGTCACCTGGTGACCCCAGAACAGATTCTGCCGAACGTCCTCTGCCCTGTCCGTTCAGCCGACAATTCGGAGAGTCTATGTCGGATGGCTCGCGTCCCCTTCGAGTGGGGAGGAGTCTCCGGCATATTGGAAGTGACGGTCCGAGATGATGCCCCCGTAGACTGTCTCCTGGGAAATGATCTCGAGAGTTCCCCATGGGCCGCCGTAGAGAGGAGAGAGCACCTGGGGATGTTGGGCATCCCGGACTGGGCGTGCGTAACCACCCGGTCCATGGCTGCCCGTGCCCTCCCCCGACCCGAAGAACCTGAATGGCCGGCACCTCCTCCCCCGGTCGCTCCAGACACCGACCGTGCCGTCCCCCCAGAACAAACTCCCGAGGGGCTCGTCCAGCCTCAGGACCTTCCCGGACTGGATCAGTGGCGTCAGGAGGGGGGGCCCACCCAAGAACAGTTTCGCCACGAGCAGAAGGCCTGTCCCTCCCTCGAGGGACTCCGCCAACAAGCCCTCGCCCAGAGTGCGGGGGACACCTCCGGAACCCATTGGGTCTATTGGGACAATGACCTGTTGTACAGCGAACAGAGAATCGCGGAGTTAGGGGCCAGCCGAGTACTAGTGGTGCCCCTCCGCTTTAGAGACTTCTTACTAAATCTGGCCCACGATGTCCCCCTGGCCGGCCACCTGGGTCAAGATAAAACCTACAGTCGCCTGGTGACCCACTTCTTCTGGCCCAAGATGAGGAACGACGTACTCCAACACTGCCGATCTTGCCCCACGTGCCAGGCCAGCGGGAAGAGCGGCCGCAAGCTTAAAGCACCTCTGCAACCTTTTCCAGTGGTCACCACCCCGTTCGAGAGGGTGGGGATAGACATTGTGGGGCCCCTGGACCCCCGTACAGCACAAGGACATCGGTTCATCCTAGTACTGGTAGACCACGCCACCCGCTACCCCGAGGCTGTTCCCCTGCGCACTGTGACAGCCCCGGTAGTCGGCCGGGCCTTGATGGGGATCTTCTCCCGGGTGGGCTTCCCCCGAGAAGTCGTCAGCGACCGGGGCACAAACTTTATTTCAAAATACATGAAGTCCCTCTGGCAACAGTGTGGGGTCACCTACCGATTCACGACCCCCTATCACCCTCAAGGGAACGGACTGGTTGAGCGGTTCAACCGCACGCTCAAAGGGATGATTGGGGGGTTGGAAGAGCCCCTCCGTCGCCAGTGGGATGTACTACTACCGTGCCTTCTCTTTGCCTACCGAGAAGTCCCCCAGAAGTCCCTCGGCTTCAGCCCTTTCGAACTCTTGTATGGACACCCGGTGCGAGGGCCGCTCAGCCTAGTCAAAGAAGGCTGGGAAATGCCCCCTCTAAAGAACCCTCCAGATGTTTTCAAGTACCTCCTAACCCTCCGCAACCAGACCAGACGGTTCAGAGAGATGGCGAAAGCCAACCTGGAGGCCAGTCAGGAGGACATGAAAAGATGGTATGATCAAAATGCATCCTCCATCGAATTTGAACCCGGCCAACAAGTGTGGGTAATGTCTCCCACCGAACCATGCGCCCTGCAAGACAAATGGACGGGGCCCTTCAAAGTAATCGAGCGCAAGAGCCCTGTCACCTATCTCATCGATATGGAATCTTCCCGAAACCCTCTCCGGGTCCTCCACGCTAATAGACTGAAACCCCACTTTGTACGCTCCGAACTCAGTCTCCTGATGGCAACCGACAATGGAACCGAGGAGGACTCCGAACCCCTCCCTGACCTCCTCCGGTCGCGGGAGAAGGACGGCTCCGTGGATGGGGTCCGACTCTCGGAGGCCCTCACCCTGGAACAGCGCCAAGGCTGCCGAGTCCTCCTGCTACAGTTCGCCACCCTGTTCTCCCTCACCCCAGGGGTCACCCCCTGGTGCTTACACGACGTGGACACTGGAGACAGTCCCCCTATCCGCCATCGGGCCTACCGCGTACCAGATCGGGTACGGGCCTGCATCCAAGAGGAGGTGGCCAAGATGCTCACACTCGGGATCATCGAGCCCTCAGACAGCCCCTGGGCCAGCCCAGTAGTACTGGTCCCCAAAGCGGCCGCCCCCGGCACCACGCCGGAGCTCCGGTTCTGCGTCGACTACCGGGGCTTGAATGCGGTCACCCGAACAGACGCACACCCCATCCCCCGAGCAGATGAACTAATCGACCGCATGGGAGCTGCCCGCTACCTCAGCATCTTCGACCTGACAGCGGGCTACTGGCAGATCGGTCTCACACCCCGGGCCCAAGAACGATCTGCATTCTCTACTCCTGATGGCCACTATCACTTCAAGGTCATGCCCTTCGGCATGAAGAATGCCCCAGCAACCTTTCAGCGGCTAGTAAACCAGGTCCTGGCAGGACTCGAAGAATTCAGCGCCGCCTACCTGGACGATATCGCTGTGTACAGCCACCACTGGTCCGACCACCTCCACCACCTCCGAGAGGTACTACAGGCCCTCCAACGAGCTGGCCTCACGATCAAGGCCAGCAAATGCCAAATCGGCCAGGGGTCCGTGACTTATCTCGGGCACCAGGTGGGAAGCGGTCTGGTGGCCCCTCTGCAACTCAAGATCGCTGCCATCCAGTCGTGGCAGCCCCCCATCACCCAGACCGAGGTCCGCGCCTTCTTGGGACTCACCGGCTACTACCGACGGTTCGTGAGGGACTATGGCAGCATTGTAGGGCCCCTCACGGAACTCACCTCCAAAAACCAACCAAAGAAGGTCAACTGGACTCCAGACTGTCAAGCGGCCTTCGAGAAACTGAAGGCCGCCATGTGCTCCGCCCCGGTGCTCCAGGCCCCCGACTACAGTCGGGAATTTATCGTCCAAACAGATGCCTCCGACCATGGCGTTGGGGCAGTCCTTTCCCAGCTGAACCCCGAAGGACTTGACCAGCCAGTGGCTTTCATCAGCAGACGGCTCCTGGCCCGAGAACAACGCTGGAGCACCATCGAGAGGGAGGCCTTCGCCGTGGTGTGGGCCCTCAAAAAGCTCCGGCCTTATCTCTTCGGCACCCACTTCCGGGTCCAAACCGATCACCGACCCCTACAATGGCTCATGCAGATGCGGGGGGAAAACCCGAAACTACTACGTTGGTCCATCTCCCTGCAGGGGATGGACTTCACTGTGGAACATCGACCCGGGCAAGACCACGCCAACGCAGATGGCCTGTCACGCTTTTTCCGCCTCGACGAGGAGAGTCCCCAAGAGGATGGGTGACTCTCCCCGCCTTCAGCTGGGGGGGGACGCATGTTGGACAGGCCACGTGTAAGGCTGGCTCCCTCCCCGCATGACCAGGCCCGAGCCCCGCTCTTCAGGTGTTACACGCAACAACAACCCGTTTCCCGTCTCCTATAAGGCCCCTGCCCCTGAACATCTCACATTAGGGGCCCGATTCCCTACCGGCCCCCTCGCCCGGCCTGGGCGCCATCTTGGACACAGCACCACGAGGCCGCGTGGCCTCCGATCAACCCTGACCCTGGGCCTGGCCAGGCCCCGACATCCCGGCACCACCATCCACCCAGGAGGTGAACGGACTACTTGGCAGGTCAATGGGAGAAAGAGGTGTCGATGGCTCTCCCCCACCAAGTGCCGATCGCCCCCAGCTCCCCCAAGCGCTGGCTCCACCCCCCTGCTGGGTGTCTGGACTCCCTCATCCCGGGCCTCCCGACCTCCCAGTGAGAGGGTCCGGACATCAAAGGGCGCCAGACCTATAACTGGGGCAGCTCCGGAGCAGGAGGGCAGTTGTATCCTGGAGTCGAGAGACGCAGCGAAGAACTCAACCTTGACGGACTACTGGCGCTGCCGTAGCCCTGCCTTGCACACTACCGACCTGCCGCTGGCGCTGCCGCGGCCCTCTACAACCTTCGTCGTCATCGGGACCTGCTGGCTCCGCCGCGGACCGTCGTTATCTTCAACCACCCTGGGACCTGCTGGCTCCGCTGCGGCCCGAACATCTAGAACGCCGAGCTCGAGGATTGTGAGCTAATTCACCTACCACCATATCCCCCAGCGTGGTAACGAGACTGTCCCGCTACCCCCTAACCCAACCAAGAGACTAGAATAGAGGGGACCTCGGAGTCCAGACCTCCTTGTACCATCTCACCGTTCTTAAAGAATTGCTTATAAAGTAACGTTGAACCTTATCCTGGTGTGGTGTACGTCAGTGGGGGGGAAGTTATTTGCCTGTACGATCGTCGGAGACGGCTCTCCCCGGAGACCTCTCCTCTTATCTTCGGCCGACCCTTCCGGTCCGTCTAACAGTTGCCTTTCTTATATTTTCTTGTCAAGTAATCCTAAAGATCCTCCTGGCAGATTTACAAGCCCACTGCGCCACCAGTACGTCACTTTTTGTGACGTACTGGTGGCATATTTAACTGCTCCGTATTTACAAGGACAGGAAAAGCCATCATGCGTGGCTTTTCCTGTCCTTGTAAATATGGCCCCTTTACACGCAGCATTTTATATGAAAAGGGCGTTCCATGGGTGTTGCTGTGGGTGTTCCCACGCAACACCCATGGAACCAGACACTTTTCCAGATTTACGAGGAATCGTAAATCTGGAAATGCGTATGACTGCTACGCCTCCCCAGGGGAGGCGTATGGAGGCGCAACGAAGAGAAATGTTTTAATTTCTCCTCGTTCTTTCCTCTTTTAATGCACGCATTGCAAGAGGAAAATGCCCGTAGTGATTGTTTTTGTGCAGGAAGTTGCCCCTTCTTGCACAAAAACAATGTCCCCACGACGCAGGCATCCTTGCACCATGGGGCAAGGGTGCCTGCGCCGGCGTATGGCAGCAGTTTGTGCGCCAGCGCAGGAGGGAAGCACAGAGATGCAACATATTGTTGTAAATATGTCACATCCCTGTGCTTTGAAAGTGACTCAGTGCGGCACAGCAAAATGGCTTGCATTCGGCACTGAGTCACTTTCTCGTACATCTGCCCCCTCGTATTGATGTGGCAGCCAATATATAGATCAGGGTTCAGTTTGATTCTCTGCATACAGAATCTTCAGCTCTTTCGAGAAAGAAGAAATTGGAGTATCCCATAGTCATTTATTCCAAAACATTGTGAGGGGAGAGTGCCGTATTTGAAGCTTTTTCACAATGGCGGGTTAGACTATAAATACATTCTTCTAGGTTAAATGCTTTTTATACTACTTACTAGCAGCCCGTCCCGACCTTGTCCGGGAGCAATCAGGCTTCAGGGCCCCCGCCGGCCCTGGCACCCGCCCGCCCCGACATTGTCCGTGGGTCCCCCGGAGTAGCAGCCCGTCCCGACCTTGGCTTCAGGGCCCCTGCCCGCCCCGACATTGCCCATGGGTCCCCCGGAGCCTTACCTCATCCGCCGCACCTCCCCACGCTCCTGAGTTCACCGGTCCGCCGCTCCTCCCCGCCTGTCCGCCACTCCTCTCCGCCCCTCCCAGCCTGTCCGCAGCTCCTCACCTCTCCTCCCCGCCTGTCCGCTGCTCTCCCCCCACTCATGTCCGCCGCTCCTCCTCGCGCTCCTGGATGCCGCTCCTCCCCGCGCTCCTGATGTCAGCACGCACGTCGCGGCCGGCGCTACTTCCATGGGACTACTTTTTATTTTCACGTAATTTTTTTAAATAACTTATATTTTTTTAATTTATATAGCCTATGTCCATCTGCACATCTTGACAATTACAACGATGTATCGGGTGTGTGGATTGGCGCTGTGGTTCCCGAGTTTACCCGCCTCAAAGGTTCAAAGTTCTTCCTTTATAATAGTAGTATAGATAATAGATAGAAAGGTACATAATTGGTTTGTTCTTCACAGCCTTCTTTAGATACCAATGTATTAAATGGAAAAACAACTCTTGAAGATCTCTGTTGTCCATAACATAGGACCCATATTTATCACAGTGTTGCATCACCCTTGAGCCACGAAATGGGGTGCAAGGGCGATGCAACACTAAAGTCAGATTTATCAAGCCATGCATGGCCACCTTACGGGGTCCAACATGGCTTGATAAATCTGGAGTAACGCAAGGCAGCGCAAACCGCTACCTTGTGTTACTCTGCCCCAGGGAGGCATTCCATGGGTGGAGCTTTGGTGTTCCCACACTTCCACCCATGGACTTTTGCACATTCCAGATTTACTATTAGTGGTAGACATGTGAATGTATCAAAATGCTACCCCTCCCCAGTGCAAGAGTAACTAGGGGAAATATCTTTATTTCTCCTCGTTCTTTCCTCTTTCTATGTGTGCTGCATTCTACAAAAACAATCCTGAGAGGCATTTTCCTCTTTCTATGTGTGCTGCAGGATTGTTTTTGTGCAGTAAGGTGTCCTTTCCGGCACAATAACAATTCTGCTTACAACACAAACACCCTTGAACCATGGTGCAAGGGTGCCTGCATTGGCGATAGGGAGCCAAATGTGTGCTAGTAAAAGAAAGGACAGGAATGGGCTGTTTGATGTTAATTGCGGCACATTCCTGCCCTTTCATGCAGTGTAGCAATGGAACTTGCTGCGTTCCCCTGCATGAACGTATGCTAAATATGCCCCCAGGTCTGTAAAATGAGATCCAATAGGTTTGCGTGTTGCAGACTGTTGCTATAATTGTGTTCTTCCCTGATTGCAGTCTGTGGAAGAGGAAGGTCTTTGTGATAGTGAAAGCATATTCCCTGTGTCTTCTCCCAACTGCACCAGGTGTGCATTGGCCTGTATACCAGACAGCAACCACAGGAGTGGCTCTAACAATTCCACTTGTTGGCATCAGAGATGGTGACACGCAGTAACCCATCTTACCTTACTGCCTTCTAGAGATACAACCTTTCCCAGACAAAATTACCAGCCTTATGTTCGCATTTTATGATCCAGCAAAGACCCAAATATGATACTTAAATATAACTTTCTATAAAATTGTCTGTATTCGTTTTTAACATGGCTCTTCTGTCTCTATTTGCTTTAGTTATCAGTCAGGTATCATCGAGGCAGGTCTATAACATTTGAAAAGTATTCTTATAATTACTGTTTAAAGTACTGATAAGGGGAAAACAGATTTTTAGCAATTTTACAATTTTTTATAGTGGCTGAGACATTAAATCATTGGTTGTACTGGTAAAAAGCTGGTCAGGTGGCAACCCTAGGCTTGGCCTAAACTAGGAAGTCAGCTCTGCAGTTTAGGCTCTCCTCTACCATGACCTCCAGCAGATCTGCCAACTTCTAAAAATGCTCAAATATGTGAGAGGAGGGGCAGGGTAATAGAGGGGCAGTGCTCTGTGCCAAACACTGCTTGTGAGGTAATTTGTGGTATCTTATGCATGTTCTCTTGTCTTGAGGACGTGCTCTATGTTGCAATATAGTTCTGGAATGGGTTTCTTGAGTTGCTAAGGGATTAGAATGTGTAGATTTGAACTCAGGAGTGGAGACGTTGAAAGGACCTGGAAGGAGGCAGTCGCTATTGATGGATGGGGCCTATATTGTACTATGCTTAATAAACGTGGATAACCAATCGTCTCCTTGTGGTACTATAACTTCCACACTGGCTACAAGTGGAATAACCCAACCCAGCAGGCCTCAACATCTGATCACATATTTCGGAAGTAAAGGAGTGCCGGAAGACCTATTATCCATGTTCAACCTGTAGTGTGCTGATCTACTCCGAACTAAAGGAAACCGCGGTAACCACTTGAGAGCGGTAGATGTAAACAATTTTGGGGATGTTTTGGCCGTTTTACCAGCAATACCGCTACCTCGAGGTCACCGAAAGGCGTACCTGTCATGGTCCATGTGAAGGGCATAGTGACCACAGGTGCACGCAGCAAAGATGCTTCTCCTGCGTGCAGTGCAGTTTCAGTGTGCATGGATTCCTTGCGGGCACATGATGAGTGGATGATGGGGAGGTGCACATGACAATGTAATGTCTAACGACCATGCAGTCACATTGGATTTGACTAAGTGACTCAGTGCTAAGCCGCGGGCCGTGGAGGGAGTTACGGTGGGGCAGGGAGGCGGGGAGGGGGAGGGGTAGAGTGGAGGGACCTAAAGACTGGCATATGGATAATTGCAGAAAATGAATTTCGTAGCGCGCACTGCATCGCAAAATGCGATGCTGTGCGCGCTACGAATTTCGTTTTATTAATTAAATTGTGTACTTACCTGCAATTATCCATATGCCAGTTTTTAGGTCCCTCCACTCTACCCCTCCCCCTCCCCGCCTCCCTGCCCCACCGTAACTCCCTCCACGGCCCGCGGCGTCCGGCAACTGGGCGGCTGCCGTTGTACGGCTATGTGATGTGCCGCCATTTTGAATCGCATTGTTTTGCATCGATCAGCAACTATCAGCATACTAAGCTCATGGTAATGATACGAGTCATAGAAAATATTTGGATTCCGGACAAGGAAGCTTACAGAAGCTCATGGTGAGCCCTGACTCTTCTTGAAATACTTAAAAGAATAAAATTAAATAAAAAAGAGGGTTTGCGGCATTTTGAATATCTGGGGAAATCCGGCACAGGCTGCTTCATTCTGCCAATACTGGAACACTCAGTGTCGGTCTTTTGAAGAAAACTGATTGGAAACAACCTGTAATAGTGTGAGAGAAGTTTTTAATCATTATGCCAGAGTGTGTGGCATTTCTGTAGAGTACAGGTTATACAGGTTAGTCTTAAGTATTTCTTTTATGTCATTCATGCTATGATGTATATGTGTTCTATGGCGCGCACTTTTGAAGAGAATCTTTCTCCTCAAAAGTGCATCGCTCGTGTTACTAGTAGAGCTTTATAAGTAACTGTTATAGACAAGACATAAAGCTGTTGGTCATGATTGTATGCAGAAAGATTTCTTCAACTAGACATGCTGATGATGTTTCTTCCACTGCTTATTTTCCTCTTGGTACTTCTTCAGATGACAATTCTTTGTTCACTTCTCAATATGTTTGTACACCTAGGGGCCGATTCCGATCCAGTAAAAAGCGCTCCGAATTGCGGTTTGGAGCGTTTTTCCCCGTACGAATCGTACCTGTAGGCGTCCCCGTACGAATCTGCAAGTACGATCACGACCTAAAGCGTCACTCCGTACGCCTCGTAAAAAACACCGTACGAATCGAAAGTCCATACGAATTGCTGTCGCCTGACGCTCCACGCTACGTCCGCACGTAAAAAGACCGCGTCTTCCGAACCAAGAAGTACGATCCGTGTAGAACACACTGCGTACGGCTCTTTTTCTATGAGAGCTCAAAACTACCGTAAAACCACACTCCGGCACGAACCGCACCCCGGTACGCGACAAGCAGGACATGAACGCCATCGTCTGTCTCATCCCTATCCTGTACGGCCACCACCTCGTACTTAGAAACCGACGACGGCGCAGAAGGTGAGTACAACGAAGTCCAACATACCTGTACGTGTTGCCACAAGCGCACATCTCCATTGCACGACTGTAATGTCTGGGTACGTTGCGCCACACACTCCCGCACTTCACCAGTGTAATACGGAGACGTGCCGCACCTACGTCATCGAGCTCGGGGTACGGTACGTCACCGGAGTCCACCAGTGTAATACACGTGGCGCATGTACGTCATCGACCTCGGGGTACGGTACGTCACCGCACGACACCAGTGCAATACGTGCCGCACCTACGTCATCGAGCTCGGGGTACGGTACGTCACCGCACTCCACCAGTGTAATACGTGCCGCATGTACGTCATCGAGCTCGGGGTACGGTACGTCACCGCACTCCACCAGTGTAATACGGAGACGTGCCGCACCTACGTCATCGAGCTTGGGGTACGGTACGTCACCGCACTCCACCTGTGTAATACGGAGACGTACCGCACCGACGTCAGCGACCTCGGTGTACGGCACGTCACCGCTGCCACCAACCCGGTGGATTCCGGGTTGGTGGCAGCATCCCGGCGCCATTAGAAAGAGAAGCGCACAAGGGCATACTTCGAGATTCTCATGCTCAAAATCTGCATCTGTGTTTGTTTGCATTATTTTTAATGTTTTATTGACCAACTGTGATCAAAAACGGTTATTTTAACTCTGGATTCTCTTACAGGCTGAAGTAGTATTAACTGTTCCACTTAAGGCACGCAGCGCAGCTGATTAATAGCGCAGCCTTTCCCTACCTTTAGACAGCAGCCCCTCTGCTCCGGTCCACCGCGGCTCCCATGCCGATTGAGTGGAGGGCGGCTCATCTACCGCGGCTCCTGGTGCCGGTCTGGTGGTGAGAGCGGGCGCCATATTGGGAGGAGTCCGAGAGCACAGGGACCTGAGGCAGCGGTCCAGCTGCTCAAGGCTCCTTCCCATAAAACGATAGGGATTCACTTCCCCTTCGTGGATTCCGGGTTGGTGGCAGCATCCCGGCGCCATTAGAAAGAGAAGCGCACAAGGGCATACTTCGAGATTCTCATGCTCAAAATCTGCATCTGTGTTTGTTTGCATTATTTTTAATGTTTTATTGACCAACTGTGATCAAAAACGGTTATTTTAACTCTGGATTCTCTTACAGGCTGAAGTAGTATTAACTGTTCCACTTAAGGCACGCAGCGCAGCTGATTAATAGCGCAGCCTTTCCCTACCTTTAGACAGCAGCCCCTCTGCTCCGGTCCACCGCGGCTCCCATGCCGATTGAGTGGAGGGCGGCTCATCTACCGCGGCTCCTGGTGCCGGTCTGGTGGTGAGAGCGGGCGCCATATTGGGAGGAGTCCGAGAGCACAGGGACCTGAGGCAGCGGTCCAGCTGCTCAAGGCTCCTTCACATAAAACGTGATGTGTTGGAGGGAGCGCAGCGGGCGCGACGGAGGCGCGCCGGAGTCGCGCTAGAGTCAAGCTCGTCTGCGCTCGTCCGCGAGCGTCCGGGACTAGGGGCTAAGGACACTGCTTGCTCCTATACATACACATCCGCTGATTTACAAGCGCTACGTCCAACTAGATTGATGTGTCTTCCCGTTCCTCACAACACGGCTAAACGAATTGCTTATCTAGGTATAAGCAACTCTGCCACTTCTACAGCTGACCCCGCCCCTAAGTATACGATGCTTACTACTACACCTAGCACTACCTGCACATTTAGGTGCATATACTTAAACACCCGTTCCATGATTAAACATCAAATGGACATTTTTCTGATATTAACGGACTTACAACCTGATATGTTGCTATTGACCGAAACCTGGCTCACCCTGGATTCTCTGCCGGATATTTTAGCTGCCCTACCAGCAGAATACTATATTCTGTCTGCAATTCGTCCAGGAGGGAAAGCTGGGGGAGGAGTAGCCATTATTGTTAATAAAAAACACCACCTCAGACAACTGTCATCTCTGCCTCTGCCCAACACAGAAAATTTAGTCGCTAAATTAGATACCCCCAATGGAACACTGGTACTGGTGCTACTGTACCGCCCACCTCAATCTATGGCCACATTTCCTTTTACCCTAGCTGAGTCATTGGCCCCTTTGGTCACTAACCATTCTAAACTTCTTTTGGTCGGGGACTTAAATCTCTGGTTTGACAATATAGCGCTAGACCCCCAAGCCGCAGAGATGAAAGAACTTCTCGATGATCTCAACCTGACACAATTCATTCACACTGAGACTCATCAGAAAGGTCATAGCCTAGACCAAATCTGGTCTTTGAATCTACCAATTTCCTCAATAGACATAAAACCTTGCAGCTGGTCTGATCACCACAGTATAAGTTTTTCTTTCCAGTTAGACAAGAATATCCAATTTAAGCTACAAATCTGTAGGACTATTAGGAAATGGACTTCCATGGATATGTCCGCGTTCTTAAACTTCTTAAATACTTCCCTTCCCTTGGAGAGTACTAACGTGGAGGAGGCTGACCTTCGATTTAAAGAATGGCTTATTTCTGCGATCAATATCTACGCTCCACCCACACGCCTCTGTAGCTCTAGGAGTGTGGACGCACATAAATGGTTCACTCCTGAGCTCAAAAAATTAAAACTGGAAGTGAGGCAACAGGAAAGGGCTTGGCGCTCTCAGTATTGCCCTCTAGCCAGGGCTACTTACTGCCTAGCAAGAAAGGCATACCAAAAAATACTACACAACCATAAGACCGCCTACTTTTCATCCAAAATTTTAAACTCTACTAACAAGTCGAAAGAAATCTTCAGGATAGTGAACGACCTATGTAACGATGACAGAACCTCTCCTCCGGTTGTTCCTACACAAGCACTATGCAACTCCCTGAATGATTTCTTTAACGAAAAGATTTTATTGATCAAACAGCACATCTCCACACTTCCAACGTGTGCCCCTGTGGACGATATCTTTTTTAACCCCCTAACCTTACATTCTTTTCCCCTTGTTGATTTGAAAGTCTTTTCAGAGTTACTAGCCAGAGTCAAATCAGGCTCCCCTATGGATGTCTGTCCCCCTCAAATTATGAAGGAAATCGGTCGTGCCATTCCTAACAGCATGATGTCCCTGCTTAACAACTCTCTTATCTCAGGGACGGTCCCCAGTAGTTTTAAGCAGGCCCTACTGATACCCCTTACGAAGAAACCTGGTATTGATTCATCGGACCTTACGAATTATCGGCCCATATCCCTGCTGCCCTTTTTGTCCAAAATGTTGGAGGCTCACGTTACCAACTGCCTCTCAAACTTTGTGGAGGAATCGGGCTATTTGCAACCTAACCAAGCAGGATTTCGGCCTGGTCATTCTACCGAGGCAGTTATACTGGCCGTCCAGAACACCTTGAGGTCCAACGCTGACAAAAATCTTCACCAAGCCCTGGTGCTCCTTGATCTGTCTGCGGCATTCGACACGGTTGACTATTCCATTCTGGTCAACCGTGTCGAACAGGCAGGCCTTAGAGATTCTGCCTTGGCTTGGTTGAAATCGTTCTTACTTGAACGCACCCAGTCTGTCTGCCTAGGATCTTTCTCAGCTCCCAAAATCAATTCCTTCTGTGGGGTCCCTCAAGGCTCTTCCTTGTCCCCCTTATTATTTAATTTGTATATGCGGCCCCTCCTTTTTGCTTTAAGTAAACACAAAGTCACTGTATATAATTATGCAGATGACTTGCAGTTAGTCTTCACACTTAATTCCCCAAATGCTGTGGAGGATTTTCAAGCAACCATGACCCTAATCCAGAACTGGATGTCTCTAAATCATCTTAAATTAAACCCGGGGAAAACCGAGCTGATTCTGCCCGGTAAGAGCGAAATCGGTTGGAGTCCTAATTTCTGGCCTATGGACATGGGCCTCCCCCCTAAGAAATCACAAACAGTAAAGAGTTTGGGGGTAACCATTAATGAGGACCTCACCTTAAAATCCCAGATTGGTACTGTGGTCTCTTCTGGCTTTTTCCAACTGAGAAAGATCAGGAAAATCGCACACCTCCTCACCCACACTGCCCTAATTCAGGTGGTCATGGCCCTAATCCTCTCCCACATTGATTTCTCTAACAGTCTCTATCTAGGCTTACCCATAGGCCAACTTAGAAGACTGCAGTACCTACAGAACCAAGCCGCCAGACTGATCTGTAACGTTCCCAAATGGGTTTCGATCAAATCTGGTTTAGAGACCTTGCATTGGCTTCCTGTGGCTCAAAGAGCCGAATTTAAAGCCGGCTGTATTATTTTTAAGGCTTTGCAAGGTAAGGGCCCCTCCTTCATCAAACAGCTGATTGGCAGATACGTCCCTTCACGTAGCTTGAGATCAGCCCACAAAGACCTACTTGAGGTACCTCGCTTTAAGAAGAAACGACAGGGAGGCAGCAGCTTTCATTTTTTAGCAGCAACCCTATGGAATTCTTTGCCACCAGCTCTTAGACAGTGTAAGGATCTTCTTGCTTTCAGAAAGGCTTTTAAAACGCACTTATTTACACAGGCATATCTGAAATAGAGACTTTCGTTTGATCCACCCTTGTTATGTTTTTTATCTCTTTCCAGCGCCAAGAAGCCTCTGGGCGTATGCGTGCTTAATAAATATTAAATAACATAACATAACATAACCGCACTCCACCAGTGTAATACGTGCCGCATGTACGTCATCGAGCTCGGGGTACGGTACGTCACCGCACTCCACCAGTGTAATACGTGCTGCATGGACGACATCGAGCTCGGGGTACGGTACGTCACGCACTCCACCAGTGTAATACGGAGACGTGCCGCACCTACGTCATCGAGCTTGTGGTACGGTACTTCACCGCACTCCACCCGTGTAATACGGAGACGTACCGCACCGACGTCAGCGACCTCGGGGTACGGTACGTCACCGCACTCCACCAGTGTAATACGTGCCGCATGTACGTCATCGAGCTCGGGGTACGGTACGTCACCTCACACCACCAGTGTAATAGACGTGTGGGACATACGTCTGCTATGTCAGTGTAAGTGTAAGTGGTGTGTAGAAACCACACCCACCAGTGCCCAGCATCAGAGTGTGTGTGTGGATAACACCCCACCACTGCCCCCCAGTGCCCACCAGTGCCCAGCATCAGAGCTCAGAGTGTGTGTGTGGATGACACCCCCACCACTGCCCACCACTGCCCACCAGTGCCCAGCATCAGAGTGTGTGTGTGGATGACACCCCCACCACTGCCCAGCATCAGAGTGTGTGTGTGGATGACACCCCCACCACTGCCCACCAGTGCCCAGCATTAGAGTGTGTGTGTGGATGACACCCCCACCACTGCCCACCAGTGCCCACCAGTGCCCAGCATCAGAGTGTGTGTGTGGATGACACCCCCCACCACTGCCCACCACTGCCCCCCAGTGCCCAGCAGCAGAGTGTGTGTGTGTGGATGACACCCCCACCACTGCCCACCAATGCCCAGCATCAGAGTGTGTGTGTGGATAACACCCCCACCACTGCCCCCCAGTGCCCACCAGTGTCCAGCATCAGAGTGTGTGTGTGGATGACACCCCCAACACTGCCCACCAGTGCCCAGCATCAGAGTGTGTGTGTGGATGACACCCCCCACCACTGACCACCACTGCCCCCCAGTGCCCAGCAGCAGAGTGTGTGTGTGTGGATGACACCCCTACCACTGCCCACCAATGCCCAGCATCAGAGTGTGTGTGTGGATAACACCCCCACCACTGCCCCCCAGTGCCCACCAGTGCCCAGCATCAGAGTGTGTGTGTGTGTGGATAATACCCCCACCACTGCCCCCCAGTGCCCCCCAGTGCCCAGCAGCAGAGTGTGGGTGCGTGGATGACACCCCCACCACTGCCCACCAATGCCCAGCATCAGAGTGTGTGTGTGAATAACACCCCCACCACTGCCCCCCAGTGCCCACCAGTGCCCAGCATCAGTGTGTGTGTGTGTGGATAACACCCCACCACTGCCCCCCAGTGCCCAGCATCAGAGTGTGTGTGTGGATGACACCCCCACCACTGCCCCCAGTGCTCAGTAGCAGAGTGTGTGTGTGTGGATGACACCCCCACCACTGCCCCCCAGTACCCCCAGTGCCCAGCAGCAGAGTGTGTGTGTGTGTGGATGACACCCCCACCACTGCCCCCCAGTGCCCACCAGTGCCCAGCATCAGAGTGTGTGTGTGGATGACACCCCCAGCACTGCCCACCAGTGCCCAGCATCAGAGTGTGTGTGTGGATGACACCCCCACCACTACCCCCCAGTGCCCAGCATCAGAGTGTGTGTGTGGATGACACCCCCACCACTGCCCACCAGTGCCCAGCATCAGAGGGTGTGTGTGGATGACACCCCCACCACTGCCCACCAGTGCCCACCAATGCCCAGCATCAGAGTGTGTGTGTGGATAACACCCCCACCACTGCCCCCCAGTGCCCACCAGTGCCCAGCATCAGAGTGTGTGTGTGGATGACACCCCCACCACTGCCCACCACTGCCCACCAGTGCCCAGCATCAGAGTGTGTGTGTGGATGACACCCCCAGCACTGCCCCCCAGTGCCCAGCATCAGAGTGTGTGTGTGGATGACACCCCCACCACTGCCCACCAGTGCCCAGCATAGAGAGTGTGTGTGTGGATGACACCCCCACCACTGCCCACCACTACCTACCAGTGCCCAGCATCAGAGTGTGTGTGTGTGGATGACATCCCCACCACTGCCCCCCAGTGCCCAGCATCAGAGTGTGTGTGTGGATGACACCCCCACCACTGCCCACCAGTGCCCACCAGTGCCTAGCAGCAGAGTGTGTGTGTGTGGATGACACCCCCACCACTGCCCACCACTGCCCACCAGTGCCCAGCATCAGAGTGTGTGTGTGGATGACACCCCCACCACTGCCCCCCAGTGCCCAGCAGCAGAGTGTGTATGTGTGGATGACACCCCCACCACTGCCCACCAATGCCCAGCATCAGAGTGTGTGTGTGGATAACACCCCCCCAGTGCCCAGCATCAGAGTGTGTGTGTGGATAACACCCACACCACTGCCCACCACTGCCCACCAGTGCCAAGCAGCAGAGTGTGTGTGTGTGGATGACACCCCCACCACTGCCCCCAGTGCCCAGCATCAGAGTGTGTGTGTGGATGACACCCCCACCACTGCCCACCAGTGCCCAGCATCAGAGTGTGTGTGTGTGGATGACACCCCCACCACTGCCCACCAGTGCCCAGCATCAGAGTGTGTGTGTGGATGACACCCCCACCACTGCCCACCAGTGCCCAGCCTTTACATCAAAAACATACCATTGTTAACCACATTACCATCAGGAGAATGACACATGTCTACATAACTATATTTGAACATCACACCAGCTCCCAGGCACACAGCAGTCACAGACATTATCACACAAACTAAAGTTCAGAAAATGAAAAGATTTGCTTTATTCAGCTGGTTCAAAATAGAAATCCAAATAAGAGTCCTTGCTCATTAAAGGCCAATGGCCAGTTCAAAAAAGTCTGAGCAACAGTTTGTGCCTCCATGGGTGTGATCACACCCAAACTTGCCTGCACAAGGCGTTTAATCCGCTGTGGAAACTATGGGGGCACCATCTGTGGAATCCTCCGGCACCGCATGGACAGGAGAGGGAAGGACAGGTGGAGTGGGTGCAGGTGTAGTGTATTCATCCACACTGGTTGGTGCATCGCCAAAAGTAGCCTCAAAAACCTGGCTGCACACCTCAGCCAGTGCGGAAAAACTACCACCTGAACCCGGGGACACATTGGGGGTGGAGGTAGAGGGCTGTGAGTCTGTTCTCCTGGGTGTGTGGATGCGTGTGTGAGGTGTCTCCCCTCTCCCTGTGGGTGTGCCTACATCCCCTTGAGATTGGGTGCGTGGGACTTTGAGCTTCTTATGCTGTGTGTGTGTGCTGGGTGTGTCTGACCTGTGGCGTGTGCGTGTACGCTGTGTAGGTATGTGAGAGGCAGAGGTGGATGGGTCTGAAGGATGGGGGGGACAGATGCTGCTGGGTGTACATAGCTGCCGTCAGTGTTGACTCTATGGCAGCCACACTCCGACGTAGATAAGACATGGCCGATGACATGCCCTCCATGAAAGACACCAACTGTGTAATCTGTTGTGTATGTCCATGGAGGACAGTCAGCATGGATGTCTGACCTACTGCTATCTGCCGGAGTAGGTCCACAGTCTCAGCACTGAGGGCAGCAGGGGACACAGGGGCAGGGGCTGCGGTGCCGGGAACAAAGGAGACATGGGGGCTAGCACGGACCCTAGGGACACTAACGACTGGGAGGGTGGAGATGGTACTGGAGGAGGGGCGGCCAGCCAAAAATGAAGAAGTGACCATTGCTGCATATTCCCCCTCCTCCTGAGAGTCTGACTCCGAGTTGTCGGCATGGTAAGATGTGTCAGTCACATGTCGTCCAGCCTGCAGACTCTCCTCACCCTCCGTGCCACTGCCTCCCTCTGACTCCTCAAAGCAGGTGGCACTGTCGCTGGGTCCCTCTGCCTGGTCCGCGCCTGTGTCTCCTCCAGATTCAGATGATGATGCTGTGGGCAAGGAGAAGAATAAAAACATATCAGTCACCTGTATACATCAGACATATCAGCTACAAATCATTAGGGCTCATTTCTAAACATGGCATGCATCATGAGTCACATGACACTGAACTCTGCACAATGATAAGTCTACTTGTGGCCAATTGTGAGAGACACAACGCTCAATGTATACTAGGATACAAGCAACAGGCAAGGCAAAAAATTGTATGAGAGACAAAATGATGATCCACTGGCTGACAACAGGATAGCTGATGATGCATCACATGCTCATTTACCCACCCTGCCACCCAAACCCAGACCTGGACATGTTTGATTTGCTTAGACCTTGTGCCACATGGGAAAAGTCCTGCCTGAACTGAAATGTGATGCCCTCCTTGGACCTGAACCAAGTGTAACATCACCTCACACTGGCATCACAGCTGTTGACACCCAAAGCCTCATTGTGTGGCTGACCATCATTATTAGTTAGAAACAACATTCTACTTATTTGGCGAATATGCACACACGCACTGCCAAGTGTGAGTATGCATAAGCCCAAAATCTTACACATGAACATTGTGCACCTGTAGCCAACACATGACAATTCGAAAGAGTACCATGGACAAAGGCCACTGAGGCTGACTCGTGCAGAAAACACATGTTGACACTCAAGATCAGTGCCAAAATATTAAGAATGACAGACACAGTGCACATGTGGTGCTACATGTAATGTACCAACAGGTGTCACAGACCCCCCTCCAACATGATGATGTGCAAAGGAATATGCATACTGAGACATTGCACCATAGGAGTACATGTGAAAAACAAACATCAGCCAAAGCGCAGGGCTAATGTGGAGTAGGGCAAGGCATGTAAAGTAGCAGCTGCAGAAACTGGGACATTCTAATGCCAATGCATGGAGTGCCTGTCTGACCACACCACTCAAACTATGGGAGTGTTACCATGCCTTGGAGCACTGCAGGGAGCATGTGACACACATGACAACAAACAGACATGTACCTACCCCTTCTTGCTGCTGTCCCTCCTGCAACTGCCTATGGAGGTCTGGGAACACCACTTTCAGGACCGGGAGCATGTGGGGGGTGAGGTGGCGGGTGCCGCCATGCCGGCGTGGAGCTTCCAGCCCCAGCTGTACTCTGGCGATGCGGCGGGTCCAGCACCGGATGTTCTGCCACCTCTTCTTGATGTTTCTGAGCCTCCTGCGAGGCCCCCCCCCTCACTCCTGACAGCCCTGGCGATGTCCACCCAGATTTCACCCTTCTCATACGCAGATACCTGTCACAAATGTAAAGTAAAAGAGCATCAGTACACCTGGTCCATGTTCCAAAGACACACATATGTGCACAAAATGCTTGATGACAACAGGGCATCGTAGGCCCCACACATTTGCATCATTGTCCAGGAGTATGTGGCCTGTGAGCAAACACTACTGCATTACATGCCATTGAAAGGCTACAGATGACATGACGGGTGCTAAACACTCTTAGAGCATGGCACTCACAGAGCAATGTATGCTACATCTGGGTGCACTGCAGCACGTGACACGCTGTCACACACCCCACTACAACAAAGAACCCTCTTGAAACAACACTGTACACCCTGGCACTCACTCCTAACAACATTGCATCTATACACTATACATACACAGTGGCTATAATGTCACACACACAACAGGTGCACACTCCAAGGTATTGCACACATCACTCACCTGATCCTCTGGTCTCCCATACAGCTTGCTGTAGTTGGGCAGGAGGGCATCCAGCAGGGCCTTGTTCTCACCATCAGTGAATGCAGGTGCCCTCTCCATGCTAATCAGGGTCCAGAGGATTCAGAGACAGCAGCTGTGGTTACCACACCAATGTTGTGCAGGCAAGTGCCCTCCCACAGCCACATGCTGCCTTATATCTGTTGTGCAGAGGGACTGTGAGTCCAAGGAGTAGTGTGTGATATCCCACCATAGTTAGCATCCTATGTTCCATCCAATCACATCACACATAAGGCCATTACACACATATGCATGGTTTGAAAACTGAGCCTGAGCTGAACAACAACATTTGCAACATTGTATACTTTTGCCCAACTGAATTTTCTAGAACACCTGTAGGAGGCTCAAAAAACTCTGTATCCATGACAACCTGGTTGCATTTTGATCAGTACACTGTTCCCCTAGATGTTCCCTATGTATTTATTCAAATACCCACACAAGTACGGTGACATTGCCGTTGCTAATGCAACCCATTCAATGGTGTAACGAGGCGTACACACGCACGTACTATTGAGGTACGCTTGGCTCGCGTATGGCTGAAATGCAATAGGGAAACGAGGCGTACACACACACGTACCATTGGGGTACGCTTGGCTCGCGTATGGCTGAAATGCAATAGGGAAACGAGGCGTACACACGCACGTACCATTGGGGTACGCTTGGCTCGCGTATGGCTGAAATGCAATAGGGAAACGAGGCCTACACACGCACGTACCATTGGGGTACGCTTGGCTCGCGTATGGCTGAAATGCAATAGGGAAACGAGGCCTACACACGCACGTACCATTGGGGTACGCTTGGCTTGCGTATGGCTGAAATGCAATAGGGAAACAAGGCCTACACACGCACGTACCATTGGGGTAGAGTGCGTCAGACATGCTCAAGTGAACGATTGTGTAGGCTGCGTCCCTGTCCTCCTTCATGTCACCATTGGGAGAGTGACTCCAGGAAATCACATAGCAGGGATGTAGTCTACACTCATGTCGAGGATGTGGATGCATACATCAGCATGGCATCCATACATCAGCATACCCCAGGTGTGGCAGACATAGAAGAAGCACAGGGACTGTGACCTTGTGCCTTACTTGATGTGTGAAGAGCTGTCATCAACCATAATGCACATGTGCATCACATGCATTCAACACTTCACACCGGAGTAACGTCTGCAACATATTGTGATGCACATCAACACGGAATGGCACACCATTCAGTACAGGGAACTGGCACATGATGACAGCAACATGCCCACTGTCACAGAGGTGTAATAGCCGCACAGCATGACCCTGTGTGACCACGTCATGTGTGTGCCATGTGCGACATTGTGCATGCTGTTTGCATATGAAATTAACAGGTCAGTATCATAATACTCACCTTTGAATATCCCCACGTGTCATCCTGGATATGGCAATTTCCGCTCAGCAGTACACTTGTGTGTCGGTACACATGTCCTGCGGCTCAGCATGTGTCGTTGGCGTTGTGTGTGCCGTGATGACGTTGTCTGAGTACTCAGACGTCAACTCTGCGTGCACACGTCAGGTACTCTTTTTTCACAACACCAGCACTGGTCCCGTATAAGTGTAACCTTACTCATTTTTGCCCCAAAATCTTAGTACGATCACCGCTGACCATTTCACTTGGATTGTCTGACTCCGGACTGTGCCAATATGGATGTCCGTTTCAAAGCCTGTGAGGAAAGCAAACGACTCATGTTGGTGACTGACCCTCACCGTCGGTGTCTCCACTGTTTTCACGTCAAGCACAACAACAAGAGCTGCTCCGACTGCCGGGACCAGACATATGAATCCAGGTGTGATTGGTCCCACAAGCCGCTCAGACTCCAGCAGTTGGCCCTGCACCACTATAGCTCATGGTCTGGACGTAGGACGAGTGCCTGGGCGTGGGTGTTGAGACATCAGAGCCCCTGAATTTGACATTAGTCCTCCAGGGCTAAGTCGTCAGGTAACCCAAATAAGTCAAAGATATGTCATCGCACTTCCAAATCACCACAATGCACGTGCAATGCTGCATGGGATTCGGGGGACACCGCCCAAGCGGCTCCGTCAGATTTGCAGCCGTCGTAGCCTACACCACGACCTCCGGGCCCTGCCCTGCATGTGACGCAGGAGGACTAAGTGCACTTCCTCATGTCCATGATGTCCCTCACCCCACCAACGGCCTACGCGGCGGCTTCTGGCCCAGCGGACCCATCTGGGGGCACGAGCACGTCTGGTGAATTGCCCCTGACGCCATCACTCGCTTTGTCCCTGACGCAGGCGGCGCATACGTCCCGGAACCGCTGGGACAGACAGGATCTGAATGGTCATCCTGGTCCTCGCTGGTTCACCTCACAACCTCACTGGCAACTGTCCCCCAGGTGTCAGCCTTGGCGCCGTTCTCGGGTGGTGCTGTCCCCGATGCCACACACTGTACGGCTCCGATGTGGAAACTGTGCGGCAGAACACCGCTATTAATGCTGCATGGGGAGTTAAACTGCAACGAGCCGGGCACAGCTCATGACAACCCTGAATATCAGGGAATGGGTGTTAATGAGTATTGGGAGGGTCATGAAGACCCACTGACACATGAGTGTCAGTCCCAAGACGACAGGACAGGTGGACTGGGGGATGCGAGTGGTCTGGACACCTAGACAGACACTGGTGATGTCTCTAATCCAAACGTGTTTTTGGATGAGTGGGCAACGTACAGTGTTGTGTTTACGTGGGCGGGCGGAGCCTTGCCCCTACATCTCCCCGTTGCCGCCGTGAGGACCAACCTCCTCACTGAGGTCCTTAAACTCCAGTCACGCTCCGCTGAGCCTCTGCAGGCCTCTCTTGACGAATGTACTGTATCTATATTGGCCAGCATGTACAGGCACGCAGCATGATTGGCTGTAGATAGGCACGTTGTCAGACGCCCACACCCCTCCCCGGACTGACCATGTTCCTTGTCCTCCCACCCCACCCCAGAGAGCATGGGCATCCAGGCCTCCAAATCACAGACCACATTCCCGTTAGCTCCGCTGTAGAGGGTATCCAAGAGGTATGAGCACTACGGAAAGATGTCATCATCCTCCCTGAGTCTGGGACTGAGGTCTTCCAACATCACATGCCTCTTTGTCCGCTACCCACACTCTCTGTGGGACATGGTTGTGTAACTGCTGGCAGAGTGTGCATTGTAGGTACGGGCAATACTTGGCCAAGCCCTTGTAGGATGCCAATCAGCGACACCGTATTTTATCTGGTGCGGCTGGATAGGCCCGACTCACCGGGCAGATCTATGGCATCCAGGGAGGCAAATTTGTCAAAAGCTTGGTATGTATTCAAAGTCGGGAATATGCTACTAACTACTGTTCCTTACTGATATTTTGTTACAAAAGGTAAGTAACTAGTTCATACAGTTCAGTACATCTGCTGTAGGAGCATCTATGTTGTGTCCTTGGCGTGATGACCGTGTTTCTAATGTACGCACACCATGCCACTTGTGTTAATGAACCGCTCATATGTGTGATGGCATCACAGACCATTTGTGACAAATCAAACATTTATGCTGTATGATGATGGTCATGTAATAGTTAGGGAAATTTCACACCGCAACATGACTATGTCAGAACTGTGCAAATTATGGCACATGTGGTGTGTGTGTGTGTATTGCTGTCAGCTGTCTGGATGTGCAGACATCCTCCTACTGACATTCACATGACGTGTGTCACTGACATCATACATTGTCATGCTCACTAAGACCTTTCCATCAGATCATTTGTATGCATGTCATGTCCATTCCACACACCACAGGTCTTTTACATTTCACGGAGGATTGGCTGGGAGGTGGCACATGTTACATCAGTGTGTATCCCACTCTACACTCAAAATTGTCTAGATTTTTTGAAGCAGTGTTGCTTGTGCCATGTACATTGTTATTGCCTTAGTCAGACAGTTGAAGACATTTTCGATAAATTGTGTATTGCAGGGCACCCCCTCTGGAAAGGCCGTTACCTGACTTGGAAGCCATGAGGGAACGCAATTGCATCCGTCGTTATTGCTTCAACAGACAGTTGATCAAGGACCTGACGGACAGGCTGGAGGCTCACCTACAACCACGCCACAGGTATCCAACTGCGCTGACACCCAAGGTAAAGGTGATGGCAGCCCTCCATTTCTTTGCCACAGGTACGTTCCAATTTACCATAACTGATGTGGGAGGGATGTCTCAGACAATGTTCAGCCGTGTATTGACGGATGTATTGTCTGCTTTGTTGGTCCACCTTGATGAATTCATCACATTCCCTACTCCAGAACAGTTGACAGATGTCAAGGGGGAATTCTATGCCCAGGGCCGCATGCCACATGTAATTGGTGCAATTCATGGCACACATGTTACTCTGGTGCCACCACAGGCTCAGGAGCAAGTGTATCGCAACAGGAAACACTACCACTCGATAAATGCCCTGGTGGTGTGTCTTGCCAACATGATTATCTCACATGTTTCTGCACATTTTCCAGGATCGTGCCACGATGCTTTCATCATGAGGCGTAGCAGGGTACCACAGATGATGCTGCAGCTGCACAACCACCGGGCATGTCTTGTTGGTGAGTATACCCTGTCAACTATGTATGTCAGTATGTCACAACTTCATGATCTGCATCATATTACACACTCATTTCCATGAGGTCAATTTGCAGGAGACGCTGGATATCCAAACATGCCGTGGCTAATAACTCCGCTACGCAACCCCAGGACAGCTGCAGACCAGCGGTACAACAATGCTCATGGGCAGACCAGGCGGGTGATCGAGCGAACATTTGGACTCCTGAAGAGCCGGTTCAGGTGCCTGGACAAGACAGGCGGAGCCCTCCAATACAGCCCACGCAAGGTGTGTGACATCTTCACCGTGTGCTGCATGCTACACAACATGGCAGTGGAGAAGGCCGTGCCACTCTACCTTGATCCTGATGAGCTGGAACATCCGCCCGTTGAGGATGAAGGCCTTGCCCAGGATGCCAGCGACGAGGAGGGTGAAGATGATATCCGGAGTCACCTCATCCGCAACTTCTTTTCATAATGGTGAGTCATAGCAGCTGTAACGTAAAACATGTACTATAGAGTTGCATGGGTAGCATGCTGTGTATGCAACAGACTGTATGCAAGGTCACTTGGATGTTTGTTGTGCAGTGTCACACAGGTGCAGATGTAATGCAACACACATACGTGCTATGTGTGTACTTGGAATGTACAGGTGTACTACAACATCTGGATATTCAACAGGACATTGTCAAAATGACATTATACAGAACTTGACCCCTTGTGTGCCACTCTCATCCACAGCTCGCCCTGCCTGTTGTCCGTTGGGGTCATCGTGGTCATCCTGCTATTGCTCATTATGATTGCAACGTCAGCCAAATCAACGGAGCATGCATGGACATGTGGAGAAGTCAATTTGGGTAAGGACTCATATGAGGCTGTTTAGCGTTGGAAGGTTTTGAAACGTGTAGTACATGTTCATGTGCATGTAGTGAGACCATGCATACATGCAACAACATTATGTTACTTATTACATGTATGCCCACTCCCTTGACAGGATAGTCACCCCATCTGACTGTCATCTGTTGTAGTTTGAGACTCTGGTGAATGCATCAATGTGTGTAGACTTTGACACTGCAACATTGCATATACCATGGCTTGACATTGTGTCAGAGGTCACAACCACGGACTCTGTGGGGGATTGCAGCCTCACTGTGTGCTTTAGAATGTGACTGGATTCTCACCTCCACCTTGTGGGCCAGTCCAGTTTGATTACCATCAAACCATGTTGTGTAGGTGTTGCCCAGTGTATGTTCCACATGTTATGACAACTGTCCTGTGATTCTGTTTACATGGATGCATTGCCCCTTGTTGCAGTATATCATGTCACTGTCATGTCGTTACCTCAGTGCAGGTTGAAAATACTGCTACGCCTGCCTTCACAGTGAGTAGCAGTTCTGTTTTGATTCACATGATGCCATGTATGTTTTGCATGAGAAATGAAAATGTTGGGATGATGCATATGTGATTTATTGTGTTGCACCAGTGGAGTGCGGTCATTCTCATGAATCTCTAGTCCCGTGCAGCATTTCTGTGCAATGGTAGGGTCACATTCTGTGGCTTGGATCAACATCACTTGCAGTTGATATTTCTACTACCTGCATATCATGATTCGCATAGCAATGCAAACTTGACAGATCAAAAGACTGGCTACAGAGTGCTTCTTTGCATTTGTAGGTCATTAGCGTCCTCATCATATGTGATTCTTACAGCTGTTGTGGGTGAAGTCAAGTTTGCCTACATGGCCCTTATGGGTACCCATAATCAAATACAGATATTACAGTTTGCGTAAGTAGAACTGCCATATGTTTTCATTTGTTTGTAAGGTCCACCTCATCTGAGCCAGTGAATGAGTTTTTAACAACATAGATCTCATAGCATGGTAGCTCACTTGTGAGCGTTACACAAGGCTCTAATGGATGACAGACTGTCCTAGGTTTGATGTGTCCGTGTCATAGCAGACTCATGTGATAGCATGATTACTAATCTAGAATTGTCTCCAGTCAGTACATTTCACAGGTGTGACTGGTAGAGTGTATCAAATGAGGTTTTTGTAGTGTCAGTGACATGAGAATGTACTCCTAATGGTTATTTGCCTCTGTTTCAGGTCTTCTTCTCAGCAGTTCCCATCCTCTCCTTCCCTCGCCTGATCACCCTTTTGTATCTGTCGTTTGTACTCAGACCAAGGGGCATTTGGAGGTGGACCCCTTTGAGCATCACACCACTCTGATGGAGGAAGGTACGGCCAGTCCTTGACAGGCTTGTAGCTAATAGTACTGCTGCATTACAGGTGACATCATTAATAGTGTTATTTTGACTTCTTGCCAATGCATATGTATGTTTGATAATGCTCCATGGGCTCACAATGTAAATAATCATGTTGTGCATGACGTCTGACTTCTACAGAATATTATGCCGCCTTGATGTCAACGCACATGTCCTTCTAATGTGCATGCATACTATTTGGCATGAAGTAAGCTTATGCTTGTTATGTGTTTACGTGTACAGTGACCACACGCATGGTGTTGGGGAAGGCTAGAATACTATGTTGTGTGTGAGGTAGATGGCTTTATAGCTGCTGTTTAGCTTTGAACACACTAGCTGTAGTCTACACCTGCTGACGCTGTGTGTCCTGTGCCCCACTTGTCCGTAAGGGCCCTGATCCAGTGACTATGATCTTTGGTGATTACTGTGCCATTTTATTTGCAGTGACCCTGAGTGAGGCAGACACTCCTGCCTTCACATACACATGTCACTTTGTGGCTTGCCAATGCCCTTGTGGTATGTGCTTGTTTTGCAAGTTGTCACACCCCTCCTGCCGTCATGTCTTCACTCATTGCTGCTGCTGCATACACAGCCACCATGCAACGCACACTATCCAGGAACACGAAGACATACAGGATGACCCTCCTTCCATCCATTTATAGAGCATGCTCCTGCCACCCTACACACAGACAACACCAGACAATCACCCTCCTGGTATCACAATGCTTCTAACTCAGCCATTGCAGCTTCAATGCCTGTGTGTGCAACACATACTGGCACAACTATGTAGATTCACATGACATTGGGTCTACGTACCACCAAGTCATGTGCCGTGTACAGCACACACACACCTTCCATAGGCACAATATTGTACAGTGTTACCTTGTCAACACCACAGCAGCAAAAAAATAGCTGTCACAGTCAGTCAAGTAGCCACAGGGGACACACACCATGACCAAGTCTTTTGGGTGTGGTGTGATTTCCCCGTTCTGGTGTAGGTATTTGTCAGATGTGGGTAGTTGTTCTGTTTGCGTTGCTCCCATTACAGTAGTATAGTACTTGTAGCTACATAGGGGTAGTTCACCTATTCAGGTGTGCTTGTGTAGAGTTCTACAGCCCATTGCCCACAGTCTGTCCTGCCACCCTTGTCCTGTGCGCCATTCATTACATCCACAGTACTGCATCATGCAGATGATAGTTCACATACCTGAGGACACAGTTGTAGGTACTCCCTACGTGGACAACTAGTTTTGTCACACTGATCTGTACACCTCAAAGTGACTCTTCTGGGCCTGCCTGTGATAGCAGTTTTGGGATCCAAACCCCCCTCCAGCATTTACTATCCCACACAGGTGTGTCTTTCCATCCATGTATCTAGTTGTTAGGAATTTCTGACCGATGTGTGTCCTCACTCAGATTCTGATCCAAGTGTGGTTGGCTGCTGTTTGTTGGATACCCTTGCATTTTATACATTTGCACACACATATCAATTTATGCTGTGGTTCAAAGATAACTCACCAAATGCGTATGAGGTTTAGATTATTTATTGGGTGATCTTGTGCAGGAAACGTGAATAGGTGCTGTACAGAAAGGGGTGGAATCCAAAGTTCACTGCTGGAGATGAGATGCCTTACAGTTTCAGTCAACAGAGTCCAGGCCACAGTGCTTGGCATCATTGGGCAGACTGTGACCAGCAAGTCCATGTGGGAGAGTCTCATAGGGGATGCTGTTGCACCCAGGGGCAATATGCCAGGTCCAGTGTCCTGGGAGATGTGCATGGCTCAATGCCCCTCAACTTCTTAGCCGTGGACGACTCACCTTCCTTGGGGGACCCTCAGATGCAGGCCTGGACGATGCATGGGATGCTACGTCAGAGAGTTCCTCCTCCTCCTACTCCTCCCTCCCTGTGGCTGGTGTCACACTTTGCCGTGATGTTGCTGGCCTTGTGCCACAGGGAGGGTGCTGCATGTTGGCAGCTATCTGACATAGTGATTGGCTCATTTCCCGATGCACCATCAAGAGCTGAGCCAGACTTGCCTCCACCCGTCCATAATGTAGGTCTTGCCTGGCTATTTGCTCTGCCTGCTGTTCTTTCACCTGGTTGAGGGCCTCCGCAAGCTGGCTTACCTCCCTGGTGTCCCGCCGGTATGCCTCCAGGATGTTAGCGAGTTCAGGCATACCGGGTGCTGCAGCTGACTGGCCAGAATCTCGCCTCCGCCTTCCGCCACTCCCACCACCCTGACCCACACGAACACGGCCTGCGCTTGTGGGCACATCCGATCGACGGGCCCCCCCGAGTGCTGCCAGGGTGGAGGTCGTCAGCAACCTCAGGGGCGCCCGACAAAGGGTGTCCCTCATTTTCAGACTGGCTCTCTTGTGGATCATGGGCAGAGCTGTGACCTGTCTGCTGGGATGTGGTGGGAATGGGTCCGGTGGTTGGCTGAGATGTAGCTGGTACAGTTGCTGCAGGGGTTTGGGATCCAGAGGAGCCAGGTTGGTTGGGGTCATCCACAGTGCGTTGAGTGGCGTCGCTGTCGGTGGGGTCTGGGTCCGGCTGAGCCTGGGACTGGGATCCTTCTCCCCCCGGGTTGGGGGGGTGCCACACGTTCCCCTGTGTGTGGGAGAGACAGACACTGTTAAGGCCCTATCAAGTGACATCTTGTTTAGTTATCCATTATGAGCATCACAGTTCCACAAGCTTTACATTGTTCAGTTGTGTATGTAGTGGTAGTAAATTGACATGTACTCTGGGGTATTTTCATTCTTCCATTCTCTTGACAATGACTGACACAGCCATTGCTGTGTCTTGTCTTGCCGGCACAATACATGTAAAGCATTGGGCAGGTTCACGCAACATCCAGGATACGGTGTAAATCCTTATGTCTGCGTCAAGCATGCACAGAGTTTAGATGCAGCATGTTGATGTAAGAGACAGAGCATCATTAATTTGCATGACATCTACTACTTTGGATGTCTTTTGCTGTACCGTGATGGCCAAACAATGCCAACACCCCTGGACCTGTACACACACTTATAGATCATGGCTTTTGAACTTGGCACTTCTCAAAGACGCATGACCTTGTCAATACCCATGTCCATGTTGGTACTTAAGTGCATCCACAACGTTTATAAGATGGGGCACGTGCAATGTTTGAGCGGCACAATGGACTTGAGCATCTGCAATGTGCATGTATGAGTTGTATGCATATTCATATGAGTGAGTGTTTTGTTGTGGTACATGACAATTGGGACAGTGTTGCACTCCAATGCCTGTCCCCAGGGGATGAGTTTCTGTAAGGCGGGTGTATGATAGGCCATGCTAGTAGTTTGCGTGTGATTTGCAAGCGTCCATCGTTCATGATTTGGCTGCCCCCTGATGTAGCATGCTGGCATAATCATGGTTTTGTGTTCATGCACAGGATGTGTGACCTTGTCCTGATGTTTGTGTTTGCAGTGATCACAGGAGGGACTTGTGCTGCCTACACCTGTGCCCATTGTGTACTAGAGAGCTTCCCGAGATGTGTGTCCTGACACAGTACAGTGTTGCCTGGAAATGGTGTGTGTGTTGCAGGCACTTAATAGATGACTGCTGGTAATTAGGAGAGATCCCTAAACATTCTGCTCTATGGTGTTTGTAAGGCCTGTGCAGTGCTTGGGTGCAACTGTGTGTGTACCCAGGGAGATGCGGTGAGGTGACAGAGGGAGGAACACTGAGGGATGGATACAGAGGGAGGCAGACAGACAGAGGGAGGGAGGGTGACAGAGGGAGGGAGGACGACAGAGGGAGAGGGCGACAGAGGGAGAGGGCAACAGAGGGAGAGGGCGACAGAGGGAGAGGGCGACAGTGGGAGAGGGAGACAGTGGCAGAGGGCGACAGAGGGAGAGAGGGCGACAGAGGGAGAGGGCGACAGAAGGAGAGGGCAACAGAGGGAGAGGGCGACAGAGGGAGAGGGCGACAGAGGGAGAGGGCGACAGTGGGAGAGGGCGACAGTGGGAGAGGGCGACAGAGGGAGGGAGGGCGACAGAGGGAGAGGCCGACAGAGGGAGAGGGCAATAGAGGGAGATGGCGACAGAGGGAGAGGGCGACAGTGGGAGAGGGCGACAGAAGGAGAGGGCGACAGTGGGAGAGGGCGACAGAGGGAGGGAGGGCGACAGAGGGAGAGGGCGACAGAGGGAGAGGGCAACAGAGGGAGAGGGCGACAGAGGGAGAGGGCGACAGAGGGAGAGGGCGACAGTGGGAGAGGGCGACAGTCGGAGAGGGCGACAGTGGGAGAGGGCGACGGAGGGAGGGAGGGCGACAGAGGGAGAGGGCAACAGTGGGAGAGGGCGACAGTGGGAGAGGGCAACAGAGGGAGAGGGCGACAGTGGGAGAGGGCGACAGAGGGAGGGAGGGCAACAGAGGGAGGGAGGGCGACAGAGGGAGAGGGCGACAGTGGGAGAGGGCGACAGTGGGAGAGGGCGACAGTGGGAGAGGGTGACAGAGGGAGAGGGCAACAGAGGGAGAGGGCGACAGAGGGAGAGGGCGACAGTGGGAGAGGGCGACAGTGGGAGAGGGTGATAGAGGGAGGGAGGGCGACAGAGGGAGAGGGCAACAGAGGGAGAGGGCAACAGTGGGAGAAGGCAACAGAGGGAGAGGGCGACAGTGGGACAGGGCGACAGAGGGAGAGGGCGACAGTGGGAGAGGGCGACAGTGGGAGAGGGCGACAGAGGGAGGGAGGGCGACAGAGGGAGAGGGCAACAGAGGGAGAGGGCGACAGTGGGAGAGGGCGACAGAGGGAGGGAGGGCGACAGAGGGAGAGGGAAACAGAGGGAGAGGGCGACAGAGGGAGAGGGAGACAGGGATGGAGACAGGTTGTTTGTGCTTGCTCGCTTGCTACACTGCCTTACTGTGTCACAAAATATTGCATCTCTGGAAGGTGTGTCCGCAACATGAAAGTGTTTAGGAGCTGTGGTCTACTATCTTGTGTGATATTTCCCTATCCCTGCACATTGGGCATGGTGATTGGGTGAGGCCCTGGGACATATGGGATGAGAGCAGCCTCCTACCCTCCACCTTCCACCCTTTGTGGCTCCCCCTTGCAACAAACCACATTTTGTTTTGTCCTGCTCGGACTCATGGCCACCCACCCCATGCTGCTGGGCACTGTTGTAAGTCCACCCATGTAACATGTTTTTTTTGTACACTCACCAGACTCAACGGCTCCTTCGATTCCATGTACTCCCACCGGTGGCAGCAGGGCCATGACTCTCTCCTCCCAGGGATGGTATACAGGAGGTCTGCGGGGACCACCACCTCCAGTGTAGTGTGCAGAGGCGTAGTCCTGGTCCATTTTCTTCTTGACCATCCTCCGCAGATCATACCACCTGGACTGGCATTCCCCCCTGGTGCGCCTGATGGGTGCAACAGCATTGACCCGGTCTATGATCCTCTCCCACAGGCGTGTTTTTTCTGCCATGCTGGTCTGTCTGACCAATGCGCCAAACAGCTGTGGCTCAACTCTGATGACTTCATCTGCAAGTATCTCATTCTCCGGGTTAGTGAACTTTAGATTCTTGGGTGTGGTCATGGTGTAGGGTGTATGTGATTGAGGGGGTGATGGTGTGTATGGATGAGGGTGTGTGGTTGTGATTGTGAAGGGGGTGCTGTGGGTGTAGATGTGATAGGGTGTATGTGTGATGGTATGTGGCTGCAATTGTTGGTGTGCTCTCTGTTTCTTCGCAATAATGGGCATGTTGCAAAGGATGATGGGTTGTATGTGTGGACCCTTTTATTGGTCAAATAATGGGTGTGGCTTAATTTGAATTGGTTGTGTGTGTGTTATATGGGGTGCGTGTTAGTGTTGACCTCTGTTTGGCTTTGACCAGGACATAGTCCTTGTGCTGGTTTGGGTGTTGGCGTTATGTGTGCGTGTCATACTTGTGCGTGCGATCGACTTGTACGAGCCATTGGCGGGTGAGGGTGTTCGCGTGGCCTTGTTGGGGGGGTGTGCGTGTCGTACTTGTGCGTGTGATCGACTTGTACGGACCGTTGGCGGGTGGGGGTGTTCGCGTGGCCTTGTTGGGGGGGGTGTGCGTGTCGTACTTGTGCATGCGATCGACTTGTACGGACCGTTGGCGGGTGGGGGTGTTCGCGTGGCCTTGTTGGGGGGTGTGCGTGTCATACTTGTGCGTGCAATCGAATTGTACGGGCCGTTGGCGGGTGGGGGTGTTCGCGTAAGGGGGTGTGCATGTCGTACTTGTATGTGCGATCGACTTGTACGGGCCGTTGGCGGGTGGGGGTGTTCGCGTGGGCTTGTTTGGGGGTGTGCGTGTCGTACTTGTGCGTGCGATCGACTTGTACGGGCCGTTGGCGGGTGGGGGTGTTCCCGTGGCCTTGTTGGAGGGGGGGTGCGTGTCGTACTTGTGCGTGCGATCGACATGTACGGGCCGTTGGCGGGTGGGGGTGTTCGCGTGGGCTTGTTGGGGGGTGTGCGTGTCGTACTTGTGCATGGGATCGACTTGTACGGGCCGTTGGCGGGTGGGGGTGTTCGCGTGGGCTTGTTGGGGGGTGTGCGTGTCGTACTTGTGCGTGCGATCGACTTGTATGGGCCGTTGGTGGGTGGGGGTGTTCGCGTGGGCTTCTTGGGGGGGTGTGTGTGTCGTACTTGTGCGTGCGATCGACTTGTACGAGCCGTTGGTGGGTGGGGGTGTTCACGTGGCCTTGTTGGGGGGGCGTGTTGTACTTGTGCTTGAGCGAGGGGTACACGTGTGGTATGTGTTGACGCTGCTTGATGCGAGCCGAATATTGCCGTACGAATCATTATTGAAGTGCGGAAACTTTGTTCCATACGAATCGCTGTCAGGCTTCTCGTACAGGATCGTACTAGTGTGTTTGTACGGCCTGGTTACGAATCGTACGGTAGGATTTCCGATGCATATTCGTACAGATCATCGACTGTGATTCGTACGGTTCGATGAGATTCGTACGGCATTCGACGGGAACGCATCGGAATTCGCAGATCGGACGGAAAGTTCACATTCGTACGGATTCGGATACGAATGCGAATCGTACGGCGGAATATTTTTCCGGATCGGAATCGACGCCCTAATGTTAGTTCTGGTCCAGATGTGGTACACAGTACACATGATTTTTTTCTGGTCAGGATGTTGAATCTGGTGTTAATTCTGACATTTTGTCCAAAAATTCCAATACTCACGTTGCTCCCAGCACCTCTAATGCCTGTTTAACTCATTCCCCAAGGAGTCATAGGAACTGTTCTTTTCCCTCTCGTTTTAAGGATTTTTATTTGCCTTAAGCTTGTTTTAATTTTTGTTTATTTTGTTTTTATTTTGTAAAGGAGGGAGAAGATGTAGAGTACAGGTTATACAGGTTAGTATTAAGTATTTCTTTTATGTCATTCATGCTATGATGTATATGTGTTCTATGGGGCGCACTTTTGAAGAGAATGTTTCTCTTCAAAAGTGCATAGCTCGTGTTACTAGTAGAGCTTTGTAAGTAACTGTTATAGACAAGACATAAAGCTGTTGGTCATGATTGTATGCAGACGTGCTCCAGTAATTTGCTGCTTTTTTCAATAAACTACAAAGGATCTGCTTAACTCTTCTCTACGTTTGGAGGATCTTTATTTTAAATACTATACTTCACAATTTCCCTAAGTGCAGATAGGAAAATATCAATACTGATGCATTGTCTAGGCCCAGAGGCACAGGAGGTTTTTAAACACTTACCGGATTTGACCTCAGAAGATGCTGATGGTTGGAATGAGTATAAGATATTTTTTTTTAACTGGATCTGCATTATTTTCCAAAATGAAGTACCATTTTGAACAATATTATTTTGGGAGGAGGATGCAACATGTGGGGGAGTCAGTTGAAGAGTGTATTACTGTGTTGAGGAAACTGTCTTCTACTTGCAATTTTTGCCTAGCAACCAATGAAAAGTTACGTGATCAATTCACCTTAGGCTCTGCATTACGCAAAGCAAGAGAGGCCTTGTGGTTGAAAGACAATCCCTCATGATTTCAAATCTTAACCATGGCGAAGTTTTGTGAACACTCGCAAGCATGCGTTGAGGTCATTCGAAAAAACATGATGAGTAAAGAAAAAAAAGAAAGTATACAGTGTTATGTTCTTCACTAATTTGTCCCCTCCTCCTCTCCGTACCCGCTTCCCTCCCTGTCATCAGCTGTACGTTCTGGAATGTTGACAGACTACAACTGATGACTGAAGAGACCGGACGCTCATCTCAGTGTCTCCTCGCTGACCTGAATTGTACGTGTTGGAAGCTTCATGAATAAACTTCACCTTCATTCACGGTATACACTCAAAATATCGAGTTTTAAATATCGATTTGCATTAATATCGATTAAAAAATATAGAATGGACACAATATCGACTGGACAGAATATAGACTACAAAAATATCGAATAGGATAGCATTAATATCGAATCAAAAATATAGAATGGACATAATATCGAATGGACAGAATATAGACAACAAAAATATAGAATGGACAGAATATAGACAACAAAAATATAGAATGGACAGAATATAGACTACAAAAATATCGAATTTGAGGTAAGTAAGTTAATATCAATTTTTAAAGTGTTTTTTAAGTTAGTATATGTTTGAAAAGTGAATATTTATTTTATTATTTATATTAATTAATTATTTGTATGGTATTTAATTTTTGCGTAATATAATTCTGTAGCGGGTTGTGGGTTTATAGGGGAATATGGTGGGAAATAATTTAATTATAATTAATTAAATATGTTAATTTATTTATTGGTATTCATTTTGAATTAATTGTTAATTAATTAATAATTGGTAATTATTTAAAATATATTTGGTAATTAATTTTAATTAATTGATTAATTGATAATTATGTTAATTTTAGTAATTTATTTTCTGTAGTGGGTTGTGGGTTTATAGGGGAATAGGGTGGGAAGTAATTTAATTATAATTAATTAAATATGTTAATTTATTTATTGGTATTTATTTTGAATTAATTGTTAATTATTTATTAATTGGTAATTAATTAACTTATAATTGGTAATTAATTTTAATTAATTGATTAATTGATAATTATGTTAATTTGAGTAATTTATTTTCTGTAGCGGGTTGTGGGTTTATAGGGGAATAGGGTGGGAAGTAATTTAATTGTAATTAATTAAATATGTTAATTTATTTATTGGTATTTATTTTGAATTAATTATTAATTAATTAATATTTGGTAATTAATTAAAATATAATTGGTAATTCATTTTAATTAATTGATTAATTGATAAATATGTTAATTATAGCAATTTATTTTCTGTAGCGGGTTGTGGGTTTATAGGGGAATAGGGTGGGAAGTAATTTAATTGTCAGTAATTCAATTTCTTAAATCTTTTTTTTATCTAATTTTTAATTATGTTTTAATTGTTAATTAATTTATTGTTTATTGGTAAATAATTTGTATTAGTAGGTAATTATTTTTAATAATAATTTGTTATTTGTATTTTTAATTGATTAATTAATATATTATATAAAAGTGTTAATTATTTTAATTAATTTGTAATTGGTATTAATATTTATTTTATTTTTATTTATATATGAAGTATTTACGTTTCCTACTGTTGCATTCACTGGAGTGGGAATAGTAATTTTAACCCTCCTGCTATCCAACGCTTTCCCTACTGTTGCACTCACTGGAGTGGGAATAGTAATTTTTACCCCTACGCAATCCAACTCTTTCCCTACTGTTGCACTCTTTGGAGTGGGATTAGTCATTTTTACCCCTACGCTATCCAATGCTTTCCCTACTGTTGCACTCACTGGAGTGGGAATAGTAATTTTTACCCCTACGTTATCCTACACTTTCCCTACTGTTGCACTCTCTGGAGTGGGAATAGTAATTTTTACCTCTACGCTATCCAACGCTTTCCCTACTGTTGCACTCTCTGGAGTGCGAATAGTAATTTTTACCCCTACTCTATCCAACGCTTTCCCTACTGTTGCACTCACTGGAGTGGGAATAGTAATTTTTACCCCAACGCTATCCAACGCTTTCCCTACTGTCGCATTTTCTGGAGTGGGAATAGTAATTTTTACCCTCCCGCTATCCAACGCTTTCCCTACTGTTGCACTCACTGGAGTGGGAATAGTAATTTTTACCCCTACGCTATCCAACGCTTTCCCTACTGTTGCACTCACTGGAGTGGGAATAGTAATTTTTACCCCTACGCTATCCAACGCTTTCCTTACTGTTGCACTCTCTGGAGTGGGAATAGTAATTTTTACCCCTACGCTATCCAACGCTTTCCCTACTGTTGCACTCTCTGGAGTGGGAATAGTAATTTTTACCTCTACGCTATCCAACGCTTTCCCTACTGTTGCACTCTTTGGAGTGGGAATAGTAATTTTTACCTTGCCGGTATCCAATGCTTTCCCTACTGTTGCACTCACTGGAGTGGGAATAGTACATTTTATGCCTACTCTATCCAACGTTTTCCCTACTGTTGCACTCAATGGAGTTGGAATAGTAATTTTTACCCCTATGCTATCCAACGCTTTCCCTACTGTTGCACTTTCTGGAGTGGGAATAGTAATTTTTACCCTCCCGCTATCCAACGCTTTCCCTACTGTTGCACTCAGTGGAGTGGGAATAGTAATTTTTACCCCTATGCTATTCAACGCTTTCCCTACTGTTGCACTCACTGGAGTGGGAATAGTAATTTTTAACCTTAGGCTATCCAACGCTTTCTCTACTGTTGCACTCTCTGGAGTGGGAATAGTAATTTCTACCCCTACCCTATCCAACGCTTTCCTTACTGTTGCACTCACTGGAGTGGGAATAGTAATTTTTACCCCTACGCTATCCAACGCTTTCCTTACTGTTGCACTCACTGGAGTGGGAATAGTAATTTTTACCGCTACGCTATCCAACGCTTTCCCTACTGTTGCACTCTCTGGAGTGGGAATAGTAATTTTTACCCTCCTGCTATCCAACGCTTTCCCTACTGTTGCACTCATTAGAGTGGGAATAGTAATTTTTACCCCTACTCTATCCAACGCGTTCCCTACTGTTGCACTCACTGGAGTGGGAATAGTAATTTTTACCCCTACGCTATCCAACGCTTTCCCTACTGTCGCACTTTCTGAAGTGGGAATAGTAATTTTTACCCTCCCGCTATCCAACGCTTTCCCTACTGTTGCACTCACTGGAGTGGGAATAGTAATTTTTACCCCTACGCTATCCAACGCTTTCCCTACTGTTGCACTCACTGGAGTGGCAATAGTAATTTTTACCCCTACGCTATCCAACGCTTTCCTTACTGTTGCACTCTCTGGAGTGGGAATAGTAATTTTTACCCCTACGCTATCCAACGCTTTCCCTACTGTTGCACTCTCTGGAGTGGGAATAGTAATTTTTACCTCCACGCTATCCAACGCTTTCCCTACTGTTGCACTCTTTGGAGTGGGAATAGTAATTTTTACCTTGCCGGTATCCAATGCTTTCCCTACTGTTGCACTCACTGGAGTGGGAATAGTAAATTTTATGCCTACGCTATCCAATGTTTTCCCTACTGTTGCACACACTGGAGTTGGAATAGTAATTTTTACCCCATGCTATCCAACGCTTTCCCTACTGTTGCACTCAGTGGAGTGGGAATAGTAATTTTTACCCCTACGCTATCCAACGCTTTCCCTACTGTCGCACTCACTGGAGTGGGAATAGTAATTTTTAACCTTACGCTATCCAACGCTTTCTCTACTGTTGCACTCTCTGGAGTGGGAATAGTAATTTATACCCCTACCCTATCCAATGCTTTCCTTACTGTTGCACTCACTGGAGTGGGAATAGTAATTTTTACCCCTACGCTATCCAACGCTTTCCTTACTGTTGCACTCTCTGGAGTGGGAATAGTAATTTTTACCCCTACGCTATCCAACGCTTTCCCTACTGTTGCACTCTCTGGAGTGGGAATAGTAATTTTTACCTCTACGCTATCCAACGCTTTCCCTACTGTTGCACTCTTTGGAGTGGGAATAGTAATTTTTACCTTGCCGGTATCCAATGCTTTCCCTACTGTTGCACTCACTGGAGTGGGAATAGTACATTTTATGCCTACTCTATCCAACGTTTTCCCTACTGTTGCACTCAATGGAGTTGGAATAGTAATTTTTACCCCTATGCTATCCAACGCTTTCCCTACTGTTGCACTTTCTGGAGTGGGAATAGTAATTTTTACCCCTACTCTATCCAACGCGTTCCCTACTGTTGCACTCACTGGAGTGGGAATAGTAATTTTTACCCCTACGCTATCCAACGCTTTCCCTACTGTCGCACTTTCTGAAGTGGGAATAGTAATTTTTACCCTCCCGCTATCCAACGCTTTCCCTACTGTTGCACTCACTGGAGTGGGAATAGTAATTTTTACCCCTACGCTATCCAACGCTTTCCCTACTGTTGCACTCACTGGAGTGGCAATAGTAATTTTTACCCCTACGCTATCCAACGCTTTCCTTACTGTTGCACTCTCTGGAGTGGGAATAGTAATTTTTACCCCTACGCTATCCAACGCTTTCCCTACTGTTGCACTCTCTGGAGTGGGAATAGTAATTTTTACCTCCACGCTATCCAACGCTTTCCCTACTGTTGCACTCTTTGGAGTGGGAATAGTAATTTTTACCTTGCCGGTATCCAATGCTTTCCCTACTGTTGCACTCACTGGAGTGGGAATAGTAAATTTTATGCCTACGCTATCCAATGTTTTCCCTACTGTTGCACACACTGGAGTTGGAATAGTAATTTTTACCCCATGCTATCCAACGCTTTCCCTACTGTTGCACTCAGTGGAGTGGGAATAGTAATTTTTACCCCTACGCTATCCAACGCTTTCCCTACTGTCGCACTCACTGGAGTGGGAATAGTAATTTTTAACCTTACGCTATCCAACGCTTTCTCTACTGTTGCACTCTCTGGAGTGGGAATAGTAATTTATACCCCTACCCTATCCAATGCTTTCCTTACTGTTGCACTCACTGGAGTGGGAATAGTAATTTTTACCCCTACGCTATCCAACGCTTTCCTTACTGTTGCACTCTCTGGAGTGGGAATAGTAATTTTTACCCCTACGCTATCCAACGCTTTCCCTACTGTTGCACTCTCTGGAGTGGGAATAGTAATTTTTACCTCTACGCTATCCAACGCTTTCCCTACTGTTGCACTCTTTGGAGTGGGAATAGTAATTTTTACCTTGCCGGTATCCAATGCTTTCCCTACTGTTGCACTCACTGGAGTGGGAATAGTACATTTTATGCCTACTCTATCCAACGTTTTCCCTACTGTTGCACTCAATGGAGTTGGAATAGTAATTTTTACCCCTATGCTATCCAACGCTTTCCCTACTGTTGCACTTTCTGGAGTGGGAATAGTAATTTTTACCCTCCCGCTATCCAACGCTTTCCCTACTGTTGCACTCAGTGGAGTGGGAATAGTAATTTTTACCCCTATGCTATTCAACGCTTTCCCTACTGTTGCACTCACTGGAGTGGGAATAGTAATTTTTAACCTTAGGCTATCCAACGCTTTCTCTACTGTTGCACTCTCTGGAGTGGGAATAGTAATTTCTACCCCTACCCTATCCAACGCTTTCCTTACTGTTGCACTCACTGGAGTGGGAATAGTAATTTTTACCCCTACGCTATCCAACGCTTTCCTTACTGTTGCACTCACTGGAGTGGGAATAGTAATTTTTACCGCTACGCTATCCAACGCTTTCCCTACTGTTGCACTCTCTGGAGTGGGAATAGTAATTTTTACCCTCCTGCTATCCAACGCTTTCCCTACTGTTGCACTCATTAGAGTGGGAATAGTAATTTTTACCCCTACTCTATCCAACGCGTTCCCTACTGTTGCACTCACTGGAGTGGGAATAGTAATTTTTACCCCTACGCTATCCAACGCTTTCCCTACTGTCGCACTTTCTGAAGTGGGAATAGTAATTTTTACCCTCCCGCTATCCAACGCTTTCCCTACTGTTGCACTCACTGGAGTGGGAATAGTAATTTTTACCCCTACGCTATCCAACGCTTTCCCTACTGTTGCACTCACTGGAGTGGCAATAGTAATTTTTACCCCTATGCTATCCAACGCTTTCCTTACTGTTGCACTCTCTGGAGTGGGAATAGTAATTTTTACCCCTACGCTATCCAACGCTTTCCCTACTGTTGCACTCTCTGGAGGGGGAATAGTAATTTTTACCTCCACGCTATCCAACGCTTTCCCTACTGTTGCACTCTTTGGAGTGGGAATAGTAATTTTTACCTTGCCGGTATCCAATGCTTTCCCTACTGTTGCACTCACTGGAGTGGGAATAGTAAATTTTATGCCTACGCTATCCAATGTTTTCCCTACTGTTGCACACACTGGAGTTGGAATAGTAATTTTTACCCCATGCTATCCAACGCTTTCCCTACTGTTGCACTCAGTGGAGTGGGAATAGTAATTTTTACCCCTACGCTATCCAACGCTTTCCCTACTGTCGCACTCACTGGAGTGGGAATAGTAATTTTTAACCTTACGCTATCCAACGCTTTCTCTACTGTTGCACTCTCTGGAGTGGGAATAGTAATTTATACCCCTACCCTATCCAATGCTTTCCTTACTGTTGCACTCACTGGAGTGGGAATAGTAATTTTTACCCCTACGCTATCCAACGCTTTCCTTACTGTTGCACTCTCTGGAGTGGGAATAGTAATTTTTACCCCTACGCTATCCAACGCTTTCCCTACTGTTGCACTCTCTGGAGTGGGAATAGTAATTTTTACCTCTACGCTATCCAACGCTTTCCCTACTGTTGCACTCTTTGGAGTGGGAATAGTAATTTTTACCTTGCCGGTATCCAATGCTTTCCCTACTGTTGCACTCACTGGAGTGGGAATAGTACATTTTATGCCTACTCTATCCAACGTTTTCCCTACTGTTGCACTCAATGGAGTGGGAATAGTAATTTTTAACCTTACGCTATCCAACGCTTTCTCTACTGTTGCACTCTCTGGAGTGGGAATAGTAATTTATACCCCTACCCTATCCAATGCTTTCCTTACTGTTGCACTCACTGGAGTGGTAATAGTAATTTTTACCCCTACGCTATCCAACGCTTTCCTTACTGTTGCACTCACTGGAGTGGGAATAGTAATTTTTACCGCTACGCTATCCAATGCTTTCCCTACTGTTGCACTCTCTGGACTGGGAATAGTAATTGTTACCCTCCCGCTATCCAACGCTTTCCCTACTTTTGCACTCACTGGAGTGGGAATAGTAATTTTTACTGCTATGCTATCCAATGTTTTTTCTACTGTTGCACTCACTGGAGTGGTAATAGTAAATTTAACCCTCTCGCTATCCTATGGTAAATATATTGTATATTTTTAATTAATACTATGTTTATATATATATATTACCTACTGGCGGTCGCCAGTAGGTATATATAGTTAGGATTGATTTCCATAGGGAAATCGCAACATTCTATTGGGAATAACTTTGGCGCCGGTTTTCGGAATCTGCCTGAATTTTTCGGCAACGTTGCCTCGCGGCACTCTGGTCCTTCCCTGAAAGTATGGGGGGGATTCGTCAAGCGGGGGCAGAGATAAAAGGGGGGTCCCAAAACGTGTTTTCCCCATGTTAATTTCCATAGGGCGGTCTGTCGCACTTTTAGCTCGAACGGCTGAATGGATTTTCACCAAACTTGGCAAAATTGTAGGGACTGGTACCCCGATGTGCCTTTGCTATGTCTCAAGATATATGCTCCAGTGGTTTTTACGAAAATTAACTTTGAAAAAATATATATTGGGCTATATTGGGCTATATATATGTTAGAGCCCAAATGTAGCCCAATGTAGCCCAATGTAGCCCAATGTAGCCCAAAGATGGCCACCAGAGACAAAAAAAAACAAATGTAGCCCAAATATCAGCCAGATGTAGCCCAACTATAGCCCAATGACAGAATGTCCCAGAGTGTTCTAAAGAACAACTAGAGCGCTAACAGTCTTACTTATGACAAAAGTATGGCACACCTGAAGTCATCTTGATTGGAATAAAGTGTTAACACTTAAAACATTTAATTTGCAAAGGAACAAAATGAGGGGGTTAATTTTGCCATAGAAATTATGATTAGTGCTGAAGAAAGAAAAATTAGGGCACATTTTGAGTGACTTCTCAAATCCTCTTATATTTCATTAAAAAAATTCTGATATGCAGTCTCCCAAGATGGCCACCAGAGACAAAAGAGCCCAAATGTAGCCCAAATATCAGCCAGATGTAGCCCAACTATAGCCCAATGACAGAATGTCCCAGAGTGTTCTAAAGAACAACTAGAACGCTAACAGTCTTACTTATGACAAAAGTATGGCACACCTGAAGTCATCTTGATTGGAATAAAGTGGTAACACTTAATACATTTAATTTGAAAAGGAACAAAATGAGGGGTTTCATTTTGCCATAGAAATTGTATATATATATATATATATATATATATATATATATATATATATATATATATATATATATATATATATTACCTACTGGCGGTCGCCAGTAGGTATATATAGTTAGGATTGATTTCCATAGGGAAATCGCAACATTCTATTGGGAATAACTTTGGCGCCGGTTGAGGAATCTGCCTGAATTTTTCAGCAACTTTGCCTCGCGGCGCTCCGGTCCTTCCCTGAAAGTTTGGGGGGGATTCGTCAAGCGGGGGCCGAGATAAAAGGGGGGTCCCAAAACGTGTTTTCCCCATGTTAATTTCCTTAGGGCGGTCTGTCACACTTTTAGCTCGAACGGCTGAATGGATTTTCACCAAACTTGGCAAAATTGTAGGGACTGGTAGCCTGATGTGCCTTTGCTATGTCTCAAGATATGTGCTCCAGAGGATTTTGAGTAATTTAGGTTCAAAAAAATTTATATATCTATGGCCGCGCCCCGGTACGCGCACCGGGGAGCGCTCCGGACGCGCCACGCGACTTGCGCACGGAAAGCTGATTGGTTCTCGGGTGTCTGTAAACATTCGAAACAGTCCGCAGCGGCCGCCATCTTGTGTCTCGGTAGGATTGAGACACAAGAGGTGGCAAAAATCAAAGGGGGAAATGACCAAAAGGGGGCAGGGTAGACCCCCCCTGACCCCCTAGGTTTGATGTGGGGGCCAATAAAGGGTCCCGCGGGGCAAAACATTTTTTATTTTTTTTTTGTTTTTCGCGGGGGGAGCGCCCGGTACGCGCACCGGGGAGCGTACCGGGGAGCGTACCATGGGGAAAATGTGTGAAAAAAATTATATAATCATAATAATAAATAATAAAATAATCATTTTGAGTGATTACAGGTAGGGTAGCTCTAAAAAGAGCTTTTGGTTCTGTGGCTGTTTTAGGTACCTACAAGTACGTCCCACACACACCCACATGCACACAACCCCACACCTCCACACCCACACACTCCCCACACACACCTCACACACGCACACCTCCACCCACACCCAAACACCCCACACCCCCACACCGACACCTTACACATCCACACCCACACCCACACATCCCACACACACTCACACACACACCTCACCCCCCCAACACACACGCACACACAGATACCTCACAGACACACCTCACACATCCCACACACACACCTCCACCCCCACACACACACACGCACACCTCACAGACACACCCACACATCCCACACATACACACACATCCTACACACATACCCCCCACACCCACACACACCCCACACACACCTCACACACCCACACCCCCACCTACACCCAAACACCCCACACACCCACACCCACACACACACACACCTTACACATCCACATCCCCACCCACACCCACATACCCCACACACCTACAAACACCTATACACCTCATCCCCCCTCAGACACACACACACACACCTCACAGACACACCCCACACATCCCCCACACACACCTCACCCCTTCCCCACACACACACCTCTGACACACACCTCACACACACACACACACACACCACACACACCTCACACACACACACATGCGCACACACACACTCCTCTCACACACACACCCACACACCCCACACACACACCCCCCACACACACCCACACATCCTACACACACACACCCCACACACATACCCCCCCACACACACACCCCACACCCACCCCCCCACACACACACACTCATTATTTTTTTTATTTTTTTGAGGGGGTGCCCCACACACATACCCCGACACACACACACCCCACCCCCCCCACACACACCCCCCACCATACCTCATACACCCACACCTCCACCCACACCCAAACACCCCACACACCCACACTCACACCATACACCCCCACACCCCCACCTACACCCACACACCCCACACACCCACACACACCTCACTCCCCCCCACACACACACACACCTCAGACACACCCCACACATCCCCCACACACACCTCACCCCCCCACACACACACACCTCTGACACACACCCCACACACACACACACACACCCCACACACACACCTCACACACACACCCACCCACACCCACACACACATTCCTCACCCCCACACACACCCACACACACCCCCACACACACACACACCCACACACACACACCCCACACACACCCACACATCCTATACACACACACCCCACACACATACCCCCCCACACACACCCCACACCCACCCCCCCCACACACACACACCACTCACACACACACTCATTATTATTTTTTATTTTTTGAGGGGGTGCGCGCCCCGGTACACGTATCGGTACACGTACCGGTACGCGTACCCTGGAGAAAAAAAGAAAGACAGAGTTTTTTAAAAATGTAGCATTTTTATATAAATTGGAGGTAGTTCTGAAAAGAACTGTTTTTTTATTCTTATTGTTGTTTTATATTTTTTTTATTGTTTTTTTGTACCCCGCGACTTTAAAAAAAAAAAAAAAAAATTTTTGCCTTGGGGTCCTTGTGGGACCCCCTGAGCAGGCCTAGGGCGTCAGGGTGTTTCTACTCTGGCCCCTTTGCGAGTTTCACACCTTTGTTTCACTGCTTTCTTGTGCCTTGGTTCGAACAAGGCACAAGATGGCTGCCAGGGACACCCAGTATGAAAGGGGAATTAGTTCCCCCTCTTCAAACATGCACGGGGGCTGCGTTGCAGAGAGGTGTAAAAAAGGGTGTGGCCTCATTACACCTCTATGCAATGCAGCCATCTGGCGCATACTGGAGGCTCCTGGTGGGCTAGTTGGCCCCCAGGGACCCCCATTATGCAAGGGGAATTAGTTCCCCCTCTGCAAACGCGCCAGGCGGCTGCGTTGCAGATAGGTGTAACAAGGGGCATAGCCTCATTACACCTCTGCAATGCAGGTCCCTGGCGCATACTGGAGGTTCCAGGTGGGCTAGTTGGCCCCCAGGGACCCCCAGTATGCAGGGGGAATGAGTTCCCCCTCTTCAAACATGCACGGGGGCTGCGTTGCAGAGAGGTGTAAAAAGGGCCGTGGCTTAATTACACCTCTCTGCAATGCAGTTTTTTTTTGCCTTGGGGTCCTTGTCGGACCCCCTGAGCAGTCCTAGGGCGTCAGGGTGTTTCTACTCTGGCCCCTTTGCGAGTTTCACACCTTTGTTTTACTGCTTTCTTGTGCCTTGGTTCGAACAAGGCACAAGATGGCTGCCAGGGACACCCAGTATGAAAGGGGAATTAGTTCCCCCTCTTCAAACATGCACGGGGGCTGCGTTGCAGAGAGGTGAAAAAAAGGGTGTGGCCTCATTACACCTCTATGCAATGCAGCCATCTGGCGCATACTGGAGGCTCCTGGTGGGCTAGTTGGCCCCCAGGGACCCCCATTATGCAAGGGGAATTAGTTCCCCCTCTGCAAACGCGCCAGGCGGCTGCGTTGCAGATAGGTGTAACAAGGGGCATAGCCTCATTACACCTCTGCAATGCAGCTCCCTGGCGCATACTGGAGGTTCCAGGTGGGCTAGTTGGCCCCCAAGGGCCCCCAGTATGCAGGGGGAATGAGTTCCCCCTCTTCAAACATGCACGGGGGCTGCGTTGCAGAGAGGTGTAAAAAGGGCCGTGGCTTAATTACACCTCTCTGCAATGCAGTCCCCTGGTGCATACTGGAGATTCCTGGTGGGCTTTCAGGTCTTATATAGTTAGGAATTAGCATTAAAAAAAACTTTGAAATTCACTAAAAAAAACATAGGTTTCAGGCCTTATATAGTTAGGAATTAGCATTTAAAAAACCTTTGAAATTCACTGAAAAAAACATAGGTTTCAGGCCTTATATAGTTAGGAATTAGCATTTAAAAAACCTTTGAAATTCACTGAAAAAACCATAGGTTTCAGGCCTTATGTAGTTAGGAATTAGCATTTAAAAAACCTTTGAAATTCACTGAAAAAACCATAGGTTTCAGGCCTTATATAGTTAGGAATTAGCATTTTAAAAAACCTTGCAAATTCACTGAAAAAACCATAGGTTTCAGGCCTTATATAGTTAGGAATTAGCATTTAAAAAACCTTGCAAATTCAATGAAAAAAACATAGGTTTCAGGCCTTATATAGTTAGGAATTAGCATTTAAAAACACCTTGCAAATTCACTGAAAAAAACATAGGTTTTAGGCCTTATATAGTTAGGAATTAGGCACAAGAAAGCAGAAAAACAAACGTGTAGAACACAAAAAGGGGGCAGGGTAGGAACACCCTGACCCCCTAGGGCTGCTCAGGTGGTCTCACTAGGATATTAATATATTTAAACGTTATCCGCTAATAGAATTAGCATTTAAAAAACCTTTGAAATTCACTGAAAAAAACCATAGGTTTCAGGCCTTATCTAGTTAGGAATTAGCATTTAAAAAACCTTTGAAATTCACTGAAAAAAACATAGGTTTCAGACCTTATATAGTTAGGAATTAGCATTTAAAAAAAACTTTAAAATTCACTGAAAAAACCATAGGTTTCAGGCCTTATATAGTTAGGAATTAGCATTTAAAAAAACCTTTGAAATTCACTGAAAAAACCATAGGTTTCAGGAGTTATATAGTTAAGAATTAGCTTTTACAAAACCTTTGAAATTCACTCAAAAAACTATAAGTTTTAGTGGTGTTATAGTTAGCTGGACATTTTACTCATACAAAACCATTGAAATTGCTCCTATATAGTTAGTTGTACTAAGTATATATCGCGCACCCGCAATCCACTGCTGATGATGTCACATATTACATCATTCATGACATGGTCAGTGACATCACTGATGACATCACTGATGACATCTCAAATGACATCACTGATGACATCATCCACGTGACAATCACATACACCTTTTCATACACTATTACAATTTTTCATCACTCTTTGTAAAATACAGAGTATCATATTTTAATCCATTGTCACAGCAATACAAGTATCTAAAAATCCACTCAGTGATTCATACATGTATACACACATCTAATCCCTTACCTATGGATTCACTCATACATGCTGTCAATGAACAATAGAACACTATCAAAAATACTTATACATCTATATCGACATTAAACAACAGCACGCATCCTATTCACATATGAAGTCATCCTACTCACTTATGCAAACAATGGATCATACTTACATATTTACTTAGCAAAACACTTATACAAACACCACTTCTTCTATTCATTTAGATAGTAAGTCATACTTAGTGAATTATAAAATCATTATTACAAGTATACAGTTATCCATACAGTCACTCACACAATCATTGTGTCTTATGTATACTTATTTATATACAACAACTGACACATACACTGCCTTTTATTTTTCTAGTTTGTTGGACCTGTACCTTTGAGAAATATATTTGCTCATCACCACACCCATAAAGAGATTCCCTCACCCAAACTGTTAGAGCATGTAGTTTTAACTCCATATATCTACTGAATAAATTATTCACACATCTTTGGACAGTCACACACCCTCCACCGAACCACACACACTTTCACACTCCCATACAAATACTCAGTTAACTAATCAATAACTAATATAGACTTTCACATAGCTAGTAACCAACTGTAGAATCAGTTGACACAACAACTGACAAAGTGATACAGATATTCACACAGTTTAGTCACTATCCACTATATTTAGTGAGACATTATAAATTGGTCAAGTAAACAGTCAATTACACTGCTACTAAATCCTCCATCCAAATATTTATTTATATATCCACTCATTCTTCAATGCAAAGTGCTATATATATATATTGCATATTTAAATAACGAAGCAAACCACATTCACTGGATGATGTCATCAGTGATGTCATTTGAGATGTCATCAGTGATGTCACTGACCATGTCATGAATGATGTAATATGTGACATCATCAGCAGTGGATTGCGGGTGCGCGATATATACTTAGTACGACTAACTATATAGGAGCAATTGCAATGGTTTTGTATGAGTAAAATGTCCAGCTAACTATAACACCACTAAAACTTATAGTTTTTTGAGTGAATTTCAAAGGTTTTGTAAAAGCTAATTCCTAACTATATAACTCCTGAAACCTATGGTTTTTTCAGTGAATATATATATATATATATATAAGAACAATCCCTGCTTGCTCTCGCCTGGAGCCCAATCCTGGATACCACAGCGCAGCGGAAGAAGAGAGGAGACCCAAGTGCAGGTGAGCAGTGTATTTATTTTCTCAGAGAGACGGCACACCACAGCATGACGTTTCGGCCTTCACAGAGGCCTTGATCACATGACGCATGCTAGGGAGGAGGCTATTTTTAAAGTGCAAGTGCTAATTAAAATGGACACCCATTGGTGCAGCGTAGTCACATGTGGAGTGACTGGTATCATAGACATAGACAACTAGTCATTGTGAGTAACATCTTGGGATAATCCCTATTGTAAGAATGCGCAAATAAAGTGCAAAATGCTGTCTTAATCACAATAAACAAGCCACTGAAACAATTCATGCATTGGATAATCCAAAGCTTCAAGAATGCAGTGCAAAGAAGGCAATGTGCAAAATACTGAAAGCGTCATTAAAGTGCAATTGGTGTCTTGTAAACATTAGTCATAATAATAATAAATATCAGAAAAACATACTAGATACACAAGTTCATGGTAAAAACAAGTGTAAAATACAATATATCAACTCTGAATATTTACAAATATAAAATACCTGTATTAAAAAGTCATAATGTACAAGCATATTTACAATAAATATATATACACCAATTATACATCTTTTTATGACAGGATGAGACCTCAGGTGATATGCAGAATACTGGCTATGTGGATGCATTTGTAGCCTGTACCCCGAGATCGCAGCATCCTGGCTCTACTTTAAGCACTAGCCAATCTTGTGTCTGTGTACTAAAAAAGTATATTGGGAGGAGAGGAGATGCCACCAAATCATACGATTTGGGGACCATCGCAGCCTCGCCTCCCATACCACCACTCCTGAACATGTGACCACAATTTGCACAACACCATAGTAGTGATAAGCAAAAAAGTGAGCAGTGAAAAACGGTGTTAAAAGTGCTCATTTTTTAGGTGGTTTGTTACTTTCTAATCTACAAACCTTTTTCTTTTATGTATAATTAAAAAATGCTTTATCATAGTCGGTGTTATACTGAGCATCGGATATGGAATGCAACCTAAGCCTAGGCTGCATTCCGCTCTGTCACCATTCACAACGCTAGACATGTGCTGGTTAGTGGCTAGGTGTTATCAGAAATCCACTACCAGCCAAATAGCTAGACAGACACAACGGGGAGATAGGCTACTACTGGACAGCTTAGAACCTCAGGGAACACTTGTAGAACAATTAAAGACAAGTGTAAAAATCTTCTGTGGAATTTAGTCCCCCTGGGGCTCGACTGTCCATTTCCAATATATACCTAGTCTCCAACTTCCTAAGGGCACCATCTCTGTCACCACCCCTTCTCAGTGGTCCCACACAATCTACAGCATAGTAACGTAGAAGGGAGCTATCATTATTATGGTGCTCCTTAAAGTGGCGGGCCACCGGATAGGCCGGATCGTTGGTGTTGATGGCCCTTATGTGCTGGAGTATCCTCTTGTGCACCTGCAGCTTGGTACTGCCCACATACCGCAGGGCACACGGACACTCCAGCACATAAACCACATATTCACTCTTGCAAGTCAGCTGTTTTGTAATCTTGCGAGCAACCGGGGTGAAGGGCACTACGTATTCTGTTTTGTTCAGCCCATGCTGGCATGCCTTACAAGAAGCACACTTCCTGAAACCTTTGCTCTTGTCTAGCCAATTCTTTCGTATAGAAACTTCTGGGCTAGATTTCACTAAAGCATTTTGCATGGAATACGCTTTCCTGTAGGTGATTAAAGGCCTGATGGAAATTTTATCACCTATCACTGGGTCGCATTTAATGAGACCCCAGTGTTTGGAAATGATTTTACCTAGTGCCCCATGCTGCTTGTTATACGCCCAGATAAGTCTCACTTTTTGATCCTCGTTGGCAGAAGGCACAACCTTGACCTTGCGTTGCAATGCCTGCCTGCGTGACAGTGCATTTGCCTTGGTTATAGCCTTATCAACCATTGCAGCCTTGTACCCTCTTGCCAAAAACCTGGATCTACTGGCTTGCTGAGCTAGCTGGCATTGAGCTTCAGTACTGCTCAATCTTCTTATGCGCAGCATCTCGCCATACGGGATACTGCGTATGAGGTGGGCAGGGTGGTGACTACTGGCATGGAGTATAGTATTTCCAGCCGTCGGCTTTCGGTACAGCCTGGTTTCAAGTCTCTCCCCTCTTGTAGTGACTGTCATGTCTAGAAAATGTACCTGTTCTCTGCTAATTGTTGAGGTGAACTTCAAGTTGTAATCATTGCAGTTCAATTTGTCAACAAATTGCTCAGCTTCCAGACGTGTGCCCCTCCAGACAAGGAACACGTCATCAATGTAACGATACCATCGTATAATGGACCGCCTAGCAGTGTCAGAGTGTTCGCCAAAGAGGACCTGTCTCTCCCAGTAGCCCATGTGGAGACAGGCATAACTGGGAGAGAAACAGGCCCCCATGGCCACTCCTCTGACCTGCTGATAGTATCTGTTGTTAAACATAAAGAAATTATGATGTAAACAGAATGAAATCATAGATAACAACATTCGATTGTGGTCAGCCATAATCATTGGTCTTAAGCCTAGATAAAATTCAATGGCTCTCAGTCCGTCTTGATGAATGATACTTGTATACAAAGACGTGACGTCTAATGTAATGAGCCACGACTCCGAATCCCATTGTATGTCCTCAATTTTCCTTACAAAGTCATTAGAGTCCTGAACAAAAGAGGGTAGACTCTGTACGAACTCTTGTAGGAATGAGTCCACATAGACAGTTGTTTTTTCAAGTAAGCCCCCACATGCTGCTATTATTGGTCTGCCTGGGGGTTTATTAATGTTCTTGTGGACCTTAGGGATTAGGTATAACACTGGCATGACTGGGTTGTTGTTTTTCAAATACTTGAGCTCATCCATACTTAGCAACCCAAAGGATCTCCACCCCATTAGCAAAGAGAAGAACTCCTCTTGGGCTTTTTTGATTAGGGTGATGTCACTGTGTCGATAGCAATCTGTATCATTTAACTGGGAGAGAGCTTCTTCCAAATATAGTTTCCGCGGCCATAAAACTATATTTCCTCCTTTGTCAGATTGCCTGACAATGATATTCTCATTGGATTGGATTTTGTGGATGAGTCGCGAGTACTGATCATTCTGTGTGTATTTCTTATGTTTAGAATTGAGTAGTTTGGAGTGCAGCAACTTGATGTCTTTTACAGCAGCATCATGGAAGATGTCAAGATTGTCATATAACATCACAGGTGTATAAGTGGAACGCGGTTTAAAGGAAGTGAGACCCCCTACCATGCTCGGTTCACATCCTGATGCCCCTTGGGAAGTTGATTGGGAAGTTGATTGCTCCAATCTTAGCGATTCCAAGGCCTCCAACCCTGGAGCATCCCGAACTTGCAGTCCCACATCAGTTGGCTCTGTCCTCATCGGGGCGCTACGTGTCTTGGCACCCATAAAATGTTTCTGCAACTTAATCTTGCGGACAAATTTATACAGATCAATTCTTGTGTCCACATAATTAAAGTCACATGGAGGACAAAATGTGAGACCCTTAGATAGTATCTGATGTTCAGTTTCCGATGAAATCATGTCGGACAAATTGATGATAGAGGGGGCAATGTCCGTTACTCCTGATTGTAAGCTTACTTCCTGTTCCATCTTTTCGGATTTTTCTTCTTCTTTTTCTGCTGATTTTTTTCCTCCTCTCGATCTAGCCTTTCGGCGTTGGTAGCGCTTGGCGTTGCGGATTTTGTTCCGGAGCGCAGTTGGGTTCTCGGACGTAGAGTCTCACGCCAGTCCTTCCTTATGCAGTCGAGTTCCTCTGCTAGTGTGAGCCTGGTAAACCCCAATCGTCCATCATTTTGTGACAGATTGGAGTCAGAGTCACTATTCACGCAAGAGCTCAAATTAGACTCTGATGATTCATCCTGTTGGGCTGCCTCTGCTCCATGTCGTTGGGCAGGGCGATTCACTGTTGCTGCAGTTTTGAGTTGTCTTGAGGCTTTGATGGCATCATATTTTTTGGCGAAAGTAAAAATGCGCCCTTCCGCATAATCCACCTTGTCCCTTTGAAATTTATAGGCTTTTCTTTTACTAATGATCTCTTCTTCCTTTTGAAGCCTTGCCATCATGTCACTCCTCAGCTTAGTGCATTCACTCATATATTCCTCACAGGATGATTCAATTTCCTGATTCAGCTCATCGATTTTGGTCTGTGTTTTGAGGCGGTCACTCTCCGCATATCGCACCAGTATTTGAACCAGTTTGCGCGATGACTCCAAATTGCAGTCCGCCCACTCCCTGAGCATTTCTGGGTCTGGGTCTTCATAGCTGGGAGCCAGCATCACGCGGAGACCCCGTGGTATCCTGTTGACTTCCAAGTATCTGCTCAGGGAGCGGTGCTCCCACCATTTAGACAGCTCGCGCTTCATTAGTTTTTCTAATTTCTTAAATTTATCACGAACGCTGCCAGCTTCGTTTGCTGGTACATTTTGTATATATATATATATATATATATATATATATATATATATATATATATATATATATATATATATATATATATATATATATGTGTGTGTGTATTAATTTTTTTATTTATTTATATTAAATATTTATTCATTTTAATGTTATTTAAGTATTTTAAGTATTTAATTTAAAATTACTTTTAACTGTTTAAAAAACTCGATATTTTGACTATTTATATTTTTTACATCGATATTTTTGATTCGATATTTTTGTACTTACCTGTTTGGAGATAGGAAGTCGATATTTTGGCATTCTATATTTTTTACTCGATATTTTTGTAGGTCTATATTTTTGCCATCGATATTGTTTCAGTGATCCTTCATTCACTTACTGTGTGAAAGTCATCTTTACATACAGGTAGTGAAAACAGGGGCAAGACCAAGTTCAGGTGGAAGGCAAGATGTAATGGGTACTAAGAAAGTCCAAGGAAAGTTTTTCAAGTGCGGTATTGTGCACGTATGGCTAATTTCAATGAATGCCCAGGATTGAAAGCCACATGTGATACTTGTGGAAGAAAGGTGCATTTTACGTCCTGTTGTAGTTCCACAAGACACACAAAAAAAGTTAGACAGGTGATGTATGACTCTGATCAGGAATGTGAAGAGACTGTATTACAGATTAGGGAAGGGGACAAACGATGGGCCTTATGATGTAGTGCAAATGAAAGAGTTGCCTGTAAAGATGTTCCTTGATTCTGGGGAAAAAATAACTCTGGTTCTCAAAATGTTCTTTAAATAGAATTAGAGAAAATCTGTGAGAATAATTAAACCTGACATAAGATCCAAAAAATATGGAGGGAAGGCAGTTAAGCTGATGGGGTACTTTTGGGGTATGATTGAGTTAGCGGCAGGGGGGGGCTCTTCCGTTCGAGCGGTGGTGCGTCGCCCTGCCATGTAAAATGCCCCCAAAAGCCCCTAGATTAAAAATAAAATGGCAATAAAGTTCATTTATTACCATTTTATTTTTCATCCTTCCCGTCTCGAACTGAATGTCAGGAAGGGAAAGGGCTTGTTGATGGTAGCAGCAGGGAGGAGGGTGGGCTGCCTGGGCACTTTCAAAGTGCGCATGTCCCTTTGGCCAGCTGTCTGGAGACGGCCAGCCAGACATGCACACTTTGAAAGCTCTAGCCCAAGTGTCTTAAGACAGCTGGGTTAGAGCAAGTGCAGGGCTCCAAGGTCCTCTGGAGTGGTGAGAGAGGCCGCTAAATCCAATCCTGGAGCTTCTCTTATACTGGGCCCGTACTGAACATCAGAATGCAGCAGGAAGAGGACGTGCATCAAGGAGGAGGCCATGTCATCTCTGTTAGGTAAGTGGATCTAAGTTTTATGATTTTATTTGCAGCGCATGTGTGATGGTGCACAGCTACCCATTACCCATTTACAAGCCCCACCATTCTCCGTTGATGCCATCCATTGCTGGTTGGCGGACTGGATGATTCCACTGAAAATATAAGTATCAATCAAAAGTGATTTTCCGATCAGTTGGTATGGTCAGAAAGATTTGACTGTGTATCTTGATCCCAATGAAACCCCATCTGTGAGACTGAAAAAAAGTGCATTGGTGAATGACGGTGTTATAGTTGTGGCGGTGTGAAAGTGTGTATGGTAGCTAGAGGTATTATGCAGGAGGAAGATTGGAGAAGGGAACAGGACAAGGATGAGGTACTGCAGTAGGTTGTGGGTAGAATGAAGCATGGTTGGTCAGCAAAAGATAAAGTTAGTGTTGATACGAAGGGTTATTGGAATATAAGAGATGAGCTATCCTTGCACTATGGTTTCTTTATGAGGGAAAGTAAATTGGTTCCACCTGTCAATATAAGGATAATGGAATATGCTCATGAGTGTCATCCAGGTAGGGGGCGTGGCTTAGGTGCCGATGGGGAAGGCTGTGTGAGCGCTGAGCTCCGCACCTGAACCCCCGAGTTTATCCTGTAAATAGAGGCCTCCGGACCCCCAAACGGATCTACAGGAGCGGGAGGCAGCCTGATGCAGAGGGGCACCGAGACTTGCTTGGAGAGGATCGAGAAGGGGCCACACTGGCTGCCAGATGGAACGGGGGTGCCGGCCGCCGTCGGGATCAAAATGACGCTGTACCCGAGTTTTGGTTTCGGCTGGGATTGGCAGTGACGCCATAGATTGGGAGCGCGGACCTGTGGCTTGGATCTCGACTGCCTGGGGATCGCTGGCACCCTTAAACAACGGGGGAAACGAGGCGGTGACACTGCGAGCTGGAGCGGAGCCTCGATTGAGAGGATAGGAGCGCCTTCACCCCGAGGTGCGTGTGTGGCGCCTCCGGCCTCTGGAGAAGGGGGTGGACCCCGAGGAGTGTCGCTGCTTGGTGGCCGTAAGCTGCTGTGCATCGTTCGCGCTTCTGGAGCGTGACCCCAGCGAAGAGTGTGTTGGGAACCCCGGTGCGGCAGACGACACCGGCAGGGCCTGTGGTGGCTGGTGCGGCGGCCCGCGAGCTAAGGGTGCGCCGGTAATGGAGGAGGTAGGCGGATGCACGAACGAGTAGAGCCCGCTCGCTGTGGCTTACACTGATCGGCCCTCCTTGCAGTGGGCCCTGCAGATGGGGATGTGGCAACCCCGGCGAGTGCAGCGAGGCACATCGGAGGCTTTCCATTGCCGGCCCCTGCCCCTAATGCGCAGCTCGTGACTGAGGAGACAGAGCTGGTAGGGTTTGGCCATCTTGCTGGGCAAAGCGGGCTGAGCGGCGGGCGAGCGACTGGGCGGGAGCCCTTCCCCTGCCCCAGAATAACGGAGCTGCAGCTGTGCAGGTTGGAGGAAGATGGACCCTCGAGAGACTGGTGGGCCCCTTGCCCCCCCACCCCACGTAACATCGGAGCTGCGTGGGAACACTGTGGGTTGGGGGAGAGATAGGTCGGTGATGGCACTGGATTGCCCTGTGGGGCGGTGTGCGGATTGAGCGCCTGCTGCAGTGGTGCACGTGGGGGACAGGGCCTGGGACAGTCCCGAATAGAGGCGCGGGGACACGCTGAAGGAAGTGTGGTCACCTGATGTTGGTGGGTTGCTGCAGTCTGCACCAAGGAGAGGTTGGGGATGCACCCGGACCAGCCCACTGAGGACCTAGAGGTGGTGGAGCTGCGGAGCGCGCACCACCAGTGGAGACACAAGTGGAGGGGCTGTTGCGGAGCGGCCTTGCACCCGAGGGGGCCGGGATGGATGACTAAGACGCACGGGAGGAGCAACCTAGCAGGACTGCCTAGTGAGGGTGAGTGCGCAGGGGCGCGGAATCGGGATTGGAGTGCATCGCCAGCTGCGGCCATGGGTAAGCCCCGAGGTCGGACGGAGGGGGACCCGACGCCGTCGGACGCTGAATCCCTGCCTCAGGAGGATAAGACTGAGCAGGAATTGCCGCAGAACACGGGTATTCAACAGCAATTAGATAAAATCTTGGTGGCCATTACGGACACTCGCACTGCTCTCCAGGAGGACATTGCGCAAGTTGCGACAGGATTAGGGCTATTGCGTGCCGACCACTCGAAACTCGCAGACCGGGTAAAACAGACTGAAACTACACTTCAAGAGGTAGGCCCTGCGCAGATGGCACTATCTGCATCGCTGGAAGGAGTCTTGGACCGTATCACAGTGTTGGAGCGGCGAGCTGAGGGAGCGGAAGGCAGGAACAGACACAATAACATCCGCGTGGTGGGCCTGCCTGAGAAAATCGAGGGGTCGGACATGGTGGCATACTTAGAGAATTGGCTCCGGACTGTCGTGGCCCCGGAGGGACTCTTGAATTTCTACACCCTGGAGCGGGCGTATCGGGTACCGGCTAGACCACCGGTGCAGAGCCGCCCCCGAGGCCGGTGGTGGCGCGATTGCTGCACTTTCGGGATCGCGACCTGCTTCTCCGGAAAGCCCGCAGTAATGGCCCCTTCCAGGTCGACAACAGCAACGTCACTCTCTTTCCGGACTACTCGTTTGATACGCAGCGACGTCGTATGTCCTTTCAAGCTGTGAAGAAAGAACAACGGGCGGTAGGGATTCAATATTCCCTATTTTTCCCAGCCAAGCTACGCATAGTATTGGACGGTAAGACCCACTTTCATGACACGCCGGAGGCGGCCTGGGAATGGTTGGAGTCATATAAAGCAGGAAAGGATGGCCAAGAGGCGGAGGCGCGTGAGCTGGTCAGGGACTCTCAGCCTCGCAGATCACAACGCCTGCAGCGCCGCAGGCGCGGCTTGCAGAAACCGTCGACCTCGCAAACTGCCATGGAATGCAAGGGAGCCCTGTAAGCGGTGGGGGCGATCTCTGGGGAACTGCTACAGACTGCGTCGGAAGCGTCTGAACATGGGAGTGGAAAGGAACGATCGGAGGGGGGATCCTCGGGATAAGAAGACCAGAGACTGCGATCGATCACCCCTGGGACAGCTGATGGATTGTTGGATGAGTAGCTGTAGGAGTGTCAGGAAAATGGGAATGTGGTTTTCAGTGATTATGTTGCAGTGTTAGTATTGGTTGCATGGAGATAGCAGGGATGTTTTATAGTGGGGGTGTTGAGTGCCTGTTCTATGCATGAATGGTGGCGAAACTGGGGCGGGGAATGGTGACGAGATCCAGGAGGTCCTGGGAGGCAGGATGTTTCGGGGGATTCGGGGGGCGGCCTCAGATGGTGTCTCTTGATTCGTAGCAGATTGTGACCTAGGCCCTATCCAATCCCACCGGATGGTAATGGTTGATTTGCCTTGATTTTGCATGAGGAGTGCAGTTGGGGCAGTTTGGATGGGATTCACTATGTTGGTGCCTGTTTTTGGGGGGGTGGGAGGCTCAATGGGGGATCTGTGCCGGTTGGGGGTTGGGATTGGTTTGTTTGGGGTACTTTGCCTGCCGATGCGTCTATTGGTCGAATTGATATTCGTAAGTGTTGCATGTTTGTACATTGATGATACTGCTTGGCAGCGGGGCGCGGTGGGCTGCTCAAGCGGGTTTTTTTTTGCATTGTTACTATGGGTCCGGCTCTTGACGTGAAATGTATAACCTGTAATGTTCGGGGATTGCACTCCATGCAGCGCAGATATCGGATACACTCATATTTGGTCCATAGGGGGGTACAGGTGGCCTTCCTACAGGAGACGCACCTTACTAAATCTGAGGGGCAGGCCCTGCAGCCTAGGTGGCGTGGGCAGCTTTACTACACTACTTATTCGGCATTTGCGGGGGTGCGCTGATCTGGGTTCGGGCGGGGGTCCCATTTCAAATGATAGATCATCTGGTAGATCCGGGTGGCCATTATGTGGCGGTGAGGGGCCGCTTATTTCACGGGGCTGATCTTGTTGGGGGGGCGACTTCAACTCCGTAGCTGGTGTACATATGGATAGATCCCATCCGCCATTGTCTGCGGCCCCTGTTAATGAACTGGCTGGAGTCCGCACTCACTGGCAGGACAATTGGGGACTCATTGACGTTTGGCGTGCGCAGCATCCGACGGACAAGGATTACTCCTATTATTCGGCCTTGCACGCTCTCCATGTTCGGCTAGATGTAGTTTACTGTAGTTCTGGTCTGGCCCCTCTAGCGCTCAGCAGCGAGTACCTGACGCGCACCATATTGGCCCATAATCCGCTGTTGGTGAACTTCTGTTGGATGGCGGAACGCCCTAGGATCCCTCAATGGAGGCTGCGCCCGGAGATGTTGGAGGATCCGGTTTTCCGCACGGAGTTGAGCAGAGGGGTAGAGCATTATTTTGCGGAAAATACGGGCTTTGACGGTGGCCCTAGAGTGGGACGCCTTTAAGGTGGTTGTCCGCGGGACCTGTATCGCCAAGCGGGTGGGGGTTAGGAAACTGCTCCTGCAGGAAATCGAGAAGGCTGAGGTGGCCCTGCGCGAGGATGAGAGGGATCATTCGGATGGCTCTGGGACATGTGAGGAAGTGCTGGCTCGGAAGGAGGTAGTGGCGGGAGGGGTGGAGCGGCTCCGCTGCTTTGACCACAGAGCCTTTCTGGTTCGTGCACACGCGGAACGGGACAAGGTGGACACTTTATTGGCTTGGCTTGCGGACCCTGCCCCTAGATGCGTGCCTATTTTGGCGCTGGCCTCCCCTGCTGGACGACTGGAGTACGAACAAAGTCGTATCAATGAATTGTTCCACTCCTTTAGTGCGGATCTTTACACCAGCCACTTGCAGACTGGTGACGCGGAGACGCAGGCGTTTCTAGAGGGCTTAGATTTGCCTGCGATAGAGGAGGACGAGGCAGACGAAATTGGGCAAGATATTACGCTGGCTGAGATCCTGTGTGCCATTAAGCAATTGGCACGCAATAAAAATCCTGGGAGAAACGGCCTACCTATCGCATTCTACTTGACCTACATCGACATACTGGCTCGGAGATTACTGGAGATGTACCGGGAGGCTAGGGAAATGGGGATGTTACCGGAGTCTACTAGGGAGGCCATCATTATACCGCTTCTTAAACCTGGGAAGCCGCTGACTGACCCGGCAGCATATAGGCCTCTCTCCATGCTTACCACAGATTATAAAATACTGAGCCGAGTGCTTGCTACTAGGCTCCTCCCACTGATGACGAGGCTGGTACATGCGGACCAGGCTGGTTTTATCCCGACGTGCAATACTGCCAGTAGTGTCCGTAGGCTGCTGGGGGTCTTGGATGCGGGGCGTGGAGGGCAAGGACAGTCGGTGGTGCTCTTGGTTGATATTGCTAAGGCATTTGATAGCCTGGAGTGGCCCTACCTGTTCTCTGTTATGACGGCGTTCGGGCTTGGGGCTGGTTATGTTCAGTGGACTAAAATCCTATACTCGTCGGCGACCGCTAGAGTTCGGGTGGGGAGGGCCGTTTCTTCCTCCTACCCTGTGAGGCGGGGCACTAGGCAGGGTTGTCCGCTATCGCCATTGTTGTTCGCACTTGCGATAGAGCCCCTGGCGACGCGTGCGAGTCTGGGTGGAGCATACCGAGGCCTGCCGCTCAGAGGCCACGAACACTATATCTCTCTCTACGCAAATGATCTCATAATGTTCATGAGCGACGCCAGGGACGCCCTTAGTGGGGCGCGCAGCCTCCTCGGCCGTTTTGAAGACATTTCGGGCCTGCGGGTTAACTGGGCCAAGACCTGTGTTTTCCCAGTATCAAGTGCATGTGCCCCGCCGGTGTTACCGCCAGGCCTAGAGTGGGAACCGCGATGCCTCCCTTATTTAGGAACGCAGGTGTATCATACACAGGACGATCTACTTGAGGGTAATGTCGAGAGAGCGATGAGGGGTTTAAGAGGCAGCATGCGATTCTGGGGGACTCTGCCGTTGTCAGTGATGGGGCGGGTCGCGCTCCTTAAGATGGTGGCGCTCCCACGCCTTTTGAATTTTTTTTGGACTTTGCCAATACGAATACCAGCGGCATTCTGCCGTCAACTCAGTTCGGCGGTGGGAGGCTTTATTTGGGGTGCAGGCCGGCGTAGAGTAGCATTGGAAACGCTGATGAGGCCGAGGGAGGAGGAAGGCTTAACTACTCCTGACTTTGAATTGTACTATCTAGCTGCGCAGTTCCAGGTCCTCACTCAGGCGGTTGCGCGAGAGTTCAGAGGCCCGGAGAGGGAGACTGCGCTGGATGTACCGCGACATGTGTTATCGTTTGTGGTAATGCAGCAGAGACTGAGGATCGCTGACTTATCCATGGCGGAGAATACCCTCCGATACTGTTGTAAGCGGTTCCACAGTAGAATTGGAGTGCTGAGGCCTTATGCACCCGAGATACAGCTAGGCATGTGCACAGCGCTGCCGCATGGGGGTGATTGGTCGGGTCTGGCGGAGTGCGAGGAACTGGGCCTGCAGATGGTGGGCGACCTGTACGCAGATGGAGCACTGTTGCCCTACAGTGCGTTGCAAGAATCTTTTGGCCTTCCGCGGGGCCACTTCCTGATGCATGCGGCCTTGAGTGCAGCTCTGCAAAAACATTGGGTTGCTGGCTTGTCTGAACCCCCACTGAGCGGAGCGTGTCAATATGTGGTGATGGCAGCAGGCACGCATAAGGCGATCACCTGCCTATACAAACAAATGTTAGGGGACGGGCTTACCCCGCTACAGAGGTTGTGGGAGCAATGGGTGGCGGACCTGGAGAGGGACATCCCGAAGACGGCCTGGTTGCAGATCATTCGACGGGCGTGGAAGGGTACTAGGAATGCTAGGTTCCAGCTGATTCATTTCTTTGTGTTACACAGGGCATATCTCACGCCTGCTAAAATTAACCAACATTTCCGAATTGACACAGCGACATGCCCCCGATGTCGCACTGGGAAAGCGGGTCTTAGCCATATGTTTTGGGATTGCCCTCGGCTAGGCACGTTCTGGGAGGAGGTGACCGGATTGCTCTGTGGGGTGACTGAGCGACAGATTGCTACGGACAAGCCAAGAGGGAAATAACGTCACATTGGAAGGCAGCGGTTGGCCCTAGCTATGTTAGGTGGAAGGCAGCGCTGCTCCAGTGGGCGGGAAGTGAGAGCTCCATAAGAATGCAGCAGGCGCAAAGGTCCCACAATGATAAAGCGCTGGAAACGGCACGAGCATGGGAGGCCCTGGTGGCGGAACTCCGGATACTGGACAAGGAGGAGGATGCGAGCTCGGCGTCCTCGGAGGGGGAGGGGCAGACATGAGTGGCTCCACCCAGACTGGGTGGAACTAGCGCAGTGGGAGGCCCCCGAAGCATAGGAGGTTATAGGGAATCCTAATATAGAGCGTATGATGACCCATTAATACGTGACACACAATAGTACCTTCGCAACACTTATTCTCTACACAACAGCGCCAGCGGCAGGGGTGGGGGGATGGGATTTGATGGTTAATGTGTGGGTTTGACAAAGGGGCGTTGGTTAGAAATTATGAACCTGTATCCAGACACGACTGTGGGTTGATTGATGAACTGGGCATGATAGCACCAAAATTGACTGGGGTCTCTGTGCCTTGTTAATTGCGGCATAATTGTCCAATCTTGTCTTAACTTGGAATGTGGACTGACTTTTATTTGTACCGGCCCCTTTGCTTTGTTTTGTTTGTGTTTTAAAATAATAAAAAGATTTACAAAAAAAATAAAAAAATAAAAATGAGTGTCATCCAGGTATAAGTAAAACAAAAGAAGGAGTCTGTGAAAGTTAGTGGTGGCCTTGAATGGATCTGATGATTGTAAGAGAAGTGAGAGAGTTTATAGAGAATGGGAGTGCTAAGATATTGGAATGTAGAACCCAACCCAACCCATGGTCATCAGGGAAATGGCATCTGGTCCTTGGGCAGAGGTGGCATTAGATATAATTGGACCTCTCAGAATTTCTAGTACCGATAATGTCATTATCACATGCATCAATATGTACTCTCGTTGGCCCGAGGTGAAAATTGTGAACAAAACAAAAAATGGATTCAACTCTTGACCGTCCGGGGCTACCACGGTGCTGTGAACAACAAATCCAACAGTTCTGGCTGGTCACGGGGTCGCGGGCCAGCTACGGTGTCGGGAAGACCCTCAAACAGTACCTGTGAGAAATGCAGGGCGATGAGGCCCTCAAAGTCACTCGCGTTGCAGGTCAATCTCCTCTCTGATGGAATCAGGCGCGCTGGCATCGGCAGGCATCGGGTGCTGTGGTGCGATGTGCAGCGGTGCGATGTACAGAGGTGCAGCGTGCGGTGCCCCCAGGTCGCGGTGTAAGCAGCGGCTCGGTGGCGGGGGTGGATGCGGCGGTGGATCTGGCGTCTGTGAGACCAGGGTTGTGGTGCCAGATGAAGGTGGTGCTTGTCGCAGTTCTAGCAGTTCACGGTGCAAGCAGCATTGTCCTCGTTGCTGAAGCACTGTCGTCGGCTGACGAGCGTGAGTCAATGGTGCAGGCGTTGGTGGGCCAAGGCTGCATGTCCGAGCTGAGGGCGGTGCTTCGTGTGACTTACGAGCGGTGCCCTCGAACCACGGGGCCAACAGCTGTGTCGATTTTTGTCGGGGAGCGGCAGCGTCGGGGAGGCCATGGCATTCTCATGAAGCAAGATGGAGCAGAGTGCGGTGCCCACAGGTCGTGGTGCGAGCAGCGGCTCGCTGGCGGCCTTAACAGGCGTCGTCGGCTGACAAGCGTGAGTCAATGGTGCAGGTGTTGGTGGGCCAAGGCTGCATGTCCGAGCTGAGGGCGGTGCTTCGTGTGACTTACGAGCGGTGCCCTCGAACCACGGGGCCAACAGCTGTGTCGATTTTTGTCGTGGAGCGGCGGTGTCGGGGAGGCCATGGCATTCTCATGAAGCAAGGCGGTGCAGAGTGCGGTGCCCACAGGTCGTCGGTGAGACCAAGGTCGCGGTGAGGCGTTACGGCGGTACTCTCTGCAGTGGCTAGGCTTCGACGTGAAGCGAGGCTGTGCAGAGTGCGGTGCCCACAGGTCGCGGTGCAAGCAGCGGCTCGGTGGTGGTGTCAACAGGCGTCATAGGTGAGACCAAGGTTGCGGTGCCGCGGTGCCCTCTGCGGTGCCTTCAGGACACGGAGTTGGCAGCAGTGTTGTAGACGTCGTCGAGTTGCTTCTCCTCTGATACAGCACCAAACACACCGTCCCCAGTGCTGCGGGTAGAAGAGCTTGAAGTCTTTGCTGCTCCTGAGACTTCTTGAACAGGAGGCAAGCTCTACCTCAAGCCCTTGGAGAAACTCACAAGAATAGATTGCAGCAAGTTCAGTCCAGTCCTTTCACTGCCCAAGACAGAAGCAGCCACTGTAATGCAACACAGCAAAGCATACAGCAAAGTGGTAGTCCCTCCTCACAGCTTCTCCAGCTCTTCTTCTTGATCCAAAAGAGTTCTAAAGTTCAGGGGTCTGGGCCTCAGTATTTATACACAAAAATCCTTTGATCTGGCAAGCAGAGGGTGTCTGGGCCCGGCCAGAACCAGTTTGGCTTTCTCTGGTGTGATTTCCTGGTAGAGACCAGGCCCTTTGAGGTGCAAGGAAATCTCCTCCCCCTTCCCCCATTGCAGCCCAGGTCTATTCAGCCTTCTCCTGACCTACCTAGACTATCTGGAGCCCCTCTAACTCCTCAGTCTTCTGTCAAACAAAAACCCAGATAGACAATCCACATTCCAGCAGAGGCACACAACATGACTGAGCAAGAAAATCCCTACTTTCTAAAAGTGGTATTTTCAAGCACAGAATGTAAAAATCACCTTCACTAAAAGATGCATCTTTAGATTTTGAGTTCAGGCATACTACTATACTTCATTTTTCTACCTAATTCCTTGGGCCAGTTACGTTTATAAGATGTTATAAACAAACCTCCCAATTCTCTCCTATGGGGAACCGGTAGCCTTGCAATAGTGAAAAACGAAATTGGCTGTAATTCACTATTGCGACATGCCACGCACACCCGGGCATGTCCCACCTTTCACATACACTGTACCCTTTCCACAGGGGTACCTTGGGCCTACCTTAGGGGGGCCTGATATGTAAGAAAAGGGAAGGTTAGGGACTGGCAAGTGTGTGCAATTGTCAAGTCAACATGGCAGTTACAAACTGCGTGCAGACTCTGCAATGGCAGGTCTGAGGTACCTTTTCAGGGCTACTCACGTGGGTGGCACAATCAGTGCTGCAGGCCCACGAGTAGCATTTGATTCGCAGGCCATGGCACACTCAGTGTACTTTACTAGGGACTAACAAGTAAATCAAATATCCAATCGTGGAAACACCAATCCATAACACAATTGACACAGAGAGCACCTGCACTTTACCACTGATCAGCAGTGCGAAAAGTGTGCAGAACCATTACGCCAGCAAAAACAGAGTCAAAACCGGGAAGTCAGAAAGCAAAAACTCAGAGGAAACACGCCAAAAGATGCCAAGTTTATCATACCTCTAGACTGCTGATGATCGAACTTAAAAGATGCCTAGATGGAGGAGTGAGTGCTTGGGTGGTTGTAGAGTAACTGAGTCCATGGATTGATGGCTAGATGAAAGGAAAAGCACATGAATGGATGAAGAGGCAGATGATAGTGTTTGTGGGGTTAGCATGTCTGTGGTACATCACTGCAGTGTGCTGGAGCATGGTTCGACAGCGGATAGATGGGAAGCTGATGGTTAAGTACCAGAAAGCTGCACCTAGCCAGAGCCTCATAGAGCACAGGGCAAAGGGGGAGCACATGACTTGATTGAAGCCGTTCTGAGTGGTAGGGAAACTGTCATCCTCTGCTGCTGGACTATGCAGCCCCAGACCCACTTTCTGATGTACACCAGCTCATCAGCAGCAGTGGAGTCGAGGCTCATGGCATGCAACTTGAGTATCACTGACCAGGAACCCCCTTTACTCGTCTTTCCCTTTATGTCTGGATAAACGGTGGTTGCTAACGTTTCTTCTCTTGAAATGTTTCTCCTCACGTACCATCAATCTCATTTCCATTTTGAAACTATCGACAGTAAACAAACTAATTAGGTTACATATTGCCAAAATCAAATTTTTAGGCACAGTACCAGATTTGCAAAAGTAATCGTCCACCATCTTAAAAATTGGACCCACTTAAACATAAACTGTTGCCAAACTTAGAAAATCACCTGTAAGGCTGCACATAAGTAAAAAGCAACCATTTTACAAAATGAACACACTAAAACTTAAGCTATTTCCTTACTTAGATTATCACCTGTAAGGCTGCACATCAGTGAAAAGCAAAAGATCTTTCAATGTGTGTGGCTCGCTGGCTCCCAGGTGCCGCTGCTCATTGCGCTGACTGCCAAAAAGCGAACTTTTAATTTGGGAAAAGCAATTTTTAAAAAAGCTTATTTAATAGCGAACTTTCTTCTTGTGGAAGTATTTTAAAAACGCTGATTTAATAGCGAACTTTCATCTTTGGAAGTATTTTAAAAACGCTGGCTTAGCTAAGCATTTCTGGTGTGACCTGCAGTGTGTGCTGTTTACTGTGCATTCCCACTCGGTGGGGGTGTGAGGAATCGCTGGATACTTTTACTGGGGGCATTACATACTTACCCAGCGTGAGGTCTGTGCTCAGTCTTCTGTCCTTCCCGCCCTGGTCCGACGCGGTAGTTTACCGTTGCGCGGACGGTGGGGTAGGTAGAGCCAGATACTTCCGCATTCCGCGGTTAGCGGTCTAGTGGTGGAGAGCTCCAATATAAAACCATCATGCCTCAGCGACCGCGCAGCGGACGCGCGCAGCGGGCGTGCCGCCGGCGCGCCAAAGGCAAGCCCGTCTGCGCCCGTCCGCGGCCAGCCGGGGCACGGGGCCAAAACCCCTGGTGGATTCCAGGTAGGAATGCAGTCCACTAGGCAGGAATTGCTAGATATTTCTGTGGAAGTAGAGAGCTGCTGTAGGCACTCGATGAATTTGGGAAAACGGGAAGGCTATAAGGGTTGCAAATACTGCCCATTTACCATGAATCCCTCATTGAAGGCAGGGGGTGCTGAGCAGATTCTCAGCTGTGCTATGATCAACTGCAGATCCTTAAGAAAACATAAAAGGGAGATTTATGATTTTCTGGAGGATAGTCAGGTGGGAATCTTTTTTCTAACTGAGACCTGGCTCAATGAAGAGTCGAGCTCAGAAATTCTGGAAGCAAGTGGCTACTCAATTTGTAGAGTGGACAGGCCTAAAGGGAGGGCAGGAGGGATCGCTATGATCCATAAGCAGAATATTCAGTGTAACATGGAAATAGCGGAGATCGCTCACTGCGAAGCAGGCTTTTTTTCGATAACAGTAGATAATAACTGTATGATTAAAGGATACCTAGTTTACCGCCCTCCTGGAGGAGCCTCAGACTTTGTAGCTAGCCTTGTTCAAAGTCTCACGCAGCCTGCGCTCAGATATGAAAAGCTGCTACTGTTGGGTGATCTGAACCTACATTTTGAAGATGTGTCTGACAAGACAGCTCAGGGGCTCCGTCGGGAGCTGACAATCCTGCAGCTCGCCATTAAGTCTGAGCTCCCAACACACCAATTGGGTCACCTCTTAGATCCAATATTTGGTAATTGGGATAATATTAGCACTGAACCACCACTACCAGTAATATGGTCTGACCATTTTCTTATCCCCTTCCGGGTTAGCGGTTCAAGGGAGGAAGTGCCAGAGGAGAGGGAAAGAAAGAACAGACAAAGGAAGTGGGCAGGGTTCTCCTATGAGAAATTTAAAAGGGCATTGATGCAGGGGGGTTTTCTGAGGGAAGGTAACGTTGACTTAGCATGCGAAGCACTTGATGAGCGCATTACGGAAGCCCTTGACAGCACCGCCCCCTGGTCAAATAAAAAGCCTGAGAGACGCATCAAATCGGCGCTATGGTTTGGTGAGGAGCTGAGGAAAATTAAAGCGGCATGTAAACGCCGTGAGAGATGTTGGCGGAAGGATTACTCGCCGGCTTCAAGAATGGAATATAAATCCAGTCTTAAAGAGTACCATGCTCTGATTCGGAAAACGCGTACCTCCAACTATACAACGAGAATAGAGACAGCGGACAGCTCAGTCAAAGAGATGTTCCTTGTCTATAAAGAGATATCCTCACTCTCCACGATTGAAGCACCTACAGGTGGCTCGGTGGCTTCATGTAATCAAATAGCCGAATTCTTTGCCAATAAGGTGGAGAAAATCTATGCTACCTTTCCAGCGGATGCTCGAGGGGGGTCCATCTGTGACATGGCAGTAAACAGTGATCTAGCAGAGACTGAACTTTTGACCAGGTTTGGGGTGCCAGCAGGTGATATGCTGAACAAAATTTCTCTCAGCATAAAATCGGGTTCTCCCACAGACCCTGCACCAGCTAGATTCTGGTACCCTTTATTAGCCATGTTCTCAAGCTCTCATTCGGCTCAGGCAAGGTTCTTAAAACCTGGAAGGAGGCAGTGGTGCTTCCCTTAAAGAAAAAAACAAATATTAGTATGGAATGTCTTAATAATTTGAGACCGATTTCCCTCTTACCCTACTTTTCTAAGATTGCTGAGAAGGCGGTAAATGTACAGCTGACTACTCATATTGAAAAGCATGAACTGTTCCACCCCACGCAATCGGGCTTTAGGGCTCACCACTCCACGGAGTCTGCCTTACTTTTCTCCACAGAAAGTCTCCGGAGACATGTGGACGGAGGGCAGACAGCGGCACTTATTCTTCTGGATCTAAGTGCCGCTTTTGACACTGTGGCACATCACACCTTGCTGCAGTGTCTTAGTAGAGGGGGAGTGACAGGCTTGGCGTGGAAATGGTTAGAGTCTTTCTTCAAGAACGCAGCTTCCAAGTGGCTCAGGGGCCCTTTCGCTCAGATGCCATCGCCCTGAAGCAGGGGGTCCCTCAGGGGTCGAGCCTCAGCTCTACACTTTTCAATCTGTACGTGGCACAGTTGGCCACGGTCACCGGAAAATATGGTGCGGAGATGGTCACATACGCTGACGACACTCAGCTGGTTGTGGCTTTGACACAGCCTGCTGAGAGTGCCGCTAGCAACTTCGCATCGTGCCTTAAAGAACTGGCAGTCTGGATGGCTGACAACTGCCTCAGACTTAACGGTGATAAAACCGAAGTACTGATTGTGGGGAAAACCCCCCTCTATCTGGACGTCGGCATGGTGGCGCCTCAGACTCTGGGGCCTCTCCCGGGCCCCAGTGATCAGGTGAGGAATCTGGGGTTCTGGATTGATTCCAAGATCTCGTTTGACTACCAAGCCAGCCGTGTGGCGGGCGCATGTTTTGGTATCCTGCGGGGCCTAAGAAAGATTCTGGACCTACTCCCTTTAACAGCTAGGAAGTCACTGGTCCATGCTCTGGTTACCTCCAGATTAGATTATGGCAATGCCCTCTATCTGGGGGCGAACGTGAGATGTTTGCAAAGGCTGCAGCGGATTCAAAATGCGGCGGCACGGCTGGTCCTGGGGTTACCTAGGAGAGCATCCTCTCGTAGGGCTTTAGATGTGCTACACTGGCTGCCTGTCACAAAACGGGTAGAGTTCAAGAGCTTATGTGTGAGCCATCGCATCATTCAGGGGAAAGGCCCTCGCTTTCTTCGAAATCTACTAGTGCCTAACATCCCGACGCGGCAATTAAGATCTAGTGGGGCGGGTCTTGTGCAGGGACCCAAGGTTAAAAGAGCCAGAATGGGAGGGAGGTCATTCAGGTTTCTGGCCGCCCGACTGTGGAATGGACTGCCCAGTAAGTTGCACCTGGAAACCTCGGAAACGGCGCTTCGCTAAGAGCTAAAAACTTACCTCTTCCCAAAAGAATGCCTTTAGAGTTCAAAGCAGATGGTGCGGTGCCGCTGAGGGCTGCACGCAAGTCCACACACTAGCGCGGGGACACACTGTTAGTGTAACCAGGCGCTTTAGAAATTCAGTTTACTTACTTACTTACTAATGTGGGAAGAGACACGTGTGTGGATTGAGGGGATGGTCCTTGGACTGGATCTTGCCTGATGCGTTTTTTGTGTCTTCACAGCAACAATTCAGAACTGCCGCACTGGAAATGGAACATAGCAAAAGCCCCATACCTTTTGCTAGCAGAAGACGAAGCGTAAGTGAGAGGAAATCAGTGGATTCAGAATGGGTTTGCATATTTTAATGTTTCAATGTAATGGAATGTCCTACATCATTCATTTTCTCAATTTGTCAGCACTGGATATTCTAAAACGCAATCATCCCTCCTCCCAGCTTTTTTTCTATAAAGGTCAATCAAAGAAACCCTTTACCTGCACACAGACCAGGTTATAACTCCTTGGTCCAACTTCTCAACCACCTACCGTCGCCACATTGATCTTCATACTTTTTAGTCCGGCCTGGGTGCTTCATCCTTACACCATGATTCTAAGTGGCCAGAAACCACATCTCTTTCACATGGTTTTTCCTCAGGTTGCTTTTATGTTCCACCCCTTCCCCCACTCCAATCATGTTCTTTCATCTTAACTCCACTTCTCCATTATGGTTCTCTGAGCAGAAAGAAACGGTCTGAGTTTTCAGTACAAACAGTAAAGATTTTTTGCTAAATCACTCCCCACAAACTCCCAAAAAGATTTTCAGGCTTTATTCAGTACTTTGGCACCCCCAGGTAGATGGCACCATCAGACTTTCTTACCTCACCTTAAAGCTTCAGCCCTGTGCACAGAAAACATATTTACAAACTGAACCAGTTTTTTATGATAATTTTACATTCCTGTCTGACAGTGGCAAACAGGCATTTTGGTCTCAATATATCTGTAGGATGATATTTCAAAGGTTGATAATGCAACAACAGGGGAACTACAGGCTGCTCAAAATAGAGGGCTCTGGTGTGTGTGTGCGTGCGTGTGTGTGTGTGTTTGTGTTTGTAGCAGTCTTGTCTGATTCCTTTTTTGGTATCTTCATAGTTGCCGGCCTTGCCTACCTCAGGTGGAGCACAAGAGAGCAGCAGGGCATTGATTATGCACCTCATAGCAGAGAGTAAGTGATTGGATATCAGTGGACAGACATGTGTCAGTTTCCTTTGCCTCCAGTGTGTGCTCTGTTATAAATCTCAAGCACTAAATACTTTTCAAATCTACTGTAATCCTTTATTCCCGGCCTCTCCAAATGGCCTATCAAACTCTAAACTATTATTTCCGCTGCACTACTGAAGACGCTAATGAGCTCTACAGAGAAACTTTATTATTCATGCATTGCAACACAACAAGCAGAGTTTCTGTAATGCATTGCATGATAGGACGAGAGTGGGACACTCCAGATCTACAAAGATATGGCACTGCTGCTCTCTTCCGAAGTGATGGTCCTCCTTAAGGCTGCCTAGCACCAGGCACACACCTTGGCACCATGGTGCAAAGGAGTCTGCATAGGTCTAGAGCAGGTTTTGTACCGGAAGGGCATCTCTCCAGTACAAAATACTTTGGTCAGACTTACTTTTAAACTTTTCCACTTTGTATGTGTGTGAACACAAATGCAAAGATAAAAACGTTTGGAGAAAAAATCTTTTCTCCAACTTTGACCCTGCCTCAAGGAGAGAGATGTTTTAGGTCAAAAGCTCTGCCTACCCATGATAGTAGATAGGGCCTTGTGTAAAAATCCATGAGTGGTTTCATTGTAATGCCTGTGTACCACTCATGGAATGTCTCCTTGGTCCAAAGTAATAGAAAAGTAGTGCAAAGAGAGGCTTTGTGCTACTTCCTTCCAGCGCAAATAATGTTTTGCACTGGAAAAACTTTATCAAGACTTTGCACTGGGGTGCTTCTTTTTTTGTGACTTTGCACCAGTGCAAATCAATGATAAATCTGCCCCTACATTTTTATTTCATCTAACCCACACCGACGTCACCTCCATCTACCTAGCCTTCTGTAGCCACTTTAGTCTTACACCATGCTTCTAGACAAACATTTACGTGTATTAGCATTCGCTTCATGGCATAGTTCTTTCTAGGCTTATGAGAGACGCATATTATTTCATACTAGATGAGTTATTGCATGACTTTATTATTATTTTTAATTTAATTGGTAAGTGGTTGCCCAAGTGTGGAGGGAGCGTATTGCAAAAGCGAGGGTCAATGACTGACAAGAGCCTTCACTGCAATTTCTGCAGTTGGTTCCAGGGACCGTTAGAATGTTGGCTGTTTTGAATCGTAGATGGCAAGCTGTTGGAGCTTGATTTTGTTCAGCAGATATAAGAGCGTTAAACCTTCAATGCAGTTTGCAGAGCTCCCCCTTGCGTCCACTACACTTGGACTTAAACCTGCATAAGATAAGCGACAGTGCCAGACTAAAACCCATCTGGTGTTGGCTTAGGCTTTGGTCAACTGAAGAACTGGCCCACCATAGAGCAGCCTTAAGCAATATAATTATCAGAACCCAGGCGCTAAATATTTCTTGGCGAAAATATACACAGAGCTCACTATCTAATGTAGGTGTGAATATGTTTTGGTTTGAACCTCGTATAATCACCCCAGCATAGTTTTGCCTGCAAAAAGTAATTCTGGCACTCCTTACTGAAGACAAGCAGCAAGATCAATTGCTTGATTTTCTGCAAAATCCGCTAACAAGAAAGATTTATATTCAGCTAAGGATGGATCCCCTTCCTTTAGCCTGCTTCACAAGTGTTTGGTCCAACCATTTGACTAGCAAAGACATATATGCCCTGTGTACAATGCTGGTCGCGGAAAAGGCCAGCATGTACTTTTGTCCCGCAAATGGATCAAACCACTCTGTCTAAATATGAGGACCAGGTACTACCCGGAGGCACTAAACATCTGTAAAACTGACACCAATCCAATGAAAGGGCTCCCAGTGTTCCGATTTTTAAAAGCAGTCTGGTTCATAAGAAGTAAATGCTTGAATAATGAAAACCTGGACCAAACACAACTGATTGATTAGAGCTGGGGAATGCTCAAAGTGGGACTATTCTCTGTTACTCATTGTCTTAACCAATTAGAGTTTTCGAGTTGCCTTTTTATAATGTATAGTTTGTATCCAGTTTGCATCGAATAATGTGTTCTATACCACAATCTTGACAGATGTTGCCTTGGTGTAAACAATCTAGAATCACTTGTGCCATCTTTTGCTTACTTTTTCATAATTATATGCCCTGTTTCCAAAACGTATACTTTTCTATTCCATTTTATCATTTTAAATTCTGTCTTATGTTTTTATATGTTTTTTGTACTGTTTTTGTCGATGAATTCATGTAAATTTGATATGGCAAATAAAACTGAAATAAAACGGAACCATCCTTAAGGAGCCTTGGTTAGCTGAATCTCACAAGCTGACTCAGATATTTACTGGTGCGGTTTCTGTTCCATATTTATGGCAGTATTCACATTTGGTTTCATGGGAAAATGCATTTCTCATAGTTTTACATACTAGGAAAAGTTTTCAGATTTTGCTGTCACATTTTGTGCAAGAGCCTGGTGCATTAATGAGCCCCCAAAAACGGAATGAGGTCAATTTCCCTCTTAGAGTGATTGTACTGGAATTTTGGGCAAAAATAATGCTCATGCATCCGAATGATCATTTTCTGTATCTTATCTGTACCCGTCGCGCCTGATGGCATACCTTGTACGCTTCAGAGGCACAGTCATGCTACTTTGAACCACTTCTATCATGTTGGGAGAGAAAGGGTAGGTGACAGAGAATATCAGTGGTTGAAGGTGAACCATATGGCTGAGTATTGCTTCGGCCCCACCTGCATGATTTGTTGTTGTCCTTGAACAATGGGTGCCTAAGATCCATCCTCATTTCATATCACCTATAGCTCCTCCTCAGTAACTGATGTGTCCAATCTCTAAACTAAAATGGATCCATGACGATCATGTAACCCACCTGCTTCTCACCACATTGACGTCTCCTCCATCCTTCCTAGTCATGTCTGGCTAGCTCACCTGTACACCACCGGTCTTGCCTGCCAGATCCCACTTTTTCATCTTTTTCCCATTTTACCACATTTCAACCCGACTTATTGATTTTTCCAGTGCATGTTGATGCAGTGTTCATATAACAAAAGCATTGCAAGACCATATTTAACATATGTGTTGTTTATATATCATTTTCAAAGTGTAATAGAGAGCTCAGCTAATCTTAATCCATAAAGGACCTTTCTGAAAAAAAACTATTTCTGCACTATTTTGATAATCCTGCAATAAATGATAGGATACAATGACTTCATCTGACACATACTCCCATATTAGACATTTGAAAGGTTGTCAGAATTTGGTCTATCTAGGAACGAATTTTTTAAATACCTACAGATTCGTAGCTTCCTAGCAAAAAAAAATCTATTAGCTACTGATACTATGGAGACCATTGACATTTTAGAGAGCTGCCGGAAGAATAATCGTATTGGTACAATCTATCGATTAATGACCAATAGGCTGCAGAATGATCTCGCTCATCAAACTATGAAATGGCAGAGAAAGCTTTCTATTTTAGACATTGATTTGGTAAAAGCTCTTGAGATGAGTAAGAAAATACTTATTAATAGTTCTCTTAAAAGCCAACACTACATGTCTATTTTAGATCTTTACTATACACCTGCCAAGCTGGCAAAATGGAAAGCTTTAAGAGGTATTAACTGTAGCCGTTGTGGTTTTTTTTCAGCCGATTCAATTCATATGTTCTATAGCTGTCCCAAATTGGGGGTATATATAGATAAGATTAAAAAGTTTCTGACTAATGTGCTGCATGCTCAAATAACGCTCCTTCCTGCTGTTATCATTTTTGGCGTTTACTTTCCCTCTCGAAATCTATCCATAGACCAAGAACACTTTATGTTTATTGGAATGTCTATTTACCGACTCTGTATTACTTCTAGATGGCTAGATATAGATCCACCAACTTTTGAGTTATGGTTGGGAAAGTTGTTAAATGTTTATACAATGGAAATTGCAGTTTACAAACTGAAGGGGTTCAAAAAGAAGACTCTTGGCTGGAAGTTATGGTCCCCTATTGAAAGTTGGATTTAAATTGTATAACGGCTGTTCTCTGTAATGATCCTTGTTCGATTTTTTTTTGGATTTGTCTTGTCCTTGCATGCTTTTACCTCTGCAACAAAAAAACAATAAAAATAATTTAAAAAAAAAATGAAAGGTTGTCAGAATGTATGCTGTAATTTAAAACAACAGGAAAAATTGTATGAATCACGTTAACACATGTTTTGTTCAGGTGCAAATATTGTTTGCCAACACTGCAGAAAATATGCAGACATTTGCCCTGGATTGTTTTTCTTTATTTACACAAGTGCAAACTTCTGTGGTATGGCCCTGGGTCTTTAGCACTTTATGAAATTAGAAAGACAAGCTGCTGAAGCCTGAAATTGGGCATTTCTGCCCCTCCCAGGCTTCTAAGGCCCTTATCACCCTACCATTTTCTCTGATGTATGTCATCACAACGCATGCTTTTACTACGCATGCCTTTACAACGCAGGTTTTACAACGCAAGTCGTTACAACGACTTGCGTTGGGGGGCGCTGGACAGTGGAATAGTTTAATTTACTATTCCAACTCCAGTCCCCGTGGATAGTAGGGAATGTTTTGGATAGTAAATTAAACTATTCCCTATCCTACAGCGCCCTCCAGCGCAAGTCGTTGTAATGACTTGCGTTGTAATTCCTGCGTTGTAATGGTAGTGCATCGTAAAAGTTGCGTTGTGATGGATGTTTCCCATTTTCTCAGGGATACCAACGTTCCGTTGTTCAGGCTTGACCAGCCGCGGGCCGTGGAGGGAGTTACGGTGGGGCAGGGAGGCGGGGAGGGGGAGGGGTAGAGTGGGGGGACCTAAAGACTGGCATATGGATAATTGCAGGTAAGTACACAATTTAATTAATAAAACGAATTTCGTAGCGTGCACTGCATCGCAAAATGCGATGCTGTGCACGCTACGAATTTCGTTTTATTAAGTAAATTGTGTACTTACCTGCAATTATCCATATGCCAGTTTTTAGGTCCCTCCACTCTACCCCTCCCCCTCCCTGCCTCCCTGCCCCACCGTAACTCCCTCCACGGCCCGCGGCTGGGCTTGACTAGCTACTCCAGCCCATTGCGTTCTTTTTCCTTTAAATTCTGGGACTTGTAGTTCTGATTATAGATGGCTAAACACGGACAAGTCCTAGAATCCACAGTAAAACACCCAGACTAGAGCAGTTAGTTGTGAATGGACCTGGGAAAATTGGCAAGGCTGTGAAATTCCTGTCAGCTCTGTTCTGTCGTTTCTACACTCTAATAATATTAACTTTGGTCATGAGGTGAGAATTGTGCAACTGAGCTTTTCATAATGATAATAATAATCAGGGGCATCCTGAACCCCAGATTTAGCAGCTACAGTGGGTGTGGCGTTCTTGATGAGCCTCTTCTGCCTTCTGTCTGTAAGTCAGCAGACAAAGGCTCACAAATAACATGAAAGGGTGGGCGTGTGGGTGCGTGATGAGTGAAAGGATGGATAGATGGATGGGTGTGTGAGTGAGTGAAAAGGTGGATGGATGGGTGAGTGAAAGGGTGGATGGGTAGATGGATGGACGAATGAGTAAAATGATGGATGCAAGGATGGATGGATGACAAAAAGGATGGGTGAGTGAAAGAGAGGATGGATGGAAGCATACAAGTGTAATCGATGGATAAGTGAAAGATTGGATGGATGAATTAAAGGGAGGATGGATGGATGAAAGTGTGAATGGGTGAGTTAAAGGGGGAATAGATGGAGTAACGGGGTGGATGAATGGACAAAGTGAAAGGGTGGATAGATGGATGAGCAAAGGAATGGATGGATGAATAAAGGGAAAAATGTTGGGGCATGATGAACCCCCAACTTTAGCAGCTACAGTGGGGGTGAAGTTCTTGACGGGCCTCTTCTGTCTGCAACTTGGCAGACAAAGGTGAGTAAATTATATGATGGTTGTGACTCAAAAGGTGAATGAATGTGTGAGTCGAAGGAAGGAAAGGTATAAGGATGAATGAATAAAAGGATGGATATAATGAGGGATGAGTGAAAGAATGCATGGACGAGTGAAAGGGAAAATGGATGGATGGTTGAAAGAATGAATGGATGGGTGAGAGAAAGAATGGATGGATGAGCAAAAGGGAGGGTGGCTCAATGGATGAATGAAAGGGTGGATGGATGGATGAGTGAAAGGGTGGATGATGAGAGAAAGGATGGATGGATGAGTGAGTGAGTGAAAGGATGGATGGATGGATGGGATGAGTGAAAGGGAGAGTTGATGGATGGATGAATGAATGAGTGAAAGGATGGATGGATGGGATGAGTGAAAGCAAGAATGGATGGATGGAGGGAAAGGGTGGCTCGATGGCTAAGTGAAAGGATGGATGGGTGAGTGAAAGGATGGTAAAATGAAAGAAAGGGTGAATGAGTGAAAGAATTGATGGATGAGTGAAAGGGAGTGGGTGAGAGGATGCTAAAAGGATGGATGAGTAGAAAAATGAATGGATGAGTGAAAGGTAGGGTGGATGGATGGATGAAAGGGTGGATGGTACGATGGGTGAAGGAATGGATGAATGAGTGAAAGGGGGATGGATGGATGGATGGATGATTGAAAAGATGGATAAATGAGTGAAAGGGTGAATAGAGATATGGATGGATGGACGGATGGATGGATGGATGGATGGATACGTTTAATAGATAGGTTTAGATGTGGATGGACAGAATATTAAAGGCTTAATTATGGATGAAAGAATGACGGATGCCAGACATAAATGTGAAATGGTAGATATCAGCAGGTGGATGAAAGGATGAATGGATAGATACTTGAATGAAAGAGACAATTTGGGAATGGTTGTGATGACTTTCTTCATTTGCTTCATGCCATATGAGCTTTGTTTCGGAGTGGGGGGTATTTACATTTTCTGTCTAATCCCTCGATAATAATCCAGCAAAAAAGGTAACACTTATTCTGATTTTTACTAGTGAAAAAGGTGTAGCAAGTGTTCTAAACATCAAATTAGTCACTAATGCTTATACGTATTGAAATACCGGTAATGTTATTGCTCAATGCAGTTAGGGAATAACTATTGCTTTTTGGTCCACGATTAGCTTATGTTTAGGGTTCAAGTTACCTAGTAATGTAAAACTGTTTTTCCTTTTTCATCAACCCTAGCTGAAATGTATATTTATGCATGTATATCTTTTTCTTTCCAGGACAGAGCTTTTCTCTTAAAAGAAGTCTGCTTTCCGAACAAGCATGGAGAACAAATAAATAACGTTGTCAAGATGTGTCTTGGAGAATAAGAATAATGTTGTCAGGATGTGGGTTAGACAATAAAAATAACATTGTTGTCCGGATGCTTATTGGAGAATAAAAATAATTTTTATTCTGAACAGGCAGCCGGGTTATAGAGGATTGCACTGCCAGGATCAGTCACAATGGTAATGGAATATTGCCCACCTCAGATGAGCAGCTGCCACATGACCACAAATTTCAACAATGATCCAAACGCGTATGAGAGGCCATATATATATGCAAAGTAAAACATAAAGTATGTGCAGAAAAATTAGGAATTCCACGTTGGTGTTTCTGATCATAAGGTGTCTTTATTCAAGAAGCACTTAGCTTTCATGCGTAGACAGCCAATGCGTTTCGCCCAGACATGGGCTTCTTCAGGGGAATAGATATGAGACGGAGGTTGGCCTGGGGGTAGAATTATTGTCCGAATTGAGAGCAAGTCCAGGTCAGGATACTTGAAGTTAGAGGGAAAGACCTCTTAAGATTGCAGTAAAGGTGGTCCAATGATGGAGAGTAGACCAATAACTGCCTCTGACGAGTTGCTCCGTAGTAGAGGTCAAAAGGAATTTGGAAAGAGATGCTCCAGGTACGTGCAGATTCAGCACCCTTACGTCCTCGTTGCAAAAGTGTACTAAACATCAAATTAGTCACTAACGCTTATACATATCCCTCTCTGCCTATTGGGGACTCGCCTGTATCATTTGAACAGGTCTGCAGATTTCTCGACATCAGCCTTGGCTGCCTGCCCCCAATATGGCCGCCACTCAAGACATCGACCAGCAATGTATTCGGTCCTGATCTGCACTATCCCTAATATGGCCACCACACAGGACATCCTCCAGCTCTAAATTGGACCGGATCTGCTCGTTCTCTACCTACTTGGGACTCGCCAGAAACATCTGATCAGATCATGTGAACCTGCCCTCCCCCTTTGGCCCGCATGGACTCGTAGTCTCCCTGCACTGCCAATTTCTCTACCTTAGCCCGGGCTGCCTGTCCCTAACTTGGCCGCCACTCAGGACATCGACCAGCTGCGAAATCGGTACTGATCTGCCCGCTTCATGCCTTATCCGGTCCCTGGTATGTGAACCTGCCCTGCCCTTTCTTGTCCTTATGGACTTTGAATCTCCCGCTCTCCCGAGTTATTAACTTTAGCCCCGGTGAGCTAAGAGTTCACACAGAGCTTCCCCAAGCTCAAAACTCGGCCGGATCTCCCGGTCTGTCCTCCACCTCCCTCCCCCCTGAGCCTCTCCCCCCCCGCCCAGCCAAGATGCCCCCAACCGCACTCTCGGTCACTCATCTCGGCCCTTCCACTAACCTCCTTTCCCCTCAAGGACTGAACACCTTCGCTATATCGTTCCCACGAACCCTCTCTTTCAAATCTAAAAAACGCTTCAAACAGAACATAATAAGGCAACACCCCGAAACGCTAATTGTTGACATTTACCACTGCACAACTAGAGGTCAGAAGAAAATGGACTTTATTTTCCACACCAACAGACCTGACGTTTGGGCCACCATCTTTAATTCATCCCTCCCCGTCTCCAAAACCACCTTTACTGATCACAACCGCAAACTAACAATCGCCCCCCTAAATCATCTATCCCTGACGGGAGACATCTCCATCACCATTTATAGGAACGGCACCATTCTTATCCAGGCGAAAGAGGAGAACCTAGAGTTCTTCGACTCTCTCTTCCCCACACTTAGGATGGCTACGTCCCATTACCCACTCAAAACTCCCCCGCCCAACCCTCCGGCTCCGCTCAAACCCTGGTTCTCCAGAACTCGCCACCCCAGCGTCCTGCCACTACACTACCTAGTCCCTCCTCCACCCAGCCGCTCCCGACAGCCCTAACCCCCCATACCTCACAACTCTCGCCCCCCGGCCGTCACACCCATCCTCCCCCCACTGAGCCCCCCTCGCCACCCCAGCGCCCTTCCACTACACTACCTAGTCCCTCCTCCACCCAGCCGCTCCCGACAGCCCTAACTCCCCATACCGCCCAATTCTCGCCCCCCGTCCGTCACACCCAACCTCCCCCCACTGAGCCCCCCTCGCTCCCCCTAAGGACCCTCAACTCACCCCTCCCCAGCCCCCGTAACTCCCCTTACTCTCAGTCCTACGCCCTCATTGGGCCGCGCCAGCGTCGCCTCCCGTCCCTATCCCTTCAACCTGTCAATATCTCGTCCGCACCAGTCCCAGCTCCCCCTTTCTCCCTAGCCCCGCCCCCCCCATTGCTCCCAATCTCATCCCCAAAGGACCCCAACCCTCCTACTCCCTAGCCCACAAAGTTCCACTAACTCCCAGACTCCCCCCTTGTGATCCTAGACCATTCCCTAGCTCCAGAAGCACCACCCGCTCTCTGCCTCCCCCCCTCAATGATCCCAGACCCCTCATCTACACCATCGCTCAATCCACCCCCTCCAATACCCACTCCCCTTGTTCACTTTGTTCCCTCTAACGAAGTAAACACGCACCCCCGTTTGGACAGTTATCCACCCCACCCTCTAACCCTCCCACAATTGATATATAGACCTGACAACCCCATTACTCAACGTCCTAACCCACCATCCCTCTCTCCTCTAGCTCTCACTTCCCCCTCCTCTGAAGCTATCTCCCTCCCCCGTAAGGTCCACAACACCCTACCCTTAACAGCCCTCTCACAACCAATCCCTAATACAGATCCTGCCACCTCCCATCCTTTGATCCCTCCCACTGGAAACCCGCCCATTAGCTCCTCACACCCAGGACCCAGTTCCACTGACCCTCCCCCCCCTCACTCGAGATAGCACACCGCCTCGACCTTGTTGAAGCACAGATCTCGACCCTGATCCTAGGACTGAAGGAAACCCTCTCTGCCCTCGGGAATCTCCAGCTACCCCCCTCCCCCTCCGCCCCACTCCACATCCCTCCGCCTCCCCCTAGGAATGACTTTCCCCGTACCGTCCAGGCTCATACTCTCCCTGGTTCCCTGCCCCCTCTCACGAAAGTCCCGACGAAGTCGCGACCAGTCACTCCCAGCAGAAACTCTACCTCCCTCTCCCCTCTAGAAGTGAGCGCACTCGTCGCTTCACACGAACTCCACCCGAACCAGCCTACCCTGGCCCCTCACGTGATTTCGACCCTCTCCTCCTCGATCCAAGTCATCACCGGAATTGGTAGGGACCTGCCCACCCATAGAACTGCCAGACCCCCACTTTATCTGTCCCCCATTCCCAGAGCCATCCCTGACAATTTGAAAGCAAAAGAAGACCCCCCCCCCCACTTGAACTGCATGCTTATCAACAGCCGGTCCGCAGTCAAACATGCAATGGAAATTGCTGAATCCATCCTCTCCCATGACCTGGATGTGGCCTTCCTTACTGAAACGTGGCTTAACTCCCTATCCCATCCCATTCTGGATATGCTGGTGCCTCCCGGCTTCTCAATTATCCGTAAAGACAGGCCCATTCACAAAGGTGGCGGCATAGCGATCATCTACAAAAGCAACCTCGCAGTCTCTGAAGCTCCCTCCTACCTGCACAGCTCCTTCGAATGCCTGTCGGTCAACATCAAATCTCACAGTCATAGCTCTCGTCAGTGCCATCTCCTCTACCATCCCCCAGGCAATGGCAACGAATTTAAAGCTCAGTTATCGGATCTGATCACCCAATCCGCACTTAATGGCGACGACAATCTAATTATGGGCGACCTCAACTTAAGATGGAACGACCACAAAAACCCGCTGATTCAATCTCTCAACACCATGCTTCAAGACAACGATCTGGTCCAACATTGCTCAGAAGAAACACATTACAGAGGAGCGACCCTGGATGCCATCATTGCGAACAAAACTGCAGTCTCGATTGACCACATCATCCCGGTGGACTGGTCAGACCACCACATCATTTTATTTCATATCATCCAGCCGGCCGTGTCACTCCCACCCACTCAAGCCCCCCCTAATGGGTCAGGAACACCACCAGAGTTCCCCGAGACAAGCTTGAGGAAGGACTCAGCACGCTCCTCCCGAACACGGCGGAGCCCCTCTCTACCTCGGAACTCACCTCGCTCTACCATTCCAATCTAGAGCTTGTCTTAGATCAGCTGGCACCTCTGAAACTAAAAAAATCCAGAAGCATCCCCTCCAGATCTTGGTTCCCTACTGACATTAATGAGGAAAGAAGACACCTTAGATCAGTGGAAAGAACTTGGAGAAACAACCCCTCTGCCTTGCATCGGGACCAACTGAAGGCAGCCCGCAAAATCTACTATACTCACATCAAAAGTAAGAAGTCTTCCTTATTCAGTTCTGCATTAGACAATTCCAGAAACCGCCCCAAGGAACTCTTCGACATCATTAGAAACCAAACTTCCATTCCCAAGGCAGCCAACTTAGCTGCCTCCAAAACCCAATGCGACAACTTCGCAAGCTTCTTCAATGAAAAAATCGCCAAAATCGATCGCTCCTTCATCCAGAGCCCTGCAATCATCCACAACCCCCCAGTAACCTCATCTCTCCGCTGGTCTTCTTTCCAGCCGATCGAGGTTGAAATGATAAGCGATCTTATCGACGCAGCGAAACCCTCCTCTCACTCTCTCGATCTACTTCCCTCGAGACTGACCAAGGACCTGAAGCTCACCCTAGCCCCAATCTGGGGCAAGATCATCAATAGCTCCTTAAGCGAGGGCCTCATCCCTGACTGCCTTAAACTAGGACAAGTCACCCCAAACCCGGCCTTGATCTCACAGACATGAATAACTTCAGACCAGTCTTGAATCTTCCGTTCCTAGCCAAAATTCTGGAAAGATGTGTGCTGTCACAATTAAACCAACACTTAGAGAATTCTAACCTACTGGATCCTCTCCAATCAGGGTTCAGAAAGGGCTGCAGTACGGAATCCGCTATACTAAATGTCCTTGATGACTTGCACATGTCACTCGACTCCAACCAATGTAGCCTCCTCATTCTCCTTGACCTCTCGGCTGCATTTGACACGGTCGATCACTCCCTCCTTCTTAATGTCCTCCGAGAAAAAGCGGGCCTCGAAAACACAGTCCTAAAATGGTTCGCCTCCTTTCTTAACAACCGCTCTCAAAGAATAAAGATCAATAGTTTCGAGTCAGACCCCCTCCCCATCAACAGAGGTGTTCCACAAGGATCAGTACTCTCCCCGCAACTTTTCAACATCTACATGGAACCCCTCACCTCTCTCCTAAGGAACTCTAACATCCCCTTCCACCTGTACGCGGATGACACTCAACTCTACTTGGAAACCACTTCGATCGCTGACATTCACAGACTTAATGCCACACTCATGGAGGTTCAACACTGGCTCTCAGCCAACCACCTCAAACTGAACGAAGAAAAAACGGAAGTTCTCCTAATTTCGAACAAAGATGAAAACCCACAAATAGTGGAATGGCTCAAAGCCTTAAATGCCCTCAATGTCTCTCTTACTCCAACGGACTCAGCAAAATCACTAGGAATCACTCTCGACCCCAAACTGGACATGAAGAAGCACATCTCTAAAACAGCCAAAAGCGCGTTCATGAACCTGAAACTTCTCTACAAAATCAAACCCTTCCTCCCCCCCAAAGATCTGAAACATGCCACCCAGGCACTTGTGCTCTCAAGAATTGACTATGGCATTGCTGTACTGACTGGAACAGCCAAGTCACACCTGGGACCCCTCAACCCCACCCTCAACGCTGCCGCAAGAATGATCACAGGAACAAGGAAATTTGACCACATCTCACCGGCGCTCAAAGAACTCAAATGGCTTCCAATTGACCAACGAGCCAACTTCCGCACAGCCTGCCTCAGACATAAAGCCTTGCATACAGGCAAACCAGAATACCTGGCCTCTAAACTCAAAAGGGCTGGACAATCCAGGAACCTCTGAAGCTCCAACACACTCCTGCTCATCCCGCTGACATCACAGAAACGCAAGACCTCTAATAAATCCTTTGCGGGGAACGCTCCCAGGATTTGGAACTCCATCCCCCCACATATCAGAACGACCGCCTCCTTCCCACAATTCAAAACGCTACTCAAAGCCCTCTTCCTTGAACGCTCCGGTGCTTAGCGAGAAGCCCATCTCCCAACAGCAGAAATCTGATATCCTTTGCGGAACTCAAATCTAACCGATTCGCCCCCGAACTTAGTCTCTTATTGCGCTATTATTGCTGTTGTTTTGTTGGTGTACAGGCTTTATTCCCCTCCTATCGTTTCCGATTCTTGTATTCTATGCTTATTGCCTTGGTTGCATTTCTCTATTTGCTGTGAAGCGCTCTGATACCCTCGGGTCCAGCTAGCGCTATACAAAACTTCAATAAATAAATATATAAATAAATAAAACATATTGAAATACCGGTAATGTTATTGTTCAATGCAGATTAAGGAATAACTATTGCTTTTTGGTCCACGATTAGCTGATGTTTAGGATTCAAGTTACCTAATAATGTAAAAATATATTTTTCTTTACCGGGCAGAGCTTTTCTCTCATAAGAAGTCTGCTTTCCGAACAAGCATGGAGAACAAATAAATAACGTTGTCAAGGTGTGTCTTGGAGAATAAAAATAATGTTGTCAGGATGTGGGTTAGACAATAAAAATAACATTGTTGTCTGGATGCATATTGGAGAATAAAAATAATGTTGCTGTCTGTATGTGTTTCTTTGTGATTTATGCTGCTTCACTGCATTCATTTCCAAGATGACCAATCTAGTTGTGTACTGTACATATATACACTTCCTGTTACAACTCTCAGGGGCATATGTATCAACCGTTTTTTTTGTCACAAACGCTGCGATTCGCAAAAAAGCAGCGTTTTCGACTTAAAAATCGGGAAAAGGTATGTATGACACAAATCACATTGCAAAATAAGAAATCACAAAAATTGCGATTTCTTATGTTGCGAGAACATGAAATCTGCGACCTATTTTGCGATTTCTTAATTTGCGATGTCCTCCATTTGTGAAATTTGCAAACTGGATATCGCAAAATAAGAAATCTCAGTGACATGTAACAAAAATTCACAAAATCGCAATTTAATAAATCGCTATTACCACCAAGTGCATGCACGTGGTAACCAGGTGGAAGGTATAAAAAGCAGCCCACAATGCAACAGAAACTTCCACAATGGCAGCACTATATGTGATAGCCAGGAGCCTGCGTATCCATGCCCTTGCACAGAGGAGACTGAGACAGGAGTGCATATTCAAACTGCACATCACGCTGTTCCAGCAGACTGAAGAGGACATTCATGAGCAGTACAGGCTGCACCCACACACCATCTTGGACCTGATTGAGGAGCTGAAACTCTTCTTGGAACACCCAACGCGCAGGACACAAACAATTCCCACCCATGTGCAGGTATTGTGCTCACTGCACCTTCTGGCCTCAGGGAGTTTTCAAGGAGTCATAGCAGAGGTTGGCGGGGTGTCGCAGAGTGTCTATCTCGCTTTTTCCATGCCTTTTTGGATGCAATTCTGAAGAGGCTAGCACATCATATATACTTCCCCAGCACCCAACAGGCATTACAGCAAACCGAACTTGACTTCTATCAAATTGCACGTTTCCCCCATGTCATTAGCTGCATTGATGGGACCCATGACGCCCTCACACCGCCAGCAGCAACAGAATATGTGTTCAGGAACCGAAAATGCTACCATTCCCTGAATATACAGATTGTGTGCAATGCCAAATACATCATCAACGACATTGTGGCAAAATACCCTGGCCGCACACATGACTCTTTCATCTTCCGACATAGTGGGATACATAGACGTCTGAGTGCTGGAGAGTTTGGAGAGGAATACCTGCTAGGTAAATCAATAGCACACATACATACATCCATTACTCATTTTGGGGACAGTGCCAACGCAGTGTGAGACTTCATCCTAACACCATATCTGAATCCAGCAAATGCAAGTTAGGGGAGGTATATCAGGGCACACAGATCAACGCGCAGCCTCATAGAACACACATTTGGCATCTTGAAGAGCCATTTCAGATGCCTACATAAAAAGTGGAGGGGCACTGCAGTACAGCCCTGAGACATTTTGTAAAATAGTGACAAGCTGCGCAATTCTCCACAACATGGCAATGAGGAAAGGCACCGAAATTGATGTGAGCGACTCAGACACATCGGATGATGACTGCACACCTCCCCCTGGCAGGGTAGCAGCAGGAGTATGGGCAGCTGCTGGACGTCAGAGACGGTCTGAGATCACACACAACTACTTTTAGGTAAGAAATAAATATAATGATTAAGAATAATTTTTGTAACATGTGATGTGTTTATTCACACTTCACACACAATAATGTTAGTAGTACCCAACACATGTTTCAACACAGTGATAGCACTGATAATTAATGTTAAGAAATCAGTTTTGCTTGGTTGCTTCACCACTTTTAACAATAGTATCATTGTCTACTTCACCTCCTCTGGTGACGGCTTGGTGCAGGTCAGTGTTCTGCCTGTTTGTCCTCTGTTGTATGGCTAGCTGCAGCACCATGTCTGCCACTGCGACGTTGTGTAAGTGGCAATGTAAGAATGATGCTGCTTCTACTGGAGGTCTCTTCACTCTCCCCAGAGACCATTATTGTGCTGCCACCAGAGTTAACAGTTTGCATCTGTTCAACTGCATGTGTAACTTGTTCTAGCCCTCGGGCAATGTCTTGGCAGCAGTGTGTCATCTGCAGCTGCATAGTGATGCTGAGACGAGTTAGGTTGCTGGTGGTTGCGCAGTGCCGATTCACAGCCTTAGTGTAATTATGCATAAGTGCATTGGCACGTTGTGCAGCCCTGTTCCTGGCACTTTCAGTGCGTTTGACTGTAGCGCATAGCTTTTCAATGGCACCTGCCATGGCCATCATGCCCTCACCCATGTGACTCTGATTTTTATTTAATGTGTTCAGCTGCCTGTTTATTGAACGCAGTGCTTTGTGTTGCAGGCACTGCACTTGAAGCATGTTCTGCTCCAGTCCTGCAAAAAGAGTGTGCTCCTCAACATTGCGACTGCTGCTCCTGGACAAGGACCTATGTGCTGCATTTGTTTGAGACCTTTTCTGTGGTTGCAGTTGTGCACGACTGTCACATACTTCCTGAATTTCAGATCTATTGTCAGTTGGATCCCCAGTGCCGTCTATGTCGTCCTCCAATGGAGCCAGTGGGAGCACATAAGTATGCTTCCTGGGCATAATGGGAGATTGGTTGGATACATCACTGCTTTCCTCTTCATTTGTGTGTTCCAAATTAATTCGGGAGTCCTCTTCCTCTGCAATGTCCCCTGGTGCCCTTGATTGTGCTGTGGATGTAAAGGGGGACATATGAGTTTGTGTTTTGTCATGCATTTTGGACTGAATAAAGTTTTCAACTTTCAAGTTTTCTCAATCCTGACACTGTCATTTTGCCTTCACTGCAACCCACAATCTAGGCATGATTTTATAAGTCTCATTCACAAACTATCCTTCATCCAACTACAACTCCCATAATGCATTTCTACGTGTGTTGTAAGGAGTGGACCGGAGTCAAATGTGTTTTCTTCATGTCACTCATTCTACACAGTGTGCATGCTATGTGTAGCTGTTTCAAGATTATTTGCCATACATCTTACCTCGACTACTGGATGCAGGGTCGGAGCTGTCAATGTCAACCACTCCACACACACTCTCAGGCAGGAGAGTGGACTCTACCAGCTACTCATGGGGTGTTGGGTGTTCTGCTGTTGAAATTCCTCCACCGGTCTTCTGTGCCTCCTTCAACCTGGCTGCCACCCTCTCCTTTGATATTTGGCACATGTCATAGCATCTTTTTCGCAGCTCATCAATGGTTCGGTTGGTCACTCCCACAGCATTCACCTTTTCCTGGATTTCCAGACATATCTTTCTTTTCCTTGCCTCAGGTACCGTCAGGGCTTTTGTCCCAAACATGAGTTCATGGCTGCACACCATTTCTTCAATTAATACCTCCTGTTCTTTCTCATAAAACTTGTGCTTTCTTTTTCTTTTTTCAGGCTCAATGCCCTCCTGTGGCCTCTGTGACGCCATTGCGGAGCTTGAATTGCTGTGCAGCCTACAAACACACTCCTAACTGACTCTGGGTGTGGCTCAGGCAAACAGGTGTAGCTAATCACTCCCACTTCCTGGTTGTGATGTCATCAAGCTGCACCTGTATTGCAGATTCCCGGATTTGCGATTTCTTAAATTGTGAATTTCCCAAATAAGGAATCGCAAAATAGGATTCTGCGATTTTTTTGCGATATTCAAGAAATCGCAAAACTTTAGCAATTATTTACATACATCCCGTTTTGCGAATCTGAAACTGCGAATCGCAAATTCTCGCAATTTGAGATTCGTAAAACGGAATCTTGATACATCTGCCCCTCTGACTTTTATGGTAAAATACAGCGGTTTATGCTGCGATTTGTTCGGGGTAAGCGTGGATCGCGTCCTACGTCTTCACGATGGACTACAACTCCCAGCGGCCCTGGGCAATCTTAGCAGATGCATAAGTGAGAACAGCGTGAATCGGAAGTTTAAAGAACTGCTCAGGTGAACGTCACTTGCTGCATATTTTGTGCCGAGACAGACGTGCCAGAGCAGAATGATACCTATTCAGGAGTCAGCAAATGGGAGTTATGGGTGAAGCTGTCACCATTTCCCTTATTTCTTGGATGGGAGCAATTATACCTTACTTCGTACAAACCCCGGAACCGTATCTCACTCAGAGGGTACCCAGGAGAAGGAAAAGTTACTAACTTGAGGTGGGGGCACTACCAATCAGTCCTATTGAATCTAGCTCGATTTTGAGCCACCTTTCGGAGTCTACAAAGAAGATTAATTTCAACACGCCATGAAGCGGAATGAACAATGTGATTGTGTACGAATAACATTTGTGATATCAATTACCTCGTCGATTTATGAGTGACATAGTCTTGATATTTTTCTCTCTTACATATCGGAGTATTAGTCAGTTGAATTCACTGTTGTGAAATTTAACAGCAGTGTCTTGCTGTTACATATGAACCACAAAGAGCAGGAGTACATTAATGCTGTGCAAAAGGAATACTCTTAATGTGTTTATCAATGCGGCATAATGCTTTTTGTTTCCTTTTCATAGCAGTGGAATGTGGTGTGTGACTTGACTCAAACCCCTGCGATGCAAGATCGTTTGGTATTTGTGGTGGGTAAACAGGCGTGTGTATGTTTGAATGGTTTCAAGATTGTGTTAGCCATACAACTAAATGTGTTTTTTATTCTTAGACAAAGTTTAAGAAAAGAGAGAGAGCTTTAAGATAAGGGAAGACACTCACCGATTGGAGTGAGATACAGCTCAGCATTATTTTCTTTTACAGGTATTTGGAGATCTACAAAATAGTAACACGTGTTAGATGATATTAATAGGCATAGTGGTATTGATTACTTTATCTTATGTCGCTTTGTTGTGTGTTTGTTGTTTTATAGGTCTCCCTCCCCACAGTCCCCATCCTTTCCTTCCCTTGCTTAATCCTCCAACCGTCTGTGCTATCACAGCTTCAGAAGTTGGGGCGATTGAGAGGTGGACCCGTTGGAGCATCGAACCGATCCAGGGAGTTTGGAATAAAATCTTGACACTGACAAACTTTTTGAATAACAGATGAAGCTGTGGAAATTGTGGATGAGATTTTGAAGAACAATTATATGTAAACAGATTGTTGTGCCTGATATTTTCTGGATCCTTAAGTGCAATGAGGACCAAATGGCTGGGAAAAGGTCCCAGTCTCAAATAAGATGGTATATTAAGTGCACAAACGGTGCTAGCACAATAGAAGTGGGCTACCATTTCTGAGTGTGACTTAGTGCAGTTTCGATTTCTTCACGAGTAATACTCTTACCAAAACAATGCTAACAAAACACCTCCATCAGGTGTTTTTTGGGGTTGGGTAAGCAAACTGAAGCGAAGCCCTCAGGACTTAGATTACATTGTTTTAAAACTTGTGCTACAGTGAAAGAACAAAACAACACATCCAGCTTCTGGCATCATCTAGTGGTATTAGCTGGTTTGCTGTCTCATCATTAATAAGCATTGGCAAAGCTAATAGGTCTCAATTTGTGAAGCATAGCTTTAAAAAAAGAAAGGAATACATTGAAATAATGGAGGAAAAGCGAATTCTTATCTTAAGGTATCGCAAAACAACATTGAGTTCAATATTTTTAAACTTTATAAAAAATCATGGTTTAATTTTCGAATTTCGCACAGAAAACTCTGAATACAACTTAAAAAGGCTGTTCCAAGTGTTCCAGATTCAAAATAACAGATGATTTGCTGATGGTAGCTAAAGGAACATAACAGCTGCATAAGGAAGAGTCAGACTTTAAAGGAATGCTTGCCAGTAACTTTTCAACCGACTAGGACCTGAAACAAATGCACTAGCCATTTAGTACTCTGCAACAGCCAAAGAAACAGAAGTATGGGCCTCTGGGAGAAAACATTTCTAAAGTAACTCTATTGCCTCAGATTAAGCTGAGTAAGAGCAGCAGCCTGGCCCTCCCCCAACAGCCTAAATGCTGCCTTTCTTTGCAATGGCCTTGGCTTCGATGCAACATGTGGAAAGTGTGAGATAAAAGAAAACCAGCATTACAAAGTCTGACATTTAGTCATAGCTGGTAAAAATATACCTGCTGCTGTGCACTGACGAACGAGGTGGGAAGCAATAGTGGGAATACTGGTGGATGCAGGGATGTGAGGGCAGGAGCGGTCAGCAGCGATCATGGATGGGGGTGTAGGTAGGAGTAAAAAAAGAAAAAAATAACTCACCCCCTTGCCTCGCCACTCTGCCGTCATCCAGCCGTTTTCTATCCTGGACAGTCTTCCAAACAGGAAGCACCCAGGTTGAGGCTTCCCTGAGCCAATCACAACGCTGCAATGCAGCCTTGTGGTTGGTCTGAGAACCGTGGTTGGGAGCTCAGACAGGGGCTGGGTGCCTGGGCATGTTCTCCATGCAGGCTTTAATGCAGCCCGCATGGGAAACATGCAAAGTGCGCGTGATAGTTTGGCCGGCCCAAGAGTGCCGGCCAAGCAGTCATGCACACTTGGCATGGGCAAACCACTTCTTCCCTGCTCCTCTGGCAGTGGAGCAGCCCCGCCCGCAAAGCTACTGGCAGCAGGAAAAAATAAAATGACAATAACCTCAAGTTATTACCATTTTATTTTTCCTTTCTTTCACTGCTACAAAGCAGTGGGGCGACACTCCGCCGCCTTGGCAGAGGAGCCGCCACTGTGCGAGGGGCAAGCAGCACATGGGGAGATTTGAAGAAAACATGAACGTCCATGGAGTAGGCTGAGTTTTGTGCTTCTCTGCTTAGCTGCCCCCAATTGCATTTCATTCATTCATTCATTCATGTATATTCGCACATGTATGAATATAAATGCATATTTCATTTAGGAACCTTATGGCATCTATATCGTATAACTTGCTGCTTTATTATAGGTAGATAGCGCACCAATTATTCACATATTATGATGTGAGCTATAACACATAGACACTTTCTGTGAATGTGCAACATAATTTGTATGCTAGTTTTTTAATTTATTTCACTAATCACGGGGCCTGACCTACTATAACAACAGGAAAAGACCAGTTGTATGTCAAAATAATCCAAAATGTGTTACTTTTATTCTGTCCTCGAGCATAAACACGTCAGACGGCCAGACACAGGGAAGCTTTTCTGCTGGCTCCTATCTCTTTCAGTGTAAAGATAGCAGTCAACCCAGTTTTTGAGGCCATTAATACATCACTGTGTCAAGCTCCATGAGCCTCATGATAGCTTTTTTTAACAGTAAAACAGATTAGGTAGCCATGAGATGAGCAATCAGTGAATTGTGTGACCTGCACCAGAAATCAGTCAGTTCAGTTTTTATTAGGGTTTGTAGGTAGGGTAATCTGTATCTTACTTTTGTATGATAGCCCAATGCCTTCTGAATATTGTTGTCTTGCCTTACTCTGTTCGCACTAATCAGCCAAATACACCCGGAAATAATCATTTGTAGGTGGAAAGTACAGGACTGCAGACAGTGCCCGTAATGACCTGAAGTGAGGTGGTCACCGTGTTTATTTTCTAGGTGACCTTTGGAAGTGCCTCAAGTTTCCAATTTTCAGCACTTTATTTAAGCTTATAAGATGCACTGCACTGTTAGACGGCTCTGCCTCTTACTTTGCTGGCCGTTGTTCCCCTCTTATGCTCTGCATACAATAGGCATTGACAAAGTCAATAGGTTTACCCTTGGCAAGTGTGTAATTTATTCTAACATCTTTCTTGAAAAATATGCTATAGGCCAAAAAAAAGACAAAAATATATTTTTTTTTTAAAAAGAAGCAGTAGCCAGCAAACATGGTGCACTAGCCCCGGCACTGATGAGGACTCCTTTTCTAGGGGTTGGAAGCATGTGATTAGAAACCATCCCGTCACTCACAGTGCCAGGCAGCCGGTGGGTGAAGTTGGCGTTGCCCCATGCGCTTTACTGTGGTGGGGGTATCCTATACATGAATGATACTTGAACAGAGCAGTAGATGAAGAGAGCTGACTAAAAGTCCCTGTGTCTTTGCATATATGCATGTATTTATTATTATGATTTTTAGGGAATATATGAGGCTGAGCCCACAGCTGAATCTATCTCATTCATCATTAACTACTGAAGATCGTTGCACTAGCGCTTGACTGTGACTAGGATTACTGCAAGCAATTCTTTCGTTTTAAAGACTTTTAAAAACCTTATTGATTGTGATAATATGTGTTTTTAAATATACTGCAAGCAATTCTTTCGTTTTAAAGACTTTTAAAAACCTTATTGATTGTGATAATATGTGTTTTTAAATATACTGCTGAGCTCTTACTTGCATTCTGGTCGCCTACTCCCCGGTCCACCACAGCTTCTGTGCTGATTGTTGTGGAGGGAGGTTCAAGCGACACCACTTCCTGGTTGCTCCATCCAGGGCAGCCATCTTGGGGAGGTTGACGGGCTAGTCTCCCCCCTCGCCCTCACTATTTTAGGGTGGGAGTCATTCGCGCACGATCATTAACTACTGAAGATCGTTGCGCTAGCGCTTGACTGTGACTAGGGTTACTGCAAGCAATTCTTTCGTTTTAAAGACTTTTAAAAACCTTATTGATTGTGATAATATGTGTTTTTAAATATACTGCAAGCAATTCTTTCGTTTTAAAGACTTTTAAAAACCTTATTGATTGTGATAATATGTGTTTTTAAATATACTGCTGAGCTCTTACTTGCATTCTGGTCGCCTACTCCCCGGTCCACCACAGCTTCTGTGCTGATTGTTGTGGAGGGAGGTTCAAGTGACACCACTTCCTGGTTGCTCCATCCAGGGCAGCCATCTTGGGGAGGTTGACGGGCTAGTCTCCACCCTCGCCTAATCTATATAGCCTCTCCTTATGTCGCGCAGCGGTGACGCGCAGCGGTAGCGCCGTATACGCGCCGAAGAGGCGCCAAAGAGAAGCCAGTCTGCGCCAGTCCGCGTTCAGACGCTTCTCGCTGGCCCTGGCCTGGGATCCGACTAGCACTATGGCAGGGAATCGTACTTCTTACAATTCTCTGTTGTTACACTACTTACGACCCCCCGTCAGTCTCTCCTGTCGTCACTCTTTTTCTCCTACTAATCCTGAACATCATTGCAAACACTGTACGTGGAGCACCTCCCGCCCATATAGCTGTTCTCTCCCTCCGGGACAGACTTGGAGACTGTATCTCCTCAATTGTCGGTCGTTACCTAAACACTTCACTGAGCTGTACCTGTTGATTGAAGAGCTCAATCCTGATGCTCTATTTTTAACGGAAACTTGGCTCCAGATGGACAATGACCCGACTACAACTTGGGCCACACCTCAAGGCTACACCCTTAAGCGCCTCGACCGCCAGTCGGGGAGAGGCGGGGGCCTGGCCATCATATACAGGGATAGTTTTAAGTGTCGTGTTACTCCTAATCCCTCGCTGACCTGCGAAAGTTTACACTTTGCGCTTGATTTCTCCCCCACCACCACCTTCTCCGGTATCTTACTCTATCGTCCACCAGGTTCCCTTAATAATTTTATTACGCAAATCACGGACCTCACTGCCAACGCAGTACTGACCTCATCTAACTTCACTTTGCTTGGGGATTTTAACATCCATTTGGATGACCCCCATGATACGTCAGCCAATAACTTACGGGTCAACATGCAAGCGTTAGACCTCTGCCAGAGAGGCCATCAGGCGACACACAAGAAGGGACATCTTCTTGATCACATATACAGTAACACCAACCTTAATGTAGAGTCCCCTGTTCCACTACCCTGGACCGATCACTTTTTTATACCTTTCACCTGGCTTTCCAACTCCTCTTCCCCTTGTGATGCTCCTACCAAGCATTTGGGTAGGAAATGGTCCTCACTCCCCCTCACTGACTGGACAGCTGCTCTCGTCCAAGATCCCCCGAGGAAGGCAATGACTCCTGCCTCCGCCTCTAACGAATTTGATCTCTGGATCTCCAGCACCCTCAACCAGGTTCTTCCCAAACGCCCTTGTAAACTTATTAGAAGACCTAAAGTTGCACCTTGGTATACTCCTGCTCTAAGGTTATTAAAACTTGACTGTCGTAAACTTGAGAGAGCATGGAGGAAGGACCATTCTCTGTCTAGGAAAGATGATTATAGGGCTGTAATGAAGCTTTACAAATTAGAGATCAAAAAGGCGCAAGCCTTCTTCTAAGAAGGGAAAATTAACGCAGCAGCCAATGCGCCCAGGGAAATCTTTAGGATAGCTAAGTCTCTTATCTCACCCCCGGCTGAGCGTCCTACTGCCGAAGGTGCACAAGACCGCTGCAATGAGCTGGCCACCTTCTTCTCAAAGAAAATTTTGACCATATACTCCTCCTTTAGCAATCCTATGGTCAACGCCTGCTCTGTCTCACACAAATTAGTTGACTCTCTGGTTCTCTGCAAGCTGGACACAATTCCGCTTCTTGATGCCTGTGGTCTGGACAGATTAATCTCCAAAGTCACTTCCGGGTCACCCAATGACCCGGCACCCCCCCGGATCCTTGTCAAGGCCTTGGACGTTATTCGTCCTGTCATTTTGGAAACCTTAAACACTTCCATTGTGTCCAAATCGGTCCCACCTGCCTGGAAATGTGCCATGGTGAGGGCACTACTCAAAAAGCCCACCCTAGATCAGAGCAACTTGTCCAACTACCGCCCCATTTCGTTGCTCCCCTGGCTGAGTAAACTGCTGGAGAGGCACGTTAATAACATCTTAACAGACTATTTGGAGTCCAACTGTCTGTTGCGTGCCTCTCAGACAGGTTTTCGTCCTCAACATGGTACCGAAACCGCTATGTTAGCGGTTACAGAAGAAGCAAGAGCCGTGCTTGATCAGGGAGGAAAGGTGGCCATTATCCTGTTAGATCTTAGCGCCGCGTTCGACACGGTAAACCATGCCACGCTACTACATCGACTGGCTGGCATGGGCGTGTCGGGCGCGGCTCTAGATTGGCTTGCCTTCTTTCTGAGCGAGCGTTTTTTCCAGGTCTTCGAGGGCGAGATAGTTTCTCCCAAACATCCTCTCAGGTGCGGGGTCCCCCAGGGCTCCTCCCTGAGCCCGACCCTTTTTAACGCCTACATGGAACCTCTGGACAGGATAGTCCATCCCTTTGGTGTGCGTATTGTCACCTACGCGGATGATACGCAGCTGGTGGTCTCTCTAGACCACGCAGATGGATCATCCAACACCTTAGGCCCCTGTCTAGAGGCTGTTGCCAGATGGATGCAAGCCTCTTGTCTGAAACTTAACGGGGAGAAGACAGACATCATTCTCCTCGGTAATTCCTCCCCGTCTGTTCTTGCACCCGTCTGGCCACCATGTCTAGGCGTTCCCCCCGCCCCTAGGTCCCAGATAAAGAGCCTCGGGATCTGGCTTGACACCGCCCTTGATTTCTCGGTCCAGGCTACCACGACCGCCGCCACTTGCTTTGGACTAATGAGAATGCTCCGGCGGGTGCTCCCTTTGCTCCCTTTCCAGGCGAGGAGGATCATGGTCCAGGCCCTGATCCTCTCCCGCCTGGACTACGGGAATGCTCTCTATCTGGGAGCACCGGCCTCGGTACTTCAGAAGCTTCAGGTCACACAAAATAGTGCGGCCCGCCTACTGTTTAATCTGCCCCGTCGGCAGTCGGCGAGGAAGGCTCTGAAAGACCTCCATTGGCTCCCAATGGCTGCCAGAGTGCAGTTCAAGGCTCTGTGCATTCTGCACAAATCCTTCCATTGTGTAGGCCCAGCGATTCTGCACCCTCTGGTTACGCCCTATGTTCCAGCCCGCTCCCTTCGTTCTGGCACCCTGCAGCTGGCTACCTCTGTTAAAATCAATAGAGCCCGCTGGGGTGGCCGCTCTTTTTCCCACTCGGCGGCCAGACTCTGGAACGCCCTTCCCTTCGCCATCTGAGGAAATAGCAACCTCCTGTTTTTTAGAAAGGCCTTGAAAACGCATTTGTTTGCAAAATCCTGCTGATCTGCCCTGAGCCTGCGCTAAGCCATTTAATCTTCAAGCGCTGCGAGGCCTCAGGGCAGTTATGCGCTATACAAATGTAATTTTTCATTTCATTTCATTTCATTTCATCTCCAGGCAAGGATTAAAAATAACAACAACCCTCGGTTCATTTCCGGTCACCAGCGAGGCAAATTGAGAAGGATTGGTGAAGCGGAATGAGGTTAAAGGTCAGGAAGTCGCATTTGAAGTTTATTTATGTATAAGTAGTTCAGCTGCGAGTGTTTCTTCAAGAAATCTGATATAAAACCAACACTTACTTCACATAAAGCATGCAGCTCCATTTCTTCACTTTCAGCGCAGATCTTCCCTGCCTTGGAGTCAGAGTGTACAAAGGCGATGTAGGGGACACACAGCAGAGGTCAAATAAATAACTGGATAGCTGCTTCCTCCTAGATCTGAGGGATGCTGCTCATCTGTCATCAAATACCACTTGAATCACTTCTGCACAGCTTGTGTTGATAAAGGGCAAGAATTGCCTCATGTCAGAAAATAAAAGCAATCTGTAAAATAAAATGAAAAAGGCAGCTCTAATGCCTTCTGCTGTTCACGAGTTGCATCTTTACCACAATGTCAGGGTGAATATTAAGTTTCCAGGATTAGAGTGAATGAGGTTGTGTACAAAGAAAGAAAAATTGAAAACAACTGCTTTGACATTCATTATAATTGTTATTAGAGTTTTGCAAGTCCTTATTTTTCATGTGAAAAATCTAAATTGGTAAATTCTATGGGGAAGAAAATACTTTTGAGATTCTGAAAGCTTTTATATGTAGCTCACGACCTGAGGCCTCCAGCGAAACTAGTAATTGGGTACCGGTGCTAGAGAAGGTAGGGGATGCACAGAAACTGGCATTGAAAGGGGCAGGGTAACTGGTACCAGGGGTTTATGAATGCTGTTAATGGAGTACTAATATCAGAGGAGGTGGGAGTCTACCGAAAGCTACTCCAGGTGGTTGGAGTGCACAAAGACTGGTGATGGGGAGCTGGTATTAGGGATTGTAGAGGACAATAATGGGGGAGTAACACTAGGTGAATCGGAAGAAAGGTGGCTGGTATCAGGCGACAGTGCTACCTGGAGGCTGGTATTGTGGACCTGATACTGCGGTGATACCGTGCATTTCCCTTGGTGAAGTCACCTGGTCTGGCTTTGATGGAGCTCAGATCTCCTCAGTCACTGATCTTCATGTGGTGAGTCCAAAAGGAGTTCCAAGGGCTCCTCTCAATATTTTGGTGCCATTTGTTGGGAAAAAGCTCTGGCAGGGAAGTGATGCCTAAACTGTGAGATGAAGCTGTGCTCTCTGTAGGATTGGCTTTAAATCTATTCCCTGGTGGAGTCAGCAGTCCTCTTGGAGATTCGCAAACCGCAGCACAATCCTTGACCAGTATTAATGCACCTATTTTAGGATGAAAAATGTCCCTTGCATAGCTCTGGAGAGCCTGTGCCTCTGCCTCAAATTCCTCCATAGCAAGCTGTAGTGTGTTGACCCCCACCTTAGCAAACAGAATGATCATGCATGTGCACTGATGCTTTTCCATGAAATAAGGTGAGCCTCAGAGCAGGGATCTTTGTTCGGAGGGGTTCATCAAGACCACTCTTCTTTTGGGGAGAGCGACTGCTCCCACCTCTCTAGGCCGTAGAGAACTGACAGTGGTGGAGTGAAATGATTATAGCAATACGGCAGGTATTTTTACCTGCTACATACTAAGAGGTGTAGCCTCTCCTGTATTTTTTAATTGTTCTGCCAGTTACCTGGGCGCTTCGCACATCCATGTGGAACATGAATGATGAGGTTCGAAAAGGATGCATAAGGAGAGCATGTGATGCACATGGCTGGGGTCACACTGGGATTCATTTTCTTTAAGGCATATTGTATTGTTATCTATGATGGATCTTTGAGAGAGAGCCAGCAGGGCTTCCCCAAAACATTTCAGAGCTACTTTGTAGTAGGTCAGACTGAGGAGTGTTAAGGAAGGAGACGGGGAGGCCCTTGAGGCTAAGGAGTTTCCCCCGCCCTTTCCTGGACCACTGTCTCTGGATGAGGGTACCCCACAAACATTAATAGGTGTGGGGAAGCTCCCCTTGCTATTCTTCTTTTGTTTTGGGTTGCTCCTGAGAAGTTGATCTCAGCTCCATTGCCTCCCTGCTCACACTTGTAACAAAATCACTGGCTGGACCAGTCTGATTGGAAATAGCAAAATGTCAGAGCAGCCTAGAACTAGCCACAGAAGTGAACTACTGGAATACACAAGGACATTCTGTAATTACGGTATAAAGATGGGAAAGCAACTTCCACTTAATATGCCATGATTTTCTGACCATAAAAATAGGATCCTACACTAGCAGCAACCAGGAGATTCGTTTAAACCCCAAGGCTGGGGTACTAACCGCCAACGCCACCCACCAGGTTCTTCACAATTAACCTGGTGAAACTCAAGTAGTCTGAAAGCAGAGTCTGTTTCTGCCTACTTTGAGGGAGACAGCTATCTTAAATTAGAACATTTCGATTTGAACAATGGATATCTCATGTTTCATAAGTACATATTATCTTTTACCACAAAACTAATTTCAAAAACATAATATAACTTGAACAAAATCTTGCACGTGATTTGATTTTTAAAATGTCGAAGTGATTCAAGGCTCATCATGTGGGTGAAATGCTGACAGCCAACAACCGGCCCAAATCTGGGAGCATTTACCACCTGCTTTGAGAAGGTGGTAAATGCCAGGGGCAGGCAAAAGGAGTCCGGGCCGACAGGAGGGAATGTATTATTTGTATTCAGCTGGAAGGAGTTTCTTCTTCTCCCTCGTGCTGATATATGCAGGTTGGCAGGAGCTGGCACAGCAGCAGGTCCCTCAAGCCCCCGGTTCCACTGATGGGTCCAGTGTCCGTTGTATCCGGGCCCGTAATTGTCGAGCCTAGAGCTGAAAAGTCCTATCATTTTGGGTCCGGAGACACCGCTGAACCGGAAGTTGCCCGAAGTAGTATTCCCAGGGGTACAACTCAAGGCACATCGCACTGAGGGCCTAAGTGTGCATAACTCTTATTCTGACAGCTAATAGGGCTCTCTTCTCTTTTTACTCAGTATCTAGCTAGAGATGGAGAAGGTTCTGGGGGGGGGGGGTAAAAAGCTAAGATAAAATGACCTTGTAACCCTTGAACATCAACTGGGGGTGCCCAGGGGTAGCGGTTACTACCACTCTTGCCCTTTGCCACCATTGACGCTTCCCCCTTGTCATTCAGGGGCTACGTAGCAGTTGGAATAGACAAGCATTTACAATGCAATGGTCTCGGCATCATTAAAGGTAGAGCTATTGGCATTGCTCATGACAATTTTTTTTCTTTAAATCATAAATAAATGGCATTGTCATTTACATTGTCAATACACACCACTCTGCACTCAACTGCACTCACCTGCACTGCACTCAACTGCACTCACCAGCACTGCACTGCACTCACCAGCACTGCACTGCACTCAACTGCACTCACCTGCACTCACCTGCACTGCACTCACCTGCACTGCACTCACCTGCACTGCACTCACCTGCACTGCACTCACCTGCACTGCACTCACCTGCACTGCACTCCCCTGCACTGCACTCACCTGCACTGCACTGCACTGCACCTGCACTGCACTGCACCCACCTGCACTGCACTCACCTGCACTCACCTGCACTGCACTCACCTGCACTGCACTCACCTGCACTGCACTCACCTGCACTGTACTGCACTCACCTGCACTGTACTGCACTCACCTGCACTGCACTCACCTGCACTGCACTCACCTGCACTGCACTCACCTGCACTGCACTCACCTGCACTCGCCTGCACTGCACTCACCTGCACTGCACGCACTGCACTCGCCTGCACTGCACTCACCTGCACTGCACTGCACTCGCCTGCACTGCACTCACCTGCACTGCACTGCACTCACCTGCAATGCACTCACCTGCACTGCACTGCACTCACCTGCACTGCACTCACCTGCACTGCACTCACCTGCACTGCACTCACCTGCACTGCACTGCACTCACCTGCACTGCACTCACCTGCACTGCACTGCACTCACCTGCACTGCACTCACCTGCACTGCACTCACCTGCACTGCACTCACCTGCACTGCACTCACCTGCACTGCACTCACCTGCACTCACCTGCACTGCACTGCACTCACCTGCACTGCACTCACCTGCACTGCACTGCACTCACCTGCACTGCACTGCACTCACCTGCACTGCACTGCACTCACCTGCACTGCACTCACCTGCACTGCACTCACCTGCACTGCACTCACCTGCACTACACTCACCTGCACTGCACTGCACTCACCTGCACTGCACTCACCTGCATTGCACTGCACACACCTGCACTGCACTCACCTGCACTGCACTCACCTGCACTGCACTCACCTGCACTGCACTCACCTGCACTGCACTGCACTCACCTGCACTGCACTGCACTCACCTGCACTACACTCACCTGCACTGCACTGCACTCACCTGCACTGCACTCACCTGCACTGCACACACCTGCACTGCACTCACCTGCACTGCACTCACCTGCACTGCACTCACCTGCACTGCACTCACCTGCACTGCACTCACCTGCACTGCACTCACCTGCACTGCACTGCACTCACCTGCACTTCACTGCACTCACCTGCACTGCTCTGACCTGCACTGCACTGCACTCACCTGCACTGCACTGCACTCACCTGCACTGCACTGCACTCACCTGCACTGCACTGCACTCACCTGCACTGCACTCACCTGCACTGCACTGCACTCACCTGCACTGCACTGCACTCACCTGCACTGCACTGCACTCACCTGCACTGCACTGCACTCACCTGCACTGCACTGCACTCACCTGCACTGCACTGCACTCACCTGCACTGCACTGCACTGCACTGCACTCACCTGCACTGCACTCACCTGCACTGCACTCACCTGCACTGCACTCACCTGCACTGCACTGCACTGCACTCACCTGCACTGCACTGCACTCATCTGCACTGCACTGCACTGCACTCACCTGCACTGCACTGCACTGCACTCACCTGCACTGCACTCACCTGCACTGCACTCACCTGCACTCACTACTCTGCACTCACTACTCTGCACTCACTACTCTGCACTCACTACTCTGCACTCACTACTCTGCACTCACTACTCTGCACTCACTACTCTGCACTCACTACTCACTACTCTGCACTCACTACTCTGCACTCACTACTCACTACTCTGCACTCACTACTCTGCATTCACTACTCTGCATTCACTACTCTGCACTCACTACTCTGCACTCACTACTCTGCACTCACTACTCTGCACTCACTACTCTGCACTCACTACTCTGCACTCACTACTCACTACTCTGCACTCACTACTCACTACTCTGCACTCACTACTCTGCATTCACTACTCTGCATTCACTACTCTGCACTCACTACTCTGCACTCACTACTCTGCACTCACTACTCTGCACTCACTACTCTGCACTCACTACTCTGCACTCACTACTCACTACTCTGCACTCACTACTCTGCACTCACTACTCACTACTCTGCACTCACTACTCTGCACTCACTACTCACTACTCTGCACTCACTACTCACTACTCTGCACTCACTACTCACTAATCTGCACTCACTACTCACTACTCACTAATCTGCACTCACTACTCACTACTCACTAATCTGCACTCACTACTCACTACTCTGCACTCACTACTCACTACTCTGCACTCACTACTCACTAATCTGCACTCACTACTCACTACTCACTAATCTGCACTCACTACTCACTACTCACTAATCTGCACTCACTACTCACTAATCTGCACTCACTACTCACTACTCTGCACTCACTACTCTGCACTCACTACTCTGCACTCACTACTCTGCACTCACTACTCTGCACTCACTACTCTGCGCACTCACTACTCTGCGCACTCACTACTCTGCGCACTCACTACTCTGCGCACTCACTACTCTGCGCACTCACTACTCTGCGCACTCACTACTCTGCACTCACTACTCTGCACACTCACTACTCTGCACACTCACTACTCTGCACACTCACTACTCTGCACACTCACTACTCTGCACACTCACTACTCTGCACACTCACTCTGCACACCACTGATATCATGGACTCTTCCACCACACTTTCTAAAACTCTATAGTCCGAAGCATAATAGGCACAGAACCAAAAGAAGGGTAGACATTGCTTAAAATAATCTTCTTGTATTTATGAGAAGCAAAAGCGAGACTGTGAAATGTGCTGAATATCAGTTTGTTATGAATCAACAGAGTGGAGTTAGAGAACCAAGAAATAGTAATTTGAATCCGGGTTAGAAGGAGTAGTAATCACAAGCTGAGCATCAACGGGCGCGAAACAGCGTGGTGGGCGCGCAGGAGACGCAGCGTGAGCGTGCACATCAGCTGAAGATCGCCGGAGAAGATTCCGAGTCTGCCTGCTGCCCTGACTGACCCGCTGCGGAGGGAAAGAGCCCGGTGAGTGGGGGTAGAGGGGGGCGGCAGAGAGGGAGTGGGCAGAGAGGGAGGGTGTGTGTGTGCGTGTGTGTGTGTGTGTGTGTGTGCGTGCGTGTGTCTGTCTGTGTCTGGTGTGTGCCTGCCTGCCTGACTGCCTTTGTGTGTGCGCGTCCACAGACCCTGGTCGGCTCGTCCACCTCTCTGTAGTCCCTTGCTAGCTTACTAGGCGACAATAGTTCTCGTTGCCGAGACCTAAAAACAGACACGTTTTGTTGAGCTGTTTGCGTTCTATAATTTTTATTCAGTGCCCAAGCCCCTTGGCTGCAAACGGGCTATTATTGGTGGGCTAAGGGTGGAAAAAGAGGTCACACCTGTTATATGTCAAGATGAAAAGGTGAGCGATGTCACTTCCGCTGTCCCTGGCTTTATCGTGAATTGACGTTCATGTTGTAAAACTGCTCAGCTACGTATATGCGTAGGCAGTTGAAAAACGTGGTGCTGAGTGAGAGCGGCCGTGCCCACCTCTGCGTGCAGTGCAGCCTTAAAATACACAAATGTAGGAAGTGCATGTGCGTAAAAACATGTCCGTGGACAGATGTTGTTCACACCACCCGGATATGCTTAATTGCTGCTTACAGCAAATACACTTCCGAGTTCCTGAAAACAATAACTTGCCCTTTTGTCTGTCATACTAATTGGCCCCTTGTTTATATTTTTTAATCATGAAAATTGGCGGGTTTGAAAGAATGCTGAATGGATGCTATTGTTAGTTTGTAAAATGTATCTCAATTATACATCTTGTGTACACAGTCCTGAAAAAAACATGCGTCAGACTGCTGCGCTCCCCTGTTACTTCTGAGTGAAACAAATATGAAGGTGAAACAAGGACGGCTTCCGGGATACAGTATTGGATACCTTGCATTTAAAAAAAAATGATACTATTACTGAGATTGGACGACTGAAACTGACGCAGTAAATGATAAATGTCAATTTACCAGCCTAAGAGGAGGCCAGTTAGTAGTCAAGCATTGTGAACAAAGAAGGATGCTAGTCCAATTATACTTGGGCTACTAGCTAAACCTTAAAGAGGAAATTCCTTACTCTTTGGAGCGTTTTTTGCACAATATGGGGAAATGAGAAAGAAAGTATGTTATTTCTCATTTATCTATATTCTGCAAAAAAATGCTCTTTTGCCTGCTGAGACTCTTGGGCTAGTTAATTTTCAGCACTGGATATCAGGGTCGGGGATAACAATCGCGCAGCAGGTGCAGTGGCACCATGGCCCAGAGGTGTGAAACATCCCCCTGACCCAATTAGTGGCAGTTTTTTGCAATAAAACCTTTAGTGGGATAATTTCCTTTCTTATATTAGAGCCCACGGCTCCCTTGCTACACCACAGCTGGATGTTTAAATGTTACAAATGAAATTTAGGATACCTCGCCTGAAGTATCTCTTGTTTTTTTTCCAATTCTATTTGTAAAATAAAAGAGCGAACATGTAAACGGAATGTGTTTCGATCGCATTGAAGCACAGCCATGTTTTTTTTTTCTCTTGTTGGCAGTTAATAATAGCTGTGCTGTCTCTCAGGTCGCTCGTTTCCTGTCCTGTTGCCCTGAATGAGTTATTCTTCACATTGGGACCCTGGACTTCTCCAGATGGACACGGACTGTCAGGAAATGCCAAGGAAAAGTTCCTTCATTGCTGTACCACATCCTGGGTTGCAGAGAGGCAGCTGAGGACCTCCTCTTTCTTTAAGTGGAACATATGGTCAGCATGACGAGTAGATGCGTCATGCAAGGAATTGGAGATCCAAAGCTCTCTTCCAAGGAGTGACCGAGGGGCATATTACCAAGGTAGGCGAAATGAAATTTTTGCATCTTTTGCGGCCGGTTTCGGTCGCAAAGCAGAGATAATTTAATCGCCCTATTAGCAAGCTGTCGCTAACATCAGTTAGCGACAGCTTTTAGGTGATAGCGAGCGGTTTGGGGCCCGCTTTGCATGTCAGCGATATTTATCGCTAATGACATGCAAAGTGGGCATACCCAACCAGTTAGCGACTGAAAGCAGTCGCTAACATTTCAGTCGCTAACATCGCTGTCGCCTATTATCAACGCAGGCCTATCGATTAAAATATTCGCGCTAAGCGCTAATATCGCTGAAAACGAACGCCTGCTCAGACCAGTTCTTAACCTGTATATCCAATGGGGGGTGGATATTCAGGTTAAGAATCTATTGGCGTTAATGCCTGAATATCGCTGGATTTCCTGAGATATTCACGCATTTTGCCACTATCGCCGGAAATTTTATTGCATTGAAGATAAACGTTGCTAATAGCACGTTATCTCTGTGATAAAATCCGGCGATGCGCGGTGATAAAAAAAATGTCGCTAAGCTTATTTAGCGATAAATATCGTTAGTTGTTGATAATATACCCCTGAATTCTTTGGAGTTCAGAGGCTGCTGCAGGTGAACAAGGAACGTCCTGAGCGCTTACCCGTAATCTCCATTACCCTGAGCCTTACTCTTCCTTGTCACTGGCCTTTTAAGTAAGGGCTTTTATAACAAATATGAGAGCAACCCTATTGTGAATTTTTCGACAATATTTTATTTGTTGTAAAGGATTGCTTATAAGTTTGTATTGATGAACAAGATCATTTTTAATAAAGGAATAATATATTTTTGCAAGAAACAGGTCTCACAACATGATAGATAGCATGGATGATAAAAACTGGATGGGACAAATAGTTTTTGTTGCCAGCTTATAAGTAAGGGAACCCTGCACCCTTAAACAGACACTTTGAGACAGGCACTGAGGTGGAGCAGGCCTAACCAGCCTTTCATTCAAATAAGGTGTGAAGGAGTTCGAAATATTAGGCTGATGTTCGTGGGTTTTCTGACTACCTTCACTCCTGGACAAGGCCTACTTTAGTTTTGCTGGCGCCCAGTGCGAAAATCCTTTTTGGCTCCCCCCACAGTCCATGACCGTTTCCTCGGATTCTCTATACCACTAGGCAAAAGTGCTCTTCATCTCTACAATTATACGTTATTGCTAAACACATTACCCCTCCCTGAGGTCAGAGCCCCCTCTATAGGTCAGCACCCAGTGAGGCGGCACAGGTCAGACTGCCCTAAAGCCGATCCTGCTCCTGGACTCCAAAGACCATGGTGTGAGGCCATGAACACTACAAATACTTGCCAGTATAATATGGGATCTTAACCAAGAGATTAAAAAATTGGCTGTAGCGGTGTGAATATGACTTACAAATTATATTGTGTAATCACTGGATGTGTTTTTACATCTGTGCAAAGAATATTTCATGCTTACATACATTTAGTCCCCTTATCTCATTGTTGTTAAAATTGTACTGAGAGCAACGTTGAGAACGTACTGAAGATTGTGTACAATCAAAGTGAGAAGAAGAGTACCTTGTGTACACAGTGGGCTCCAGAACTGCTCTGGCATCAAGTTTTTTTTGCTTCTTTCTCATATTTTTCCTGACCTCTTTTTGTTGGTTTTAGAACACTGGGCACTTTACCACTGCTAATCAGTGCAAAAGTGCAAACGCTCTGTGTACATTTTTATTATAATTGGTCATCTATGATTGGCATCTTTGATTTGCTGGCAAGTCCCTAGTAAAGTGCACTGAGTGGGTCAGCATGACTGGTTGTGCCACCCACAAGAGTAGCCCTGTAAATCTATCTCAGACCTACCACTGTAGTGTCTGCACGCACAGTTTGTAACTGCCATGTTGACCTGGCAAGTGCACCCACTTGAAAGGCCCCCACCTTCCCTTTTCTTACATGTAAGTTAGCCTCATGGGAAGGGTGCAGTATACGTAAAAGATATGACATGTGCTGGTGTGTTTTTTTGCACAAGCCTACTTGTAGCATTTAAATACTCTAAGCTTCCAAGTGTAAGCGTTCATCAATGGGATAAACCAAAGTTGAAATATACCGGTTGAACTTAATTTCTCCACAAAACAAGACAAATGGCAATAAATGTGATTAGGATGAACAAAACGTAAATAAGGATAAATCAGACAGAAGTGTCACACAAATAATGGCCATGCCTAGAGAGCCATACAAATAAATACATTTTAAGGCATTTTCTTAAATTACTAGTTACTGCCACCAAGTGGTTCCATTGTGTATTGGATCATCCTCCTGCAATCAGACTCCGTTCAACTTCTTGGAAACAGTTGCCTGACAACAGGGGTCATGAGCAGCATTTGTCGACATCTCTACAGTAACAAACAGAACAAGACACAGTAACGTAACACAAACCGTGTACAATGCAGCGAAATAGTCCAATCACAACACAACAGCCCCACAAACAACATATGTCCACAACTAAATACAAAGAAACAAATATACACGTTTTTCAGCCACAGTCTGCAAGGCCCTTTTACCAGAAAGGGCGAATTAACCCCAAAAAGAAAGGAAGCCTTGGATAGAAAAATTATCTGCGGAAATATTTTAAGCTAGTTTTGTAAAAACCTCTACAATTTTTTAGGCTTCCAGCATTAGTGACTGGAAGCAATATTTTAAGCCACCTTTGTTGATTGAATGTGTTCCTCACAACATGGTTAGTATACAAGTCAGGCCTTTTGTAGCCCACAAATTACTGCTTACTTATGCCCTGAGAAAAAAAGGTAGATAGCTGCAGGGAGAGGACCAGGGACCTGGATAAGCCTAGTGTGCCTGTGTTAGAAATGGGGGTCTCTAGTTGGCAATGGTTTGCATCTTTCTCAAAGTAGGGACCCTTCTTTCTGGTCAAAATAAAGGGAATACACTACTGAAATAACCCCTACTCACGCCTTTGATAGCTTGGCACGAGCAGTCAGGCTTATCTCAGAGGCAGTGTGTAAAACATTTGCACATAACCAAAAGTAAAACAGTGAAAACACTACAAAAGGACACCACACCAGTTTAGAAAAATATCCAATAATTTATATATTCAAAGCAAGACCAAAACTATAGAAATCCACCATACAGTACTTAAAAAATATGCACTTTGCAAGAGTAACCTTAAAAATGCAGTTCCTTGAAGTCGGTAGCTCCGTCCGGTGCTACTGCGGTGATGAGAACACCACACTCCAACAGTTCCGCCCGACCGCGTCAGTTGTAGTGTCGCCAGCCCAGTAAACAGTACCTTTTTGTTGCGGCCAATAACGTTGGTGTGGACCGGTTGTGACAACCGTTGCGGTTGCGAGGAGAAGCGGAGCAGTACCCTCAAGTCGCGGTGCAAGCAGCGGCTCGGTGACAGTGATCCAGCGACACCGGTGAGACCAGGGCTGGGGTGGGGAGTTAAGGAAGTGCTCGTTGCTGTGCAGACAGATCACAGGCAAAAGAAACGATTGATGGACGGAATTCAGGACAATGCAAACATTCACCCCCAGTCAAAAGGATCTGGGTTTAGTCCATCATTCTTTTGCTCACCACACCACCCCAGTTTGGACCCAGCCATATGCAAATCCGTCTTGACCCTGTTCCTTATGGGAACAGTCCAGCCTGAACTGCCAAGCCAGATTCTCCCTGGATGGGAAACAAGCATCCTGGGACCGGTTTCAGGGCATCACCCTTCATCAACCAGGCTAGCTTGAATCCAGTGGTGTAGTGAGCATAGGACCCACGTCTGGGCATACCCTTTCCACTTAGGGTGACATAAGCAAAAGAAACAATTGATGGACGGAATGCTGGAAAATGCAATGCAAGCATTCACCCCCAGTCACAAGGATCTAGGTTTAATCCATCATTCTTTTGCTCACCGCACCACCCCAGTTTGAACCCAGTCATATGCAAATCAGTTTTGACCCTTATGGGAATAGGGTCATCCTGGGACTGGTTTCAGGGCATTACCCTTCATCAGCCAGGCTAGCTTGAATCCAGTGGTGTAGTGAACACGGGACCCACGTCTGGATATACCCTTCCCACTTAGGGTGACATAAGCAAAAGAAACAATTGACGGACAGAATGCTGGACAATGCAAACATTCACCCCCAGTCACAAGGATCCTGTGCTCTCCATGCCACTGGAGTCAAGCTATCCTGGCTGATGAGGGCTGAAAGCCCGAAACCGGTCCTTGGATGCTTGTTTCCAGATCAGGGAGGACCTGGCCTGGTAGTTCAGGCTGGACTGTTCCCATTGGACGCAGGGTCAAGACTGATTTGCCTATGGCTGGGTCCAAACTGGAATGGCATGGTGAGCAAACAAAAGATGGATTTAGGCCCAGATCTCTGTGCTGGGGTGAACGTATGACATTTTTCTACATTCTGTCCATCAATTGTTTGTTTTGCATGTGCTGACAGATCACGGTGCAGGTGACAGTGCCGGCTGCGGGGAGCTGGCGTCGGCCAGTCTGGACTGCAGTGTGGGATCGGGTGGTGTGTCGTGAGACTTACAAGCAGTGCCCCCAAGCCAAGGAGCAGTCATGGCTGTCAAAGTCAGCTGGCAGCAACAGCATTGGTGAGACCAGGGCGGCGAAGTGAAGACTCGACTACGACGCCAGCACCCTCCACGCACTCAATGCTGGCCGAAACAACACCTGCTTCCAAGCCGCCCCGAAACGGACTCACGGACCTTTCTCCTGCCACACCAGCAGCTTCACCTGTGACAGAGCCACCAAACCTCCAAGGACTGGACCCAACCACCTCTGCTGCATATTCCTCAACACCCACACCGTCGAGCTCTGAGATCTGCTCGACACCTCCGCCCCAGACATGGCCTTCCTGACCGAGACCTGGTGGAACGACTCCTCGGCCCCGACATCGCCATAGCCATCCCGGACGGCTACAAGATCACCCGCAGGAATCGCGCCAGCGGAATCATAGGAGGAATAGCCATCGCCCACAAATCCACCCTCAAGGTCGCCACCCACGCAGATGACACCCTCAACACCGCCGAACACCTCCACTTCCAGATCCACACCGACCCCAAAACCACCCTCAGAGGAACACTCATCTACAGACCCCCCGGACCCTGACCTCAATTCAGCGACTCCATCACCGACCTCGCCAGCACCCACGCACTCGCCTCGACGGACTACATCCTCCTCGGGGACCTGAATTTCCACCTCGAGAACAACAACGATGCCAACTCCACCACCCTGATCGCCAACCTCGGCCTCAGACAACTTGTCACCGCACCCACCCACGCCGCTGGCCACACGCTGGACCCCGTCTTCTCCACAGGCACCCACGTCACCTTCGACCACACCACCGAACTCCACTGGGCCGACCGCTGCTGCATCCATTTCACCTTCACTAAACCAACCACGCACCACCGCACCCAACAGCTACCTCGCCGCTGCTGGAGCAAAGTCACCGAAGACCAGCTGATCCACCACCCTCGCCCAAAACCCACCCACCGACCCCACCAACCCAGACACCGCAGCCCGCAACCTCAGACTGTGGATCAACGACTGCACCAACACCCGCGCCCCACTCAAGAAACCCTCCAACAACCATGACAGCAAGAGAGCCACCTGGTTCACCGACGAGCTGCAGACCTCCAAGCATGCCGGAAACTGGAGAAGATTTGGCTCCACGAACGCACTCCGGACAACCACGCAGCCCACAAGGACACCACCTGCAGACATCACCACCTCATCAGATTAGCCAAGAGATCCTCCCTCAAAGACCGCCTGGATAACAACGCACACAACAGCAAAGAGCTTTTCAGCATTGTAAAGGAACTCTCCAACCCCAGCGCCAATGCCAGCGACATAACGCCCTCACAAGAACTGTGCAACTCACTGGCCATCTTCTTCCACTGCAAGATCGCTGACATCCATGACAGCTTCAACACCATGACCGCCCCAACTACGCCAGACCCCACCTCCCCTGTGAACACCACTAGTGCCAACCGCCTGACCTCCTGGTCCAACCTCAATGATGACGAGACACGCAAGGTCCTGAACTTCATCCACTTAAGATCTCTCTCAGACCAGGGCCCACACCACATATTCAACAAAGCAGACGCTGCCATTGCACCCCAACTACGGAAGGTCATCAACATCTCCATCGAAACAGCGACATTCCCGGAAAACTGGAAACACGCCAAAATCAACGCCCTCCTCAAGAAGCCCAAGGCAGACCCCAAGGACCTCAAGAACTTCCGGCCCATCTCCCTGCTCCCGGTGAAGGTCATTGAGAAAATCGTCAACATGCAACTGGCCCGCCACCTGGAAGACAACAACATCTTGGACCCGTCCCAGTCCGGGTTCAGACGAAACCACAGCACCGAGACAGCCCTCATCGCCGCCACAGACGACGTCAGGCGCCAACTAGACAACGGCAAAACATCAGCCCTCATCCTCCTGGACCTGTCAGCCACCTTCGACATGGTCTGCCATCGCACTCTAAAGTCATGCCTCCTAGAAGCCGGATTCCAAGAGAAGGCCCTTGACTGGACCACGTCCTTCCTCTCCGGCACAACCCAGAGCATCCGCCTCCCGCCCTTTCGATCCGAAGCAACCGACAACATCTGCGGCGTCCCCCAGGGCTCATCCCTCAGCCCGACGCTGTTCAACATCTACATGACCCCCCTCGCACAAGTGGCCCACCAACATGACCTCAATATCATCTCCTACGCTGACGACACCCAGGTCATCTTCTTCCTCACCAAGGACCCACACACCGCCAAAACCAACCTCCACAAGGGAATGAAGGCCGTCGCCGACTGGATGAGGAACAGCCGTCTGAAGCTGAACTGAGATAAGACGGAGGTACTCATCCTCAGACCCACCCCCTCAGCCTGGGACGACTCCTGGTGGCCGACCACACTGGGAACTGCACCGACACCCACCGACCATGCACGCAACCTAGGATTCATCCTCTACTCCTCCCTCTCCATGTCTAAACAGGTCAATGCCGTCTCCTCCTCCTGCTACAACACCCGCCGCATGCTCCGACACAGACCCTCGTCAGCAGCAGACTGGACTACGGCAACACACTCTACGCAGGAATCCCAGCCAAACACCTACGACGACTACAATGCTGTGGTATATAAATAAATAATACCGGATCTATTTTTGACTGGATATAGTAATAACAGATAGCTCAATAAATAAGAGTCAAGATTCGAGGTAGTAGGAGTTTGCAGGTTTAATACAGCATAAAGGACAGGAACAGGACAACCTGCACAGGAATAGGATGGCAGCGCTGCCTGGGGCAGGATCAGGATCGGCGTAAGGGATCGGCGTAAGGGATCGGCGTAAGGGATCGGCGTAACATTTAATAACAGTGCACAAGCATATATACTAAAACAATTGCATTACAATACATACGATAGGCGGAGCAGTGGGTGTGGTCAATAGCAGTCGCGAAAGATAAGGGTGAAAGTAGGTGTAACAGGAGGCGTATACATGGACATGTGATGTAAACATAACAGAATATGTCATAAATGGGGCGGAAACATGGAGGGGGCTACCTAAGGAGCCGGGACCTCTAACCTAGTGGTGCGCGCAAACTGACAATGACGTGTTACTAGGAGAAGCTGGGGGCTATGACTTCTGTGCTAGGAGCAGAGACTGAAGTCTGGAGAGTCAGGGCGACATGTACCTAAACACTATCTAATATCTGATGTTTAGAGAACATGTTGATATAAACTAAAAGGTATCGGGGTAAAGGCTAACAGACTCTAAGACTGGTGCATGCATTATTCTACATGTAGTGCGTGATGAAGAATATTAAATGACCATTAATACAGTATTTCTCTTACATGGAGACGTAAAGGCTAGACGATGACTGAAACTATTGATGCGATTCAGTAGCTAAGGAATGCAGAGAAGGAGGGCTGGACTGATAACTAGAATCATAACATACTTTTGGCAGACTAGCAGGCAGAGCCAGGCCGAGCCGGGCACTGTGAGGCAGGAAGTAAGTGAAGGGTCAGGAATACAGGTGGGGGCTGTATCGCTCCTCAGCGAGGGCTCAGGAGACAGGAGCTGAATCTGGTGTCCGGGCCCTTTTGAGGCCTAGAAACGGGGACTTTTCAATGAAATAACGTGCACACTGGGAAACGTGGCAACGTAACTTTACATAGGCCTAATACTCGTAGCTTTCACGAGAACTGGAAACTGGCATACTAGAGACGGACACAACTGTAATTGCGTCTTTAATCGAACATGGGGAATACATATGCATATTAATCATGCACACATAACATAAGATGGGGGACACGTAGGGACACAGAACATGGCAAAATTTACTTTTCCACATTCCCTCCTTGTCACTACGTTTTCATCAGGAAACATCAATATTCATGATACCATCTATCATTTCATGTAGTATCATTTGCTCGTCTCGAATTGTCTTGGAACGGGATTTAGAACGGGACTTGGGACTAGGAATACAAGAGGTAGCACAAATGCCACAAATCGCAGGGCCACATTGTATACAGAGGCAGCAACTGAACATGATCGCTACTGTAATACCTAGAAAGGACAATACAGCAACTAGATCCGATGACTCTACATGCCCCGCCCCTATCGGCCAGTATGACGTCAAGGACGAGACGATTCTGGAGCACGACAATTCTCATAAAGGATTGCTCTTCGGTTAAGTTACCTAGAGCAGAGGTAGTCTCAATCACTACTGCTTCAAGTGTTCTGGTTAATCTACGTATCAGTTTACTATTCACGACAGTACCTAAGTAGGGGAAGACACCTTTATTGATATCTATGTATTGTTCTAGAGCAGTTTCAGTATAATCGACAATCGGGAGGTCTCTCTTGTGTCTAGTATGTACTAGGTTGGAATTCCTATGATAGTCAGGTGGGGCTAGAAAAACTGGTGGCAGAAGGAATGCAATGTAACAGGTTCCCTCCCAATCGAGGGGCAGACGAACATATGCGGTCTGACCACAAACAAAATAAGAATGACGTGAAGCTTTAAAAATAGATTTCCTACTGTCACTATACTTGACAATAGTAGTACAATCACTATGTCCTACATGTACGGAACCATTCTTTCGGACACATAATTCGCCTTTAACTGGTAATACTGACATAGCAGGTAAGTCTGGAGTAGTATCAGACTGAACATTCAAGACCATAAAATTCGAAGAATAATTACCTAAATTATAAACTTCATTTTCTAGATCTAACCCTGTTCTGTGGGGAAGACCTTGCTTGCCTGGAAAACATGTACTGTTAAGAAAGGACATATCATTTGAGGATGACGTTAACGTGGACCATGCTCCACACGAACCAGTATGTGAAAATGGATAAGGAAATAGTGGCAGAACTCCCTTCGGTATCTGGAAAGGGGGGAGTCGACCACACACCCAACAATTAGTGGCATTGCTGGTCTGGTGTGAATAATGTAACATGCGGATAAATGAGTTGTTACGCATAGCAAGACGATAAGAAAGTTCATGAGGAGGCAGATCACTAAACGTGTGCTCTACTGTAGCATTAGAAGGCTTATTTACATGAGGAATAGGAAAACATAAATAAAAAGCATAACTTGTGCAGGTAATCATAAGGCTGAGATATAGCAGAAAACATAAAACAATAATGCAACTTTTAGAGTTCTCGCTAACTCTCTCTCTATGGGGGTCTATTTTATACATGTCAGAAACCGGTCTAACCGTTTCACCTAGGGGAGGACTTAGACAATCAAACTGGCTGACTTATTTTACTAGACCTTAATTTTAGCTTATACTCCTGTTGCGGAGTTTTCTCTAACAGGGAGGGATTTGTATCATTGTCTTTTGCGGGACAGTCCTTAAGAATAGTACTTTGGCTGTCTTTGAAATCCTCGGAAATGTTCTTGGAAACAGTCTTTAGTCCATAAAACTTTTTCACATGAGACAGGTGGACCCAGCCCTTCCTGCCTTCCAGCTTGACGGCAGTACGGGTGGCCAGGAGGACCTGTTTTGGCTCCTTCCAGCGAGGCTCCAGCGGACTTGAACGATCAAAGTTCCTTACAAGAACCAAACTTCCGGGAACGATGTCATGCGGTGCCACCTCGGTATTATCTGGAAATGCGGCGGAAACCTGTGAACGACAAGAGTGCAGGGCAGACATCAAGGAAGCTAGGTAATCTGTCAGCATATTACTTGAAACATCTGTAATACTTCGGGGTCTAGGTGTACCCCACATATTAGGGGGGCGGCCGAATACGACCTCGTACGGGGACAGACCTGATCTGGAATGTGCGACCATGCGCATATAAAACAGAGCGACTGGCAGAGCTACTAGCCAGTCTACACCTTTTTCTTGACAGACTTTAGCAATACGTATTTTCAGGGTCTGATTATGTCTCTCTACGAGACCGGCTGCTTCAGGATGGCGTACACAATGGAACTTCCACTGGTACCCTAACAACAGGGAAACGTGTTTCATCAATTCAGATGAAAATGGCTGGCCGTTATCAGAATATACGACCCTAGGGAGTCCATAACGGGGGAAGAATTCACGAACCAACTGTTTGGCAGTGGTCGCGGCTGTGTAATCTGGGACTGGATATGCTTCTGTCCACCTGGACAAAGCGCATACAACTACAAGGACATACTTGAAACCTCGACATCGCTCCATCTGAATATAATCCATCTGGAGGACTTCAAAAGGGTGATCAGGGGGCTGGAATCCACCTTGTTCCACCGGGACACTTTTACCTGGATTGAACTGGCAACATATCATACAGGTACGGACTTTCTGCTTGGCTGCAGCTCGTAAATGCTTGTTAAACCAAATGTTCTGGATACTGTCTAACATAGCTTTTTCTCCTAAATGTGCTGGACTATGTGCGGTATTGATAATGACTTGAACCATAGAGTCGGGGAGAAACCATGTGGCTTTTCCCTTCATTACCAATCCCTGATCTGTCTGGACCCCTCCTTGTTCGGACCATTTCTTGATTTCATCGGGAGTAGCATGTAACTGGATATCTATGACATCTTGAGTGGGGTCCTTAACTGTCATACTAGTAGTCGGATCTGGAGTATGTGTCTGTGTCGGATTAGCTGACATGTCTGGAGTCTGTGCTGTAAGCTTGGCTGTGCGATCTGCTAGATCATTACCTTGGGAAATAATGTCAGTAACTTTCGTATGTGCTTTGCATTTCATGATAGCAATAGATGTCGGTAAATGTATAGCATCTAACAGAGCTTGAATGAGGGGGCCATGTTGAATCTTGGTTCCATGAGAAGTCATGAAACCTCTCTCCTGCCAGAGCACTCCAAAGTCGTGTACGGCTCCAAATGCGTAGCGTGAATCTGTGTAAACATTGACTTTCAGGTTCTTGGCGTGTATGCAGGCTTGTGTCAGAGCAACTAGCTCTGCTGCTTGAGCAGACAGGGTGTCAATACGGTGTGTTTCTATAACTTCAGTGTCAGTAGTCACTGCATACGCGGCTACTAGTTCTCCTGTGCTTGTTCTCATACATGAACCATCCACATAAAGTGTCAGGTCAGGATCTGGTAATGGAATATCTGTCAGATCTTGTCTTGGCTTAGTCATAGTATTAACTACTTCCACACAGTCGTGTGTGGCAGGATTCGGATTAACTGACGGTAACAGTGTAGCAGGATTTAGAACGTTGCAGCGTCTGATTTCTATGTGTGGCTGGAACAGTGTCAGTTCATAACCTGTCAAACGTGCAATTGTCAAGTGCTGAGTCTGTGTTCGGTTTAAAAGAACTTCCACGGAGTGTGGAACTTGTACTGTCAGAGAGTGTCCTAATACTATGGAATCACTTTGTCTGATAGCTAGTGCTGTGGCTGAAACTGACTTGAGGCACGCAGGCAAAGCCTGGGCTACAGGATCTAATGTGCTCGAAAAATAAGCACAGGGCTTGTATTGTCCTGCTTGATCTTGTGTGAGAACAGATAATGCTGTACCATCACGTTCTGTAACAAAAAGTGTAAAAGGCTTACTGTAGTTCGGTGTAGCTAGAACAGGAACTTGGCATAGAGCTTTCTTTAACTCATTGAAGCTAAGTGTATGTTCAGATGTCCAAGGGAGGACAGTCGATACGGCTGCCTCCTGTGTCGTTAACTGTATCAGTGGTTTAGCCAGAAATGCATACTGAGGAATCCATTGTCTACAATAAGAAGTAAGGCCGATAAAAGCACGTACCTCCTTCTGTGTCTTGGGCTGAGGAAGACTCGCTATTAACTGGATACGGTCTGGTGTCAACTGCCTACCCCACTTGGACAGTAAGTGGCCTAAGTAGATCACTTGCTGGACACAGAATTGAAGCTTCGAAGGGGACACCTTGTGCCCCATCTCGGCAAGGAAATACAAGACTGTAAGTGATGCTCGCTCGCAAGCACGTTCAGAACGGGCTGTGATCAGTAGATCATCGACATACTGGAGCAGGGCAGTGTCTGTTGGCATGTGTATATTGTCTAGTTGTCTTTTAAGTGCTTGACTGTAAATACTAGGGCTTTCTGTGAAACCTTGAGGAGCTCGTGTGAATTTATAGCTCCTTCCATTTAAACAAAATCCGAAAAGAAACTGGCTGTCTGGATGAATGGGGACACTGAAAAACGCGTTCTTGAGGTCTATGACTGTAAAAAATGAGGCTTCAGAATCAATGGCTGTCAATAGGGAAGAAATATCTGGAACAACTGGGTACTGGGGAATAATACATTTATTGAGTTCTCGAAGGTCAATCACTAATCAATATACTGGAGGTGCATTTGGATCAGTACGTTTCATGACTGGAATGATCGGAGAATTACATACATTGGAGTCAGTTTCTACAACTACTCCTTGAGCCATGAGCTCGTCAATAATTTTGGATAAGGCCGCTACAGCCTCAGGTGGTAATCTGTACTGTCTGATTCGTGGTAACACTACACCTGGCTTGAGAGTCACACGATGGGGTGTGATTTGCATGAAGCCAACATCAGTTGGACCTTGCGCCCATAGATGCTGCGGAACATTTGACAATCTTGGATCAAAATCTCGTAATACATAGTGACCCTTGAAGTCACGTAAAAACAAGCGTATTCCCTCTGGGGAGCAGCAAATAACTGCACCTAATTCTTTCAGTGTCTTAATGCCTAACAAATTTTCTGGACATGACTTCGTAAGTAATAGATCAGTAGTGCGGGACAATGGACCTACGTCTAGAGTAACTGGCTTAGATATCTCGTTTACAATAGGCTTTCCTGAAAATCCAAGGGAAACATTTCTAGAGCCTGAGAGCGGAGCCCCTGGAACTTCGGCGTGACTGATGGTCGTCCTACTTGCCCCTGTATCAATCAGAAACTTTCTGTCTTTCCCTAGTACTTGACTATGAACATAGGGACCTTCTTGATCTACAGGAATCTCGATGAGAGGCAAGCCTACCTCCCTCTCTAGGCTGTTTCATGAATACTGTTGGTACTCTGGATACTCTGTCTGTGCATACTGGTACATCTGCTGTGTAACATGCTGTGTTGCAGCAATAGGCTGCGGTGCTGGAACTGTCTGTTGTGCATTCTGTGGCTGAGAAGTCTGTGAAACTTGTTCTTGTCTAGGCGGACGTGGTCTTTCTTTAGTTTTACCGGTAGCTATATTATGTTTCAGAACTGCACACTCGTTTATGAAATGACCTGGCTGTTTACAATAATTGCATGTCCCTTTAACGGGAGCTGCAGGATGACTGACTTGATTCGGACCCCTCTTCTGACTGTCTTGTGGAACAGATTGTGCAACTAGTACTTTCATTTTCGTGTCTTTCATACGTTTTCTCTCGTGATCTTGCTCTTCTCTGATTCTATTCTGGTGGTACTGGAGCATCTGTAACATCTGGGACGGGGTACTAGCTTGCCATGTACTTTCGACTTTTAAAACTCGATTCTTAACTTGTGGACTTGAATTCTCGACTAATTTAGTAACAAAAAGATGAGGGTACGACTCGCTACTCGTCTTCAAGCCACTGTTTATAATGAAACATTTCTCGAATCTAGAATAAAAATCACTAGTGTCTTCGTCTTGTTTCTGTTTACAGGCTGAGATTGCATCCCAGTCTTCCTTTTTTAGTGGCTAACAATCTGGGCAAAACTTGTATTAACAGTTCTGGTAATTCTTTACATTTCTCTCCAAGACCGGTACCTGGTACTCGTATCTTATCTTCAGCTTCTAGAACTGCCCAATCGATCTTTTTCTCTCCCACCTCCCATTCTTTTTCCTTGAGTTTTTCATATACCCCGGCGGGCAATAGGACTTTTAACATTTTAATAATATCTGGATACGTATATTCTCCCATACGGAGCATGTCCTTTAACTCTCGGTGGAACCCTGCTGGATCTTTGTCGTGACAGGGAATTAATTTCTTCATCTCTAAGAGTTCCATCTTTGTAATCGGGGTGTAAACAAATACTCTTTGCATTTCACCATCTGCTGTCCTGACTGGGTGTACTTCTCGTAACGGATTCTGTCTATCTATGTAAAACGGTTTACTTTCTGGAGGTGAGACATGAACAAAATGCGGGTTCAAAAACATACTATATTTATGGCGCTGTTCTAGAATGACAAAACTAAATCGGTACCTAAACCTTTCCATCTATACTGGAGTAACTCGTTCAGGACATCATGTAACGGACCTGGATCGGAATGTTGACCCTCATACAATGTGATGAGGTGCTGAATCATATACATACCCACCAGTCGTTGCTCGGCTGGGGGCAATTTCAGAAACATTTGTGCCACTATTTCGTCTGGAAAAGTGGTAGAATCAGTAGTCCATCGGACTGCTGATCGGACTAGTTCTTGTTCATGCATAGTACTTAACTCACTATAACCGATTCGTGATTTCAAAATGTGATCGGTAGCTTGAAATACTTGTTCTAGAGAACCTTGTTCTGGTGCTGGATGATGAAAGATTTTCTTGTGTTCCAAACGTGAATGGCGGTCTGGAAATCTAGATTTACCTACATACGCTATTCTGGCGGTATTCTCGTCCTCTACCTCTTCTGTAGAAGAGTCATTCTCTTTCTCGCTTACTTGTGCTGCTTTACGTTGTTCGTGTAACCTTATTATTTCCTTACGAATTCTCTTGTACATACTCTCTATACTACTGATAGTTCTGTGTTTACCCTCGGCTATATTATCACTCCACCTTGTCAGGGTTCTCATTTCTGCCGGATCTTTGGTCGGATAATCTTGTTCCCTTATTAAACAATTAATCAGAAACTTTAATATCATGAGCTGGATCTCAGCTTTCCTTTGAGACATGGCTTCGCCAATACTTTCTGGATCATCCCCTGTACGGATGAAACGATATATTCTGTCTAGATCTTCTTTCATATCCGGTAGGGTGTCCAAATACCCGGTCACCCGTCTTACACGTATGGAGTATATAACTGTACTATCATCGCCTGTGACTGGATCATAGCGGCATTCAGTAAGAGCTCGTCGGATTTCTGCAACGGACTTATATTTGGGCGTACGCTGTAACGCACGTTCATGTAACTCGACTAACGTTACACGTTGGTGTGGTGGCGGGGTACCAGGAGGACCTCCTCCTGCGGCCCCTGAACTAGAATCGTCGACTGATATTCTTCGTGCTGGCAGAGTGGCTGATGTGGCGGGAAGTTGTACTATGGGCTGGACCGGGGGTACCGTAGCAGGTACTGCAAAAGGTGCCCCGGTGTCTGGAGGAGCAGGAATTGCATGATTTACAGGGACTGGCGGAACAGGATTTGCATATTCCGGGACTGTGTCGTCCAAGTAGGACAAGATGAAAATATCAGCTGCGGTCGGTTTGTGACGTAGCTTGGTCGGAACTAATGGTGGCGGAAAATTACTGGATGCCTCCGGGGTTGCTTTTGGCAAGCCCTCGGCAAGAAGAGGATACATACCCTTAATGAGGGCATTCCTCTGTCTGTCTGACTGTTCGGTTTTAACTCGTTCACCTATCTCCATTAGTTCCCTTTCTTGGGCTCGTTCTATGGATTCTCTACTTAATTCTGACTTTCTGATTTCTTTTTCGGTTCTTTTATGAGATTCTTTGCGCCATAACTCGATGGCATCTCTCTGTGACTGTCTGGCTTTCTTTTTCCATAATGCTTCTTCTACTCGCATGATGCACTCGGCATCCCACGTACCTGATACAGGCCATCTATACTTTTCTTCTAACTGTTTGGTATACTCTACCCATAAATCTAGATATAATATGGCACTTATGCCATGCTTCTGATACATAAAATGACCTGGACTGTCCCTAGGCGGGACAGGAACTGCTTCTTCTAACAGACCTTTTCTAGTTCTTAACTGACGTAGTTTGGAAAACAACGGCATGACTGGACTGTAATCTAGACACAATTACAATACACAATGAACACGATAATTACACCACTTTCATACCACGACATTAAAATACATGAATGACATTTAAAAATAACAGTCTGAACAGAATACTACCTGGAATACTGAAAACAGAATACATGAATCTTCTCGAGAACAGAACTGACTAGAACAGAAACTAGATGCACTGCTGAAACAGTACGAAACTTACCGGTCTCATCAAGAGACACGTCAGGACCCGCATCCACCGGAGTGGACACTTCGTTTTGGGTCTGTGTACCACCACAACCCACGGACCAGAGTCAATTAAATTGACCCTGTCTAGATACTACCCCAGCAACGGTACTCACCGGGCAGCAAGAACGGAAGGCCTCGGACTGGACTGGACTGCTTCGACGCCGGACGGACGACGAACTTCGGACTTCTGTTACGGGTGGGCCTCCGGATACCTCGGACCTTGGACTCTCGGCTTGGGCTCTGGTCGGGACTCGCCGCGTTCCTCCACCGCCTCGTCTGGATGCTGGACCGCAACCTCCGTCTCCTCCGTGGGCCTGAGGGATACTTGAAGCAGAAATATCTGCCGGTGCGCAGAAGAGTTCCGTCACGGCTGCAGAGGGTCAGGGGGCATACGTGGCTTCACCGGCGCGTGGGGAAAGGGCAAGTCCCTATTCGGGCGCCATTATGTGGTATATAAATAAATAATACCGGATCTATTTTTGACTGGATATAGTAATAACAGATAGCTCAATAAATAAGAGTCAAGATTCGAGGTAGTAGGAGTTTGCAGGTTTAATACAGCATAAAGGACAGGAACAGGACAACCTGCACAGGAATAGGATGGCAGCGCTGCCTGGGGCAGGATCAGGATCGGCGTAAGGGACCGGCGTAAGGGATCGGCGTAAGGGATCGGCGTAAGGGATCGGCGTAACATTTAATAACAGTGCACAAGCATATATACTAAAACAATTGCATTACAATACATACGATAGGCGGAGCAGTGGGTGTGGTCAATAGCAGTCGCGAAAGATAAGGGTGAAAGTAGGTGTAACAGGAGGCGTATACATGGACATGTGATGTAAACATAACAGAATATGTCATAAATGGGGCGGAAACATGGAGGGGGCTACCTAAGGAGCCGGGACCTCTAACCTAGTGGTGCGCGCAAACTGACAATGACGTGTTACTAGGAGAAGCTGGGGGCTATGACTTCTGTGCTAGGAGCAGAGACTGAAGTCTGGAGAGTCAGGGCGACATGTACCTAAACACTATCTAATATCTGATGTTTAGAGAACATGTTGATATAAACTAAAAGGTATCGGGGTAAAGGCTAACAGACTCTAAGACTGGTGCATGCATTATTCTACATGTAGTGCGTGATGAAGAATATTAAATGACCATTAATACAGTATTTCTCTTACATGGAGACGTAAAGGCTAGACGATGACTGAAACTATTGATGCGATTCAGTAGCTAAGGAATGCAGAGAAGGAGGGCTGGACTGATAACTAGAATCATAACATACTTTTGGCAGACTAGCAGGCAGAGCCAGGCCGAGCCGGGCACTGTGAGGCAGGAAGTAAGTGAAGGGTCAGGAATACAGGTGGGGGCTGTATCGCTCCTCAGCGAGGGCTCAGGAGACAGGAGCTGAATCTGGTGTCCGGGCCCTTTTGAGGCCTAGAAACGGGGACTTTTCAATGAAATAACGTGCACACTGGGAAACGTGGCAACGTAACTTTACATAGGCCTAATACTCGTAGCTTTCACGAGAACTGGAAACTGGCATACTAGAGACGGACACAACTGTAATTGCGTCTTTAATCGAACATGGGGAATACATATGCATATTAATCATGCACACATAACATAAGATGGGGGACACGTAGGGACACAGAACATGGCAAAATTTACTTTTCCACAATGCATCAAAAAACGCCTCCGCCCGCCTGATTGTCAACGTCCCCCGCCGCAGCCACATCACCCCCCACCTGAGAGACCTACACTGGCTCCCCGTCGACAAGAGGATCACCTTCAAGCTCCTCACCCACGCACACAAAGCACTCCACAACGCCGGACCAGCCTACCTGAACAGCAGACTCAGCTTCTATACCCCCACCCGCCAGTTCCGCTCCACCAGCCTCGCCCTCGCCGCTGTTCCCCGCATCCAACAAACAACCTCCGGCAGCAGATCCTTCTCCTACCTCACCGCAAGACCTGGAACACCCTCCCTTTCCCACCTACGGCAGACCCAAGACCTACTCGCCTTCAGAAGACTCCTCAAGACCTGGCTCTTCGAGCAGTAGTGGCACCCCCTCCCCTCAGCGCCTTGAGACCCTAATGGGTAAGTAGCGCGCTTTACAAGTACTCTGATTGATTGATTGATTCATCCATTCATTGGCGACGAGTTGTCCCATCTCCAGCTTCCCCACCATCGCGAAGATCCATGCTGCCAGTCAGTCTGTATCCTGACTTGCCGAATATGTAGTTTCCTGTGTGGGCGCGGTGAACCTTCGACCGTGGCCCTGTGCTTGACGGAGCTGTTTACAGTCAGTTCAGGATCATCGTTGGAGTCACCCGACGACTCTCGGAAGGAGAGTTTTCCTCCTACTCAAGTGACTTTTGGTTGTTTTGTCATTTGGGGGAGACGCCTCATGCGCTTCCTGTGGCAGTTTCCCTATTCGCGCTTTGCCCTGCTAGTGATGTCAACCCGCAAGAGACGCACTGCGTTGTTTTCATCCGCTGATCAATTTCTTAAAACCGACGCACACTTTGACTCTTCTGGTCAATTTCTTAAACGTGATGCGCACTTTTGACTCCTCTGTGATGCGCTCACAATTGTGACGCGCACATCAGCTTTAATGAATTCCTTAAGCAAGGCGCTCTACTCATCTTCTGTGGTGCGCTCACAATTGGTGGTGCGCACAAAGGGAGCCCACATTTTCTGTGATGCACTCACAATTATAGCATATTAAATTCCATTTTTCTGTGATTCATTTTGGCCTTCTGATTGTGCATAGCGCTGCATACACAGTGACGTGCACACCTTACACAAGAACTCATATTTATATACATTTTATTTATGATTTCATCCTATCAATTGCTATAAAAGCATTTTGTCTACTACAACTCATTCCCTTTGCAGGCATTTTTTGGTGGCACAATTTTTTTAGTGTTCACAGCTGTGTTTTGTACAAATCTTTTGCTACAGGAATCATACCTTGTACCGTAATTTCTGATCTTGCACTCAGCTTAGTTACATTTATCACATTTGTGTGGGCAGCAGCTCACCCACGCACGCACACTATGGATCGACTTTTTAGCTCCACCACCCTTTTTACAATCTCCTGGCACTCCTCCACTTATTTGGCAAATAGTGGAAGGACACATTTGAAGATTATCTTGAAGCCATTGATGGTGATACATTCAGTTCAAAGAAAAAGAAAGCACTCTTAATTTACAATTTAGGGGCCAAAGGTAGAAACATTTTGAAAACATTACCTCCTGAACTCGTAAGTACCCATGTAGGTCGTGGTGATGAGGGTGATTCTTTAATTGTCGATGACTATGCATCTGTCATCAAAACTTTGGAGAAAAGATTCAATCCCAAGAAAAATGTAGTGCTAGACCACCACAAATGTTTGCAACGTGCTTAAGTTCCTGGTGAATTCATCGATGATTTTGTAGCTGCACTCAGAACTCTTGCCAAGACTTGTAATTACAGAGAATTCAGAGACAAAATTATTCGTGATCAGCTTATTGAACGCACATGCAATAAGAAAATCCAAGAAAAACTTCTATCATCGGAAGATCCTGACCTATAAACAGCTCTCACTCTTGCCTGAAGTATCTAACATTCCCAATTCTACATGAAGGAAATGATTGGACCTGTGCAACCTGGTGAAGTCAAACTGCTATCTGCAAAGCACAATCCCAAGCCTGCCAAGGTTACCAATGATAATTTTACGTGGAGTTCCACATCCGCACCTGTGTTGCCCAAGACTGAGAGGATGCAACTCTCATGTTTTCGCTATGTGAGCAAATCCCATTTAGGAAACGTTAAGGTTTGTTGTGCCTTAAACCAAACTTGTTTTAAATATGTTAAGAAAGGACATGTTGCCCGCTGAAGGGTTTTCAGCACTGTATCATCCTTAAAAACGGTGCAAAGGCAGTTACACATAAGGTGCGAAAGGTACCCCTGAGTTTGCGTAGTGAGCTAAAGCAAGAACTGGAACGTTTGTGTGTCATGGATGTGATTGAGCCCATTGAGGGGTCTGAATGGTTGGCCTCTATAGGTTTGGCATGCAAGACGGATAAATCCCTTAAGATGTGTGTGGACTTGCATGATCTTAATTCTAACATCTGGGTGGATCTCCAGCCTCTACCTAACATCAATGAGATGCTTGCAAAATTAGAGGGAGCCAGGTATTTTTCTTCATTTGACATTCCCTCAGCCTATCACCAAGTTGAGTTGAGCAAGGGGGGCGTGGCTTAGCACGCGATGTAGACGGACGTGCCTAGGCTGAGCTCCGAGTGAAGCTCCCCTGCCACGGGCCATTTCTCCGTCATCTCCCGCAGTGGCTGTCCCAAACTTGGACCGAGTGGGCCCCGGGGCCTAATCCATCACCTTTGCGAAATTGGGGAGGATCGGAAATACGGACCCTCCGACCGGCGGTGGCCTCGGCAATTACCCGGCCAGGACCCACTTCCGGCCGGCAGCTTCGATCACCTGAGCCCGGGGATCCGGCCCTCTGAGGTAGGCCGTGCCACGCACTCCCACCCCCGATCTTCACGGGGGGAGGACGGGACCGTGCCGCTGCGCCTGGGGCATCCAGCGACCCCACTGCCCGCGAGCCCCTGCATCTGGTGGCGGCAGCGCCCCCCCCCGGACACTAAGGCTTGGGGCGCCGGCCCGCTTGGACGGCTGTGCTAGGACCACCCCGCTGGGCCACGCGGTTCGCAGAGAGGGACCTCATCGCACATATTGAGGCCTCCACTGCCCCTGCTGCCTGAGAGCCCTTGCGACTGGCAGTAGCAGCGGCGAGACGAGCATACTGGATCCCTCTCCCCTCTCTACCCTGAGGTGGTCACCTGCCGGCGTCGGACCCGGCCCATATCCGTGGACCCAGCTCACACTCCACTCCGCAACGACCGCAGCCACACCTGCACAGCCTTGCTGGAAGGCGAATCCGCCGTGTATATGGTAGTGCAATACACACCGGGGATACTAGATTTGGCCACGTGGGTGCGGGTCCCGAGCAAACCCACGCACAACGCCCCGTGATTCGCCCTACGCCGTGGGACGCGACACCCTACACCACGATAGCTGTTGTCCTGTGTCACCCGACCAGCCTGATCCTCCCAGGTCCGGAGGGACGGGGGCGGCCAGAGAGACCACGTGGCCTGGCTCGACCAGCCTACACGCAGCCCCTCTAGGAGGCGAGTCGCCGCTGCGACATTTGAAGTGACATCCAGTGGCACACAGGAACTCCCACACTGACTGCGACGCAACCTTCGCACCCCCCCTGGGTGGTGTCACTGTGCGGGATCCCGTAGGCCCTGGCGGAATAGCGATCCCCTCACCAGCTACACGCCGTCCGGAGTAGACGACAGGGAGTGCCTGACCTCGTGGCTGACGCGCCCGGGGCTCTGCGGTGTTGGAGGCCTGCCGTCCGGGCTGCCCTGCAGCGCTGACCAGTCCCATGTCTGGGGGGACTAGAGCGAAGACCGGAACCGGTGGGGCACTAAACAAGGGAAAGATGGTGAAACACCCCGAAGCTGACCAGACTGCCTCCAAACTAGACACCATGCTGGCGGCCATGGAGCGATTGGAAGAATCCATGCAGTTGACCCGTACGTCGCTGGAGAACAAGATCGATAAGGTGGCGGTGGACTTGACGCACCTCAGGGCGGACCACAAGAAACTCTCCGAACGCACCACAGTCCTGGAACAGACCGTAGCGGAGGCCTCGCCCAAGTTGGTACAGACGGATAAGCACATACGCGACCTCCTCAACCGAGTTGAGTTCCTTGAGGACAGAGCGGAGGATGGGGAAGGACGGGCCCGGAGGAACAATGTACGTATAGTAGGTCTGCCGGAACGCTGGGAGCGGAGAGAGACAGCGGAACATATGGAGGACTGGCTTCGAGAGCTGTTACCGGAGGGCACACTGTCGCCGCACTTTGTTGTGGAGAGGGCACACCGAGTGCCGTCCCGTCCACCCCCGGAGGGCTCCAATCCCAGACCGATGCTTATGCGAGTGCTGAACTACCGTGACCGGGACGCCATCCTACGCGAAACCAGGAAACTGTCGGACATTAAGGTGGACAATGCGAAAGTGATGTTCTTCCCCGACTACACGGTACAAGTCCAGCGACAACGCCAATCGTTCATGGCGGTGAAGCAGAGACTCAGGCGTCTGGCTCTCAAGTACTCGTTAATGTTCCCGGCACGCCTCCGAGTGGTAGCACAAGATAAGACACATTTCTTTGACACTCCTGAGGCGGCCGCTGCCTGGCTGGATTCTGGAATCGATACGGGCCATGGGATGGCACCGCCAGAGCAGCGTAGAAACCGCGGCTCCCGCAGGCGAAGACGCCAGCGCCCCTCGCCGGCCAGATCGTCCGCCGCGGAAACGGACATGGGCCCCACGCCAGAACAAATACAAAGCGAACAGCAGGAAGCCCTCCGGATGGCGGCCGAGCTCAACGGATCGCAGTCACCTATCCTGATCTCCAACGCCAGCCCCAGATCACGCAGGAGCGAGGATGACGAATGCTTGTATGGGCTGCCAGATGAACAAATTACAGAGGGCCTGCCGGACGTCACACCCCAAACGGCGGACCTGATAGCATAGCGTGCTCCCTCGCCCTGGTCTTGGGCGGACTGCAGCGATTGGCGCCATGCAAGAGGCTGTGCACTACATTGGGAGACCCGCTTGGAGAACCCATCGGGACACCTGAAGACCTCAGACAACACAATCGGCACCGCCTCCGGGACCAGTGCCCTGCCCCCCCCCCCCCCCTACCCCGGTGAACCCTGAGCTGCTCCCACTGCCGGGAGGGGGGTTGGAGCTGCTCTATCTGAGGCAGGTGGACGGACCCCCAGAGGTGAGTGTCTCCCTGGGAGTGGTGGAGAGGGCCCCCGGAGCAGAGCGTCCCCGCTCTGAGGCGATAGGCATTCTGGCCCTAGATGTGAACACTGACATTGACTTCTGATGCCCCCATGGACTACAGCCCGTGGAGGGGAGACGCCGTAGCTCTCCTGGCCTGGTGAACTATCATATATTGCTTGTGTTACGTACTCTGTCATCCCCCCTTTGAACTCACGGATTGATTGAGCTCGCTAGAGCGTTTGGGCGACGACACGTTTTGTTGTTGCCCTTTTGGCATTATGGTTCTGTTAATATTCTTTTTGAGACTGGTGTCAGCACTGAAATGTTACAGTTTACGTCCCTGGGTCTGTGCGGGTTGGCGGGCTGAAATCCTGGTAATCGGTATTTGCTGTTGTATTTGTGTGGCCGGGGCGGGCTGGGGGTTGGGGGGGGGAGTGCGGGTGGTTGGGCGATGTGGAACCTGTGATGACTACTACGGTTAAATTTTGTACCTGGAATGTCAGGGGCATGCACACACCCTCACGTAGATATCAGGTGTACTCCTATCTTAAAAGACATCAGGTACAGATCGCATTGTTGCAGGAGACCCACTTGACAGCTGCGGAGGTTGCCACACTTCGTCGTAGATGGAGGGGGCAAATATTTGCAACGAGCTTCTCAGCGTTTGCACGAGGGACCCTGATCTGGGTGCGACCGGGGGTTCCATTTGCACTGACACACAGCAACATTGACGCGGAGGGGCGTTATGTCTTCATACAGGGCAGACTAGACGGGCAACAGATAGTTATAGCCTCCATTTACGCGCCAAATGTCGAACAGGGAAGGTTCCTAGCAAGACTGTCGACGGTGATTGCACCTTGGTCTGACGTACCCCTATTGTTAGGTGGCGATTATAACAGCGTGCTAGATGTCTCCCTCGATCGCTCGTCTCCTCCGGCGTTCATCGCCCCAACCCAAGCAACTTCCAGGGCCCTTCTTGATTGGGCAACACAGTGGAACCTACAAGATGCTTGGCGAGTCAGGAACCCCAACGCCCGGGTATACTCCTACTTCTCTGGGGCCCACTCATTGCACGTCAGATTGGATAGGTACATGATGTCCCGTGACTTGATTCCTTACGTAACAGACACCGACTACCTGGGGCGGACGCACTCAGACCACAACCCACACACTCTAGTGTATGGGTGGAAGCGCCCACGCCCGCCTGTGCCCACATGGCACCTGCAGCCGGATCTCTTGCTCGATACCCCATTCCGAGAGGAGATGTCTAGGAGGATAATACAATACTTCGAGGACAATGGCGACTCGGCCTCGTCCCCGAGAGTTGAGTGGGACGCCTTTAAGACAGTGACCCGTGGGAGCTGTCTTGGTGTACAAGCGGGCCTGCGAGGGCAGGTGGAGCAGGATCTGCTGAAAGCGGAAGTGGCATTGCTAGATAAGGAGCGGGAAGCGGCAGAGGGCGATGACTCCCAACTGATCACGGCCAGGGCAGATCACGCCCTTTTAATGGAGAGACTGAAGAACCTTAATTTTGCAGCACACTCTGCACGCACCCACAACACTGGTGACAAGTCAGGCAAACTCCTATCGTGGCTGATACGTCAAGATGCTCAATCCGCGTCGGTGCTGTCGATCCGTACGACTCAGGGCACAGAAGTCTTCACCCAAAAGCAGATACATGAGGCATTCACAACACATTACAGATCATTGTACAGCTCACGACTGAGAACCACCGAGGTGGAGATTGCAGATTACCTAGCGACACTCCAACTACCAGCGGCCACTCGCGCCCAACAGGCGGAGCTGGGGGCGGAGCTTACTGGTGAGGAGCTACGAGAGGTGATCTTTTCCCTCTCTAATGGCAAGGCGCCGGGCCCGGACGGGCTCCCGGCCAAGTTTTACAAGGCCTATTCCTTGTTACTAATACCGGAACTGTTAAGAGTGTACAAGGCAGCATCTGATGATGCCGAACTCCCGGCGTCTCTGAACGAGGCCAATGTGGTCTCCCTGCTGAAACCAGGCAGGGATGCGGGCGAGCTAGGATCGTACAGACCATTGGCGCTCCTTAACACAGATTACAAGATCTTGGCAGCGACATTGGCTCGGAGACTCGCACCCCTAGTTCCCACTCTAGTGCACTCTGACCAGAACGGCTTTGTGCCCACCCGCAGTACGTCTTACAACATACGCCGCTTCTTCAGAGTCCAACGCTATGCGACCTCCAACTGGCCACTCTCGGGGTGTATAATACTTGATCTGGAGAAGGCGTTTGACTCGGTGGAGTGGCCCTTTCTCCTCCAAGTGCTCGAAAAGTATGAGCTGGGCGACGCCTATATTCAGATGGTGGGGCTCCTCTACCAGGCGCCCGAGGTGCGAATCCGGACTGGGCGGCTATTCTCTGACAGAATGAGGATTGGGAGAGGCACCAGACAGGGATGTCCCCTCTCTCCCCTGATATTCGCACTCGTGATGGAGCCATTGGCGGAACTGCTCCGGACCTCCGGTGCCGCCTGGGGCATCCCACTAGCAGATGGAACCCACTCGGTGTCTCTGTATGCCGATGACTTACTGTTCTATATCAGGGACCTCACCCGCATACCTACGACACTCACGGGCATCTTTCGAGTGTTTGGGGACATGTCAGGGCTCCGTGTCAACTGGTCAAAATCAGGGGTCTATGCGTTCAGCGACACTACGCCACAATGTGATGTGCGAATGATGGGAGAGAAGCTTCGATGGCACCCCACGGTATTCGGGTACTTGGGGATCCTCATATATCGGGACCCCGTTGATCTCCTAGAGGGCAACCTCGTGAGAGCCGTCTCCTCCCTGTCAGCCCAGGTCACGTTCTGGAACTCCCTCCCATTGAATGTGCCGGCCCGTGTGGCGCTGACGAAGATGATAATGCTCCCCCGGCTCCTCTACTTTTATGCTAACCTTCCGGTGTATGTGCCGACGCGCATATTCAAGGGGTTGGAAGCCCTCACCAGGCGCCTTATCTGGAACAAAGGACGCCCCCGGGTGGCATTGAGGACCCTTTATGCGGCCACGGAATCTGGAGGCCTGGCGGTTCCCAATCAGGAATTATATTACCTAGCGGCCCAGCTGCAGTGGGTTGCCTATTGGCTGAGTGGCAAGAACCTGATGGACACGGCCACAGAGGACACTACCTTGTCCCCAACTCAGGTGCTGACGCTCTTCCACCCCCTGACACGGGGCCGGCCTCCCGACCAGGTCCATTTAGCTGTCGCAAGGCAGTGCTTTATGCGAAGCCTAAGACTCACCAAAAGCACAGTGCCTTATGCCCAGAACCTACCGCTGCTGGGAACCCCCTGGGGGAATGGCGTGCTATCTTCACCCGTGCTACGCAGTTGGACTGCGGCAGACCTGGACGGTCTAGGCGACTTGTATAGTGACGGGGTGCTTCTGCCCTTCGAGACTCTGACCGCCGGCACAGGTCTGCCGGCGGGACAGTTTCTGACGCACGCGAGGCTTCTCCGAGTGCTGACGGAGACATGGGGAGACCTGACTCATGAGCCGACCACACATATGCTCATACAGTACCTACATGTAATGGGCGATGGTTCCCATCTGGTGCACTGGCTGGCACAGGCGCTACACTATCATACTCAATTCTCCTCTCAACGACTGAGAGAGAAATGGACGGCCGACCGAGGTAGCGAATGGACGGACAAACAGTGGGTCGCAGTACTGGCTGGCGCAAGGAACATTCCCCGTAATGCGAGATTTAAGATCATCCAATATTACATAATACACCGTGCGTATTTATCCCCGGACAAACTGAATCGTTACTTTGGCCTCGCCTCTTCGGCGTGTCCCAGGTGCGGACTCCTGAACTCGGGTCTGCTACACGCACTCTGGAGTTGCACTCACCTCACCACGTACTGGTCAGCGGTCACTGACACGTTGGCGGCGGCCACGGGCGATACCCTTCCCAAGACATGGGAAGTGTGCCTACTGGGACTCTACAAGAGAACCAAGCATACCAAACTACAGGCACGTTTCTGGGACCTATGGCTTATTACGGCTAAGCGGCTCATCACGAAACGCTGGAAAAATACGGCCCCCCCGCGACCTGCAGACTGGCGTCGCTCAGAGAGTGTGACTTTACACAGGGAAGAAACAGCGGGCCTCCATATGTACCCAATTGCCCGAGGGTGGGACACTACCCTGACTGCATACCATCAGGCTTGTACCCAGGCTGGTATTGCATGACCGCTTCGTTGCAGAGCGAGGATAGACCAGTTGCCCCCCGCCCCGGCGTGCCGCTCCCCCCCCCCACCAGCCATTGGGGTAACGCCCAACAACATCTACTTGCTATCATTCCCTCTCACCGCCAAATGGCCACAGCAATCCTCAATCCACGGTCACCCCCACCCCCGCACAGTCCATATTTGGCATCACACACGCCGTTAGGGTCACTAATACACTATTATTCACGCTAACACTAGTCTGATTGTTGTTGAAGTGTTTTCCCTCCTATCTTCGTTATTTCCCCATTGTTTCTCTTGATTGGCAGTTAGCTTGTTTCTGCTGTACTCACGATGATGTTAACCTTCCCCGCCCCGTTTACCCTTTCTACAATGTTTCTTGAACACTGCCACGATCACAAGACTGTAGCCCTGTGGCTCATATGGCAATATGGGAAGTGATTCCTGTCTTTAACATCATCCGTGCCCACCAGGGAACACAGCCTAGAATAATCGCTGTTGGCCAACATGACCACCTTGGTCCTTCTGCAGTGCTGAATGCTGCAGGCACTGCAACCCAAGGTTTCTACTGGAACTGACAATTGCGGACTAATGCATCTTCCCTGGCTACTGTTTATTTTCACCAATATGTGCCCAACATGTCGAAAATGTTACTGTCTGAGTAATGATTGTCGTTTATATGACATTGTATGATCTACTGGCTTATTACTTGTGAAATTAAATAAAATCTGGGACCGTTGGTCTCAAAAAAAAAAAAAAAAAACAAGTTGAGTTGAGCAAAGACTCCAGACACCTCTCCTCATTCATGACACCTGAAGGTGCTTTCTGTTACAAACGCATACCGTTTGGTTTGGCGTCGGCCTCCACAGTGTTTCAACGCATAATGGGCAATTTATTTAAGAACACTGTGGGGGTCATGTTCTTTCAAGATGACATTCTCATCTACGGGAGTCAGAGCATTACTGCAAGGTCAAACAGGTATTGGAGATTGTGAAATCGCTTGGCTTGCCTTTAAGGAAGGACAAGTGTAAGTGCTTTCAAGAGAGTGTGGATTACCTGGGTCACCACATTTCTAGCAAAGGAGTGGAACCCAAGGTGAACATTTTAGATGCTATTCAGAATGCGCCTGCACCTACAAAGATCAGCTTTGCTCCTTTCTAGGGTTAGTGGAATGCTATGTCAAATTTGTGAGCAATTTTGCTGACAAAACTGCCTGTTTGAGCAAACGCCTTAAGAAAAACGCCAGGTATGTGTGGTGTGATGAGTGTGATGATCATTTTAAACTTCTAAAAAAGGAAATTGTGCAGCCACGCCCTATTAAGTTATTCAACATCAATGACCTGTGCATTGTTTCTACAGATGCTAGCAATGTTAGTTTGGGTGCTGTCCTTATGAAAAAGAGAGGTGACAGTTGTGAGGAGACAATTGCATTTGCCTCCAGGACTCTTTGAGGTGCTGAAAACACTTACTCAACCATTGAGAAAGAGACCATAGCTTTGTGGTGGGGTGTTCAGTACTTTTGGAATTTTCTGTGGGGGAACACATTTATCCTTAGAACTGATCATAAGCCCTTAGTTGACCTTTTTACCACCAAGGGTGGCGGTAGGGCTGCTCCATGCATAGCTAAATGGCAGTACAGATCACAAGAATGTAGTTATCGTTTGGTGTATGTGGCAGGCGTAAAGAACCACATAGCTGACTGTTTATCGCGGCTACCCCTCATTGAGAACGTTAGAGATTCTCCTGTAGATGATCTTGATATAGTGTGTGCTGTTGGTGCTGTTGTGGACACTGTAAAGGGTGCACTTTCCGAGCAGGAATAGTTGCAAGCTCCATCCGAGGATGATGAGCTCAAGATGGTGGTTGATTTTGTGGCACATGGTTGGCCCCTGAATTAATTCCTTTTAAAAGAGTTAATGAAGAGTTGTCTTTAGTGGATGGAATTTTATGCATGGGTGGTCTTTTAGTTGTTCCAGTATGCATGCACAAGAAGATTTTAGACCTGGCCCACGAGGGTCATTTAGGTATCCATACCATGAAACCCAGGGTTAGGGAGGACTTCTGGGAGTGGTGTGCATGTGTCCTGAGTGACAAAACTCAAGTACCATATCCCTCTTCGATTAATCCTATTGTGGTGAAGCATTTACCTTGTTGCAAACTAGCTTTTGATGTGGCTGGTTCTTTTGGAATCACTGGGAATTCTTCTTTGTATGCATTAGTCTTAGTGTGATCACATGTCCAAATGGCCCGGGGTGAGGTTTGTCGAGTGTCAATTCCTCGTCCATCAACAATTCTTTCAAATAAGTGTTCCTCCGTGAAGGGTTTCTGGAGGAACTGGTGACTGACAATGGCACCCAGTTGATTTCCTTGGAAATGCATAACTTTCTTATGGAACATGGTATCAAACCCGTTTTGACCTCTCTCTATCACCCCTGCAGCAATGGTCTTGTTGAGCGCCTGAACTGTGTTATTAAGGACCAATTGATTTGGCTTTGGTGAATGGTTTGCACTGGAAAATGGCCATTGCTGACATGCTGTGGGCAGTGAGGACTACCCGTCATATCAGTACTAGCATGTCCCTTTTCACTCTTCTCAGGGGGAGAGTTGCGGATTCCAAGTTAAACAAAGACTGGATGTCTAGAAATGAGGTTGATCAGTGTAAATTATGCAAAGTAGCTGATGTAAGAGCGGCAGTGCAATCAAAGTATGCAACTGTTTCAATGAGAGTTTCCCGTGTCTGTGTTGGTGACTGGGTGAGAATCAAGAGGCACGGTTTTGTTTGCAATTGGACCTCTCGGTTCTCAGCTCCGGTAAGAGTGATTGAGGTGAAAGACCAAGTGGTGGTACTAGAGAATGGGAAAATGGTAAACAAATGTGCTGTCTCCTTGGCACATCAATCCAAAGTTGTGTATATTGGTGAGAAGATGGGTGTTCATTCTGGTTACACTGTTAAATATTGCAGGGATTTGTTAGCATGAGCTGAAAGCCATTTTGTATTTCTGGCAGCCATCTTGTTAACCATGTTCTGCCACATGCTCGCCATGTGCTCTGTCCTCCCTCAGAGTTGACTGCTCTTGTAATCTGCCTAGAAACGAACTATATGTAGCAGCGTCCACCTTCGCTCATGCGCAGGAGGGCCTAGCTTCCTTTCCCCAACTTCCCTTTCTCTCAAACACCCCCACTCTGCCAGATGCCCGTTCTCTCACAGCCTACTCTCCTACCTGACATGCCCTCCACAACCACCTCACCTCTTTTCCTCCCAAACCTCCTTCATTCCCATGACTCCACACAGTCCTCCCCTCTCCTTCTTCCCTACCGCTGTGTTCCGCACCCTTCTCCCCCTAAAGCTATTCCTAAATCCTCTCCTTCTTGCAACACCAACAAAGGCAACACTCACTTAACCTCCGATTCATTAACTCCTGCTCTCAACCTCCACCTTTCCCCACTTTTGAACCTTACACCCCAACTCACCTCCTATCCCCCCACCTCTCCCTGCCTCCCACCACCAATTCCACCCCCACCTGTTTCCATCGATCCACCCAACCTTCCGTGCTCTGCATTACTCTCGCTGGAAAATAAGCTAGGTTCCCTTATCACCACCATCTCCCAGCTTACAGCTGCAATTTCACTTCTAAGCTCTAAGATTGCCACCTTTCCTTGCACCCCCTCTCCTTCCCAACTTCCCACGAGATGCACCTCGTCCCCCCACCTCAACTTAGCCAAGCTCAATCAGTCGTCTGCAAACTTTGTTAACTCGCACAAGCCTTTGAACGCCGCCTTTCCTCAACCTGCATACCCTAGCAACCCTACTATCTACACTATTCCAACCATCTCCTCTGTCAGAACCAAGCATCCACCCAAACCCTCCCGAGCACCTCCATATAAACACAACATCCCGATCACCCTTCAGAGCCCAAATGCCCCCGTCACCAAAACAGTCCTGACAGAGCTGCGCTGTCTGCTCCACAACTGCAGATCTGCAGTAAAACACAAACTTGAAATCTCAGATACCATCACCTACCACAATATTGACATGCTCTTCCTCACAGAGACCTGGTTCAAAGATACCTCTCATTCTACGTTTGATCTCCTATTACCTACAGGCTATTCTATACTTAGGAATGACAGAACTGAAAACACGGGGGGAGGTGTTGCAGTCATCTTTAGAAACTCCCTTCAACTTAAGGCCTCTCCCATCAGCTCCTTCGACACCTTTGAATGCCTTTCTTTTGAGCTACAAGTGCACCACCGTTCACCCCTTAGATTCCATGTCATTTACCGCCCCCCTTGTAGTGGCCCTTCGTTTTTGGAGGAACTCACTGACTTCATCAGTGATCAATACTCGCAAAGTGACAATCAGACCTTCGTGGGTGACTTAATCTCCACTGGGGCTCACCGCAAGACTCCTCCGCAAACTCCCTGGCCACCTTCCTCTCTGTTAACGATCTCATCCAACACTGCACAGAATCAACACACTCTAAGGGCTCAATCCTGGACCTTGTTATTTCTAAAGCAGGCATGCTTTCCATCACCACCCCTATTCACGTAGACTGGTTCGACCACCTCCTCATCCCATTCTCTATTCAACTATCACACGCTATAACACTTGGCCAACCCAAGAGGGCTGTCTCCTGGTTCCGTGATGTTAAAAATATTGATGTCGGTCCCCTCTGTGAATCAGCTTTGTTATCACTTCCAAGGCTAGACCCGAACCTAGATGTTGACGATCTCACCTCCCAATGCCTCGCAGTTCTTGCAGATGAAATTAACAACGTCGCTCCACTCAAAAGCAAAAGGTTAAGGCCCACCCCCTCAGCACCTTGGTTCAACAAATCCCTCTATGAAGAAAGGAAGCAGCTAAGATTCCTGGAGAAACAATGGAGGCAAGTGCCCTCCACCGATAACTTGTCCACGCTTCGGCCGGCAAGATCCAAGTACCACAAACACATCTTCCTTGGGAAAGCGGCGCACTTCAAAACCCTCCTTGACTCAGCCAAAAATAGACCCAAAAAACTATTTGATCTCATAAAGAGTCCTGACTGCTCTCCCCCTTTCTCCAAGCTGGAGGATTCTGCAAAGAGAGCAGCGGATTTCGCTATATTCTTTGACGAAAAAGTGAAATCACTTGTGGATCAGGTCGCTCATCCTACCCCTCCAGAGGAGTGCAAATCCTTAGCCATTTGGCAAAACTTTGACCCCATATCCGAAGATGCCCTTCTCAAGTGCATCAGCGAAACAAAGCCCTCCAACCATCATCTGGACCCCATCCCCAGTGCCATTGCCATTGACTTTTATACCCTTTCCCTCTCCTACTGGACCGCTCTGGTCAACCTCTCCCTCTATCAAGGCTCCCTTCCTGTCTCCTTCAAAACTGGGCAGGTCACCCAGTTGGTTAAAAAACCAACTGCTGATGTGTCTGACCTCAACAACTTCCGCCCCATCACTAACTTACCCTTTCTTGCGAAGATTACAGAAAGATGTGTAGCGAAACAACTCTCTCGTCATATCAAGGACAATGAACTTCTTGACAATTTCTAGGCAGGCTTCATTCAAAACTGCAGCACGGAAACAGTCCTACTGCAAGTGGTTGATGACGCGCTGAGGATCCTCAACTCGGGGGGGTCCTGTCTTCTAATTCTCCTTGACCTTTCTGCAGCCTTTGACACTGTCAATCACAAAACCCTTCTCAACATTCTTAAACAGAGAATGGGCATGGAGGGCACTGTTCTTAAATGGTTTGCCTCCTTCCTCTCTGATAGATCACAAATGATCAAAATAGCGAACATGTCACGATCGCGACGTAATCAAACTACGTCTCCCGGCATGCCCTGGGCCGGAACTACAATTCCCAAAATCCTTAGTGGCGCGTCGCGTTCTCCCGATGAAAACGCTTAAGGAGGACGGCGACTGGGGATCGGTGTCGGGTATTCCGGTCAGAGACCTTGGTTGGGATAGTGGACTCGGCTGTCCTGGTGCGGTAAGGTTGCTGGCACCTCTGCGCTTCTCAGCGGGATCGCTGTTTCCAGGTTGCTTGGTTATTTTGGGAACCCACGGTAACGGCTGTTATCGTGGTATGGTTGTGTGACTTGTATATATATATTTGGATTTGGCTCGGTTGGTATTTTCGGCCAACGGTGTATTCTCTGCTGTGTATTAACAGCCTTGTGAAACTCTATATACATTGGAGGTTGTTCCTTTCATTTCTTGGGATTCCGCCTCAGACCCATCTAAGAGGCATTAGTTGGGTGCAAGGAATCGCCAAGAGTTCCAGGGGTGCTCTTTGTTTGTTTTCATTTGAACCTTTATTTATCTTGAAGTGGCAACGTGAATTACGTGATATAAAGATGTTAACTGTTGTATATACCTCTTCTATTAACAGGGGTTCTGGAGCTGTAGGTTACACTCTTCCCCTGTGATGCTTAGTAGAGGGATACATAGGTATGTTCTTACTCATGTGAATGCGGATATGAAGATATAACATTTTATGGTATGACAAATAGTTTATCACGATTTCATGCCTTTTGTGTTACTGTAGTTTCACCACATCAACCCCTACGTTGCCTCTACACATCTACAAGATTTAAATATTCCTTTACAGGTATTATTCCGTACAGTAGTTCCAAGCGTATTGTTGATTCTAAGGCATAGAAACCTAGTCTTATGAGCGTGTTCTGTTTATGTCTTTCAGATCTCCCTCCCTGCTGTCCCCTTCCTTTCCTTCCCTGCTCTGTTCCATTTTTTCCCCTCGCTTGATCCTGTCAATGCTCTGTGCCATTACAGCAGTTCAGGCGTTGGCTAGATCTAGAGGTGGGCATACCAATCAACAAACCCATCCTGAGGACTATATTATAACAGAATACCCGACCCAAGTATCTTAGTCCTCCCGGTCGGGTTGTGCTAGTATGTCCACTTTGGAGGATGTGATAGAGGCTCTGGGCGCTCTACAGTTGGAGGTTGCAGCGTCCCGGTTAGAGACTGCTGACTTGAGGGCCCGTGTGGATGGCGTACAGCGCAATCCTTTTGATGCGGGGACCGCTCCTCCGCCACAGCCAGTGGTAGTGGAGTTGCCAGTGTCTGTTCCATTAGCGTCACCTGAGCGTTTTCATGGGGATTCAGACAAAGTTCAGGTGTTCCTCACTCAGATAGCGTTACATTATTCTTGTAAGCCTAGATCGTTCCCTACCAATCAGGCCAAGGTGGCCTTTCTGATATCCTATTTGGCTGGCAACGCTGCGCAATGGGCGGTCCCGTTGGTTAATCGGAATAATCCTTTATTGCATGATTGGGAAGCCTTTCGAACAGAATTCCTGAGAGTGTTTGATAGAAGGGCTGATTCCTATACGGCTGATAGGGAATTGTTAGAATTAAGGCAAGGTAAAAAAGATTTGGTTACCTATTTGAATGCCTTCAGGCGTTTAGTCACAGAAACCACATGGCCCGAAAATAAACAGGCATCCCTGTTTCATCAAGGGTTGAATGATGAACTTAAGGACGTCATAGCACAAATCGATCCTCAACCCACTACATGCAAAGGTTTGATTAATCTGGCCCTGCGGTTAGACCAACGACTAGGGGAGAGGAAAGGTGACAATCGGAGAAAACCAGTGGTTGAGACACATGTCACCAAGGAAGGGAATCAGGCTTCCTCTTCTGAACCTATGGAGATAGGGGCTGTGAGATCAGCTTTGACACCAGCTGAGAGAGAATCAAGGCGTAAACAAGGCCTTTGTTTATATTGTGGAAAAAAGGGCCACTATGTAAGAGAATGCCCAGTAAAGCCCAACACAAACAGTTTCCGAGGTAACCGAGTGGCCTCTGCTGATACAGAAAAGGTGACGGAAAACTAATTGACTCTGGGAAACGGGAAGGGGTTTCTTGGAGTCCTATGTATGTCCCTTCATTGAGTGGCAGATTGAGTAGGGTGACAAATCATCTGTTTGTGTCCATTGTGTTAATGTTGGCCGGGGAATCTGTAGTAACATCAGCTATGGCGGATTCAGGGGCAACGGGCATGTTCATCGATGTACAGGAAGCCCAACGCTTGGGAATAACTATTGTGCATAAAGAGAGACCTGAAGAAGTGTATGCTGTTGATGGGAGGAAGCTTAGTATGGGTCCCATTAGCTATGACACAGAAGAAATTGAGGTGTTACTAGGGGACACACACTCTGAGTTTCTTACATTCGGTGTTATCAGGGCTCCTCAATATGGTATAATTTTTGGTTTACCGTGGTTAGAGAAGCATAACCCTAGTATAAATTGGGACACCAGAACCGTTCATATGGGTTCCGAGTATTGCATGAATCATTGTCATAAGGGAGTTATGAAACCTGCTCAAGCCTTATCTGGTGGGTCTTGTATTGCCACGGCCGCAGAAAAATGCATTCAACTTCCTGCTGAGTATCAGTCCTTTGGCAAGGTGTTTAATGAAGTACAAGCTGAGGAGCTCCCTCCCCATAGGCAGTATGACTGCCAGATTGATCTGGTCCCGGGAGCCGCACTACCATGTGGGCGGATTTATGCTCTGACAGAGCCAGAGAACCTACACCTACGCGAGTATTTGGACAAACTGTTAGGTCTAGGTTTTATACGTCCATCCAAATCCCCAGGCGCCTCGCCTCTTTTTTTTATACCAAAAGCAAATGGCGAGCTGCGCGCGTGTGTTGACTTTAGGGCACTAAATGCCATTACTGTTAAGAACAGGTATCCTCTACCCTTGATTAGTGTTTTGCTGGAGAAGGTGAAAAAGGCTACTGTGTTCACAAAACTTGATTTGAAAGGGGCATATCGTCTGGTCCGCATGCGTAGCGGGGATGAATGGAAGACCGCATTCAAGACCAGATATGGACTCTTCGAATACAGAGTGATGCCCTTCGGTCCCTGTAATGCCCCTGCGGCCTTTCAATTCTTTTTAAATGATGTGTTTCGTGACATCTTGGACCGGTATGTGATCGTCTACATAGACGATATTCTGGTTTACTCAGACTCGGAGGTTTTGCACTGTCAGCATGTGGCAAACGTGCTTACCATTTTGCAGGCAAACAATCTTTACTGTAAACTCAGTAAATGTGACTTTCATGTTCGCACTGTGGAGTTTTTGGGGGTAATGTTGAGTCCTGAAGGCCAGGAGATGGCAGAACGGAAGTTGCGGCTGTAAGGGATTGGCCTGTTCCATGTAATGTTCGTGATGTACAGTGTTTCATCGGATTTGCCAATTTTTACAGGCGGTTCATCAATCAGTTCTCTTGGTTGGTGGCGCCTATCACTCAGCTGTTGAGGAAATCGAAGGGTTTTGTATGGTCTGAGGATGCGCAATCCGCTTTCACGGCTCTTAAAGACGCTTTTGTGTCAGCTCCTGTGTTGTCCCACCCTGATCCGGACAAGCCCTACGTTGTAGAGGCAGATGCCTCGGATGTGGCGATCGGAGCTATCCTGTCTCAACGCCATGCGGATACGGGTCAGTTGCACCCGGTGGTGTATATGTCTCGTAAACTGAATCCGGCCGAAAAGAACTACCACATCGCCGAAAAGGAGTTGTTGGCCCTTCAGGACTCTTTTCAGGAATGGCGGCACTTCCTTATGGGTGCCCGTCATGTGGTCACTGTCTATTCCGACCACAGGAATTTACAATTCATGTCTGCTGCGCGTCATCTCTCACCTAGACAGCTCAGGTGGATGATGTTTTTCTCTGGTTTCAATTTTGACATCACGTTCCGCCCTGGTACTGCCAATCGAAAGGCGGATGCACTCACTCGCCAGTCGACGGTTACTCCTTATGAGGAGAAGGCCGAGGCTAGCATTGTCGCTCCGAACAGAGTGGTATGTGCTTTGCAGCCTGATACGTTCTTGAGGGATGTCAAGAAAGGGGTGGCCTCCTTCGTTTGGAAGACCTGGCTTGGGTGTCATCAGGAATGGAGGTTGCATGGGGGCCTGCCGATGTTTCGTAACAGGTTATTGCTGCCGACGTTGGCCTTGAGGAAGCGGGTCTACGTCTGGTGCCATGAGTCGCCAAGTGCGGGTCATCTTGGGTTTGCCAAGACCCTGGAAAGTGTACTGCGACAGTTCTGGTGGCCTTCTGTGAGACCTGATGTTGGGCTGTGGGTGGCCGCTTGTGCTCAATGTGCAAGGATGAAGTCTGACCACTCTCGTCCACAGGGGTTGTTGCAGTCTCTCCCTACTCCATCGATCCCTTGGGATCGGATATCGGTGGATTTCATCGTGGGTCTTCCCGCTGACTGTGGATGTACGGCAATAATGGTGGTGGTCGATTACCTGTCCAAGATGGGGCATTTTGTGGCCTGCAAACAAGTGCCTTAGGCGGGTCAGCTGGCTGTACTGCTCATGGTCAACGTGGTTCGGTTACATGGTTTGCCAAGTATCATTGTCTCCGACAGAGGGTCTCAGTTTACTGCCCAGTTTTGGAAGAAATGGTGTTCTTCGTTGCATATCGACTCAGCCCTTTCCACCAGTTTTCACCCACAAACCGATGGCCAGACTGAACGGTTGAACCAAACTCTGAAGCAGTATTTAAGATGCTATGTGGATAGTGGTAAGGAGAACTGGGTAGACTATTTGTGGTTGGCAGAAGTGGCTTATAATAACGCCACGCACAGTTCCACCAAGAACACTCCTTTCTATTGTTTGTATGGCAGACACCCTCGGTTTCTTCCCTTTGTGCACCCGAAAACGGACTCACTCCTTCCGGAGGTGGCACATAGAGTGGCTCACATTAAAGAGACACTGGTTAACGCGCAGGAACAGCTGCAGTCCGTGAAACTCAAATACAAGGCTGCCGCTGATAAACACCGGAGACAAGGGCCATTGTACTGCAAAGGTGATGAGGTGTGGTTGTCCACAAGGAATCTGCGTTTCAGAAAACACAGCGTGTTCAACCCTAGGTACATTGGACCCTATACGGTGTTGAAACGTGTGAACCCGGTGGCGGTGAAACTGAAGCTCCCTTCTCATCTACGCATCCATCCGGTGTTTCATGTCTCTTAGTTGAAACCTTCATTGTCTAAGGGCCAGCATCGTCCTCCTCCCTTGTTGGTACGGGGTGAGTTGGAGTATGTGGTTCGTCGAATTCTGGATTCCAAGTATCGGAGGAGTAAGTTGTGGTATCTGGTGTCATGGAAGGGGTATTGGCCTGAGGAAAATTCGTGGGAACCTGCTCTAGGGATTCATGCACCGGTGTTGGTGTCTGCCTTTCATCGGAGATGCCCCACGAAGCCGGTCCGTGACCCCCTCTGTTGAGAGAGGGATGTACTGTCACGATCGCGACGTAAACAAACTACGTCTCCCGTCATGCCCTGGGCCGGAACTACAATTCCCTAGATCCTTAGTGGCACGTTGCGTTCTCCCGATGAAAACGCTTAAGGAGGACGGCGACTGGGGATCGGTGTCGGGTATTCCGGTCAGAGACCTTGGTTGGGATAGTGGACTCGGCTGTCCTGGTGCGGTAAGGTTGCTGGCACCTCTGCGCTTCTCAGCGGGATCGCTGTTTCCAGGTTGCTTGGTTATTTTGGGAACCCACGGTAACGGCTGTTATCGTGGTATGGTTGTGTGACTTGTGTATATATATTTGGATTTGGCTCGGTTGGTATTTTCGGCCAACAGTGTATTCTCTGCTGTGTATTAACAGCCTTGTGAAACTCTATATACATTGGAGGTTGTTCCTTTCATTTCTTGGGATTCCGCCTCAGACCCATCTAAGAGGCATTAGTTGGGTGCAAGGAATCGCCAAGAGTTCCAGGGGTGCTCTTTGTTTGTTTTCATTTGAACCTTTATTTATCTTGAAGTGGCAACGTGAATTACGTGATATAAAGGTGTTAACTGTTGTATATACCTCTTCTATTAACAGGGGTTCTGGAGCTGTAGGTTACACTCTTCCCCTGTGATGCTTAGTAGAGGGATACATAGGTATGTTCTTACTCATGTGAATGTGGATATGAAGATATAACATTGTATGGTATGACAAATAGTTTATCACGATTTCATGCCTTTGCCTCTACACATCTACAAGATTTAAATATTCCTTTACAGGTATTATTCCGTACAGTAGTTCCAAGCGTATTGTTGATTCTAAGGCATAGAAACCTAGTCTTATGAGCGTGTTCTGTTTATGTCATTCAGATCTCCCTCCCTGCTGTCCCCTTCCTTTCCTTCCCTGCTCTGTTCTATTTTTTCCCCTCGCTTGATCCTGTCAATACTCTGTGCCATTACGGCAGTTCAGGCGTTGGCTAGATCTAGAGGTGGGCATACCAATCAACAAACCCATCCTGAGGACTATATTATAACAGAACAGTCTTTCATTTCCTGTGGCGGTAGGTCAAGGTGTTCCTCAAGGCTCTATACTTGCACCCACATTGTTCAACCTCTATTTAGAACCACTAGAAAATCTCCTAAGTAAATCCGGGATCCACTATCATCTCTATGCTGACGACACTCAAATCTACCTCAAGGTTGCCTCCACTCACGATCTCTCTATCCTAAGCTCTACTCTCGACTCCATTCATAACTGGATGTTTACTCATCAACTGATTCTGAATCCCTCCAAAACCGAATTCCTCCTCTTCTTCTCTTCAATCTCTCCTCCCCCGGTGCAATCATGGATGGATCAGTTGAATCTACTGAACACTAAACCCATCATTGCCGACAGCGCAAAATCCCTGGGTGTCATTCTCGACAAAAAACTCAATCTAACCCCCCACATCAATTCCATTTCAAAGTCTGCTCGATACCATCTGCGCCTTCTTTGGGGGATCTGTCGCTTCTTCCCGGAGCAGGACCTTATAACCCTGGTGCAATCGCTGGTCCTCTCCAGACTTGACTACTGCAATTCTCTTCTTACTGGCCTCCCCAAATCCCACCTGTCCCCCCTTAAATCTGTTTTCCATTCAGCAGCTTGTTTCATTTATGGGGCCAAAAGAAGCGATCACATCACACCGATTTTATCCACCCTCCGCTGGCTTCCAATCGAGGCTAGAGCTATCTACAAAACTGCTTGTATCACCCACAAAGCCTTGCACTCCTCCTCTCCTCGCTACCTGGCGAATAAACTGAAACTCTCTGGAGGCTCTAGACCATCACGTAATGCGGAAAATCTTCTGCTTGAACCTCCCACTTTCAAGAAGGAAAGAACGATGGCACAATCCCTTTCAGGCAACGCGGTGGGAATCTGGAACTCCCTTCCGCCGCAGCTCCGGACCACCACCTCCTCCCAGGCCTTCAAAACCAACCTCAAAGTTCTCCTCCTTCAAAGACACTTCCAAATGTAATCCATGCCCTCTCTATTATCTGAAGGAAGCCCTTCCATTATAGAAAAATCTACTGTACATGACTATGGAAGCGTCTTCCCAGTGTGTTCTTGTGGTTTGAGAGTCTACCATTTATTGCGTTATTATCTTTCTACCTGTGTTTGGTACTCGTGTGTAACATGCACCCGTCACTTTCTCTTGCAACACACTGTTTCCTACCTCTTACATTTGTTTATTTTCGATACCTGCACAAGTGCCACCATGGCCTACGTAACGTTTGTTCGTGTGCTTGATGGCCCTCCATATATTGCAGTATTATACCTCTGTTTACTTTGTACGCTTTTGTAACCTGCACACGTCACTTTTTCCTCCTGTAATGCACCGTTTGCTACCTCTTGTATTTTGTTGGTTCACGATTGTCACTTTTGTAATGCACCGTTTGCTACCTCTTGTATTTTGTTGACTCACGGTTGTCTTTTTTGCTTCATTTAATGTAACGTTTGCTTTTGTATTTTGTTCACTTGTAATGTTCTCATGTATCAGTTCTGTTCCTATTGTGAAGCGCTCTGACACCTTCGGGTAAAGTCTGCGCTATATAAAAACGCACAAATAAATAAATAAATAAATAGCTAGTAGAATGCACCCGCTTCTCTAGTATAACTGTTAGGCTATTTTTGCTGCTGTATGGAGAAGTACCTCTCCTCCCACTTTGTTGAGCAAGCAGATCTTGCATGCCCATCTTAGGCATTTAGCATGCTTACATGAGCCAGGACTGCCCCTTGGTCTTATGCTGACTATGTAACCCTAAGCATATATAAGGCCCCTGTTTTCTGTACTTCTTAGACTGCCTAATTCAGTTGCTAAGGCTTCTGTGTGACGTAGTCTCCCTCATCTGAGGTGAATAAATGCATTATTTTTATATTTCAGCTTCTGTGCCAATTTCTTCTTTGTTGGTTTAAAAGGACCAAGTATCAGTGGGACCCCTTAGAAGGTTTCTATTTTCTACAACACTACTGCTGATGCATTTCCTTCCGGAAGAGGTGTCTGTCTGAATCGCACCACTTTCAGGACGATTCCCACCAGGGTAAGAGTTGCTCCTGTCAAGTTTCGAGATTATGTCATGCATTGTTTGTTTTGTGTGCTCTGTTGGTTATCTTTTTGTTTGTTAGTTTACATTGTTATGTTTTCTTTTCCTTGTGAAGGAAGGGGGGGTGTGTAGAGGATCTGGAATGTTCCGCCTCAGGTTGTTGCCTGCTCGTGGTTGTTCCCTGCGTGGAACACAGAACTTGGGGTTACGGAAGTTGCTGCCGGGGAGCTGTGTAGATGGGACAGAATAAATTAAGTGCCCTACTTACGACTTCATACTTCTTTTCACTTTGCCGCCCCTGAGACTTCAGAACAGGAGGCAAGCTGTACTTCAAGCCCTTGAAGATATTCAGCAAAAAGTTGATAAAGTTCAGTCCAGTCCTTTCACAGTCCAAGGGAGAAGTAGCAACTGCAGGCCAACCCAGCAAAGCAACAACACAGCAAAGGGGCATGATTCCAGCGAGTTCTAAAGTTCTGGGGTCTGGGCCCCAACATTTATACTGTATTTCTCTTTTTTCTCTCAGGTAGAGTGTCTGTGCTTAGTCCAAACCAGTTTGGTCCTCTCTGACCCAGATTTCCATCTTGCAAGTAGAGACAGCATTGTCTAAGGCAGTCCCTATGGGGTACCCCAAGGCTCCATTCTTAGCCCTTTGCTATTCAATTTGTATATCAGGCCTCTGGCTGATATTACAGAGAAGGCTGGGTTGTCCCTGTTCTTCTATGCCGATGATACCCAGATTATCTCCTCACTCTCTACTGAGAGGGTGCCTGAGATATCTGCTCTCTATTTGGAATTGAGTAAAATTGCTACCTGGATGCAGGTCAATGTTCTCAAACTCAGTGAAGATACAACTGAGGTTCTGATTCTGGAGAAGAATAAAGATATTTGGGGTCCCCAACACTGGGCTACTGAAATGGGTGTTCTTCCTCTGCCCTCACGCCAAGTTCGCAATTTAGGCTTCATCATTGATGACTTATTATCTATGAGACAACAATCCATGAAGATAGCCGCAACCTGTTTCACCATCCTGAAATGGCTTAAAAAGATTATCTGGATGTTGCCCAGGCCTACTCAGAGGCCCGTAGTCCAGGCTCTTGTCACCTCCAGACTGGATTACGGCAACATTCTTTCTCTGGGGACTAACAAGGATGTGACATGCAAGCTGCAGGTGTTGGAGAACTCAGCCGCCAGATTGCTCAGTCAGGTCCCCAGAGGTACTTCTATCTCTGGTTCACTGAGTGACCTTCATTGGCTCAGGGTAGAGAACCAAATTAAATTCAAAGCCCTGAGCTATATGTTTAAGTTTAAATCTGGAGTGGCTCCTCAATACCTGCAAGTTCTGGTCCACCCTTACTTGCCTCCGCTCTGCCACTCAGGTGAAATTCTCGGTCCCTAGAATTAGACTGTCATGTATGGGTGGTCGATCTTTTGCCTGCTTAGGTCCCTCTTTATGGAACTCTCTTCCCATGCCGCTCCACAACAAAACTGTTATGAGAACTTCCGCAAATGCCTAAAAACTTGGCTGTTTAACCAATCATTTCTCCTCTCCCTTTCTGTTCCTTTCAGGCTGGCACCAGGAAACCCTTTTGGGTAGCTGTTGCGCCTTACAAATTTAACTAACATAACAATATAACATAACAGGCCCATTCAGGTGCAAGGAAATCTCCTCCCACTACTCTAAATGCAGCCCGGGTCTATTCAGCCCAGCCCTCACTCATCCAGGAAAGGCAGGATGCACTTCAACCCTCCCAGTGGTTGTCTGAAGAGAATACACATCCCCAGCCCTTGTCACTCCAAATCCAGACAGTCAGTCCACAACCCAGCAGGGGCACGAGGGATGGCTAAGCAAGAAAATACCTACTTTCTAAAAGTGGTATTTTCAAACACAGAACACAAAAATCATCTTTACTAAAACATACATTTTTAAATTCGGAGTTCAGGCATACTAAACCCCATTTCTCAATCTTGTCCCAGTGGGAAGGTATGCTTGTAAGATGTTATAAATAAACTCCCGTTCAATCCTATGGGTCTTTCCATAGTAAAAAATGAATTACGCTGTAATTCACTATTAGCACATGTCATACACACCAGTACATGTCCTGCCTTTAATATACCGGTACCTGCCCACAGAGGTACCTTGGGCCTACCTTATGGGTGACTTATATGTAAACAAAGGAAAGATTAGGGCCAGGCAAGTGGGTGCACTTGCCAGGTTGACATGGCAGTTACAAACTATGCGCAGACACTGTAGTGGCAGGTCTGAGAACCCTTTACAGGGCTGCTTGTGTGACTGGCACAACCAGTGCTGCAGGCCCACTAGCAGCATTTGAATTACAGGCCGTAGCACCCTCAGTGCACTTTACTAAGGACTCGCTAGTAAATCAAATATGCCAATCATGGTAACACGAATCGATAACACAATTTACCATAGGAGCATTTGTACTTTAACAATGAACAGCAGTGAGAAAGTGCACAGAGACAATAAACCAGAAAAAACAGAGCCAAAACCAGGATGTCAGAATGCAAAAAGACTGGGGAAACACGCCAAAAGAAGCCAGGTCTGACAGCCTGGTTTTGAATTTCATCTTTATTTTCCAAAAGCTTTATGTGAATAACTCTGACAAGGAAAACAAGATTTACCACAATGTTCAGATGCATGTGCCATCTGCTAGCCAGTATATTTTACTTGGTTTAATTGCTTTTAAAAAAAAAAAGGTTACTCTACTCTTTTGATACTTTTTACTTGAAAAGCTCATCATGTATATTCACTACTATTAATTGTATTTTGTTACTTGTTTTGTACATGTGAGAACAACTTCTATTCTGCTAAATATTTTTAAAAAACTATTTCTAGTTCTCACAGTTGTTAGAATTGAAAATGTTACTGTCCCTTTACTCATGTTTTATTCTGTGTTAAGTTAGCATTCATGGCGCCATTTTATTAGTAACAGCCATTCTGTTTCATGATTGAAGCTAAGCTCCTGCCTCGTGCTGCTTGCCTCAGCAGAAAACTGTCTCCATGCCCCTTTGCTCGTGTTTTTCCAAGGCCGATTTCAGCTGCACAAATGAATGTACTTTCTATTGTTGTGTTGCATACCTTAGCTGTTAGATAGGCTCGTTCCCACCTTCACTCTACGGGTGAACATGAGTGAGGTGGCCTTGGAGTGAAGATAACATATACCCAGTCCCAGGACTGTAGCTCATCTTTCTGTGCCTCTTTGTTTGCTAGTGCCTGGACTGGAATTTTCCAGCTTGAGCGTGTTCTCAAAAGATTTGGAAATGTATAATATCTTATGTCCTGTTGGGGGGAGTCAATCCCTCGGCAGCCATCTCAAGAGCCTGGTCAGACTGGGCTCTGCTGCAACGCTATACTAATAAAAATACTTGGTTAGCATTCTCTACTGACTGACTGACTCTTCATTTTGTGGAAGGTGGGAGGTGGTCACAAGTGAACCCGGTGACCCTAATCGGGTCACTTCCTTCATTTGGTGCCCGAACAGGGACCCACTGGGTGGTCCATCCTTGCCCGCAGGCAAGTTGGGAGGACGGGACCGCGTTAGGTCAGATGGGCGGATCGGGAATCCCCACACAACAGAGCTTAGTTCTCGCAGCTGCCCCGCATGACTGATCGCACAGTGCCTTGCCCAGTGGTCATCCCGGCTGGGGCCATGAAAGGCAAAACCCTGGGAGTTGACCGTTTGGTCCGATGAGTCGGCAGTGGAGAATAAATTTGTTCGACCTGTGTGCCCCAGGTGAGTTTGCTTTGGGTCTTTGTGCCATTTTGAGGAGTATTTGGTATGGTCTGCAGACCTTTTGATTGCACTTGAAAGGTCTGCTGACCAATTTGGGTACAGAGTGTCTGCGGACATTCTTTCAGGCAACGTAATGTATTTGGCTTACTTTTGAACACGCCTGGGGTTTGACTAGTCTTTGGCTTTTGTGCTGGTGTTTCTGGTTTGTAATTTTGGTGCAGTCTGAGGACTGACTCTTGGTTTGTCTTTTCTTTGTACGATCCGAGGAACGATTTTCGGAAAAATATTTGATTGGTTAGTTATTTGTCTCCTATGAATAGTAAATTTGTTTCCCCTGTCAAGATGTCATGTTTTAGTAAGTTGTGCAGTTTGAGGTGACACTGCTGTTCTGCTGATGCTCGATTGGAGGAGAGGCAACCTGCGCCTCCGTAAGGCACTCCAACCTATGACATGTACGTTAAGCACAGCCTTGGCCCTATTATATTTAGTACATTATGACACATATATACAAGGGGCAATGCAGAGTTACAGTGACCATTAACATGTACCTTTGATGAACAGAAATTTAATTTCTTGCAGGATAAATTGTTTGCAAAATGGAGTAGGCAGTCAATGTTTGATTATCTTCAGGTATGGGAAAAGGAAGCTAAGCAGAGGCGAATTAGAGCAGAAAAGGAGGCTAGGAGGGCAAAGATGCAGACGATAACATAGAAGGCAATAGCGTATGATAGAGAGAAAATAGAGAAGGGCATAGAGTGTGCTCACCAGATGTTCAGGTTGCAATGTGAAAAATCCTATGTTGCCCAAGAGGAAGGCAATGCCTTTGTAGAGGACCTGTTAGATACTTGACCTCCGCCTCCATATGCCCTGCAGACAGTATATCGTGATGTCCAGCAGCACCAGTCCTCTGCCTCGCCTGCCCCTGTCTCTGATTCTCCTGCTATTGATCTGGCTGACTCGGCTACAGTGCCTCCTTCTTCTTCTTTGGCTTCATCTGTCGCACCTACAGCGACTGCAGGTCTTTCAGCTATGCCTGTGGCTCCAACTTCTTCCCTCTCCCTATCACTTACACCTACGACACAGTCATTAATAACACTGGCGCCTGCCCCTTCGATTATTGCACCTGCCTCACATTTCCTCTCTCTGACCTCGTTGAGCATGAGGATGCCTTTGCGTGGATTGGATGATGGGGATTGGGTGACTGCACGGGAGGGAATGGGGTGGGTGTTGATTCGGTCTGATGTGGGAGATGCAGAGAACAAAAATGGCTTACTAGGCTGCTCAGTGGACCCGGAATCCGATTTACAGTGTAGAAGATGTGTGGAGTGTGTTGAAAGAGTATGAGCCGTTTGTACAGCAGCATGCCCTCAAGAATATTTCGGCTACTGTAGTGTATTTTGTAAAGCGCACAGCTGCCCCAACGGGGCGTCCCGGTGCTGTATAACGCTGTGGAACCCTTCCTGGCTCTCCCTGTGAGATGCCCCTCCTGGGCACCCCCAAGGTGAAGCCAGGCATCCCAGTGTTGTAGGGGCCGTTGTGGAGATTAAGCAAGTTATTGCCCAGAGTTGCAGCGTGGGACCCATGATTAGAGTAGGCGCTGAGGCGAGAATTATCAAGTCCGCGGACATTGAGCTCAAGACCCTGCAGCGTCAGGACTTGAACCCTGGTCCCGGGCCCGATCTCTGCTTCAGAGTCTGCCGCTCTAACCAGTGAGCCACACTTCTCCACTACTCTGATTGGGTTGTGGGAGCAGTGTTTCAATGGTGGTGTGCCCCAGATTATTTATGACATCCGGGACCGTGTGTATGCTGCTGGCATGGCCCCTATTGACGTTTTTAGTAATGTCGCAACGTTGATTGGATACCAAGGTAGGATGCACCAGAAGAGTCCAACAACAGCGTCCCAGTTTCCGATGAGGGAGGTGTACGATATTTTTCATCCTGAGATACCGGAGCTGCCAGATCAACATGATGCTGTTGTCAGACAGCGAGTAGAGGCTCGTTTCCAGGAGCAATGTGTTTATACTCCTTGGAAAGGAGTGAGGTTTTGTCTCTTAAGACTCAGTTAGCCGACCCTAGGAAAAATCCCACTTCATGTTATAAAGACTGAACAGAGGCCGCGTCGTTGACGGTGATGACGTGTGCAGACATTGAGATTTTTTTGGGTTAATGGTGCCCGTGGATATTTGGCGGCAAGTGCATGCACAGGACCATGTTGTGGAGTTGGGTGGCACTTGGGATGAGATCAGGACATGGGATAAAGAGAGGAAGCCTGGTGAAAAGCCATGGGCGGAGATACTAGCTCTGTCAGGACGTATTGATACATACATGCACTCTCTTATTCCACCCAGGAGAGTAGATTGGGACAGGTTAGCAGAATGTCGTCAGAAGAAAGATGAAAGTGTGTCCGATTTTATTACTAGGTTCGAAGGAATGTTTTTGGATTTCAGTGGGCAGGATTTGTCAATGGAAGAGGGTGTCCGATTGTTCGTTAACAGATTTATTACGAACCTGCTTTCCGAGATCGCGGCTCTGTTACAGGCTTTGGAGAGCACTTGGACTACGTACTCCCCATCAGTGATTTTGAGCATGAAACAGTACTATGAGCATAGAGAGAACGAGGAGAAGGAGAAGGTGGAGAAGAAAAGTAGAGAGTTGAAGACAAAGGTGTTGATGCAGCAGGCGTTCAGGGTGAACGGTCGGGGACAAGGCATTGGCCCAGCTCGACAGCTGCCTAGCACTTGCAGAAATGCCGCGCCTCTGGGGCCAAACCAGTGTGCATACTGTAAGGAGGAGGGACACTGGCGGAGTGAGTGTCTGGCATTGTTACAGAAAGTCGCTGTCCCTAGAGGACGGGGTTCTCGAGGATGGGTCTTGGAGCAGGCAGCCATGATGGAGGCCAGACAGGTGAGCAACAGCTGGGTTGCTCTAATGTGAACTATTTTGGTGACCCTAGGGCGGAACAGCATTACCATGATGACTACGATTAGGATAAAATGACGGGGCTAACGCATGGCTAGGACAGCCAGGGGGAGGGTGAGGGATCAGTTCAGATCCCTGTGGATCAGCGCAGACCTTATGTTACAGCTAATTTGCAGGGTTCAGCTAAGAAAATCTTGGTGGATACAGGTGCAATGAATAGCTCTGTTTCTTGTTCACTGGTCCCCGGGGCAGCCCTGTCCGGCCAAAATAATGTTTCGGTAGGCTTTTCAGGTATACTAGTTATGAGCCCAATTTCCGAGCCATTTGCCCCGACTATTGGTCCTTTTACTGAAGATTAGCCTTTCCTATTGATATTTAATTGTGGAGAAAATTGGATGGGTTTGGATTTGTTCAAGAAGTTCATACACACAACTATTTATTGCTCTCCGGATGGTGTCTATATGACAATAGGACCCAATGTAGTGAATTCTAAGCAATGTCTGTCAAAGGATGAGCCCCTTCCCGCTGAGTTCAAGGATGTGCCGACAACATTATGGGCTACAGGTGATACGGACATGGGGCTTTTGTAGATACAACCGGTCTCTATTAGAGTTAAGGATAATGTTGCTCTTCCCCATATCCCTCAGTACAAAATACCGCAAGCAGGGGAGCCAGAGCTTTTGCAGATTATACAGGATTTGATTACATCAGGGGTTGTTGAAGAGACGTCTGCGAATGTGTGTAATAGCCCTATTCTTCCTATTCTTAAGAGGACACCCTCGGGTTCCTCTGATGATAATTAAGCTGTCTATCGTTTGTGATTGATTTGCATGAGGTTAAAAAGGTTGTGGTCTGTCAGTTCCCAGTTGTCCCTGACATCACTGCCCTCCTGACTATGATTCCTTCCTCTGCCAAATACTTTTCTGTCATCGATTTAAAAAATGCATTCTTTAGCATCCCGATACATCCTGATAGTAGGTATCTGTTTGGATTTGCCCTTGCCGGTAGAAGTTTAGATTCTGTCAGGCTCTTCAGGGCTATACTAAAAGCCTCAGTATCTATAGTCAAGCTTTAAAAAGCCAATTGGACTCCCTCATACTTCCTGCCGGTAATGTGTTATTGCAGTATGTAGACAATCTCTTGATCGCTTCTGACACTGAAGGCGGTTGCAAGGCTACTACGGTTAAATTGTTGCTACATTTGGCCCACCATGGACACAAATTGTCCCTCTCAAAATGCCAGTATTGTTGACAGGAGGTCACCTATCTAGGTCACCTACTGTCGAAGGAGGGAAGGAGACTAACACCTGAACGCATTAGCACCACTGTTAATATGCCCATCCCTAAGACTCAAAGGGATGTGCATGCTTTTATAGGTATTACCTCGTATTGTCACCACTGGATTCCTAACTACTCCCTACTAACTTATTGCAACTAACCACTAAAGATGTGCATGAACCCTTGCCTTGGACGCATGAATGTCAACAAGCTTTTGAACAACTACAAGTCATGCTTTGTTCTGCACCTGTGCTTGGTACACCTGACTACTAGAAGCCGTTCGTGTTGTATGTACACGAAACAGCTGGCTGCACAGGCCTTTGGAGGTAAGCAGGGGCCATGTGCTTATTTTTCTACGCTTCTTGACATTGTCGAGAGAGCCTCCCGAGCTGTCCAAGAGTGGTCGCAGCCTTAGCCGTCTCCATTCAACATTCGTCAGGGCACAATCGTCAGGGCTCGTTCATGATACTGACCTTACACTCATGGTACCGCATGCTGTGGACACACTTTTGAACAGAACGAAGACGCAGCACCTTACCAGTGCACGTCTGACTGGCTATGAGCTGACCCTGTTTGCACCACATATCACCATCAAAAGATGGGCCACTCTGAATCCAGCCATGTTACTACCCTTTCCTTCTGAGAATGTGGACATGGACGTGCATGATTGAATTTTCTGTATAGAGGAGGAAGCGAAGGGATGGGTAGACCTGACTGATGTTCCCCTATCTGATCCCCAAGAGGAGCTATATGTCGATGGCTCTTGTTTCAGATTACCAGATGGCACCACAACAGCGGCTTATGCCATAACAACTTTAAACACAATAGTTGAGACATCACAGGTTCCCTACCAATCAGCCCAAGCTGCAGAGTTAGTTGCCCTTCTTCAAGCCGGTGGGTTGAGTGAGGGACTGTCTGTCAATATTTATTCTGACAGCCAGTACGCCTTTGGAGTCGCTCATAATTTTGGGCGGCTCAGGGCAGAGAGAGGATTCCTGTCTTCACATGGGTAAAAAAATCAGAATAGCCCATTGATACAGAGGCTCTTGTCAGCCTTGACATTTCCCAGGAAGTGAAGTGCCCACAAGGCAATTAAGGATGATGTGGGAAAGGAAAATGCATTTGCAGACCTAACAGCCAAAGAGACAGCCCAAACACGAATGAAAATAATGTTTGTAGCAGGCCCTGCTAGGTGGGTACCTGAAGTCACTATGTTTGAGGACACTTTGGATAATGTCAAGTAGATACAGAGCGAGGCAATGATTGAGGAGTTAGCAGTATGGCAGGAAAGTACGTCCCATTTAGATGAGGATGGGTGCTGGACTGACAAGTCAGGAAAGTAGAGATGGGTGTTACCTGATGCATGTCTTTCCTGTGGTTACTATGGCACATGGGCCAGCCCACATTAGTGTAAAAGGGATATGTAAGTTGTTAGATCCCGTATGGCAGAACGACAATATCCGTAAAGTTGCTGCTCATTTGGTGAAGTACTGCATGGTATGCATGATGCACAATCCTGGGAAAGGTACCCCCACACCTTCTGGCAGTTTTGCACCACCTTTCTTCCCTTTCGAGGTTCTCCAGATGGATTTCATCTAAATGGAGCGAGTTAATAATCTGAAATATGTGTTAGTGGTTGTCTGTGCATTTAGCAAATGGATTGAGGCTTACCCCACTAAAGAGAATACAGCCATGGCAACGATGAAGGCACTATTGAAAGAGTTCTTCCCACACTTCTGCTTGCCATGTTTGATTTGGAATGACAATGGAAGCCATTTAAATTCAAAGGTTAGACAGCTGGTGTGTGATGGGTTGCATATCAAGCAAAGGTTTCATGCAGCGAACCACCCCCATTCAGCAGGTTTAGTTCAGAAGTACAATGGTACTCTCAAACTAAAACTGGCAACAATCAAGGAGAGCACAGGATTGCAGTGGCCAGATGCTTTACCTTTAGCGTTGTTGTCCACAAGAACAACTGCTCACTCTAGAACAGGACTTTGAGATTGTGTTCGGCCGCCCGGCAAATGTCTGGGGCGTCCCGCGACATCGCTGTTTTTCTGATACAGAATACCTTTTGCTGATTTGACTAAAGGTTTGCGTTCTATTCACCAACAAATATCTGAAGTCTTACCACAAACTTCCGAGGGGGCAGGCCACGAGGTACGACACAGGGACTGGGTTCTCGTGCGCAATTTCTAGAGGAAAAGCAGTTTGCACTGGAAGTCCTCCTTGCCACCAGAACAGCTGTGAAGGTCGACGGCCAGAAGAATCGGATACACAGTACCAACTGCAAGAGGGTACCCCTGCCGTTGCCTTACGGCCAGTGGGTGCTGGAAGGGTCTGTCTACTATGAGACGGAGCAGGTACCGTGCTTCATTCCCTTTTCGGATGCACGGTAGACATGGGCACCAACTGAGGAAGAGAGCCATGCCGTGGTGAATGAGGCGGTGCCACCTGAGATTAAGGCCATCAAGGAGCCCCAGCCTGTTGGTCCACCTGTGCCTGAGTCCCAGCCCGTTGAGCACCAGCCTGCTGGCTCGTCAGTGGTTGAGCCTCTGCCCCTTGGTCCGTTTGAGCCTGATCCCCTTTTTTCCTGACCCCGCTGTGCCTGGAGTGACAAGGTACAATTTACGCCCCGACGGAGGAACAGTGCACCAAAGGAAAAGTCAGATTAGTAGGGATGGACTGCATTGCTGAAGAATACCTTGCTTGTGGTACCAACGGTAGCTTAGGGAAAGGGAGTTTGGTGCATTGTTTTGGACAGTGAATGATGAGGGCTAAAGGACTGTGATTCTCAAGACAGAAATACCTTGCCCTGCAATGTGGGATTTGGATCTGAGCTAGTCGAGCAGCTCCACCGCTGATGCTCAACAGCGCCTATGTCTGATTCTGATGAACAATAGGAGTCCGTCAGCGAGACTCAGATGGACGCTGAGAACACTGCCTCCTTTCCTTGTTTTCCCTCCAGTTGGCTTCAATCATAAGTCTTTTCCTCTGGTAATAGTAATAAAACATTTTTTGTATCCCTTTGGTCGCCCCATTCGGGAGGAAGAACAGCCCTTTGCTTCTCTGAGTTCTAAATCGAACGGGTCTGTTTGGTCCACTTGCTCTGTGAAAAGCAAAATAGTTTTTGTAACTATTATTCTGATCTCTCCCGTAATAATACTTGGAATAGCATATTCCCTTGAGGAGAAATATCCTGTGCATTTTTTGATTGGTACTACTCCTGTTTCCCTTGAACATATTTTTGTCACTTTGGCACCTCACAAGGAGGACCACCAACAGTTCTATATAGATAATGTGTTCATCTAGACTCTGCACCAAACACTTAATGCTTATAACACAACAGAATGCTGGGTATGTGTGGTGCTGCCCTCTGTGACTCATAGGAGTGAGAATTTGTTGTCCATGCCATTGTCATTTGTTAAAAGCTGTGAGATGTGGTTTGCATTGCTTAGTATGGTACGTTCATTTCCCCAGGCTGCTACATTAGAACAAAAGAGTACTGATTCTCGCACCCTAAAGCAAAATGTACGTTTCCAGCACAGAGCACCTCCTGTTGCTCCTATGGGCTAAGAACCGTCTGGCAGATTTTTTTAAGCTCCTGTATGCAGGGATATAGCAGACTGAGAAACGGAAGACCGAAATAGATAATTGCCTACCGTTCAATACATCAGAATACTTCTAGTCCTTTTAGGACCGTATACGCCGATACCCCTGTCAGTGGTTAATGTTACAGCTGCTTTCAGTGTCGAGAGGGCTGGGAAAATAGAGGTAGGGGAGAGCAGATGCAATGTCACTTATAATTTGAGACTAGCAGATAGTCCGCCCCTAATACCGCCACCCAATGTCTACTTTGTTTGTGGATCTCGCAGTTATGTCTGGCTTCCTGAGGGATGGTCGGGTAGGTGTTATCTTTCTTACCTCTTACCCCCGGTTTATATCGCTCCACCCAATTACCATAAAGACCATCAATTACAGAGAAGAAATGCCCTTGCGCTTAGGTTTAAGAGAATGATTAGCACAGACGACATAGATCAAAAGGACACCAACTTGCAGCAGTTTACTGATGCTGTGAAAGGTATAATACCCATGGCCAATAGTCTTAATATTAGGCGACTCACTAGGTTTGTAGAAGGGATCATTAACACCACTGCAGGGATTTTGACCAATATCACAGTAAGGTTCAGGCTACGAGACTTGTTGCCCTTCAAAACAGGATGGTGTTAGACGTCATCCTTGCTGATAGGGGTGGGGCCTGCCACGTCATCGGAAGTAGTTGCTGTGTATACATACCATAGCATGCTCAGAAATGTATATGCCACTATACAGATGCTCCATAAGCTTTCTTCTGACATACACCAGGCGAATGGCACATGGTCTCTCACAGGGTAATTTTGGGGTTCCTTTGCATCTTGGGGGTGGACGATTATCATCTTCCAGATTGCCATCACTGGTATAATCTTGGCATGTTGTCTGTGCATCCACTGTCTTCCTGCTTGTTGTGCCTGCTGTCTATCAATGCTGACTCCTCACCGAAAGCCTCCAGAGTGTGACTCTCAGAGCAAAGCCATGATGATGCAGGGCATCTAAGATGTGATGAGTATTGACAAGGGCATTGTTGAATATTGATTATGTGTGTCTAGCCTTACAGAGTATTTAGTCTCAATCAATAGTCTTTAAGGTAGCAACAATTGCCTCTGATTGAATGTTCGTCTTTTTTTTAGCATTGTAAAGACCCTTACCTGATGGCAATCATAAAATTTAGCACGAATGCTAAAAGGAGGGTCTGTTAGAATTGAAAATGTTATTGTCCCCTTGCTCATGTTTTATTCTGTGTTAAGTTAGCATTCATGGTGCCATTTTATTAATAACCTCCATTCTGTTTCACGATTGAAGCTAAGCTCCTGCCTCATGCTGCTTGCCTCAGTAGAAAACTGTCTCCATGCCCTTTTGCTCGTGTTTTTCCCAGGCCGATTTCAGTTGCACTAATAAATGTACTCTCAATTGTTGCATACCGTAGCTGTTAGATAGGCTTGTTCCCACCTTCACTCTAATAGTGGACATGAGTGAGGTGGCATTGGAGTGAAGATAACATATACCTGGTCCCAGGACTGTAGCTCATCCTTCTGTGCCCCTTTGTTTGCTAGTGCCTGGACTGGAATTTTCCACTTTGGGCGTGTTCTCAGAAGATTTGGAAATGTATAATATCTTATGTCATGTTGGGAGGGGGTCAGTCCATCTGCAGCCATCAAAAGAGGCTGGTCAGACTTGGCTCCACTGCAGCACTATACTAATAAAATACTTGGTTAGCATTCTCTACTGACTGACCTACTCTTCATTTTGTGGAGGGTAAGAGGTGGTCACAAGTGACTCGGGTGACCCTAATCTGGTCACTTCCTCCACAGTCTTGGTCATTACATTGTACTACTATTTTGTGTATTTTAGGTCGGTGTGCACATATTTCTGAAGACAAGCCACACAGAAACTTCATAACTGCAGTAGATATCTATGGTGAGGGGGTAGTTCGGAACTCAACTTCACTTTTAGGATGTTTTACTGTGTTGATGCTTTCCATATGTTACATAGTTTTAGTCCAGCACAGGTTCATCAATTCCTTGGAATTTTGGCGCTGTAGCAAGTAGTTGGGTGTAGGCTGCCATTAGCAGATTGTGTGGTTTTCCAGTGGAAGAGGCTCTGCATGAGTGTCAAGTGTTAAGACCTTCAGCCTTGTAACTATAACTTGCATTGGGTCTATTGTGGGTTGTGGAAACTTCCAAATGAGGGGCCACCGAAATGTTCGAATGAGAATCAACAAGAACAGTGCCTTGTCCCTTGTAAACCGGAGTTCTTTCAAGGTTTGATTAGGATATTAACTAACTTCAGAAGCATTTTAAGGAAACCTCAGGGTATATGTGGAGTTCACAATGGACAGAGTAAAATACTTTTACTTAACATTTTGTTCAAAAACGTTAGGATTTAGAAACTGTTTTGAGACATTTCTAAGCTTATAGACAAGTGTATTGTCTACAGCACTGCCTGGTGTGTTTTTTGCCACTACAGAAATAGTATCTATGATAATGTGATAATGTGGATTATGAATTGGAGGTGAATTGGAGGTGATGTGAGTCCTTACTAAGTAATAATGTCACCATACTGCTCTAGGTTCAGTTAGATCTCAATAATACACCTGAGCTCAACCCTTCGTAGTGGTAGCACAAAGCAGACAGGCTTATTTGAGAAGAAATGTGTAAAGCATTTATCAGTACCAAAATAGTTTAAAAGTAAAAAACAAAAGTGTGGTAATCTACATTCTTCTGGTCTTCTCGTGATGCCATTTGTAACGACTGCAGAAAGCTTTCCAGCTTGTGCTGGTCATGGAAGGTGGAGTTTCAAACGAGTCTTGAGTCAGAGCCTTTTGGGTGGCTGAGCTGTTTCTTTCACTTTCTACATGAATAAACCATTCATTGAACTTCCTTTGAGCTATGCTACATTTCTTCAGGATTATTAGTGTACCTTTTAATGTGTAAAGCATTTATCAGTACCAAAACAGTTAAAAAGTAAAAAACAAAAGGCAATAAAAATCCCACTCCAATTTATAAAAATAGAGGACATTTTAATGAACAACGGATACCAAAATGACAACTATCCAATAAGGGGAACTTGAGATACGATTATTTAAAGTATGAATTCAGTTTAAGTACAAAAAAGCACAAGGCACCAACTGTGGGTATCTAGTTGCACCGGACCAGGACAGAGTCACAAGTTCAGCTCACCCACGATGGAAACCAGGTTTGTCCTGCGTTTACCTTCTGACTACAATGTGAGGACTGTGTGGTTTGGCTCTGCATCGCTCAGCATCGGATCCTGTAAAGCCTTCAGTGAGGAGGTGCGTGAAACAGCTCTGTGGGGTTCTATGTCGCTCTGTTGAAACCATCTGTTAGGCAGGGAGTACTGCACTCTGAGTCTGCCAAAGGTCCAGGACTTTGAGGACAAAACCTGGGTGTCAGGACACACTCTTGCAGAGCCAGCAGAGAGTATCAGGTCAGATCCAGTTGGGTCGGGCAGCTGGGAAGCAGCAAAGGCCTCTGAAAACGTGTGGTGTCCCTTTAGTTCACACAAGAGGTCAGACAACTGACTCTTGGATTCTCTTCTCGGGTACTGGGTACATGTTGGAGCAGGTCCTACTATTGAGGTCTCTCTCCACAGGTTCAATAGCAGGTGCAGGCTTTCTTCTGTCTTCCATAGGTCCAGAGGTGTTCCGAAGGGGGTACAAAGGGTGCCACATTTATGCCCGGTGACAGCCTGTGGGTGGGGGAAACTCCTAGCCACTCCCTAATCAATGGGGTAAAAGTTCCCCGGGGTGCCCCAAACACATTTACAGCACTTCCAGTGTTATGAACTGTAAACTGGAACAGGATTTATACAGGCACAATGCCCCTCTCTACCTAAAACCAATATGTTCGGACCTTTTTTCCCTCTTCCTACCTAGTGGTTTGGCTATGATAATAGGCAAACCACACCACCCCCCCTTTGGGGGCTCTGAAAGAGGTTTGGGCAGCCTCTTTCCCATTGGAATTTTCCCACTGGAATTGATGGCGGACCACTTGCAGGACGATGCAGGGGGCAGGCCTAGGTGTGAGTTACATCTGCCTGTGACAGGGTAGGCACCTTTTGAAGTGCAATTAAGTTCTTGGGCGGCAGCCCAGATGGTCATCCTGTCAGAGGGAAAGCATCTCTCCGCACCCAATGTCTTTGTCCACTGTCTACTAGAAATATACATCTCATCCAAGGAAAGCCTTTAACTGTCAAGTGATACTGAACACTGGCAAAAAGGCAACTTTGGGTTGAGCAGGAAAATGCCAACTTTCTGAAAGCAGCATTTTAGTAAAAGAAAATAAGAAAAACTGACTTGCCCTTTAGGTTGGATTTTAAACTACTAGTAATTTGATTCCTTGAATCATTGTTCAAGCTATTCCTAAAATGAAGAGATGCATAATAAGGTGTTGTAATATAATCCAGTGCTTTTTTATGGGACTCAACGAAAAACGTTTTTTTAGATCTTTTTACTGGCAGGAGATAGAACACATAAGTACACATGCCCTACCTTTTAAATATCATGCACCCTGCCCTATGAGCATTCAGGGTCTACCTTAGAGGTGACTTATAATTATTAAAAAGGAAGATTTAGGCCTCGGAAAGGCTTTACTTTGTCAGGCTGAATTTTCAGTTTTAAAACTGCACACAGGCTGAGGGGGCAGGCCTGAAGACATACTATGCAATGCTATGATTTATAAAGTGCATGGCGACCCGAAGGCATCCCAGCGCTGGCGGACACATAGACCACTACACCAAGAACAAAAGCAATATCTGTCAATCTATTGCTAAAGAACCAAGTCTTAAGGGATTTTGGGAAGCCCAGCTAATTATTCAGGGAACACAATTCCAGTGGGAGAGCATTCTGCAGCATGTCCACGTAAAAGCCAGTGGCATAGGAAGGGGGGTGCGGTGGGTGCAGTCCTCTCCGGGTGTCATCACTGAGGGGGGTGACAAAATGGCAAAAATATGTGCTATTTTTGTCATTTTGTCAAGCTGGGCGTGACAAGTGTCATTACTGAGGGGAGGGGCTCACAAAATGGCAAAAATATGTGTTTTAATCACATATTTTTTGCCATTTTGTCAAGCCGGGGGTGACAATAAATGTTCCGCCCCGGGTGCCACCTGACCTTTCTACGCCACTAGTTAAAGCCAAAAGACCCTCCTCCACTTCGAGCCCTACTGACCCTGTAATGTCATTTTTGTGGTGGCACAATAGATGCTGCAGTTCACTAGTGACCCTGGGTACACTGAATACCAAGTACTAGGGACTTACAGGTAAGTTAAACGTGCCAATCATAGTTTTATCGTCAGTTCACCAAATTGTCAGGTGTCAGAGCTCATGCAAGGGCCTTGATAGCTGGTTCCCAGTAGACAGAGTTCAAACATTAACAGCATCAGTAAAATGAAGCTATTGGGAGGGATTATGTAAAAGAGGAATATTTCTTTCACTATGGGCCTCATTACGATGACGATTACAAATGACAGGCCGACAACTGGTGCCACGGTCCGACGGGCGTATTATGATGTGCTGCGGTTGGAGGAAGCAGGCGGAGGAACCAACCGACGCTTCCGACGGGCGCAAGCAGCCCGTCCGACCGTCGATCGGAATGAAATACCCTACAATGGAACTGTGCCTGCTCAGGCACCACCATAGTGATTATGATGTTCCTTTAAGACACAGGTTGAAGCACTCAGTGTTTTGTAAAATACCCCTCACACACCAAAAGGCCCCTTGGTGTCATGCTTCATCATCGGAGTCTTCGCACCCCTCTAGCGGGATGCGGCGTGCTATGACCTACGACTACGCGGGAGCACTTATAGTAATGACTATGTGTGGTGTGGAGTATGTGGGGTGTATTTATAAGTCAGTGGTCAAGCTCCTTCTTACCCCTCACGCTGCTCCATACCAGCGGAGCAGCGTGAGGGGTAAGACGGTGATCATAGCGTCCTGTTTATATTGCAAATCAAGCAACACCCCTGACGTTCCATTATGCTCATGAAGCCAACAAGCAAGCTTCATAAGTCATTGTACTTGTAGCAGACCGCTGTAGGCACACTAAGCCTGAATACTTCACTTTTTTGTAAATACACAATTATTTTTATTAAGAATACGTGAGTAAGGTGGGGAAGTTGTGCCCCCGTCCTGAAGAAGGAGCTTGACTCCGAAACATGTCGACGCACACCAGAGGTCCTGTTCTTTAATTAACAGAATTGACCTCACACTGCACTTCTTTTAACAGTACCAGCCAGAGTTCAGAATAAAAGTTTTTTCTATAGACTCATGTGCCAGGTACTTTTTAATCTTTCACCACATCCCACCACTCACTTATAAATACACCCCACATACTCCACACCACACATAGTCATTACTATAAGTGCTCCCGCGTAGTCGTAGGTCGTAGCACGCCGCATCCCGCTAGAGGGGTGCGAAGACCCCGATGATGAAGCATGACACCAAGGGGCCTTTTGGTGTGTGAGGGGTATTTTACAAAACACTGAGTGCTTCAACCTGTGTCGATCACTCTCTCCCTCCTTTGAGTTGGATTCTCTTTGTTTATTTAAGTACCTTGTGGAGCAGGAATCCAACCTTTCGCTCTACCTCCCTCCAGTATTTTCGATAAAGTTCCTTTAAGACAGCCTTCCTATTGCGGTCCGACCGCCATAGAAAGTCTGTCAGCAACGGACTTCGGGGGCCCCTAGCAGGGCCCCCATCCACCCAAAGCCTCCGCTATAAGGCCTCGGGGGCATCTGTGGTGCACCCCTAAATATCCATGTCTGAAAACATCCACTTTTCCAATGCAGCTTGTGCTGTAGCCCTTTTCCGACTACAACACAAGCTGCAATAGAAAATTGATGTTTCTACCGCCTCATGTGTGGTTGCATCCTAATTTGTGGGATGGAACCTCTGACTACTAGTCGGGCGGTTTCTATTTAGAAACAATGTCAGTCGACGCATGTCCGACCGGCATCGTAATAAGTCCCTATCTGTTGCACTGTGCCCCAGAAGAAAAATACATTTATAATACAAGTGACTATCTGTCACTTGTTCCTACCTGCACTGCTATGCAAACCCTAACGTTTGCTGTCTTTTAAACCTTAGTTTCTTGTTTTGCATACACTTTTTCTTGCTCAATCAATATTTACACAACCTGTTTGTCAATCAATACTTGTTACATTTTATTTTCTAATCATCACATATATATCATCCACAGTTCTGGTGATATTGAACTAAAAACATATCACAAATTTACAAAATAATATATTGTATTCACATCAACGCTGTTGTAGGTCCCAATGCATTTCGGGATATAATCCCTTCTTCAGGGGAACTGTGAAAAACAAACAATATACATCAATGTTCAATCCCATATATAAAGTGGGTGAATATTCGCAAACAATTCATTGTACTGCATGTAAATTGTAATCTTCTCAAGTTAATTAACGGTCAAAATATGCATGATGCATCTTCAGTTTCTGTTAAACATTAATATGGAATCATCACAAAACTTCACAAGGTTCTGAATGGGCAGAATCACCACCATAATATGCTGACCCATTCACCACCACCAGAGCTCAAAAATAAGTGCAATGTCAATGTTCAAACACTATCTTACCAATGCGTTCAAACTGGTGTAACCTATCCAGGTAACACTTTTCTCACTGTTTAGAGTGCACACTATCTTGAAACTGAAACAAACGTGGGAAATATGTTCAATCCGACCTCCAACCTGAAAAAAGTGCTCATCCAAAACCTACTTATAACGAGGACATACCTTAATCCAAATGTAAGAATCTCACTATGAATCAGTATTCTGCAAACAGCAGTTTCTGGCACCTTGTAAATGTCACCTGAAATTCACAAATGTACATTGTAGATATCAATACTACCAGTCTCGAGTCTCTATGCAAACTACCTGTTACAGCATATTTCGAAATTACCTGAAAAACAGGCTGCTGTTCCGTAGTTAAAAACCGGCTTCACTGTATAACACGGTTTCATCCAATCAAACCTGTTACATTTTAACAAACTCATATTACCACCATGGTTTACCGTAGCAAAAGAAAGCTGTGACTCCATCACCTTTTTCTAATACTTTTAATTGCTGTTTAGTCAGATTTCTGGACGAAATGTTGATAACTAAGGTTTGCCCTTGCCCCTCAAGTTCTGGCTGATAGTTTCCTTTCCCCTGCTGTGTGCTCCCCCTGTGTGCTGGCCCCCTCTCCCTCCCTCCACCCGCCACACAGGTATTTTTTTGTGTGTGTTGCCCGCCCCTACTTTTTCTGCAAAATAGTGGTCTAGAAACTCCCATTGACCTTTATAATGGTCATCATAATTGCCTATAAAATGCATCTGAAAGGCTAACAATGTGAATTGCACATGGATAAAAAGCCAGGATTGGACCACATATTATCCAAACAAAACACAAGACTACTTCGAAGCTATCTCATGGGCTTGCCTCTCGCCTTTGCCTTTCCCACACCCTAACACCCACATCTCGCTTTCGGTCACAGAAAGAGTTAAAGTGATTGCAATAGTACTAATTTTATTGACTTCCGATGGATGAAATGCAGATTAGGCACTACCAAAGATTCAAACATGAGGCCTCCAGTTTTCAGACAATTCTCCACTGCAGAGGATTAATCTACTGAGCTACCTTATAATAAATCGATATTAAGAAATCAAACCATGCAACTGGTATACAGTCGCCCCAAATCCCAATCAAACCATACAACTGGTATACAGTCACCCCAAATCCCACTTAAATGGCTAGCAATAGTCTAAATATCTCTAAGATAGACATTGCTAAATTGAGAAGGAGCAAATAATGAAATGAACTGCAATGTAAATTTTATAAAAATGTGTGTGCCCCGAAAACCTGCTTATAAACCTTTTCTGTCAGAATTTACAGTAATGTAAAATCAATTTGGTTTGCTTGTTCTGGGGAACCCATGTCATGTATAACACCAGGCAGTCCAGACATTGATTTGCATTCTGGGACATGTAGTTTTGCTTTCCACATTAACGGTATGTTGTACCCTACCCCAGCATGCACATTCTCATTAGCTTAAAATGCAGCTTTATACATATAGGTACCACACCTCCCAGGTATCAATCATGCAAAATTTCTTACTGAAAAAAAACTTGCTTCTCTTTTAAAAATTAGTCTGACACTGAAATATGACCACATAGATATTGTAGATGGAGCTTGCGAACGCCTACAAATGTAAGTTGACTGCAGTTTCGAGGTGCTGTCATGGTATAGCAATACAAGATAATCAGAGGCAAAGAAAACCAGGTAATCTTTTTGTTGCCTACTTCATATCCTCATATACTGTCTTTCATGGATGTATCTCTGCCTTATTCAGATCAGATGACCATGCTCTAGCAGGGCTCTGTACTTTGACCGTGGGAGCAGAGAGGCACCGCTGCTCTGAATTGCGACATTGATATTGTGTCACGTTGTGACAACCACCTCTGATGCAAGAGATCCAGCCAAGCTGCAACAATGTATAAACTGGCCAGATATCTCCAGTCCACTACTGACAAATCGTTTTCAATAGATCATGCATATTACAGCTGGATTCAGGTGTGCATTGAATTGCAAGATAAAAGGTGTTGTGTGGGGAAGTGGTACCAGTCAATGATTTGAGTTAGTCTAACCTTTGATGAGTGACACTTGGCATGGCTGCTAGCAGTAACACACAGTGTACAGAGTCAATGAATGGTAGTATATCTGGATGACATGATATTCCTGGATCAGGATCGGACACATAGCAATAGAATGAATTCAGGATCTGTAGTAAACTGGAAAAATTCAGACTTAGTGCCCGCTCAAGGATGGCATCCCTGGGGTTCTTGGAGGATTTAGAAAAGGAGTTGTTGTTACTCCTGAAGTTAAAAGTGAACACAATTGAGAAGAAATTGATTTTGATTTTGAGTCATCAAGAAGTGTCTCATTGGCAATTGGCAATATTGGTGGGACTTTTGTCCACCTTGATTCGGGCAATTTTTCTAGGCCTGCTTTATTATCGAGCCATACAATGTCTCGAAACAAAACATTCACAAAAGGTCTGTCCTACACAGAATCTTTTGCCATAGATTACGATCCCTGAAAAGAGATAGCTTGGTGGTTGGATTGAGTAAATGTTTGAAATGGGTGAGTCATTTTTGCTTCATTCCCAGATGTAGTATCAGAGTTGGATGCAAGACTATGGTTGTGGGAAGCTCATTATAGCCAGTACTCAACTTTAGGAAGAGGGTCATGGAGGAAGATGTCATTACACATAAACTGTTTAGAGCTGCCTGTAGGCTCTTTTGGAAACCACCGTTTTTGAAGGGCACAGCAGAGGTATGCAGTCCTACTACATGTAGGCAACCTGGTCGTAGTCAGATGCATAAATCATTTAGGGGGGGAACAAAACCAAACTCTCTAGAGCATTTAGCAAAATCACCTTGAGATTTCTGTCTTTCAGGAGAAATTATTGAAGGTGGATTATGTTTGGTGTCTATACAATGTGGTGGAAGATTGGTGCTACAGAGTAAAATAAGTTTAGAGCAATTGGTGACTAAACTTCCTCCTAACAATGAGAGAAAATGAATACCTAATTGGAACACCAGCGGGATTTTTAGTGACAGGTTTATTCTCAAAGTCCAGATATTATTATAATGATCACATGCGGAGTGTTTCGGGTGGGGCTTCATAACTAAGTAAACGTGTAACTTGAAACGCACCCAAAGACAATGAGTGGCCAGGGTAGGGTATGCATTAAGGTATTATTTTAACTCTTTTGTAAATACAGAAAATCACATATGGCACACAGTTTGGCACTCAGCAGAGATACCAACCATTGATTGGCCATAGAGGATAAACTGTGCTATCAACCTACGTGGCAGGCTTGCTGCTCACCAGGGTAATGTGAGAAGCAAGTATTAGTATGCAGTGTGAGCAGCTGTTCTGAGGAGTAATGTGGCACTGGCAGGGGAAACATCCATTACAACGCAGTCATTACTACGACCTACCTTTACAACGCAACTGTTACAACGCAACTGCCTTTACATGCCATTCCATTACAATGCATGCCATTACAACACGTCATTACAATGCAAGGTAAGTAATGGAGATTTTCTTAGTATTAAGGTGGTTATGGGTTTTGGGGTACTTGGGAATAGTAATTTTTACCCCTACACTATCCAACACTTTCCCTACTGTTGCACTCACTGGAGTGGGAATAGTAATTTTTACCTCTACACTATCCAACACTTCGTCATTTTTACCCCAACACTATCCAACACTTACCCTACTGTTGCGCCCCCCGGAGTGGGAATAGTAATTTTTACCCCTACACTATCCAACACGTACCCTACTTTTGCCCTAAAAGTATTATGGAATGCGTTGTAATGGTATGCATTGTAATGGTAGTGTTTAAAAATGCGTTGTAATGGCATGCATTGTAAAATCATGCAGTGTAATGGTAGTTGCGATGTAAAGACGCGTTGTAGAAGAAAGCCTTGTAATGTCATATATTCACTGGCAGACCGTGTGGGAACTGGGCACTTTGGTCAGTGTGAAACTGGCAGTGACTTGATGGTAACAGTGGTGGGTTTTGTGAGTTATTTTCCACTATCAGTAAACATAGAAATAAAAACAGATTTAACACAGACAAAGTTCAAAATATAAATTACAACTTAGGGTACTCCCACATTTTTAGAGCTGCTGAAATTTGTAGTACATACAATTGATGGATGTATTTTTCAGTTTTCCAGAACTCTCAGAAAATTCACAAATGAAAGTAAACGAAAAAAAGAAAAATTGTAAAGTGTAAGATGCAAAGATAGAAAAAAAATTGGTTATGCAAGCCTTGATTTTAAGGGTTGCTGCTGACATTTGCAGCTCACAAAATGCATTTTTCTTTGACCCTTTTCCGTCTTCGTAATGCAGTTTCCACCTCAAATGAGTAAAACAAAATATCACTTTAAGAGCCTGTTTCGCAACTGAAATGTTGAAACATTGACCCGACACACCACACTGCCGAAGGTCATGAACACATGTCGTTTTGTTATCATGCCTTAATGTTTTCGGCCGTGAAACATCAATCCAAGGATTCTGGAGAGAGCGATTGACGTCAGGAGAGCGAAAATAATTCTAGACAAACTGAAAGCCAGCGATTCACTCAAGAGGTTGAGTAACATGCAAACCGATACCCTGTGCAGTGGAGAGCAAACCACACCTGACAAAGGAAAAAAACTGAAAAAATATGAATAGTAAATTATGCGCATTACATTTCCTTTCTGAGGCTTTTAGGAAAGAGTAGTGAGAAATCGCCAAAGTTAGATCTAAGGCAAATGTGTAAATTAGCTAGTGCTTAATTTGTGCCAGTGAATGCAGGGAGTCGCACCGGGCACTTCTTTCAGGCGAGAACTTATTTTCCATTGTCAGAATTACACCAAGAGCCAGAGAGAGAAAGAAGGAGAAAAAGATAGAGCGAAAAACATTGAGATAGGGGAAAAGCCAGGATGAAACAAGCATTGACACAGCCAATCGTTCTCGCCTTTTGGACCTTATAATTGTTAAGCCATGCAGCGAGACCAGTGAGAGGATGGGTGATGTTAGTGGATGCAGTCTACGGGTACCAAGGATTATTGATAAATTCCGCATGCTGCCTACTCCAGGTCAGAAGACTCTAGACTACAGCATCCCCACAAGGTTAACTGTGGTTGATAGTTTTCAGTGGGTGCTGGATACAGCATGACTCATGACATTAGTGATGAATTCAGGATGCCATCTTTGGATGCTGGCTGTTGTAAATAAGTACTGGTGGAGTTTCCAAGTGATGGGATTAGGTGTGCAGTGGCTAATGAGTACCCGGTAAAGGGTTCAGTCTGTAACATGCAGGATGTTGGGAGAGGGTACTAATGGTATATGAAGGTGATGGGGAATAAGAGTCAGTTGTTTATATGCTGTGGAACGGAAGCCAAGCAGACAGCTAAACAAGCCTTCCTGCCAGGGTGCCTGCTTGCCTGAAAGAAATGCAAATGTGCATGATTAATTCATTCTGAAAATGTAATGGGTAATCTGCAAAGTAAATGATGCTTGGTAGCCGATACTGGCTTTAACTGATTGAATCACTCACAGCTTTGTGATGACAAAGATGCATTCTTTTTTAACGGTAGTGGAAAGAGTTAACTGAGCTGTAAAGTGAATGCTTTTCATTGTAATTGTATTTATATAGCACTAACTCCCCCTGAAAGGGTTGAAGGGACAATAATGAAATCTATATTTTGCAATCCCCATTTTATCTTAAACCTTTTGCACATTTTGCAGCATTCAATCTCATACTGTTTGTAATGCAAGATTAAAATAATGACTTACATATTCACTGTGCTTTCTGTCACAGGCTGAGACCTTGTAGCACTAAAAATACACAAGTCACAATTCCCCACTGCACTAACCAAGATTTAATTCTGGGGCTCTCTGGTTGCACACAGACCTCTTAATTGCATTAACTAATAAAGATTTCATAATGAACTATTGTGCATTTCCCACTAACAACTTTTGCATTTGTTTTTCATTTAAGGTGCACGGTATTGTATGTGTAGCTACCCGGCAGTGGACGACCAAAAAACGCACAGAATGTTTTGTTTTTTTAGCCATGCCTTTGACCCCGCCCCCTCTGCATGCATCATCATAGTTCCCATACTTTTTTTATGCACTTCGACCACTGGTAGTGCCTATAGTTTTACATCAATGCCTATGATTTTACCCATCACCTTAAGGTCTGAGACATCAAGTTGCGCAGCTCTGGGCAAAACCCTAGTTAGCCATCAGAGCTGCTTCTTTGTTACACAACTCTTGGTAGCAGCTAAGAGAGCTGAGCTCGACTTACACAGATCTAACATCCGAGTCAAAAAAAGACGCTTCTTGTATTAATTATGCTTTGTCATGGGCACCCTAAGCATACAAAACCTTTTCCTTCCAAACCACAAAGAGGGAATGTCATTGTTAGTGCTTGTTGCAAGGCACAGTCGCGGTGTGCAAATTACTTGGCAAAGATTCTATTTCCTGAAAGTCTGGAGGCTAGCAGTAGGGTGTCACTGACTACGAAATCTCTAGCAAGAGCATTCATATTGGCTTTAAAAATACAGACTTGCAAAGTATCTACTGTGTAACGGACAGCAAGTTATGTTTTCTTTACTGTATACTCAGTTATCGCTTATTTGCTGCAGATGACCTGCACAGGATTACGTATTTGTATACAATACATGTTATAGCATTTATGACATCATGCCATAGAGTACGCTTATCATGGCTGGAACACAGTAGTGAGGGTGTAATATAGACACACTAATTTTAAACTGTAGGTGCCACTCTAGTACATGGCAATCGAGAGCTGTACGGTGCAACACTTACAGTAGGGTCAACAAGATGGCAAGCAGAGTCCATGTTTTTTTGGAGAAATTCAGAAGAAAATTCATGCCTTCTCGTCTGCGTGTTACTCAGCAGTTGCAAGTGGTCTTTTAATCAGTTATACATCCGGTTGATGTTTTCCCACTCTCTTCAATGCTGTTTACAAGTGGTGCGCGGCAGCGCGAGCTGAGCTCTGGCGTTTAGTTCTGAACATGTGACCAGAGACATTGGGCCTTACCACCCACGTCCATGCTTTCTCATCTTTACATGGAGTTCTCTGTCCATGCCCATTGCGTTTTAGTCTCATTTTTAATGGGAATGAGACCACCTGTAATATTAAGTCCTCGCTAATATTTCCTATGGAATTTACGATTCACACCACCTCTGCACGTTGTTCTTTTTTTAAAAGTTATATGGTGCGAACTCTGCTCAGAGTTATGGGAGCGCTTTACACGAGCAACACTGACATGACATAAGGTCGCATTCATGTTTTTAGGCAAGGGGAGATTAGGTGATCTGCCCAGAATTGGAGGCTGTTGAGCCGACTGGATACTCAAACCCTCTGTTTGAGTTCCAAAGTCAACGTCCCTGGCAGAAACACCACACCCTCACCGGCATATTAGGCAACGATGATCTGCTACTCTCTGCTGCATTTTGTTGCATGCCTTCCATGCCTCCTGCCACTGGATTGGCTATTTCGACAGTGGGCAAAGTACATTCAAACAACACTTTAAAAAATAAAATGAAGAGACATGCCACTATAAAAAATGTAAATAAAACAATGTAAGTTTATTAGCACTATGGCAATCGGGAGGGGTGAATGCATACAGCAAACCAAAGCAGACATTTTATAACACATGGCAATTGGGATGGGTAAACAGGTACAGGAAGAAAAGCTGACATTTGAAACACAGCGGCAGAAGCAAACAAAAAAAAGTGCAATTCAACAAACCTGCATGCACAGAAGGGCAAGCCTACATATAACAGTGGCGTGTTCCATGGACGGGGACAAAACAGCAAAAGGAGGGCCAATTAAAAGCAATGCACCACTGCAAAGCAAGGATGTCAGAGCGGCACACCAAAGAGCAAATAATAAACAATGGGCATGCTTGAAGCCCACAGAGTAGATACAATATCTCGCGAGACAGCACATGCTCTGCCTAGGCGACACCTAAAAAATGAGATAAAGAGACAGGAAGGGCAAGGTGGTGGAAGAAAGAGTCATGTGGTGCAATTAGGCAAAAGTAGCCTTGATATTGCCAAAGATCAGTACTTCCGTCTTGTCTGTGTTCAGCTGCAGGCAATTGTTCTTCATCCAGTTGGTGATGTTTGTCAAGCATCTGTGGAAGTTGATTCTGGTGGTGGTGGGGTCGTAGGTGAGTGAAAGGATATCAGGTCATTGGCATGCAATAATCAGGGAATATGTACTCCCCCAATCTTTGGAGAAAAATAATTAGTTTGCTTAAGTCTGATTGTAGGTCTACCAAATACAAATTAAAAATGGTTGGAGCCAATACACACCCTTGTTGGAGACCAGCGTGTATTTCAAATTACCTCGAAAGACACTCGAGAAATCTATCTCACCTTAAACTTCATCCATCAGAATATGCTGTAACAGATTTACAAGAATTGAGTCAATTCTTCATCATCTTCATTGTGGTCAGTGTTGAAATAAATCCAAACAATTTATCGCTTTCTGGTAATGTGAAATCTCTCACTTCATATCCTGTAGTCTTCCTTATGTGTTTATCAGACTTTTTGTATTGAAATAGAAAAATAAATTGTTAAGTCATGTAGTAATTTTAACCTTTTTGGCCAAACTATTTTTAATTGAACTATCATAGTAGCTTCCTTTTCAAATGATAATTTGCTCTTTTTAGTCTGAAACTTTTTGCAAGGGATAACTTATAAAACCAGTATTCTTAGTTAAATGAAATTATTAGAAACTTCTTAAAATGTCTTGCTAATGGAGACTTTGTATCCCTGAAAGAAAAGAAATATCGCTCCAAGCTCACTTGAAGTCCGAAATACATTTATTGAGCAAAAATAAACAAAAACAAATTTTAATTAGCGAGACAGAGCTCCGCCTCACCAAGCAATACAGTATTTCCTATAGCAAGTAGTGTGGTTTCCCATGTTAAATGCTTTCACCATATATCGGTGAAAAATAATATCAGAATTGATGTTGTTATTGCAATTAGAACAGTTCAAGCATAGAAAGGCGCCAGCTGTTTGTGCAACAATATGACTTTGTGCCTCCTTTTAAGCACATGCAACAGAAGACGTTAATCTTTTAAGGTTGATGATCTCTTCTATACAGTAGCTTCAACCTAAATAAAGAATTCATCTTGGTGTCACTTTGCAAAATTTTCCTATGTTAGTTAGTAGTTTTTAATGCAATCGGGTCCAACCAAATATTTGGACACATTGAGTAAATTATATGTCTCTTGATTTTGTTTAACTTTCAGGGCAGTGGTTTACAATTGCTTTACTTTTTCAGTTGCATTTCTAATATACTCCCTAGATGTTTCTTTCTCAAAAATGTTAACACTTGTTTCTACTTTCTTGCTCATAAAGTTCATCATCTGGGATAAATTATATGATTCTCAGTAGTTGAGAATATGACAGATGTTTTATAAGGAGCACTGTTAGAAACCTAAACAGAGCAGTATATTATTCCTGTCCAGTTAATTGACAATTAGGATGGAGCAAACTTTTGAACTGTAATCTCGATTTTTAGATTCAGATAATACATCTTCCCTTGTTCAGTACTGGCGGTGACTGTGATACCATCAAGCCTTTGGGTTGGTGTATCAATATTTCACTCCAATCAATACTTTGTTTCTAACCACAGTATAAATACATAGTTTATGTGTCAAGCTTATAGTAACAGATGACTGGTCCATGTTTTCAGGATATGATGTGTACCTGTTTGAATTGATGAAATTGTAGCCTTTTGACCAATACTGATGTGAATGCAGTTAGCTACTGGTTGGTACAAGCTCTTCAACAAATGCACTGCACTGAGTGAACTAGTGAAGGTATAAGCTCAAAATTGGAGTAAGCCAAAAATATTACTGATGCTCCTACTCCAAGTGATCCTTCTCAAGTGAGGTCAATTTTAGGATTGGTGGAGTTTTGCTCAAAATCCATCACCAATTTCGAAAGTGCTGTCGCACCACTGAACAATTTCATTTAAAAGGGGTACATTTTCAATTAGACAAAAGAATGTGAGGAAGATTTCTGTTAGGCCGAATCATCCATTGGTAAACTAACAACCTTGGGACATTATGACACATGCAAAATAACTATTCTAAGCTCTGGTACCAGTTGTAAGGGATTAGCAGCAGTTTTATCTCAAATTGTTGATGGAGAGGAGAAAGTGTTTTATTCACGTACTCTGAGAGGAGCAGAGGAACGCTATTCCGTCATAAAGCAGGAAGCTAAGTCCTAAGTATGTGGCAGCAGTAACACCAAACTTGCACTTGTTTCTCTTCAAAGTTAGACCTGGGACCTGAAGATTTTAATTTGTTAACTATGCACTCCAGAGTTCTATCATTAATATTCTTCCCCTTTTCAAACACTAACATGTCAACATGGACGAGGAGAACCTTTGCTATGCCTTCCAAGACCCTTTTCATCACTCTTTGAAAACACGCACCTGCTGAAGGCACCAAAAGATACTCTTAAGATCCTGTAAGCGCCCACAGGAGTTACAAACTAACATAGAGGCCTAGATTCAGCATGAAGTGGTACTTGATGATATGCTGAAGCTAAGTCATGACACCATACAACTTAGCTCCCTTAAGTGCTCCTGGCATTTCAGTGATATTGGGGAGAGGTTATTGATCAACCCAAATATGCTTGTTGAGACCTCCAAGGTCCACACACATTCTAATGCTTTTTCCACCATCCTTGGGCACAAGAACCAGCAGAGCTAAGCATTCCAAGAACTCAATGTCTTCATTGATCCCCAAATCTAACAATCTTTGGAGTTCAGCCTTAAGTGGGTCGCCCATCAGATTCAGCACTTGCCATACTTAAGCAGACACAGTAAAGCATTCCTCTGGAGAACAATCTTACGTTCAAATCCATGCAGCAACCCTAACTTTTTCTCAAACAATCCAGGAAACTTGTGAACAAACTCAAACACATTCCCATTGTTGGACACCAGTAACATGGGTTCAGTAGAGCTTGGTGTTGCCAACCCAGTAGATTGTCACTAAATATAGACCTTGCCCACAGTTTCTCTATCTGTTATCAGATCCTCATTACTGTACAACTCAAAATCATCAATCCTAGTTCCACAATACCCCACCAGATTGACTTTGTTGTTCTCCACTAAAACACCTGTTCCAATGATGTCCCCCAACCACGGTGTATGGTGAACCTGAATCCATCAAAACTGTGAATTTCTTGCCAACAACCTCTATTATATCTTCATATGCGGTCAAAGAATCACAGTCAATGTCTTCATTCTCTTTCACAGCTACAATCGCTCTTCTTAAATTGTCTTTCGTGTTGTCAGACACATCATGTACTGCATGCACTCTGCCACTTCTGCATACTTTGGCATAATGGCCCCTTTTCCCACATTTCCAACAAATAGCTTTTCTGCCATTGTGCCCCAGGTTATTTTAGAGGTGCCCATCTGTAGCACTTGAATTGTCCCTCGTTATTATCACCATTCCTCAGTGCAAACTGTGTCTCATTCTTTACCTTCCTAACCAACAATCCAATACCCTTCATGTCAGATTCATCTTTCATCCCTTCAATCTGATTACCAGTATCTTGAGTTTGACTGTCAGAAACGTCCTCAATCCATATGGACGTGTTCTCCATAGCTTCTGCTATGGCAAATGCCGCCTTCAGACTAGGATTCTTAGCCAGTAGCTTTTCCTGCACTTTGTGATTGTTGATGTGAGTGCATAAATACATTTCTTGTAATATTTACGTATAAAAGTTCATTGTTTTCTATTTTTAAAAAGGATAAAATTAAATCAATTCATGACACTTATTACACAAGGATATGAACCATCTAAAAGCTATACAAATGAAAAACTTGTACAGTTATGATAGGTTCTTATCCCAACTGTTTCCATGATTTGTTTCTGCCATTCTTCCCTTTCCTATTACTTATTGCAACTACCTGTTATTACCACAACTGTATCCATCCTTCCCAAGCTCATGTATTTTACCTGGCAATCCTGTAAAGCGCTCTGATGCCTTCACGGGTCTGGTTCGCGATCTATAAAACTCAAATAAATAAATAAATGAGAAGAATAAAAACATCAACAGCCTCTGGGTACCTAATCTCTGAGGCAATGGGACCTGCTATATTATCTACTCTTCGCATACACATATGCAGATTCCATGCCGGTGTTGCTAGATAAGCCTAATGGGGTTCATACTGTTGGGCCTAATGGATGAGATGGTAAATTTAGCTTTTGGGCCTTCCTTCTAATTCCCCACATTTGGCCCAGAAATGTTGCAAGAGCACAGGCAAACAAAGGTCTTGCATCAGATTTTAGCAAGGCCAAACTGTGTTCTCTGGTTCCCAGCTGATTACAGCTAGGTGTTAATCACCTTCTTCAAGGGCCAGAATATGCTTGACAACCAAAGAGAACATGGGAGGTTGATTTGTTGGGAGCAGAGCAGCAAGGAGAGCCCTTGCTCTGAGCTGAATTCCACGAACAGGAACTTGTGAAAGAGTACAAGGGGAGTGAACCATGCCAGAATTGAATATATAGCTTTCTGTCTGATGGTAGCTGTATGAAGTCAAGGTAGCCTTCCAAAGAACAGAACAATTTAAAATCAACAAATTCCACAGTTAGCCTGCCAGACTTGCTGTCCTTAATTTCGTTCTGGGATACCCAGTCCCAATACATAGCTTTAATTGCTTCTTTGTGGGTGGCCCTAGGCGATTAGTGCTATCTCACTTAACCTTTTACCCCAATACTATCATGTAGACGTTTGATGTTTCTGATGCAACCTATCTTCTTAAATGTATCCAAAGTGCAAACGTCATCAAAAGCAGAAGCATAGGACAATTCAGGGTTTGAACGTAAACTCTGCCAAAATAGCAGTGGGCAGAATTTTGCTAGATCTTTAATGGATTTAAAGCCCATGTCAAGTTTGAGAGAATGTAGTGGTGTGCATGGGGGAAGTGACACCAAGTTCTTTTGAAACGTGTTCCCAGCCACAGTTAGATTGGTCAGTCTTTCTAAACCTGACAGCTCGGCCCAATAAAGGGCACAGCTCACAGCTTGCTTTTGTAAATTTCTAGGGCAGGTGCAACAGGTTTAGTGTGCGAACAGCAGTGTTCTTTCCTTAGGGCCCTAACTAATTGCTTGAACTTTAAATTTGCCTTTATTAGGTGTTGCTTCCAGGATATGTTTCCGGTCAATTTAAAACCCAAATATTCAAAGATATTCATCCTTTCTAATGGAATGTTGTTTAGGGTTAGATACCCTCTGTATGATTTATGGGGGTTCCGCATCATAAGCGTGGTCTTGGTTGTATTAATTACAAGGCCTCTCCCATCGCAAAAAGCCTTGAATTGATTCAGTAGCATCTGGAGGCCCCCAGGTGTTTTTGAGACAAGGAAGGTATCAGCCGGAAATAGAAGTGTTACGATTTTCTCCTGCCCTAGCGTTGGTGCATTCGCGGGGGTCCTAGATAGATGGTCAACTACTTGGTTGATGTATAAGGAAAACAGCGCTGGGGCCAGACATGGTTGTCCTTGTGAAGGCGAACAACTAATGTCAAGATTTCTAAAGGCATCCCCATATCCTTTTGCTCCCCGTGCCATTCCAGTTTGAACCAAGCCATATGCAAATCAGTCTTGACCCTGCACCCAATGGGAACAGTGCAGCCCGAATTGCCAGGCCAGATCATCCCTGGACTGGAAACAAACATCCTAGGACCGGTTTCAGGGTTTCACCCCTCTTCAGCCAGGATAGCTGACTCCGGTGGCATGGAGAGTACGGGACCCACATCTGTGTATAACCGTCCCACTCGGGGTGACAAATGCAAAAAGAACAATTGATGGACAGAAGGCAGAACAATGTCATACATTCACCCCAGTACAGAGATCTGGGCCTAAATCCAGTGGCCCTGCACATGTGTGACATTTCCATGTTCTGAGGATCCTTATGCGTGACAGTCATGAGTAGAACAACATATTTATGTATGCATGAGAAAACTTATATAAATTATCCCTTTCTGCAATGTAGTAGTCCAGAAACTCTGTTTTTATTCTTTGTAATGGTCATTGTAATAATCTATAATCTGTCTCTTAAATACTAACAACGTGAAGCACACAAGGATAAAAAGTCAGTACGAGTTGAAGGCATGCATGCCAACATTTTGAACCTGGAATAGGGAGATTTTGAAAACGAAAATGGAGGTAATGCATTTTCCCCATCGACTTACACTGTCAGGAGTCAGCTAAATTGAAACAATTTTGGGTCTATAAATCGGGAGTCTCCCACCTGAATCCTGTCTGTTGCCATATATGTGAAAGTGTTATACACACAAGACTGCTTTGCAGATATCTCATTGGCTTGCACTGGTATTTGACGCCGAAACACACATCTCTCTTTCTCGCATAGAAGGAATTAAACTTACAACAATAGTGCTCATTTTATTGACCTCAGGTGGATAAAAGGCAGAGTAGGCACTACTAGGATTTGAATCAGATACCTGCACCTTACAGATACTCTCCACATCAGGGGAGGGACCTACTGAGGTACCACAACATAAACAGACATCATGACATTACACCACTCAATTGGTTTCGAGTCACACTAATTGTCACTTAAGTGGCTAGCATTACAATTAATCTTTCTGAAATAGGGATTCATATAAGGCAAAGAAGCAACACAAACAAACTGAAAAGTAAACTGCATAGAAATGTTGTGTGCCCTGAAAACCTGGAACTTGTTCTCTTAGTATTTTGCTTTGCTTGATCTGGTGCCCCCAAGTCATATGCAACACTATCCAGCCATGACTTTTTTTGTTACAAACAGTAAATTGAATTCTAGGACATGTAGTTTTGCTTTCTACATTAACAGCACACAGTCCCAGCATTCAAACGGTCATTGGCTTAAATTGGCAGATTTACAAATAGGTATCACAAGACCCGCAAGCCTAAAAACGAGCAAATGTTCCTACTGACAAAAAACATGCTGCTCTGTTAAAAAATAATCAGGACATTCTGAAATAGGACGACATAGATGATGTAGGCAGAGCCAGGGAATGTCTGCAAATAATTGAAAGACTCTAATATTATGTCGTTTTCAGGCTAGGAATTCAACACCTTCCCTTATATAGTTACTACAGCAATTGTGAATTTTTTCATATTTCCGTGCTGTTAAAACAACACAAGAGGTGTATGGTACTTGCCAGGGATGTCAATGAGTCTTTAATTTGCAACCTTCTCTTAAAACTAGGAACTCAATTCTATTTTAACAACAAGCATTTACAATGCAATGGTCTCGTCTTTGTTAAAGTTAGAGCTATTGGCATTGCTCATGACATTATTTTTGTTTTTAAAACATATAAATAAATGGCATTGTCATTTACAATGCCAATAGCTTAATCTCTCGCAAATGCGAGACCTATTGCATTTGCACCCACACACACACACACACAGAGCCACACACACCCACCCACACACACAGAGCCACACACACAGAGCCACACACACACACAGAGCCACACACACACAAAGAGACACACACACACACAGACAGAGCCACACACACACACACACACACACACCGACAGAGCCACACACACACAGACAGAGCCACACACACACACAGACAGAGCCACACACACAGACACACAGACAGAGCTACACACAGAGACAGAGCCACACACAGAGACATAGCCACAAACACACACACACCCAGACAGAGCCACATACACACACAGACAGACATTAAAACAGTTCAAGGAGTGTAAATTTACCCAATCCAACTGCAACACCCATAAACCTCATATTAAATAAGAAACCAATTGCACACTTAAAAGTAAAGCTAACCTACTTAATGAAAAGATTAAATCATGTAATATCCCACCTTCTGCCACCATACATGTTCTAGCAATGGTACTAGTGATGCTTCTGTAACATCCTTCAGTATCCCATTAAGTTCCCATGTATTTACCCATCTTAATTTTTGCTTGTTTAAACCTATTTTTTCCGTAAATAAATGAATATGATATAGATAAACAGGCAAGTACTGCGAGGCGGTCATGGAAACATAAGGACTTAATGGTTACTGAATAATAATTACCACAGGCAGTACTTTAAGCCGCTGAGTAAATCTGCATGTTTGCTCACATATTTAGAGCAATGACACTCTGGACAAACAGGAGTTAAAGAGCTTAGAAGTGAATGTGTATTAGATCAGAATGATCAAGGACTGCTTATTAACCTATCTGGCGAAATGTAGCCCTCATTACATAACAGGACCTAATAATGACCGGGGAGGAGAGCGGTATATATGTGCCTGGTCTGCCACTGCTGAGAACAGTGGTTTGTTTGTGGCCCGACACCTGTTACATTTCCATTTTAACAAATGCTAGTTTTTAATGTGACACCCCCCCTTAACTTATTAGTGTTTCTCCAAATGTAAGATTGCCTAGTTCCCTTTGCAAACGGTTGCAGTCATTCTAACATGTACAAAGAGCATCCTGCTTGTGTAAGTCAACATGTGCTACAAGCAGTGATGCAGCAAATCGATGACAAATGCGTTAACAAAAATCAAATAAAATATAATAGTGGGGAAGAATGTTAAGAGTCAACTACTCAGCACTTCTCGTTTAAGATTGAGTGCAAGAAGTCATGTCACAAACCTCACAGCTGCTATATCAATCAACTGCAGAATGCTTCATTTAGAGTAAACGATACATTTTACAGTGCATTTAAAAACGATATTGACTTAAAACAAACAAATAGGTTTGACGGGCTATTTTGGAGAGAAACACCGCAACGTCTAGCAGCTTAGCTACTAGTACCATTATTTCTCCGCAGCCGCATATTTTAAACGCAAACGTGCCTTTAGAAAATCGTGTGCCAGTTCATTGCGCTTGCTTTCAGGGGACAGGATGCCTTTACAGATCCAGCCTTGATTTGAGCCCCTTTCCGCTGCAACAGGGCGTGGGGTGGGAGTTTTCCCTGTACCCCACATCACCAGCATAATTCCATATTGAGATGTTTATATAAAATCGGGAGTATAAAAAAAATATAACAATGTATCCTTACAGCAACGCCTGTCTGACGTTTCAAATCACCCATTTATTAGCACACAATATTATGTAAGGGAATTTCCATGCTGCTGCATTTCCAAATCTATATTGGAAAAATATTTTGGCCAACATGAGAAAGTTCCATACATACAAACCTTTTGCTGAAGAAAGGAGCTTCAAATATAACGAATCCTGGCTCTACAAGACAGTTGTAGTTGGATAACCATGCTTTACAATTAAACCTAAACAAGCTGTGGGGAAGCCACATTCGCAGCAAAAGGTTTCTCTTCGGAAATGTTACAGAGACAGCATTTCTAGATTTAGGATGCTCCACAAGCCTCACTCGTGGGCTCTTTCTTACCTTCCAGTTAATCTCCACCATGGTACCACCTTAAACACTTGCAGCGGTCGCTTGATTAACTTTCTGCAGCTACGCCACTCACATTCCCTTCAATGGTGCATGCAAAAGGTTTATTTTCGGATGTATTACAGGTGGCAGCCAATCAGTGTGGACCCCCGGCAGGACCTCCAGCACAGCTGTCTCCACGCCCCACCCTGAGAGAGCGTGTCATAGCAGGACACAGACCGCGCTCCCGAACGTTGCTGACATGTTGAAAGGAAGTATTTCATCTTCAGTAGAATGGAACGAAGATTCCAGACACAAAAGAAAGTTAGGCTGATGATAGGTAGCAAACATTACGGCAAAGAGTAGGAGTAATTCGTCTGTCATAATTTATTTTTTAAATATCATGGGAGAGAACAATCCTCTTGCTATACAAAATACATTTATAAAAAATTGATTTTGAAGCCAGACGAAATTTTTCGTTGACTTGCAGAGATTAATGAGAAGGAAAAGTGCACAGTCATATTCCTCTTTTGCTATTTGGATTGCGGTGATCGCGATTCGCAATGTCTAGAGGAAAATGCTTCAGCCGGTTATGTTTTTATGTGAAGTGAAAGAAATACTGGGTGGTCGCAATTTAGTGAACGAGCGTCTGTCTGCGTGCACTGTAAGTTTTTAGACAGCGAATGCTTCTGATAACCTGTCAAGTCCTAATAGAAAATCTACCACATTTGCATGTGAGCAATACGTTAATAACTGCAACTGCATTTTTGAATTTAACTGTGAGCGCTGATTTTGAGGAAACTAACGCTTCTTATAATTCGTTAGAATCATAAATGTAATCACGGAAATATAAGTTCTCCTTCCGTCTCGCGTTCAGGTACAAGTGTATTAAAATACAAAATGTATATTGAAAAATGGCCGCGATGCTACCTTAACATGCAAAACAAGTATGGCTAAAAGAGACAGCCTTTTGTCTCTAATCCCCGTCCGTTTCGGATTGGGGTGTGTGTTTTTTGTTGAGTAACGGATGACGTCACGGATAGAAAGGACAGCAAAAAATACGCCCCTCAATCCGAAACGGACGGGGATTAGAGCGACAGGCAGAGCTCTTCTCCAATGGCTGGCCGCCATTTAGGAAGCCAGCCAATGGAGAAGAGCTGGCTCGTTTACCTTCCTACTCTAAGACATAATTTCTCACCCAGCGAGACTGCGCAAGTGCAGCCTACGCAGGCCGAGACCTAAAAAGGGATCCAGAACTCTGCTGTTAAAGCAAAATGTGGCCAAGGTAAAAAGTTGATCGAGTTGTTTTTGTACAAAAATGCACAAGAACATAAGTTGGGAAGAAGTGAGGCGATGTGCCTAGAAACCATACTCAAAGTCACTATCGTGTTGTCTGCAGTGACAATGAGCTGGTTCGAATACATAGTGCACTATAATCTGAGGGAAGCTAAACCAGGCACACTTTCCCTTGCCTGCTTGTTATCTACATGTACTGTCTTTCATAGATCTAACTGTGCATCATTCATATCTGCTGACCGTGCTCTAGCAATGCTCTGGACTTTAACTATAGGAGCAGAAATAGATATTGTTTCGCTAAATTGCGCCATTTATCTTGGACACTAGCCAGAAACAAACAATACAAACTGTGCCAGACAGTTCTGTCCAGTGCACTTCTGGCAAATCATTTCCATTACATTAAGCACATTATAGCTGAGTTCAGAGGAGCTCTCAATTGTGTGACAAAAGGTTTTAAGTGAGGGAAGGCAGGACAGGCTAATGAATTGAGTTAGTCTAACCCCCTGATGAGTGACACTTGGCATGGTTGAAAATGACAAAAAGATAAGCAGCTATGGGAATAGGGCACCGTTTTATCTGCTGCCTTTGACATGAGGAAGACATTTCAGCATTTCAGAGTGCAGGGATGCACTCTAAATAAAGGGAACTCTGAAATTGCAATGGTTTCAAAGAAGACAGTAGACTCCTGCAGGGTTGCTGCCATCACTAGGTCATAAATCAAAATCAACCTAAATATTGCATCAACCTTCCAGACATCATTAACAGCATTAAATTCCACCTCAATCATTTCAAGTAGAGTATGGATATAAATAACGAGGTATGGTGGAGGATAGCAGAGGAGTGTCCCTTTTATAGGACGGTTTCCCTTACCCACCCGAAGGTAGCATGCTTCATCATAGTGTAACCTCCTTGCAATGTGAACTTGGTCACAAACAGGGCTGCAACCCCCTCTCTGAGAGGGAGGAGCTGAGGGATGTTTTAAGTGTAGGCTGAGGTATATTAAAACCTGAGGATGAGAAGGGTGTGGTGAGGGTTTGTGGAAAGTGTGTGCGCGTTAAAACTAACTCCGGGGACACCAAAGACTTTATTGGGGCATCCCAGGGTTTGAATTAAGAGCAAAACCTATAGCAGAAGTGGATTAAACCTACAGAACCACTGGAATGATGTGGCTGTGGGGGACCAAATTATGTGGCAGGGTTGAGTACATTTTCCATCAAGAAAAGGCAAATTATGGGAAACATTGTGGGATAAAATTACTGTATTGTTTTCTTATTTTTTTAAATGTTAACACTATCTAGGCATTAGTTGCAACTCATTAGTACCAGTTTTACATCCAAACAGGTTTAATTCACTCTGCTATAGGTGTTGCTCTTAATCCTTACCGTGGGATGCCCTTGAATCTCCTCAGGCTCTTTTTTGTGTGTCTATAAATCATGAGGAACAGGACAGCAGTCCAATAGTGCCCATCAGTAATGACTCAATGTGCGAGTAGCTGATAATGGTGCGCACAAAAGACTGATGCCGGTTCACGCAGGTGCAGCTACACCATGAACACTACTCCAACAGATACTGGTGGCCTTAATTTAACAGCAGACTCAAAAAGATGCATTGCAATGTCAGGTTTGTCAGACTATAAACCTATTGGCTGTTGTGAGGCCACCACAGACTCCTCTCAGTAAGATTTCCCTGCCTTTCAGGGGCATATATTTATACTATATAAGACCTCAAACTCCCATCAAACAATACAAATATATTGTTTGGTGTGGATACTTGCTCACGACTCATCTGCATTTGACCACCATGTGACGCTACAGCTCATAGTCGCAGAAGTTTTGGTGTGCTTGTGTTTAGTAGCGATAGTAGCAATTGGCGGTTTTCTCTCAGACAATGGGACGTCATTTGTAGCAAAATCATAAAGTGAGGATGTATCTGCTTTTGCCATTATTAGATCTATTCAGGCCACAGTCTAACAACATATCAGAGAGGGCAAATGATATGCTCTAGAAGACTTGGACTTTGCATGCTCTAAGCCTGGGCAGATTGTGGAATCATAACTGGTACAATGTACAAAAACCACGAAATAGCCGCAAAAGAAATCTGATCTGTGATCCCTATGTATGCCCCTGACATACCAGGGAGCTTCAGCTGTAGCCACTATCTTATCTTGATCTTTTACAGGATCTACAGGAAATGAGAGAACACTTGTCATAAGCAAAAAACTTTCTATGCTCTTTCTCCATGGCTGCTGATGCTGCTGGGAAAGCAACCTGGTGAACTAGTGCCTCTGTAGATTAACAAACAATACCTCTTCACCCCACCTGTTTCAGTCACCAGATCTGGCCACCACTAGTGCGATGTAAAAACAATTGTTAAGTTTTAAGACTGTGTGAAGCCGTACCTTGAAGCGCCAACATAGCAGTATCTCCATTTCACTCCTCTATGGTTTAAAAACGTAAACTATACCTTCGCTAATTATTTTGAAGAGGAAAGCAAAGCCATTTTACAAAGCGTATAGGGTATGTACTGTGGAATAAGTGTATAATATCAGTTGCAATTTATCTTAAGATAAACAATTGTGAAGATACCTTAGCCCAATTAAAATCAGAATATGCTTTGAATGGAGGATTAACCAGTTGCAGGCCGAAACATCGTAAAGGAGCGACAACAGTAATAAAGTAATACTTAATTCTGGAGACCCCAATATGAAACATTAAAACAAACAAATAAGATATGAACCATTCAGCAATAAGGAATGGCATTGAGGGATAAGAATGCAGGCGTTTGGAAAGTCTCGAGTTGACACAAAATTCTAGGCTTAAAACGATAAGCATAGGAAACAAAGCCCAACCCAGTATCAATGCTAAGAATATGATTGTACCTCATATTATTTTATAGTTTTGTGGTTGCACATTGTACTTGCAACAATCTTCTGGTTTTGATAATGACCCACCAAATGACCTAGCGTTGACACGCTATCAACATCTTGTGGCACAACAATGTTTTTCCTAAAACAACTTGGCTATTAAGGAGAACTAACCTCTAAAAACGAACAATTCTCCAATGTATAAAGCTATATAAATACAGCCACCGTGATCAACCGCTATTTTTAATCTGATCACTATTATCCGGCACTTTTGGTCTCATTTGCTTCACCTGCACTGTATGATCACTTACACTATCGAGGCCTATTTTCCTGTACAATCTTTTTTTTAATTTTTATTTTTTAGAAATTTTTTATTGAAAGAAGAAAAACCAAAGTACAAGGCAAAAAGGAGACATTATACATGGACATGTGTTCACATAGGAGGACATCTAGGCACGATGTTATACAGCAGATCAATAGTACATATTGTGCGGAGGGGGCCAGTGGGGAAACAAATTAAGGATAACAAAAAACACACAAGACATGGAATGCCGGATCAGGGGGACAGAGGAACCTCGGGGTTGTCCACGAACGGAGGTGCACACAGATTTCCACGGTACGCGTTCCATTGACTCCAGATACTATTCCATTTTCTAGGTTTTGTTTGCCCCGCGCCACATACACAGTCTTCTCCCTGAACATACACCAGTCCATATTCTCCTTCCACACCGTTACCGTGGGCGGGCGCTGGGAACCCCACAACTGCGCCACATCTCTTTTGGCAATCATATCCCCCAGGGTCGCCCATTTTGTCTGGGCCACACTATAATCATTCGGCTCCCACACATTCAACAGGCACCGCCTGGCCTCGGGCTGCAACACCACCCCCGTGACTCTACCCATCACCGCATACACGTTATTCCAGAACTGCACCACCTCCGGACACTCCCAAAGTATATGGAAGAAAGTCCCAAGCATCCCACAACCACGCTTACATAACCCGTCCGAGGAATAACCCATGCGAATCAAGTGCGGACCAGTGATGTATACACGATGTAAGATTTTGAGCTGAACGAAACGGAGACGGGCAGGAATCGCGACTTCCTTAGGGGAGGATAATGCAGCTTGCCGAACCTCGTCGTCTAGCTCCAAACCATCGTCGGTCCAGAGCTCCCTAAGACGCACTAACAGATCCACTCGGGTGTTGATCAACTTCTTATATATCAGGGAAATGGTACTGTCGGGGACGTGGCCGTCAAGGAGCCTATCTTCAAGGGGGGAAGACTCGGGGACGACAGTACCTGCAGGGAGAACCGAACTCAGGGCATGGTGAATCTGTGTGTAACGGAAGAATTCCCTGTCACTCAAGTCATATTCTGTCTATAGTGCCGCGAAGGTCTTGATTTTGCCCTTCACCCAAAGATCGCCCACGCAGCTAATATCAATCATATCCCATTTTTCAAACCCTTTCGTTTTACAGAGACATCCCAACCTTTCAGAAGCATACAAGGGGGTCGCACAAGTCAATCGATCTTCCCAACCCACAGACGCATTTGCAGCATGCCACACTCGTACAGCAATCTTGGTAGGTCCAGATAAATCCTTGCCCGCCGCCTTGGAGTAGAGCGCCCTCCTGTAGTCCCCGCCCGGTAGCAAATACTTATCCATCTCGAACGCCGGGTTAGGAGCGGGCGCATATGTCGCATGATTGATCGCACTCAGTTGCGAGGCCCAATAGTAACGCCGAATATCCGGCAAAGCTATACCCCCATCATACCAGGGAAGAGTGAGTTTAGCGAGGGAAATACGTGAACGTCCATCCCAGATTAACCGTCTCTGTAGGCTCTCAACCTCCCTAAAGTAACTCGCCGGAATAATATCGAACGTATTCTGAAGCGCGTGCAAAAACCTCGGTAGGGCCATCATTTTAAAAAGGGCTGCGCGCCCGAGCGACGATAGCGGCAACCCGCGCCAGCGCTCAACGTCAAGCCTCAATCTCTGAAGGGGGGGAGCAGATTATGTGCGTAGAGAGCCGCAGGGTCTAAGGATATAAAGATCCCCAAGTACTTAAAGCCCGTCGAAGAGACCCGAATGGGGCATCTGCGAGGCAAGGGAGGGGGACCGCCCGAGAGCACATATACACAGGATTTAGCCCAGTTGATAACAAGGCCCGAATTTTTCCCAAACGAAGTGAGCACATCGAACAAAACATTAAGAGATTTTCGAGGGGACGTAAGGTACAACAAAATATCATCCGCGTAGAGCGAGACGCGATCCTCAAAGTCCGGGAGCAAACCGGATCCCCTTAAGCGAGGACTCCCAGCGCAACCAGGCAGCCAGCGGCTCAAGGGCGAGTGCCAAAAGCAGTGGTGACAACGGGCAGCCCCGTCGGGTGCCCCTCCCGAGGACAAAAGACGCTGAGACCCGACCATTCACAACCACCTGCGCCAGCGGCTCCGCATATAAAAGTTTCACCCAGCCGATGAACTCGGGGCCGAATCCGAATTTCACAAGAGCGGCCCAGAGATAAGGCCACTCAAGAGTATCGAAGGCCATTGTAGCATCCAAGGAAGCCAAGATGGCCGGTTCATGAAGTGACGCCGCCCTCGCGAGAACACCGTGCAAGCGCCGCAGGTTAAGCGCCGTGTTACGATGCGGGATAAAACCGTACTGATCTGGATGGACCAGGTCGCTGATAACGTTCGTCAGGCGGTTAGCTAGTACCTTAGCCAGAATTTTCCATTAAGGCCCATGGCTTTGCCAGAGCGGATTGAACGAATGGCAGTAGCCAACTCATCAGCCGACAGCACCGCGTCCATCAGGTCTCTGTCAGCCGCAGACAGGCAGGGCAAAGTAATATCGCGAAGCAACAAATGAGAGTCAGCCTCCGGTCTGTCGGAGACCGGAGCATACACGGTTTGGAAGTGTTCCGCAAAGCATTCAACAATCGCAGCAGGGTCAGTCACGCACACTCCATCAAGGTTCTCAATCACAGGAACTACACGACTCACCCTTTCTTTCTTGTCCAGCCATGCAATCAATTTACCCGCCTTATCCCCAACATCATACAGTCTGCCTTGCTGTTCCCTGCTCATGACCTTCGCTGCACCAGTAACCAGGGCCTTATAATCTAATTGTTTGAGGCTGAGGGAATGAAGTTTGGCACGGGACACACCGCGCTCCAAGTCACTCTCCAGTGCGATTATCTCCGCCTCCAGACGGACCACTTCTTCATGCTTACTTTTCTTGGCGGTGGCGATTAAAGATAAAGCCTGCCCACGTATCACAGTCTTAAACGCCTCCCACAACGACACAGAAGATGACACAGACCCCACATTTTCTACTAAATAATGATCAAGGAATTTCACCAATTCGGAACAGGTCTTGGGGTTGCGAAGAAACCAGGGGTTTATAGGTGCGACCCGTCCCTCATTACTCATGACAGTATCCATGCTAAGCCAGACTGGGGAGTGGTCGGATATGCCCCGGGCGAGGTGCCGCACCTCCCCAACGGAGGAGGACAGCGCCGCCGGCAACAGAATATAGTCGAGTCTGGACAGACTGCCATGGGCTCCAGAGTGAAAGGTATATTGCGCCTGATTCGGGTGTAGCAACCTCCAACAGTCCACCAGACCAAGTGTATCCAGGAACCCACTTAACCAGGAGTGTGACTTGGGGAGATCCCTGGGGGATAGCGATCCATGTCACTGGAGACAACCGAATTGAAGTCTCCGCCTATCACCAAAATGCCCTCAGGGAGCCCCAGTACCACACGCCCAAGATCAGCAAAAGTCGAGGTCTGGAAACCCGGTGGAACATAAACAGTGACAAATGAGACCGCCCTCCCCTCCCATCTACCAGTGAGAGCGGCATAGCGCCCCCTATCGTCAAGAAGCACATCATCAATTGCCAAGGGGAGGGAGGACCTAACGAGGATACCCACACCCCTAGAACCAGAGGTGAAGCCAGAGTGTACCACCAGACGATACCCTCGCCGATTCATGGCATGGCACGTGTTCCCAACCAGATGCGTTTCCTGCAACAACACAATATCGGGGGAGAGGCGCCGCAGTAGCTGCAATACCACACCCCGTTTTATCCTATCCCCCAACCCATTGACATTACAACACATTAGTTTCAACCCACTAACCCCCATCCCAACGAGATGTGCTGAGTCCACCCCACAATGAACACAATGACCTAATCAAGAAGGAATACGATACGTTGCCTTGAAAGAAACCCACAAACACCCAAGAACCCCCCAACGAAAACCCGTTACAATGCCCCCCACCCTGCACCCCTGCGTTAGACTCAAAAGCCATCCCATCTTGCAGTGTGCCTGTCGCCCCATCAATAAACTAGTCTACGAAAAGAAACCCCTTAGGAGGAAAGAGTCCCACTCCCCCCCGCCACACTCGGGTACATAGCAATAGGACATAGTAATAGAAGAAATATCGAACCCAGCCGAATAGTACGTGAATGTTCAGAAATCAGGAAACATAATGTCACTCTTGTTCCGATATGCCGCCCTCGGCTCCACGCGGATGCCCGGTTAAGTCAGTCTGTTTGGGGAGGGTATCAAGCCAGTCACTAACTCCATCAGGACGATCAAAGAAGAAAGTTCGGTCTTCATACTCGACACGCAGCCTGGATGGAAAGAGCATTGCGTATTTCAGGCCCAAGTCTCTCAGCCTTCTTTTCACTCCCTGAAACCCCATCCTTTATCTCTGAACAAGCTGCGTGAAGTCCGGGTAGAAACTCACCGTCGTGTTCTCGAATTTGACGGGGCCACTTACTCTCGAGGCCTGTAGGATGGTGTCTCTGTCCCTAAAATTGAAGATCCTGGCGATGATAGGCCTCAGCGTGGCACCCGACTTCAGCTTTCCGCCCGGCACTCGATGGGCACGCTCCACAGCGAAGAATTTACTCAGGCCTGTGGGGGCCAGGTGATTCAAGACGATGTCCTCCACAAGAAGGTCAGTTGACGAGGCACCAGAGGTTTCAGGGACCCGACAAGGCGTATGTTGTTGCGCCTGGCCCTATTTTCAAAATCCTCCAGGCGATGGACCATGAGATCGTTGGAGGAGCGCAAGCGTCCAACTTCTGTCTGCAGATCAGAGACATCGGTCGTGAGGCTAGAGGTCTTTAGGTCCAAAGACTTGACCCTTTCATTGGTCTTCGATAAATCAGCTCTGATCAAAGTAACATCAACTGCTACTGTGTCTCATATTGCTGGCCAATGGAAGTCTGCATGTTGGCAATGGCGCCCATGACGTCCTGCAAAGTCAATTCGGCCGACGTAGTCGGATCGTCAGTGGGGCCCTCAAAAGCTCGACTGGCACCACCGGGGGACCCCTTGGGTTGGGTATAGCGATCCATGACGTTGGTTTGAATCGGTCCCCCGCGTAGAGGCGTTTTAGTCTTCCGCTTCTCGTTGTCAGGCCTGTTGGTCATGTTGAATGGTGAGCCCCGAAGGGGCCCGCGAGACCTGGTGAAAATGGCCGCTCACCCCCAGACCACTGCAAATAACGAAGGTGGGCTGAAAGGGCCGAAGCAGCTGCTCAGCCCAACACCCAAACCCTCAGAACAGTTGGCGTATAGTCATGTAGCAAAGTTAGGCTGGATCCCGATGGGGAAGCGAGGTAGTCACGCAGTCGGAGCAGGCAGCGGCCCAGAAACGAAACCGAAAGTCAACTCAGGGCAATAGGGGAAACCCCTCAGGCCGCTGTTGTTCAATTACTCCCCGGCGTCTTGGTGTGCCAGCTCCCGGTGTCGCCGTAGGGCGGGCCTCCAAAACTCCGGTTGGCGTATCTGCGGTTCCCGAAGTCCAAATGAAATTTTTAAAACAGCCAAGGTGTCAGCTGAGGTTCATCTGCAAGAACCCGTTGTCAAAGTCAGGATATCTTTCAGGATATATGCGGAGGGCAGCGAGGGACTCGGGAGCCCTGTGCTCACGCGGCCATCCTGGATGCGCGCGTAGCTCCTCCTTCCTGTACAATCTTAAACAATTCTTGTAATAATGTTTGATGCTTCACCGTATATATTGTTATAAAACATCTTTATTGCACATAGGTCTTTTTGGATTAACTCTACATACAGTATGCTCATTCATTGTAATTAGATAGACTTGGTTACTCATGTGCTAATAAAAAATATATTATAAGCATTGACAGCCGTTTTGATTTCGTTTGCTATGCATACGATTACTTCTGTCTCGCCCTGGTCTACGGGTTGCCCCTGTGCTTATTCATATATAGGTTTAGAACACTAGCACTGAAAATGTAAAATGATCTCATTATGTATTAACATGTGGCCTGGAGGGTTCGCACAAGGGATGTACTAGCTAAATCAGATTTACTGTCCATTAAACTATGAATTTGGTAGTGTAGTCTTCAAACTTGAATCAATTCTAAGCTGTGTGTTTCTGCAAACAAGCCCAGAGATTCTGATCACAAGCAACCCTCGCATTTATATGTGGAGACTAGAAAGGAGATGATCCCATACATCAACTAAGTTGTTAGAGCTCAAGTTAAGGGTGTTGCGGACCAAACTCTAGATGTTCGTAATGAAGGAAAAGTGCAGGATGAATCTCTGTAATCCATCCCTTTTTGTTGGCAAAAATGGAGAAAGGCTCAAGAAAGGCCAAAACTTTAAAATGTCCAATGAACTCTGTGCACTGTAAGCATCTACAAAGCCCTTTGCAACTTAGTGCCAGCTCAGTTCTGTAACTATTGCTATTAGAGACAAAACAATTCCTCTTTCACTATATTAAGAGCAGATGCTATTTCAGAACCAGCATGAAACTCCTTAGTCAATACTGATAGAACATTATAAATGATGGGAAATTGTTTAGTAAAGGGTTTCTATCGATATCGCTAAATGCTGTACAGCATTCCTTTGTGAACAAACAGGTATTGCCGGATACACTTTGTAATATGGGAGTAACAAGTTCAGGTTTGAATTTACCTGAAGCCACAGGGCCTAAAGGAAACCGTTATGTAAACAGGGGCCTGGTCTTCAAATAAGAAGTAGTAGCCACATAATCTGATGCTGGTCTTCGGACACTTGTTACCGGGGCCAGGTCTTCGGATGAGAAGCAGTAGCTAAATAAGCTGATGCTTGTTAGGCACTTGTTATTTGAGAAGGAACAGCCCTTAGACAGCATGGTGTTCAGATGTAGTTTTGGAAAACTTCTGTAGCACTTGAAATTCCACAACTTCGGCGCTTCTAGCGTCAGATTCGAAAAAGTGGTAATGGACCTTGAGGATTCATCCAGTGAAAATCAGCTCATGTACCTTGAGGCTTCCTTCAGTGGCAGCTGGTGATATCCCACATTAAGGGGGGATCATGGGAAAGCTTTATCTATTCACCGCAGATCCTAGATCATCTTCTGCTGGGGATGATATGTCCTTCTCTCTTTATCGTTTTGTTAAGCAGTTGCATAACCGCACCAGTGATGGCTTCTCCTGATTGGATTTTGGGCATAAACTTGAGGGGAGACCAAGGGTGCAAAATTACAGCTCATTTCAGCGTGTCAAGATCTGCTGCTATCTGACAGCCCAGAAAGAATGGGTTTCATCTGTATAATCGTGCCATGCTCTGTGCTCAACTTATCAATGTGTAATTTGACGCTCTTCTATTAGACAACTCTGATCTTAGAAATATTCTTAAAATTGACAAATCATATCTCCTGGTTTGAATTAAGGTATGATAAGCTGGCAAGACTCAACAGTACAATAGCATGGAACATGCCGTCTTTTGTTTTGAGGATGGGAAAGCAAGCCCTGATGCTATCCTATTTGTGAGTAATGTTGGTGATGATTTCTCCAGACACTGGAAGAGGTGATGTGCCACCATAAGCACATATCTTTGCTCGAGTACAAAATGGTTGGGGCTAAGAGAACCACTTTGAATGTCATTCATGACATTACTCTCACCAGTGGTAATAGGTCAGCCATGGATGCGAACCTCCTTGTCAACAATCATGTAGATGCATCCTTCCTTTCCTTCTTGACCATGTCCAGCACATCTTTATGTGTTAATTAAGGGTCCTTCTGTGGAGATTTGACCTTGCTTCAGTTTATGTTTTGTGACACATATGAGGAGAAACATACTCTTGCTAAATGATTAACCTGCTCCAAGCCAGGCACGTTTATCTTTCACTGGACTGGATCTAAACTTGTGTCCTGAATTCACCAACACTGATGCTGGCTAGTTCAAGGAGATGCCATGTCTAACACCAATGAGTCCTTGTGTACCTGTTGGCTAGCCACCAGGTGAATTTCTTATAGCTGGGAATGTCCTGGGGACAAAATGCATGTTAAGTTGAAAATCATCAGCTTGATCAGTTTAGGTAGCATGGGCAAGATCGTGTGCACTTGCTCACCTGTGACATTAAGTAGTAGCAAGAGTTAGCTGTTGTGTTTGTGCCGTTGATCTCTGAAAAGTAGTTTTACAGCCTCACCATTCACAGATACCATCTTGATGTTTGAGGATGGGGAGTACACAATTTCAAAAAGCATTTGGGGCATCAACCTGGCTTGTTAGCATGGCGACTGTATGGGAGAATTATCCCGTAAATAAAGGGGTGTGTTGAAAACCCTGATGTTTAGTGAACAAGCAGTACCTGCTCATCCTTGGAAACAACTCATTAATTGCCTTGTCTGTCTTGTGTCATTTGGGTCCTGTGAGCCCCTCATGTAACAGGGGGGCTGTCTTCATCTTCTTGCTGCACATGAACTCAGACTGACGCCTTTGAGGGAAGAGAGGTACATGGCTTCCAAGAGGCGCCCTTTGTGTGTGTGTGGGAAGCCAGGGGCTGAGTGACATTCAACAAACTGAAGTGGTGCATGAAGCTACAGCAACAACACATCAGAGGACTACCTGGAAGACATATTGGTAACTGTCTGGAAAGCATGCGGATGTCACATAGCAGCAGTAGCAACATGATCTCAGGCAGCATCATAGGTCAGTAGACTCCCCAGAGATGTTCTATAGTAGTGTGCCTTGTAAGTTACGTTACATTTCGTTTCTAAATTGATTGCTCACTGGGCTACTTTGTTTTGATTAAAACTCAACAACTTAAAGATGGAATGCATGAAAGCACAGTAAAACACAACAGAGCACGGTAATGAAAACTAATATTAAAGTTAGAAATTAACCAGGTTTTCAATAACTTTCTAAAGTGGATCAAATTGGGATGAACTCATAAGGGTATAGACAAGATGTTGCACTTTTTGGAAGCAGAAACAGAAAAGAACCGGTCACCATAGGTCGCCAATTTAAAATTAGGATTCAAAAAAAGAAACTGGATCAAGGAGAGTAAAGGTCTATATGGAATGGACTACTCGAATTTGGAGGCCAAAAGTATCAGCGTTCTGCTAAATGGCTTTATGTACTATTGTCAAGACGTGTCCTGCTGTGAATAGGGATCCAGGGTAGACATCTGACCACTGAAGAGATATTTTCCTTCTTAACATCCTTTAAATCAGCCAGGTAGCAGAATCTTGCACTAGCTGGAGAAAGGTCAGCTTCTTCAATGGAGCTGCTTGCTAAATCAAATATAGTATCAAGATAGTCAGGTCTCAAACGAACCAAAGTTTTGCTAAATAGAACTATTTTTTCTGACTATTTCCAGCTATATGAAACTGATATTGACCCCCCTGGGTCACCAGGGACAGGCTGATGGGAAGACCCAAATTACAAATAATCTTGTCTGGCTTAGGTGATAGAGTCATGATCTGAGATCAAGCAATATTATTTCTGCAGGAGACTGTGGTGGTGAGTTCTACTTTTTTGGATTACGATTCAAAAAGTTGAAGTATACTCACCAGCACTTTATGACTGCACACTTGGCCAAAGCCTCTAGGTCCTCACAGATGTTACTGGTATAAATGTTATAACCTAAAATAAGCTGTGTGGCAGCAGTGTACATATAAAAAATAGCAGCTTCATGAAGGAGTAATTTGAAAAGTTATAGGTAGGATAGATCTGATCCTTGTGGTGCACCACAGCTCATTCCCTGTGCTTCTCAGGAAAAAGATGAGAGATCAAAGTTGGTCCCTTTTGGTTTGGAATACATTGTAAAGCCAGATGCAGGGTGCACAGAGCGATGATCGCATATGTGCCAATTGTAATTGTGCGGAATTGTATGAAAGAGGTACAGAGCTGACAAATATGGGCAATGCCAAAGGAAATAAAAAGTTCAGTGCATATGGGTGAATGGGTGGGTTGTATGAGTGTGGGGGAAGGAAATGGTGAAGTGGAGGGAATTAAAGCAAGTATGTGCACGAGACAGTGAAAAGACGGTACAGTAGAGGAAAGAACTGAAGTGCAAGATATCCAGATGGAGGATTTCTAAAGGGTTTAAAAGAAAAGGGGCCTATGGGTGTAGCATTAAAAAAAATGCAGGAGAAAGTGGGGTGAAGGGGAGAACAGTGGTGAGTGAGACATTCTGCAGGCCACTACCCCTTCTACAGACCTTTAATTCAGTCTCATGTTTTCAGAATGGAAGTGTTAGAAGGGGCGATCTCAGAGGGCCAGGCTATGCTCACCCGACCACCCCGGGACCCTCCTCTCCCACAAATAATGCCGAGTCTCAACGTGAGCTCCTCGCCGGGGAGGACGTCGGATCTAGGATCGTACACACTGGGCTCACACCACACTTACGAACGGACACCACACCCTAGATTTTCAGTAACAAGTTCTTTATGAACGGTAAAAAGGAATCAGCACTCTTATTTACAAGCGATCGAGGGATCGTAAAGTCTCAGGAATTCGGGAGGAGGGAAGCGGGACAGTCTCAGTCTTTAGGCCAGTACGAAGCGTACCCTGCGCTTAGCTCTCAATCCTCGAGCCGGGGGATACGGAAGATGATGGTCGTGCTGGCTGCTTCTCTCACTTCGAGTTGACTCAGGTCGTGTTGGTAGCGTCGATGGTCCAGCCGGACCAGAGTACTCCTCGAGCCGCGACGAGGTCAGCAGGGCTCGATCCGGCGGTGTTCTTGAGGAGCCGCGACAGCGTCAGCAGGGCTCAGGAGGTTTCACGAAGATCTCTTTAGAGTTCAAGCTCGAGCCGCGACGAGGTCAGCAGGGCTCCGAGGTTATAGTTCTGTCTTTGCGAGGACGAGCCACGACAGCGTCAGCAGGGCTCCGATGTTCCAGTTCCGTGTTACAAGAAAGAGCGGCGACAGCGTCAGCAGGGCTCGAAGGATTCAGAGGTTCAGTTCTCCCCAAGGTTCAGCCGCGATCAGATCAGCAGGGCTTTCTTGTCCAGGATACAACTGCCCGCTAGTTGTTGGGCGGCCCTTGATATAGTCCAGTGGCCCTTTGATGTCCGGACCCTCGCAGGCGGAGGTCTCAGGCCTTGGGGGCTGGTCGTTGGAGAGATCCGTTGGTTGGCCCTTTGATCCTTTGGAAGATGCGTTCGGGAATTCCCAGACGCCCAGCAGGGTCTAGAGCCAGCTCTCGGGGAGGCCAGAGGTGCGATCGAAACCGGCCCCCAGGGGAGGCCAGAGGTGTGAGAGAAACCAGTCTCTCAGGGGAGGCCGGAGGTGCAATTGAAACTCCATGTCTTATCTCACTCAGGGAGCCCTTTACCCCCCAGCCGGGACTGGCGCCCCTTGGAGTCTAAGTTTCGCTGGGGCCGGGGTCATGCTAGGCCCAGGGAGTCAGGGATCTCGGGAAGGGAAAATGACTGCCGGGGGCCCTGTGGGGTGATGCAAGTTCTGGGCGCTCGGAGCCGGGAAGGAGGCCAGGGGCATGCGGGGCTGGTCGTCGGCTGGCGGGGTCGTGCAGGGAGCAGGAAGACCAGGGGCCTCTGGGTGCAGGGCTAGGCTAACATGGTGCTGAGGAACGGGGGGGAACCACGCCACGAGGCCAGGTCCAACACGCGTCCCCCCCCAGCTGAAAGGCGGAGAGAACTACCCATCCCCTTGGGTCATGCTAGGCCCAGGGAGTCAGGGATCTCGGGAAGGGAAAATGGCTGCCGGGGGCCCTGTGGAGTGATGCAAGTTCTGGGCGCTCGGAGCCGGGAAGGAGGCCAGGGGCATGCGGGGCTGGTCGTCGGCTGGCGGGGTCGTGCAGGGAGCAGGAAGACCAGGGGCCTCTGGGTGCAGGGCTAGGCTAACAGGGTGCTGAGGAACGGGGGGGGGGGAACCACGCCACAAGGCCAGGTCCAACACGCGTCCCCTCCAGCTGAAAGGCGGAGAGAACTACCCATCCCCTTGGGGGGTCTCTTCACTGAGGCGGAAGAATCGGGACAGGCCGTCGGCGTTGGCGTGGTCAACACCAGGCCGGTGCTCGACAGTGAAATCCATCCCCTGGAGGGAGATGGACCATCGCAACAGTTTGGGGTTTTCTCCTCTCATTTGCATAAGCCACCGGAGGGGTCGGTGGTCGGTTTGGACCCGGAAGTGAGTACTGAACAGGTAGGGCCTCCGCTTCTTCAGGGCCCAAACCACCGCGAAGGCCTCCCACTCGATGGTGCTCCACCTTTGCTCTCGAGGGAGTAACCTCCGGCTAATGAATGCCACTGGTTGGTCTAGGCCTTTTTCGTTCACCTGGGACAGGACCGCTCCGATGCCATGTTCGGACGCGTCCGTTTGGACCACGAACTCTCGGGAGTAGTCGGGGGCCTGGAGTACAGGAGCAGTGCACATGGCGTCTTTCAATGCTTCGAACGCCTCTTGGCAGGCGGGGGTCCAGCTGACTTTCTTCGGCTGGTTTTTGGAGGTCAACTCCGTGAGGGGGACTACGATGCTGCCGTACCCTTTTATGAATCTTCGGTAGTACCCCGTGAGCCCTAGGAATGCCCGCACTTCCGTCTGGGTCGTGGGGGCCTCCCAGGCCACGATCGCATCGATCTTGGGCTGGAGGGGAGCTACTAGGCCGCTTCCGACCTGGTGCCCCAGGTAGACCACGGACCCTTGTCCGATTTGGCATTTACTTGGTTTAATTGTGAGGCCCGCCCTCCGTAGGCCCATCAACACCTCCCAGAGGTGCTGGAGGTGCTCGGACCAGTGGGAACTGAACACCGCGATATCGTCGAGATATGCGGCGCTGAATTCCTCCAACCCAGCCAGTACTTGGTTAACCAGCCTCTGGAAGGTGGCGGGGGCATTTTTCATCCCGAAGGGCATCACCCGGAAGTGGTAGTGACCATCCGGGGTGGAGAAGGCGGATCTCTCTCTGGCCCCCTCGTGAGGGCAATCTGCCAGTGTCAAGTCGAAAGTGCTGAGATAGCGAGCAGACCCTAGGCGGTCAATGAGCTCGTCTGCTCGTGGAATGGGGTGGGCGTCGGTTCTGGTGACTGCGTTGAGCCCGCGGTAGTCTACACAAAACCTCAGCTCGGGAACAGCACCGGGGGCGGCCGCCTTCGGAACCAGGACCACTGGGCTGGCCCATGGGCTGTCAGAGGCTTCGACTACTCCCAGGGCTAGCATCTTGGAGACTTCAGCCTTGATGCAGGCCCGGACTCCGTCAGGGACTCGGTAGGCTCTGTGCCGTACCGGAGGGCTGTCCCCGGTGTCCACGTCGTGGACGCACCAGCTGGTGACGCCGGGGATGAGGGAGAAAAGGTCAGAGAACGGTCCCAGTAACTGGCGACAGTCCTCGCGCTGCTCGGGGGTGAGGGAGGAGGAGAGACTCACTCCCTCTACGGAGCCATCTTTTTCTTTCGCACACAGGAGATCGGGTAGGGGCTCCGTGTCCTCTTCCGCTCCGTCGTCGGTGGCGAGGAGCAAACTCAACTCGGACCTCACGAAGTGGGGTTTGAGGCGGTTCACATGAAGGACCCTCAAGGGGTTCCTGGGGGACTGCACATCTATGAGGTAGGTCACCTGGCTCTTGCGCTCCACCACCTTGAAGGGCCCGTTCCACTTGTCTTGCTGGGCACAAGGTTCCACTGGGGCCATCACCCAAACCTGCTGTCCGGGCAGAAACTCGACCAGAGTGGCATTCTGGTCATACCAGAGTTTCATCTCTTCCTGACTGGCCTCGAGGTTTGCCTCGGCCAGTTCTCGGAACTTCCGAGTCTGATTTCGGAGGGCCAGGATGTAACGGAACACATCTGGAGAGGGCTCTGGGGCCGTCGTTTCCCAACCCTCTTTGACCAGACTGAGGGGCCCCCAGACGGGGTGCCCATAGAGCAGCTCGAAGGGGCTAAACCCCAAGGATTTCTGGGGGACTTCTCGGTACGCGAACAGGAGACAGGGTAGGAGGACGTCCCACTTGCGCCTCAGGGGCTCTTCGAGACCCATGATCATTCCTTTGAGGGTCCGGTTGAATCGCTCAACCAGGCCGTTACCTTGGGGTGGTATGGGGTGGTGAACTTGTACGTCACCCCACACTGCTGCCAGAGGGACTTCATGTACTTGGAGATGAAGTTCGTCCCTCGATCGTTCACCACTTCTCGTGGGAATCCCACTCGGGAGAAGATCCCAATGAGGGCCCGCCCCACTACGGGGGCTGTCACCGTTCGGAGGGGAATGGCCTCGGGGTATCGGGTGGCATGGTCCACCAGGACGAGGATAAACCGGTGGCTAAGGAGGTCCGGGGGTCTAGAGGCCCCATGATATCTATTCCCAACCGTTCAAAGGGGGTACTGACCAAGGGAAAGGGTTGGAGCGGGGCCTTGCGCCTCCCTCCGCTCTTCCCTCTGGCCTGACACGTGGGGCAGGACTTACAGTGGGCCTCCACATCGGAGCGCATGCCAGGCCAGTAAATGTGAGTGACCAAGCGGTGGTAGGTTTTGTCTTGTCCCAGGTGTCCCGCCAGGGGTACATCATGGGCCAGGTTCAGGAGGAAGCCACGGAAGCGTAGGGGTACCACCAGCACCCGGGCTGACCCTAGCTCGGCGGACTTTTGTTCACTATATAATAGGCCGTTTTCCCAATAGACAAGGTGGGAGCCGGTCTGGTCGCCGGCGGCCTGCTGCCGTGGCCCAACCAGGGAAGGACAGGAGGTCTGTTCCAGGCAGAATTCTTCTGGGGAAGGTCCGCCTTCCTGGCGCCACTGTGCTAACTCAGGAAGGTCGTCCAAGTTTGTGGTCTGTTCGACGACAGGGCCTAGGGGATCTGTGTCGGAGTCGATGCTCTCACTGGGGGGAAGCTCGGGGACTTCGGAAGGCCCGCAGCCCTCCGGGTCGTCAACGACCGGGCGAGGGGTCTCGGGTTCCACCCCCTCGGGGGTGGGCAGTCGGGCGATCATGGATCGGGTGTTCACGCAGGCCCACTCGGGCAGGCCCAACATCTCTAGGTGAGTCCTTCGTTCTACCTGCTTCCACGGGGAGCCCTCCAGGTCGTTACCCAGTAGGCAATCCACGGGCACGTCGGTGCGGACCGCTACTCGTAACTCCCCGGAGACGCCCTCCCACTCGAACAGGACCTGAGCTATTCCGTAGGTGCGGACGGAATGGTCTGCTGAGATCACCTTGCAGGAGGCGTGGGGTACAATTTGGTCTTCAGTGACTAGGTGACACCTTGCTGCAGTAATGCTGGCCCCTGTGTCTCGGAGCGCCCCTATGCGTTGCCCGTTGACTGTCACCTGCTGTCGGTATTTTTCAGTGTTGTCTGGCAAGGGGGATCCGGGGACCATTTCCCTATCACCCAGGGAGACTAAAGTCATGGCTGCTGGTTCCCACCCTTCGGGATCCTCGATCTCTTCCTCCTCTAAGGCTACTGTGGCTAGCTGGCGCGCTGGGGGACCTGCAGCAGCGGGTTTCTTGAGCATGGGGCACATGGGGTCACTGGCATAATGCCCTGTTTGTTGGCATCTGTAGCAGGCGGTGGTGATTCTGGGTCCTGGTCTAGCTGGGGGGAACCCTGCTCTCGCTGCGGGAGGTGATGTTCCGGACTGGTTTCTGGGGGGGCTTCAGGGGGCCCTGCCTGGGATCCCCTCTGTCTACCCTGACCTCCCCCTCCCCTCTGACGGGAAGATCCTTGCTCGTGTCGGCCATATTCTCCCCCGGGCCCCCGGGGGACTCTGGTGCTCACCCAGCGGTCTGCTTCGACCGCCAGCTTCCGGGGGATCGGCCAACTTGCTGTCCAGTAGGTGCTGTCTCAGTTCCACAAAGCAGTTGGTGGATAAATGTTCGTAGGCAATGAAATCAATAAGTCCTTCAAAAGTGGTCACCTTGCTACCCTTGATCCACCCTTCCAAGGCCCGGCTGTAGAAATTCACATATTCTACCCATGTGGTGCCGAGGATCTTCTTGCAGTCTCTAAACCGTTGTCGATACATCTCCGGGGTGAGCCCATATCTCGTGAGGACGGCCTCTTTCATGTGGTTGTAGGAAGTTTGCTTGGAGGATGGTAGATCGAGCACGGTGTCTCTCCCCTCGCTCAGGAATCGACCCCACAACCCGGCCCCCCAATCCTTCTGAGGAACTCGGGGGAGGTCATGGCGACTTCGTAGGCCTTGAACCATTGTTGGATATCATCGTTCTTGTAATACTCTTTTACCACATCCTTGGGGATGTGAACTTTTGGTTCTGCCAGGGGAACGGCTTCTCGGTTCTCCGGTGTTCGGTTGTCTCCGCTCCGGGCCTTTAGTTCAATCTCCTTCAGGCCGCGCTCGTGCTCCAGCTGGAGTCTCCTGCCTTCGTGTTCCCTCTGGAGCTTCTTCTCCTCCAGTTCTCCTTGCAGCCGTAACTGCTCGATGGCCAGTTTCTTATCAGCCAACTTGAGCTCTCCTTCCATTTTAAGGCGTGCCAGTTCTAGCTCGTGGCTTCGGTTGCATTCTCGGTCTGTCATCTTCTCCAGTGAGACCTTTCTCCGTGCTGGGACTTTGCGTCAGGGAGTCGGTTCCCTCACCCTCTTGATCGCGGGTTTCGGTCTGTGCCCCCCCTCTCCACCGTCTCCTTCTGGCGGGGGAAGATGGGCTCCGGCCTTTACCCATGCGGTCAGGGCTTTTTGGAAGTCCTCTTTGGTACTCAACCCAGTGGTAGCGATATGGAAATCTTTGCAGAAATGCTTCAGTTCTCGATGGGTGTACTCTTCCAGAAGATCCTTCTGGAATGTGGTCCTTTCGCTTGTCACAATGAGACTCATGGTTGTTCTTCGCTCAGGTAGTGTGTCAGTCGTTTACTGTACGATCCCTAGACGTAGGCTCTTATCCCGTCGCTTGCCACCAATGTTAGAAGGGGCGATCTCAGAGGGCCAGGCTATGCTCACCCGACCACCCCGGGACCCACCTCTCCCACAAATAATGCCGAGTCTCAACGTGAGGTCCTCGCCGGGGAGGATGTCGGATCTAGGATCGTACACACTGAGCTCACACCACACTTACGAACGGACACCACATCGTAGATTTTCAGTAACAAGTTCTTTATGAACGGTAAAAAGGAATCAGCACTCTTATTTACAAGCGATCGAGGGATCGTAAAGTCTCAGGAATTCGGGAGGAGGGAAGCGGGACAGTCTCAGTCTTTAGGCCAGTACGAAGCGTACCCTGCGAACAGCTCTCAATCCTCGAGCCGGGGGATACGGAAGATGATGGTCGTGCTGGCTGCTTCACTCACTTCGAGTTGACTCAGGTCGTGTTGGTAGCGTCGATGGTCCAGCCGGACCAGAGTACTCCTCGAGCCGCGACGAGGTCAGCAGGGCTCAATCCGGCGGTGTTCTTGAGGAGCCGCGACAGCGTCAGCAGGGCTCAGGAGGTTTCACGAAGATCTCTTTAGAGTTCAAGCTCGAGCCGCGACGAGGTCAGCAGGGCTCCGAGGTTATAGTTCTGTCTTTGCGAGGACGAGCCGCGACAGCGTCAGCAGGGCTCCGATGTTCCAGTTCCGTGTTACGAGAAGGAGCCGCGACAGCGTCAGCAGGGCTCGAAGGATTCAGAGGTTCATTTCTCCCCAAGGTTCAGCCGCGATCAGATCAGCAGGGCTTTCTTGTCCAGGATACAACTGCCCGCTAGTTGTTGGGCGGCCCTTGATATAGTCCAGTGGCCCTATGATGTCCGGACCCTCGCAGGCAGAGGTCTCAGGCCTTGGGGGCTGGTCGTTGGAGAGATCCGTCGGTTGGCCCTTTGATCCTTTGGAAGATGCGTTCGGGAATTCCCAGACGCCCAGCAGGGTCTGGAGCCAGCTCTTGGGGAGGCCAGAGGTGCGATCGAAACCGGCCCCAAGGGGAGGCCAGAGGTGTGAGAGAAACCAGTCTCTCAGGGGAGGCCGGAGGTGCAATTGAAACTCCCAATCTTATCTCACTCAGGGAGCCCTCTACCCCCCAGCCGGGACTGGCGCGCCTTGGAGTCTAAGTTTCGCTGGGGCCGGGGTCATGCTAGGCCCAGGGAGTCAGGGATCTCGGGAAGGGAAAATGGCTGCCGGGGGCCCTGTGGGGTGATGCAAGTTCTGGGCGCTCGGAGCCGGGAAGGAGGCCAGGGGCATGCGGGGCTGGTCGTCGGCTGGCGGGGTCGTGCAGGGAGCAGGAAGACCAGGGGCCTCTGGGTGCAGGGCTAGGCTAACAGGGTGCTGAGGAACGGGGGGAACCACGCCACGAGGCCAGGTCCAACAGGAAGTATTTTAAATTCTAATTACAGACAACACAAAGCATTAATCTAACACCGCTAATAGGTCTGGCCTGCTTAAGGTATATGTGTTTGTTGTTGGTGCAATCACAGAAACTCACAAAGAGCATTCTAATTACTGGTCAGGAGGCATGCTCTGTGAATAACATGGTTTTAGTTTACATTTTTTAAGTGCCACCCTTTATTTTATAGATCACGCCTCCTTGAAGAAATTCTTAGTTAACACTTTTTTGGCAATACATCTTTTAGAGACTTCCCCTCACCATTTTCATCCTACGTAAGGCACTGCCAGATTGCTTGAAGTGCAGGTCCCCAATTGCCCTTAATAAATTGACCACACAACAGGTGAGACCATATCGCAAGACCTGTATTCACGTATGTGCCCTCATAATCCTATAGATTTGCAGAGTAATTGAATCCCAAATTCCGTATTGAGCGTGGTAGATACAGGAAGTAAAGTACTCAGTTATCGTAGTGTTTTCTTCTTTATTTGAAGATAAGTGAAAAAGCAAAGAGCAGCTGACACGTGTTTCCCCCAAGGGCCAGCAGGCCATGGCTTTCTCAAGGCTGGTTGTAAAAGTGAGTGTAAATATAAATGAGAAAAAGAAGGGAGATACCAGAAAGTGGACATATCATCAAAGTGTACAGATGGGGATCGGGGAGAAAAATATAGTGTAAGGAAAAGGCAGGGAATGTAGAGTAGAAAGATCAGTTACAGTAGGGGATACGCAAGCGAAAAATGAATTATAAATTAACACCCGTAAAAATAGAAGATGTGTAAAAGTTGTAAACAGAAATGGCAAATGCTGTACAATTTTATCAACACAGGGGCGGAAAAACACCCGTATGAATAAATGGACTCAAGGTGGACGGAAATATACATAATTGTCCCAATCATTATTGACCATCAGCAAAATATAGGCGATATAGTACACATACAGTTTGTAGAACAGGATATCAACCTATTTGAGCATAGTACAAAAAAGCAGTTTTAGTTTTTTGAGGAGAGAGTGTGAAGGTAGCATTACATTTAGGTGGGGTGGGGGGTTTAGGTTATTAACACGGCCACACCTCTCGTTATGTACATCTAATCAGCACTTGACAGAAATATGCACTATTGACATATGTGTATTCGAGCGAGTGAAAAGAAGCAGGAAATGTGTTTTAGTTTTTTAGTTTGGGAGAAAAAAGGTGGCATTTTGTTTTGGTGGAGGGGTATTCATATGGAAATACCTCCTGTTATGTACATTTAATCATGATTTGGCAGAAATATGTACTGATTATGGATACGTTTTCGAGCAAATGATAATAGAAAAGAAACAATCATGACTTTCAGCCTTCTGTTACCACCATGCCCGGATGTCCATTCCTTTTGCTGCTGTCTACGCATTCGTTTTTTCCCCATAAAAAAGAAATCCCAATCAATGTTAGAAGGCTGCAAATATAGGAGGGTTTAAACAGAACACAAGGGACTTGAGCCAATAAATATTTCATGTTGGAGTTTCAAGGCTTCTCCTGTGCTGCAACTCTAACTCACTTATTATGATACAGCACTTTAGAAAATGGTCTCGTTGGAGTAATGAGCTGCTCGATTGCCGTGGATATCGCAGCCTACAGCACTTTCTAGAGAGCATGGTGAAGAAGAGTTTGACTGCAGGGCATAGAGTGAATGAATCCAAGATTAGGTTAGAGCTAAACTGAAAGAGGTCAAACATGGTAGCCTTTGGGAGTCCGTTTGAGAACAGCTGCAAGCTGCTTGCACGAATAGCTGCAACAGTGATGTAATACAAATGTTTTAACCAAGTAAACAAATTTCTTTCTAAAATGGTCAAACATTATCGAAGTGTTACAACCTACATACATACATAAAGATATAATTTTAATACAGACAAAAGCACGCTTCCTAATTAGAGCAGAAAGAAATGTGCTTTAAATTATAGTATTTCTAATGAGTACAAATGCAATTATCTCCAGAAGACCTTGATTTTTTTGTAGTCTTTATTTTTTGTGCAAGTATTGCTCTATTGCTTTTTAGTCCTCCTTTCTAAAACGGCCACATGTTGTTCTAGCACCAATGAGCTCTTCCGCAGCCTGTCTCCCTTCAATCAGTTGTTTTGGTTTCGTGGGGTGCTCAGAGTCACCGGCACACATCCTCAACCACCTTCTCAAACTGTCAAAACACCAGCAACACTGAAGGGTGCATGCACCTCGACATCAGGTCGGAGGAGATGGTGACAATGTAAAGCAGCAACTGCGCCAAGAATGGCGGGCACTGCACAGGCTGCACATCTCAGACACTAGTGCAATCGAGCAGTAGTAACAAGGTAAGGGAACTTTTGTGTGTTGAACGGAGACCAGATAGTCCCTGCCATCAGGAACAGAGTAAACCACAAACTGTGACAAACATGCCTCTTAGTGCCTCTACTTATCAGCAGACCTTCTGGAACAGCAAAGACACATTTTTTTTAGCATTTCTCAGTATATTGTTCTTAAAAAAAACTATAATAATAATAAGCCTCTGCCTGTTTCAGTTAAGTGGCGATCCCGACAGACATTTCCTAGTTGCCAATCAGTTTACTTAATTTAAACTGTGTGATGTTTGATGATATGCTGTCCAGGTGAAAAGTAGCCCATGTCTTATGTGGCACCTTCACCCAGTCTTTGTCAGCAGTTATTCTAAAAGGGGCATGGCCCCTTTTTTTTTTGCACTTTCCAAGTCTGTCTCGAATAAACGGTCAGAAGCTCTCAGCAGTAGGATGCATGCTGGCTATATTTATTCAGAGTGTCAACGTGTGGGATTATTGTACTGACATGTAATTTTATTTATATAGCGCTTACTATCCTTGAGGCATTGAAGCACTTTGTGACGATTATCAATCTTCTCTGGAACTCAACATTAGTGGTTAATCCAAAGTTGTATTGTTGGTTATAGATGTTGGTTGCGTGCTGTCAATGAGCCCAGTCCTATGCTTGCTCCATTATTTTGTGGTAGATTAAATTCATAGAAGTTTGATGTGATCATTAATGGGGCTAGATGTGAGTTCACAATAGTTTGTGTGGTGAATAGATAGGCTACAGAAGTCTGAGTATTGTTAGATTACAGGGTTGTGGTTTCAAAGATGGAGACGTTCTGAGCTGTAAAATAAAGTGTGGGCAATTTGAAAAATATAAATATAGAGAATAACAAAGGAAGTTATGTGATGTAAAGTAGGCTACACTTAAAGAGGGGAGGCATGCAGAGGATTGAAGATAAGGGGCGAGTCATTCAACAGAAAAATGGGAAGAAATCAACTAATGGTTTTAAATCAAGTAGAATTTTTCATGCAGAGTTTGAGGATTATTGAGAGGAGGATTTATGAGATAAATACAATTTGTGGATTTAAAACTGCAAAAGAACCCCATTATTTGGATGTGAGAAAATGTCATGTATTGCAGCATTTCTCTAGCGCTTACTGCTCCTATATGAGGTGCTGATTTGTTTATCCACACGGATAGCACACTAACAAAATGTTTTTTCTTTCCTTTGATCCTTCGTGGAAAGCATTTGATTGTCTTTTGTGATGACCACTGAGGTGCGGGTTTTTTGTTGTGGGACGCAGCGATCGGTGGTATGATTATCCTGAAGTATGTGACCGTTTAATGATAGTAAATTACAAAAAAATCCAATTCAAGCACCTTTTATGCTCAGGCCCTCGGAACTTGCCACTGGAAATGTACTTCAGTACTTCAGTATTCACCCACTGCAAAACAGAAACCAACCTGTTTTTTCAAATGATGTTAAAGCAATGTGCAAATGAGGGAGGTGTTCTTATTCTGTAAGGTCTCAGGTGTATATTGCAGTTATTACCATACTTTCTGATCACAATATTATTTCCTGCTGTGTAAAAAAATTCTCAATAAATCTTTCGCCAGAAAAAAAATAGTTCGAAATGTGGTACTCCTCAATATATCATCGAGAATGGTCACCCAAACAACTGCAGAGTATTGTTATAGTTATTATTAATTTTATTACAAGACCAGCGGCTTCTTCTATAGTGTTTTCTTGTTTTTATTTATACAGCTGCCAAGCAAGAAACTATGTTATCCAGAAAACCAAAGAGAAAAACTACAGAATGACATCACAATGTAAACCCCAATAAGACATTGAGTGACCCATAATTATGCTGACTGCGAACAAGTCCTCTTTTCTTGCTGCTCGCAGTAAAGTACTCTATTTTGCCTTTCTTAAGTTGGTATGCATTAGTGTATGCTTGTCTATTCAATTGCTTTATATATATTTTATAATCTTACAGTGGTTAGTCTCACACGCGTTGCTCTATTGCTCTGCAGGGGCCATAGCGGTTGTTCGCTTTCAATATGGGAGGTCTCCTGTCAGCTGTTCCTGCTGCTGCGACCTGCTGCCATTTTCCCCCCTTGTTGACTGAGTTTCCTCAAGCTCGCATTCTCCTGTTTCTTCGCTCCGGGTGACTTCCCTCACGGAACTTTGCTAGTATAGGACTCCCCACTGGTGCAGCCTCATGTTTTCTCCACCACTCGCTCTCGGTGAGTTCGCCTTTCCTCGGCAACTCTCTTCTTTTATTACATGCCCCTTTCTTTCTATCCATTCCCATTCTCAATGTAACCATTTATTTACAGAATCGTTATTCATTTCTAGGATATTATCGTTTTATTGTGTCATTTTAACCATGTCTGAGGAGGAAGAATCCCAGCAGTTCAAACATAATTAAAATGTTTTATTAGACTCAGTACAGCAGGCTGTTTCAGTCTATATGCTAGATGTTTAAAAAAATGTGAAAGTCTCTTTATCAAAAAAACTTTTGGCCTCCAATGAAGGCTCTTCTTTCAAGAGTAGGAAATGTGCAGCGACCTTTCGATCCTCTAAAGGCATTTCAGTGACATTTGATCCTCGTACTTGAAAGGTTTCAAAGTCATGGCCTTCACGCTTCACATATCCCAGTTAAGAGACACTGATGATGATAGTGTGTTTTATGACTCAGATTATATGGATGGGTCGGTAGATCCTACTAAGGGTCATCAGAGAAAGACAAAAAATGCCTCTTCTTGACAGTGGTATGTCTCACCAGGGGTCTCATGATCTAGTGGACCACCTCTGTGAACCCATGCTCAATCCCCAACTTATTCTTCATCCAAACTCAACCGGGTGGTTCCCTGCCGACTATGTGGCAGGGTATGTATCTTTTTATTTACGTAACGCCCTGGACAAGTTTACCAAGAATAATTTAAAGTCTGATTGTCCCCGCCCTTCCCTCCCTAATAATATCACTCTACTCCTGTTATTGACCCCAATATTCTCATGTCCTTCACCAAGTTCGGTAAGGATCCTAAAAAGCAAGTGGCTAGAGCCTGGTCTAACTGCCAGGACTGGATGCTGGATTTGGTGGGTCCTCTCACCGGGACTTTAGACACAGCAGAGGAGGCCAAGATGGACGGCACTCTTATTGATCTTTAAACTCTCTCCAATTGGACCCAAGGGCTATTTGCTTTCTAGGCAATGCTAATGCGCATATTTTTCTGGAAAGACGGAAACGTTTGTCACTAAAGATTGACCCTAAACTGAGTTCTCCAGCCTCTAAGGAGAAAGGTCTTTCGGCCAAGGGATTGTTATTCAGTGACTATTTCATCAGAGTTAGGCAAATATGTTTCTATCTTTGCCACCATGGACAAAGCTCCGCTTTCTCTAAAGAATATTTTTTCCTCTCTGGTTTTCGCCGGAGTTGGCAAAGGTCAGATTCCCTTTACAACAGAGGCTCCTTCAACCAGCAAATTCAATCTGACTCGTACTGCTGATATAGGGCTCAATTCTACCCCTGCCGCACCAAAGGCTACTGGTCCAAGGGCTACAGGAACAAAGAAGAGCAGTATTCTTAAGTGTTTCTAGTTCTTGCCTTCCTACCGTAGGAAGCAGACTAGCTTTGTTCCTCAATTCATGGTTTTCTCTCACCACAGATCCCTGGGTAATTCAATCAGTTCAGATCCCTGGGTAATTTAATCAGTTCAGCGGTACCTCAGAGTTTTTTTTTTTATCAACCTCCGGTTCAATTTCATCTCCCTCTTTTTCACCTTTTCTCAAAAGAGCCTGGTATACACGAAATGTAGTCCCTTCTTTCTAAACAAGCTATAGATAAATCTCCTTCAATCCTTCGAGTTTCCTCAGCACAATTTTTCTTGTGCACAAAAGGAACAGCATTTTTTGATTAGTCCTAAATCTAACAATATTCAACAACTTTGTAACGTATCATCACTTCAAAAAAGAAACCATCCTACATCTCAGAGATATTCTCATTCAAGATGATTGGTTGGTCAGGCTGGACCTTAAGGACACTTACCTTACTGTCCCTATTAATTCTTCCCACAGGAAGTAACTCCAGTTTCAATGGGAAAATTATTTTTAACGTTACAGAGTGCTTCCCTCCGGCCTGTCCACAGTCCCTTGATGCTTCACCAAGATTCTCAGACCGGTGGTAGCCTCTCTCAGAGCTTAAGGAATTTACCTTATTGGTTATCTCAACAATTTTCTTATCATAGCACATGGCATGAATCTTCTTCTTTCTCACTTACATCTTTCTCAGACTCTTCTCTTCATTTAGGTTTTGTTATAAACATCAGTTTCCTGTTCGACACTTCACACTCTATCCTTCAACTTCCTTCATACATTTTTTTTTACATATCAATCATAAAAAAGGAAATCTGTCATTTGCTAACTCTTCATAACTTCTCCCTCAGGTCTTTAACCCGATTGGTAGGTCTTCTAGCTTCTTCAATACAACTATTTTTCGAGGCCCTCTTTATTATCGAGCTCTTTAACAACTGATTATTCAGCATCTTTGCAGAGGTCTGGCCTATTCAAATCAGATTCGATTAGATCAAAAGTTCAAAGAAGAGCTTCTTTGGTGGCTTCAGAATCTAGGTGCCTGGAACGGGAGAACGATTTTCCTTGCTGCCCCAGATCTTGTATTAGAATCCAATGCAAGCTGGACAGGTTGGGGCGCAAGATGTGGTCAGTTCTCGACTGGTATGGTCTCTGAAGGAGTCCTTCTTGAATATCAACAGTTTAGAGATTCTTGCATGTTCCACTGCAATCCAGTCCTTTACCAAAGAGTCAGTTGCACCATTCTTCTCTGCATAGACAATCTGACTGCTGTCAGATATATCGATTACCTTGGAGGGACAAAGTTCTAGCGGATCTTGTCAAACTTCTTTGGGACTATTCTCTACAACACAATCTTTCAGTCTGAGCAGGTTATGTTCCAGGAAATGTTAACATAGTGGCAGACTGGTATTCCTGACACATTCAGGATTCCAGCGATTGACAGTTGAACTCTTCAGCGTGCAATCGCCTTTCTTTCATCTTCGGCAGCTAGATCTTTTTGCCTCAACTCCCAGCTCTCTTCTTTTTTGAGCTGGAGACCAGATTCTCAGTCCCTGGCTATGGATACTTTACTCCAATCTTGGCCTTAAACTCTGCTCTACACCTTTCTTTCTTTGCTCCTAACTGCACAAGTTCTGGCTCAGGCTCGCAGACAGCGATCTTTTCTAGTTCTAATCACTTCATTTTGGCAAGCCCAACCCTGGTACCCCACTCTGCTGGGGGTAGCTTCAGACTACCTTGTTTGGATTCCTCCATTTCCTGAATTACTGCTCAATTCCCTGGGTCATCCACACAACATGATTTTAGAAGTCTCCCTTTTTTGCATCGCTTGGAGGATTTGAGGTTAGCCTAAAAAATCCCAAGAATTTCAGAAGAAGCTATCCAGCTCATACAACAATAATTGGCCCCTGGCACATAAAACATTTACAGATCGGCCTGGCTCAACTGGTGTATGGACAGGCATTCAGATCCCTTTTCAGCTGATGTAACATTAATTTCTTAGCTTCGTTAGTCTCTCAAGGTAAAGCTTACTGCACTATCAATACAACTAGATCGGCTAATTCCGCCAAGCATCATCAAGTTGATAGCAGACGAATTGGTGAACATTCTTTAATTTGTCGGCTGTTAAAGGGAGTAAGACATGTCAAACCTCCAGTTCCCATGTACAATCAAATGTGGGATGTTAATTTGGTGCTCAAATTGTTTATTTCATGACAAGGTAATGTTTCGCTCACTCTCAAACAACTCTCTGCAAAGCTTACTATGCTTCTTTGTCAAATTTCTATGAAACCTGTTTCAGATGCGAAAGCTTTGGATGTGTCTCCCTTTCACTATTTCCCTCTTGGTGTTTCCTTTTAGGCTCACAGACATAGCAACACCAATGTATCTACCATTCATTATCTCTTTTTCCCTTCATAACCCAAGTTGGGTGTTGGAAACTGTTTAAAAAAGGATGTTTCTCGTACTGCAGATTTGTGATCTTCCTCATTACTCATTTCCTTTAAAAAACCTCACAAGCCTGTTTCCTCCCCAACCATTGCCTGTTGGGTCAAATGGATCATGCCCCTAGCTGGTATTGCATAATAGGAGCCTCTGGTCTTGTAATATAATTTTGATTTTCCTAGCCGTGTTGTCAGAAAGGCTAGATTTTATTAAGGAAATGGAGGAAAGTATTATCCCACGACTATTTTTCAACCCTCCCTGCTGTTATTTTTTTAGGTCGAGCGTAGCGATGGACCTTTTGTTGGCGTGTTAGGGGGACTGTGAGACGGCGTACAGGCACAAGCGTCTCCGATTTGCCCTCGAGGGCGCGCACGGCGCCGTGCAGATGCCATGCCTCTGATTCACAGGCTCACTCACGCATGCGCACACAGACACACACTGCATATATACACACACACACACACACACGCGCGCACACACACAAATGCACGCAGCCACCCCCCACTCAACTGGCTCTTTTGTTGTGACTCCCCGTATCTCCGCCGCATCGCCTGGCCAACATAATTGAAACGGCACCCAACAGCCATGCGCCAAAACCGAGTGGAAGCGGACGCCGCGTCCCCAGCGCACCCCTTGCCTGTAGCAGCCGCCTCTGCTGACCCGGAAACGCTCCAGCCGCATCCGGTACCCGGATGTATTACATTCTGCTCCTTGTTGCTTTAGTTCGCTAAGGGAGACAAACCATGTGCACGCCCGCCGCCGGACAGGCGATGTGCACGCGCATGGCGTCTCCCACCGCGCGCTGGATTTATTACGGCTCGCTCCCTCTTGTTTCTTCTATTAGCACAATGGCAAATCCACAGAGGAGTCCTCCGTTGTGCGCTCTGCTTTCGCAAGAGCACTCGCGTTTTACGGGCGCCATGTACATAACTTAATTTGAGGGTTAGGTTTCTGTTTGCTTCTGAAGGTAAATACTAGCATGGCTCTTTTATTCAATAGTTTTTGCTTTTACGGTGCTGTCGAAAAGCACTGCAGTAGATTATCTGAAGTGATCGGCCACTGTCCGGAGACTGTAGCTGCGGCGGCTCTGCACTGTGTCCTCAGCCCAGGCCACCCACTAGAGGGCACAGAGGAATCCCACAGTAGGGCTGGCCTACAGCGAGCCGAAGAGTGTGGGGGCCGGGAGAGAGTGCTGCTCCGCTGCCAGACTCAGCGCTGGTACCTGCTGCAACCCTCAGAGGCAGGCCCGAGCCGGGGCATAAAGGGTCAGTCTGCTACTAGACGGCACGGTGCGCACCGGGCTCCCACCAGCCCCCCCACAGTCTGAGCAATGCAATAGGTCTTGCAATTGTGAGTGTTTGAGCTATTGGCATTGTAAATGGCAATGCCTTTTATTTACGTTTTAAAATCCAACACATAAATAAAAGGCAGTGCCATTTACAATGGTAATGGCTCAAACTCTAACAACTGCGAGACCTATTGCATTGCAAATGCTTGTTCTGCTGTGCCAGCTCCTTCCATCAATGCATCCTCTTAATCTGGATGGGACAGTTTCTATCATGCAGGATTCAGAATATTGTCAGGGACTTCTACCCAGAGTGGCTTGGATGATCCTCATCTCTTTATGGATTTGATAATCATGTTATTTACATTTTATTCAGTTCTTTGTTTATCTCCTTACCTGTTTAACTTCTCGCTTCAAGAAAAAAGGACTTGTTCACAGTCAACATAAATATCAGGTCACTAGATGTCCTATTGGCATTTACATTATGATGTCGTTCTGTAGTTTTTCTCTCTCTAGTTTTCAGGGTAACGTGGTTTCTTGCGTGGCTGCTATATGAATAAAATCATGAAAAGACTGAAAAGACTACATAATAGGAGCTTTAGGTCAGGAAACATCCTTTACATCGCGGTGATTACACCGCGATGCAGTTGCAACGCAAGCGTTACAGCGGCTTGCGCTGGATGGCGCTATAACCTAATGAATAGTGAGATTTACTATTCCAACACCATCACCTACTGTACGTAGACTGGTGTTGGAATACTAAATCCAGCGCCCTCCAGCGCAAGTCGTTGTAACGACTTGCGTTGTACAGACTGCAATGTAACAAACCACAATGATTTTGATTGCTTGGTTACATCACATATTCCTTCAGGTCTTCTAATAAAATATTAACTATAACAATACTCTGCAGATGTTTGGGTGACCATCCTCGACTTCATATTGAATACTTCCTCATTTAAAACTATTTCTTCTGGAGAAAGATTCATAGAGAATTATTTCACATAACAGGAAATAATTTATATTGTGACCAAAAATTATGTTAATAACTACAAGAATATGCCTGAGCCTTACAGAATAAGAACACCTGCCTCATTTGCACATTGCTTTATCTTTTGAAAATACAGGTTGGTTTCTGTTTCACAGTGGGTGAATGCTGAAGTTCTGAAGTGTACTTCCATTGGGCGTAGTGGCAAGTTCCAAGGACAAAAGGTGCTTGAATTGTGTTTTTTGTAATTTACTATCTTTAAACGGTTACATGCTTCAGGATAATCATATCGCCAATCACTGCATCCGATAACAAAAAACCTTCACCTCAGTGGTCATCACAAAGGACACAGAAACACTTTCTACATAAGATCAAAGAAAAGAAAAAACCTGTTGCTGTAGTGTGCGATCTGTGTGGATAAACGCTTGAGCACCTCACATAGGAGAAGTAAGGGCTAGAGAGATGCTGAAAAACATGACATTTTCTCACATCCAAATAATGTAGGTTCTCCTCATATTGCAGGTTATCTCAAAATTTCTCCTCCCACTATAATCTTAAAACTCTGCATGAAAAATTGTACTCGACTCAAAACTATCAATTGGTTTCCTCTCATTTCTTTCTGTTGAATGACCCACACCTTATCTTCAATCCTCTGTATGCCTCCCCTCTAAGTATTGCCTACTTTACAACGCATAACTGCCTTCTTTTTTCTCTATTGTTGTATTTATGCAATTTGCCCGCACCTCATTTCACCGATCAGAACTTCTCCGTCTTTGAATCCACATCCCTGCAACCTAACAATACTTAGACCTTTCTAGCCTATATATTCACCACACAAACTATTGTTAACTCACATCTCGCTCCAATAATGATCACACCAACGTACTATGGGGATATTCTCAAGTACATGTGATAATTACCGCAAAATTAGCTTAACACAACTCTTCATATCGCAGTCTATCGCTGGAAAATAACGCTGTGTTAATGTTGTATTCTCAACAAGGCGGTATCATGCGATAGGCTCACGATAACGCGCCAAATGTCCGCGATAAAGTCAACACGACGCCGCATAAATGCGAAACACGAACGCAAAAAAAGTTGCGATGAGGCCAATCGTGATACAAAAAGCATTAAAAAGCAGCGACAGGCCTGCAATTCCCACGCGTCATGCGGGAAAATGCACTATAAAAGTAACAAAAAGAACACACCAAAACCAAATCAAACTGCGTAGCACCATGGAACGCCAATTTGACAAACGTGAATGCAGTCGGAGTGTCGAGGAGGTCAATGGAGGAGGGCAAGAGGCGCTGGCATGATGTGAAAAGCCAAACCAAGCACCAACCCGCTGCCAACGAGAAGGCATCAGCGGCGACAGGAGGTGGGAGTCCTGTGCCACAGGAGGAGCTGGAGGCCACAGTCGTCAGTGTGGAGACAGTGCAAGGAGTTGGAAGTACGGACACAGCTCGATAGGACCTGACACAACATCATCAGGGTGAGTAACGACCAGGGACTGGGGAGATGGGCACAATGGCACACATGCACAACGATGTGTAGCACACTGCACACCCACAATGACCCAGGATCATGTCCCTGATCCCCGTGGCACACTGCAGCACACACACATAGCAATCACAGCACATCCCATGACAATGTGGTGCAAAGTGCAACACCTACACTGCAGAACAGAGGACACAACTGGGTCCTCACATGCGCAGAAACCGGCCAATCACATGTAACATAGCAGGAAACTGTGAGATTGAAATGTACGTGTACAACCCCACATCCGTCATGTAGTCCAAATGTCCACTGTCCCACATCAAATATCCAGCACCTCCTAAATAGTCACAATGTACATTGTCATACAGTCTGCATGTAAACTAGAACAATACGTCAACATACTTACATGTCAACACAATGTCAACATGCATCTCCCCTTCACATTGCAGAGGGCCAAACAACAACTTCAGCAGAGAAAACCAGACAACCCATCAGTGATGCTGGAGAGGACGACCACACCTTCGACACCAATGCCCTACAACAGCTCATGGACATCTTAGGCAACCCACCCCCAGGAGCAGGGCAGCCAAGCTACATAGAGGAGACCCCAGCCCCTGTACAGGCCACACAGCAGGAAGCACCCGCCACTACGGCTGGCTCCCATCACTTCACCGAGGCACACGTTGCATTCTAATGTCAGGTGTTAGAATGCCAAAAGGAGGTGGCCAAACAGGTATGGGTGGGGTCAGAGCTCATGGAAGCCGAACTAGATCACATACGTGGGTGTCTAAGTCCCACCAGGGTGAACAGCAATAAACACAAGATGATGGATGGAATGTTGCACACTGGCAAAACATTCACCCCCAGTCACAGATCTGGGTTTAATCCATCGTTATTTTGCTCACCAAGCCACCCCAGTGCAGACATGGCATTTTCAAATCAGTCTTGACCCTGTGCCTCATGGGAACAATCCAGCCCGAACTGCCAAGCCATGTCTTCCCTGGACCAGAATCAAGCATCCTAGGACCGGTTTCTCGCTATCAGCCATCTTCAGCCAGGATAGCTTGACTCCAGTGGCTTAGTGAGCAAGGGACTGACGTCTGTGCATACCCTTCCCACATAGGGTGAACAGCAAAAAACACAAGATGATGGACGGAATGTTGCACACTGGCAAAACATTCACCCCCAGTCACAGATCTGGGTTTAATCCATCGTTATTTTGCTCACCAAGCCACCCCAGTGCAGACATGGCATATTCAAATCAGTCTTGACCCTGTGCCTCATGGGAACAGTCCAACCTGAACTGCCAAGCCATCCCTTTCCTGGACCAGAATCAAGCATCCTAGGACCGGTTTCTGCTATCAGCCGTCTTCAGCCAGGATAGCTTGACTCCAGTGGCTTAGTGAGCAAGGGACCCACGTCTGGGCATACCCTTCCCACATAGGGTGAACAGCAAAACACACAAGATGGGGCTGGACTGTTCCTATGAGGGTCAAGACTGATTTGCATATGACCAACTGTACGTCTGAGAATGCTGTGAACACCACATCCCACCCACCAACCACACCAACTCCCAATTAGGTTGTGACATGGTACTCCGGCCCCATTTGCCCTCCCCCTTTAACAAGAAAGCAAAAACACATGGGAGATCTCCCTGTGGGGCTTGGGACGCTGGCATTAACCTGCCTGGTGGCAGGGTGGCCAGCCTGTAACAGTTTATATGGAATCCGCCAAATATAAAACATGCGTCATTGTAGAGTCAGAGGGAGTAGGCAACCCTTGACATAGCAGTGCTAGTGACCAGGGTTGCCATAATATATCAATTGCATAGAAGGTGCAGTAGCACAACTCTCAAAAATCAGAATAAACCGGTCAGTCAGTTTTGCTCATATTCTGTTCTGATTCAGTTTGCTGTAAGGAGCGAGGAGGCGACTTTTTGGTGCATGTGCATGTGGGAGACACTGACTGTTTGGGGAGTGCGAGCTCTGCCCTGCGAGGTCCGTTCTCTTTGGATTTGGCTGCTTTGTCCTGCTGTTTTACCTCGCGGTACCCGCTCCGCGGGTCCCGCTTCGCCTGTGTGACTGGGCGCACCATTACTGCGTGTGGAGATGGGGAGCTGCTGGAAACTCGGGAAGAGGGCTGCGAGCGCCAGGTGAGGATCAGGGACTCCATTGCCCAGGAGTCCCTGTGCTGCCATCATTCCCTGCACCTGGACGCTCTCCCTCTCCCTGCTGGACACGCCCCATAAACACCCACTCCCTATATTAGGAGCAGCTTCCCCCGCGGCGCGGGAGCGCGCCGGGAGAAGCCCGGGACAAGGGCGGGACCGTCCAAGGCCGTCACAGGCCGGAGTAGGCTGTGCTGGGCCTACTCTCTTGGTTTTGTTCGTTAGACTGTGCAGAAGTAACTGCTGGATCTGTTGGAACCATTGAACTACCAAGGTGTTTACCTGCCCTGTGAGGCATATCTGCCCATCTCTGAGTAAAATAATGCCTTCCCCGGTAAGGGAGAGTACCCCACAGAAACCGGGAGGAGCGAAAATTGGGACACTTGAAAATTATTTCTCACGGGCAGTGGGGGAGGCTGACAAAGAGGGAAACTTGTCCAGGCTAAGGGCGGAACGGAGACGATCAGTAGATAATCTGAAAAATACCCCCATGGGAGAACAATCTATCACATTTAGGGAGGAGCCGACTCGCATTGAGGATGTTCCACTCCTGCTAAGGGAGTGTGTTACCACCCCACCAGTTGGGATTAGGAGTCCAGCTCTGGTCATTAGCCCCAGCCCCACCAGGGGGACTATTGATTTAATCTCACAACCGCCCAAAGTTCACAATGATAGAAACCCCAAATGGAAAGCAGTGAATACACAAGTAATTTTGGGACCCCCTCCAAAAAAGCGTAGGAGAAGGGCAAAGGGAGCGCAGGGAAGTAGTAAACCCAAGACTTCACACTTGGACTTTGGCAAATCCTTAAAAAATCCCTCATCTATAGTAAAAGTACCGGCAGAGTCACTCCCAAAATCTAACGTTCAGGAGAATACATCTTCTGCCCGGATTGATAATGCAGGGACCAGTATTGTTAATGTCCCCCTCTCTGTTGTGCCGTTGGGAAATGTGGAATTTCTGTTAAGGTCGCTGCTACTTCCAATCAGCGAAAGTATAAAAAAGATTGAGATCAGGCTAACCATATTGGAGGCTACATTGGGAAGTCTGAAAACTCGCGCTGGTCGACAGGGAAGTGACCCAGAATCTAGTAACACCATAGTGGCCCCACAAGGGTCGGCACCCCGGGTAGAAAACCCAGCTCCACCACAAGCTGTAAAGGGTGTAGTCCCGCATCAATCCCTAAACCCTAAACCTGTAACTACCAACCCACTCTGTGTAAATACACTTAATCCCTCTCTTGTACCAGTAGCTTCGGCACACCCGGTAGATAACATCTTCCCAGACCATCAAAGGAAGCCCCCTGCAAGACCCCGTCGTCCCAACTTACCACCAGAGACTAATGACCTTACTGTGGTTATGGCAGGGGTCCCGCAACTTGATGAAGGAGAAGTAGAGGATTTCTGTGCCTTAAAAACCAGGGTAATCAAGTGGCTAAACAGAAATAGACCCCTCCCAAGACATCTTAATAATGAAATTATAATGGTAAGAAGGGTCCCATGGGTAGGGAGAACCCAAAAAACCATACCTGGGGACTGTTTACTGGTGAGTTTTAGGGACAAGGGTACGGTGTCGCACATATGTCAAGGGGAAAACATATCAAGGGAATCTACCATCCAAACCCTTCGTGTGTCCTTCTTTTTTCCCATCGCCCCAGGCCCATTTTACCCACCCCAAAATCATGATAGATGGGAGAGGGCTGGGAGAAGGGGGAATCACCAGGCCTTTCAGCCTAGGCCACTATTTGGTAGACTAGTACCTCCTCTCCCTACCTATAATCGGTTTGATTGCCTGAACGGCCTAGAGGGGGTGGATTGACAAACAGAGAAGGCCCCTAAGGAGAACATAGAAAAGGGTGTTCAAGTATTAATATCGGAGGAGCAAAGACACCGGACCCCGCAAATTCAAACATCTAGGGCGGAGGAATCTATGTTCTTTGAAGATAAGGGTATGGCTGTAGATGGGTTGGTGGGAGGAGGTGGGGGGGACACACAAGGGGAGTTGCAGGAGATGGGATCAAGGAGTCAGGGGGGTGCAGTATTGGGTGGAGAGGACATGAGAATTATTTCTTGGAATGTAGCGGGCTTAGCTGGAATATTTAATAACAAGGAGTGGGTTGACTATGTCAGGAAATTCAATGTTATTTGTTTACAGGAGACATGGGCTGTGGTGAATAATTACCATCTTCAGGGTTACAAGTGCTTTTTTGTCCCCGCCCGAAAATCCAGTTCTGGGAGAGCAATGGGGGGCTTAGCTGTTTATGTAGATTTATCCCTCCCAGGTATCTGGTTGTCTCTTGACTGGAATTTGTATGGAATACAGGCAGTTCGGTTTTCTGGTAAGGGGTTGAAATTGTCTGTTTTTAATTTTTATAACAGTGAGACATCAAATTCCAATTCATCCCTACTGGCTGAACTTGACCAGAGGCTGGGTCAAGAAATTATGTCTCAGAACAAAGGGCCGTATCATGGCGTACTTTTGGCAGGAGATTTTAATTGTCACCTCTGTCCGGCACTAATAAAGGCAAATACAGATTGGGCGCAATGCCCGATTGAGAAGGGGCCGCATTTTGTACATACGCCGACTGGGGCTGCTCTTGGGTTGCTGCGGGTTAAGTATGACCTAGAGCACACCATTAACATGATAGACCCACAGTTGGACGGTATGCTCCCACCAACTTTCAAGGGTAGGGGCTGTGCATCTATCATAGATTACATCTTGGTCTCGAGACCGTTGATTAATAAAATAACTAGTGTAGGGATAGAGTGGAGCGGTTTTAGTGATCATAATCCGCTCACCTTAACGTTTCTTTACAAAGCGGGCAGTGTAACTAAATCCCGTTGTCTAATCGAGGAGAGGGCCACTGATCAAGGCAGGAGATTGAAGTGGTCTAAAATTGATGGGGCACAGTTTTATAAAACTCTGGGCGATAAGGGTCTAGTGGCCATTAATGATTGTTTAGATTTGGAAATACAGGGTCCAAGGGTCCTGGAAGCGTTTGTCCACATTGCTAATCTAATTGACGAATTATTGAGATCTAGTGGGCCCATACGTAACCAGGCAAGTCCCCGCTGGTTCGATAGAGATTGCTCTAAGGCACTGAGGGAACTGAAATGTTCCCTCAAGACGAAACCACGGGATTCACAGATTATTAGGCTCAGTAGAGAAAGGTATAAAAAAGAGATTAAAAGGAGGAAACTTGCCTTACAGGCAGAAGCATGGGCAGATCTAAGAGAAGCTGGGGAAAGAAAAGATTTAGCGGGGTTCTGGAGAATCATCAATAAACCGACCTTTTTAGAAAAGGATTCTCCGGAGATAGGGGCTAATATTCTTCCGGAGCAATGGGTAACCCATTTTAGGGGTTTATATAATTACGAGCCGGGTACCCATGTGGAACTACCGGAATTTTTAAGTCAGGCCCCCCCAGTTACATTCACTCTTAAGGAGATTATGACAGGGATGGAGGGTCTAACAAAAAATAAAGCCCCGGGCCCGGACGGAATTCCGCCAGACCTGTTCCTCAGTAATATAGATCTATGGGCTCCCTTGATGACTAGGGTCTTAAATACCGCTATTACCTGTGGTCTCCCCCCTTCATGGTCCAAGGCGATCATTGTACCAATTTTTAAGAAGGGTAATAGGGATGACCCGAAGTGCTATCGGCCCATTTCCCTGATTGACGTATCGGCCAAACTTTTGGGAAGGGCAATCCTGAATAGACTGACCGAATGGACAGAAGAGAACAACATCTTCTCGGATACCCAGTATGGGTTCAGGATAGGGAGGTCCACCAGTGACCAGTGCCTAAACCTATATATGCTGACTGCCAAGTATACCCTGGCCAGCGACGAACCCATGTATATGGGATTCATGGACCTGGCAGCAGCATTCGATCACGTCAACAGAGGAAAGCTGTGGGATATGATGTCAGGTATGGGGATAGAAAGTGGCCTAATCACCATACTGAGGGAACTGCATAGTGACACCACGGCCAAGGTTAGATTCAACAGGGAGGGAGGCCTGTCTGACTCCTTTCCATGTAGGAGTGGAGTCAGACAAGGTTGCATACTTGCCCCTTTTCTGTTCTCTCTTTATATCAACAACCTGGAGCAGTTCCTTCTGGGTTTAAAAACAGACTGCCCGAGGGTTGGGCTGCGGCATATCCCCGTCCTGCTTTATGCAGATGATGCGGTTTTATTAGCAAGAACACCACGCAGCCTACAAACCCTGATAGAGGGGTTTGTGGAGTTCATGAGTAACCTAGACCTATTTGTCAACCTAGGGAAATCATATGTGCTTCTGGCCGGCAAAAAACCTTTCACCAAATTTGTTTACACAATTGGCTCACATTGCTTGGAGCAGGTCAAGACGTTCTCCTACCTCGGGGTAACTTTTGACGGTGCCCTGCAATTTACCCCTCTGGTGACGGAACGTTGCACAAAAATGATCGCTTCTAATGGGGCAATAGCTGGATATGGCAGGAGGGTGGGCAGATGGAGTCCGGAACAGGTGATGAATCTGTACGGCTCCATAACATGCTCCAAAGTAATTTATGGGGCAGAAGTCTGGGGGTTTGTGAATACAATTAGTATCCAACAGGAAGAAAATAGGTATTTGAAAGCAATCCTGAGGGTGCCACCCAGCACGGCTGGTTTCATAGCCCACAGGGAGTTAGGGAGACCATATTTGGAAGATTTAGTAAAACTTAGACCTATAGTGGCGTGGTTAAAAATATGGATAAACCCGGATGCGCATTTAAGTAGAGAAATACTATTGGACTGCCTAGGTAGGACCCATTCAATGCGCATCCCCTGGCTCAAATACGTGAAAAATACCCTGGAGGAGATAGGGCTGGGGAATCTTTTCACGAACCCTGCCATTATTTCAGCACAGCACAAGAAACTAGTAGGGGAATTATTTTTGGGGCAAGAAACCCAACGTCGAGCTGATGCTGAAGGAGTGAAAAAGACTGTAAGGGCCCATGGATTGGTAAAAAGTGTGGAGGGTATGGAGCCTTACTTATTTCTTCTGCATAATGCACAGGACAGATTTTTAATGTGCCGTCTCAGACTGAATCTGCTCCCCTTCATGTTGGCTATACCTGCAGGGTTTACCTCATCTATTGAGCAGAAGGGTCCCTGCGGCTGCGACAATCGGTCTCTGCAGGATACCCTTCACTTTGTTTTGCTTTGTCCCTATTTTTCCATGCCCAGGCGTAGATTCCTTGTAAATATTTTTAAAAAAGCGCGACTGGAACACGCCAGGGATGCCCTAGTATTTCTGTTAAAAGCCTCTGACCCATTAACGCTATGTAGCATTCTGAATTTTATTAAAGTCGCTATTCGTTTAAGACAGACAGGCGGAGATGAATGAAAAATTGTGAATTTGTATTTATTTGGCCCTTTGTTGGCAAATCTTTTTACTGTATCAATTATGTACAAGGATCCAATTAGTATTTAATAATGTTTTATTCTTATTTGTGTATATAAATGTGCTTTTATGGTGTTTTTTATTCACCGAATAAAGATTCTTAAATTGAATTGAATTGAATTGGTGCATGTGCTTGGTGTACTTAAGGGCTGCCTCGGCATCAGTGAAGAAATGCGATTGCCCGTCGTATGTTAATTTTAGCTTGGCTGGGTACAGCAAGGCATACGGAAAGGAGGCATTTTGTAGGTTGCGTTTCCCCGGTGCAAATTCTCTGCATGCGGCCTGAACTGAAGGAGTGTAGTCTAGGAAAAAGGAGTTTCCCTGGTGTGTTATAGGGCTTCTGTATCTGGCTGCTTTGAGAATCGTGTCTCTGTCCCTATAATTCAGAAGGCGCGCAATTATGGAAAGGGTGCAGTACCCACCGGTGGTCTGGGGCCCAATAAGCGGTGTGCACATTCAACAATCACTGACAAAAGTGCCAGCCCAAACAGTTTGCGCAGTAGGTTCTCTTTATATGGTTCTATTTTCGGAAAGGCAGTGGACTCTGGCAGACCAATAATTCTGAGGTTATAGCGCCTTGAGCGTGCTTCTGAGGTTATAGCGCCTTGAGCATGCTTCATAGTTTTTTCACTTTAATTACTGCCAGTACCTTTTCCATATTGAGCAATTGTACCCTAGATTCGGGTTGGAAGTCCTGGGTGTCTGAAATTCTAGTCTCCAGGGTATCTAGGCTGACTTCATGAGCGTCTACTCACTTTTTAACCATGTCTAGACTCAAGGTAAGGACATCAATCTTATTGTCAATAGTTTTAAATTTCTTTTTTTTTTTTTGTTTTCCTCATTTACTACCATGGTTTCAAAACTGCTGAACTACTTATACAAAGGAAAGGTGCAGGTAGGTGCCGCCGTGCTGCCTCAGTCAAGACTGGTAGGGAAGTCGGATAGTGCATGGCAGCCAGTTCCCAACAACAACGGCTGGTTCCCCCCTGGTCTAACCCTGTTACATAGTTGGCAGATATTGACCAATAACTGGTTGCCCCCATTGCTATCAACACCCATATGCGACAGGGATAGAGAGATTAGCAAGATGGGATAGCAGGGAGATTGTACCATGGCAACATAATCAGCGGAACTGGGGGGGAAAAAACCCCCCAAAAAAACCCAGCTCAATCAATGGGACCAGTCGAGTAAATGCCAGAAGGCTCTCTTATCTGGTTTCCCTGCCCTGGCAAGATCTAGCTTCAAGATCTGCAGGAGAGCTGTATACCAATCATAAAGAGTAGGTGCAGAAGCCTCTTTCCATCGCTTGCAAATTTCTCTGCGGGCCGCCAGGATGGAATAGAACAGGAGGTTATTTGCAGGACTGCGAATCTGATCCACTATACCAAAGATTACAAGACGTAGATCGATCACTACTGTATACCCCCAAAAAATCGAGAGCTTGCTGCCTAATGAGTCCCAAAAGTATGTTAGGTGAGGGCACTCGAAGAACATGCGCGAGTCCGGGGCCTCTTTTAAACCGCACCGTGCACAAGCCACTGGACCCCCCCGGGGAGAATTTGGGAAGCCTTTGTGGAGAATAGTATGCCCTATTCAAGGTGAAAAGATGGTTCCTACGAAGCCAGGCTGGTTTGACTAGGTCCCACAGCACCTTGCAGGACCAAATCCACAGTTTCGAGTCGTTGCGGGCGCCGGATTGTCCGCAGCCAGCATAGCAAACACGCCCGCTACAGCCAGGGAAAAAGTCACGGCAACAGTCGTGGCAGCAGCAGCACCGGTCGGAGCAATAACCAGAGCAACAGCCAGAGCAGGAGCACAGCAGCCCTTGAAGTGGAGGTGAAGGGGAAGTAGGAGGGGGGTGAAACCGGCGAAACAGAGGAATCTTTAGCCCCAGGCACTGCGGCTGTCAAGTTTGGGGGTCCCCGGGTTGTTGGTAGTTCAGTAACTGCTTGTCAGAGGGTTGGGGGATTAGTCTCTCTTAAGCCAGCTTTGTTAATAAATGCGCAGCCCTCCACATCGATCCCTACCCTAGAGGTGCCTGAGTCTACTAGCCAGGGGCAGTTGAGCAAAGTTTCTGGAAGAGGGAACCAGAATCGTAAAAAGAAAGGGGGGAGTAGGGGTTTGAAAGTGGAGCAGGTTATTCACACCCTCTCGGAGTTGGAGCAAGGGGGCGCTCCCCAAGTCAAGGCTACACACTTAGGAGGCTGTACCGCAATCAAAAACTTGTCATACCTCTCAAATGAGGTGAAGGCTAAACGGACGAAGAGGGGTAATAAGGCTCCCAGGTCTGTTAAATCTGTGCTTGACCTGTGTTCAAGGATAACGCCTTCATTGCGTTCATACTTTAAAGTCGTCCCCCAGGTTCTGGAGCTGGGTCAAGACTTTACCCCCGAAGCTGGTGATTTTCTTGCTCCTCTGGTCACCCCCGGTCCACCGGCCAGCCCAGCCCAGCATTTTTGGGCTGTGTAGAACCCTCTTGTACTTCAACGTATCCTGGTCTCTTGGCAGACCTCCAACTAAGTCCTTCATTAGTCACTACAGTAGCTCTTCCTGCGGTTGGTATGGAAGAGGCTATATTGGACCCCTTAGTAGTAGTTCCACAGGATCCTCTGACTGAGGAAAGGGGCGATGCGGACTGTACTACCAGCCCAGGAGGCCACACCTCACCTACTGTCCCCCGAGATGTTGTAGAATCTGATGCCGCCAACAGCACTGACCCAGGTAACAAGGAGGGTGCAGGACAAGAACAAACAGGCCAGAGGGGTAAGATTCAGAGTCAGGTTCAGGTTCAGGCTCAGGAGGAACGTGTAAATCTTGGTAGCCCACAGCAAGCTCCCTTGTTCTCCCCCCCTACATTAGAGGACAGCTCTGAAGACAGCTCTGTCATCATCACCTCAGCGTGCGATCCAGCCCCCCTCCTTGCAGCACATGTTTCTAACCTTATCAGCCGACAGTAAAAGGGAGTTTGAAGAGTCTGCCACAAATCAGAGAGAGATTAGGAGCTATAGTGAGTCCATAGACAGCAAGATAGATGGACTCACTTCAAGAACTGAAGCTCTGGAAGAGACTGTGGGTGGGTTATCTTTGCACCTGGACAATGCAAAGGAAGAAATTTTGAAACATAAGAAGGAGGACATCGTAATAGCAGAAAGGATGGAGATTTTGGAAAATCACGCAAGGCGCAGTAACATCCGAATCCTTAACGTACCGGAGGGTAGCGAGGGCTCGAACATCAAATGCTTTATTATTCCACTGCTAAAACAGACCCTGAACCTGGATCAAACAGAAGAAGAATTAGCCAAGGATATCCAACCCACACACAGGGCCCCTTTTAGGCGAAATCCCCAAAGGACCAAGCCAAGAAAAAGTTTAGTGAATTTTCACACGTACACCCTCAAGGAGCAAATCCTTAACTTAGCACTAAAGCAAAAATCACTTGCATATAAGGGGTTCACCTTCCAAATACGGTCCGACCTATCCAGGGCCACTCTTGAAAAACAGTGGGAGCTGGGTAGGAGGATGGATGCGTTTCGGGGATTAGGCGCTACAGTACAGATGGGTTTCCCTGCCTCCTTAAAAATAATGTTTAACAACAAAATGTTTAACATCCGCTCACTTCAGGCAGCAGATGAGCTACTGATGACCTTCGAGGGGGATAAGGGAGCCTCAGGAGGGTCAGGTTGAATGTCCGGTACCTAGAGACATGCTGTGGATAGCTTAGGGGTAGATTGTTGTGCTTCTTCTTTCTGGCTCTTCGCTTTTTTCCCCCTTTCCCAGTCTTGGTACACTAGGATCGGGATGGGTTGGATAATGAGATATCAGCAATGACAAAGGATTAATAGAAACATTAGGAAGATATATGACACATTTTCATATTTAGGGAATTGGAATTTAAGGTAACTAAGGATAAAAAAAAAAACCCACAAAAATATAATAAAACAAACTAGGTTTAATTTTCACCTTGCAGGGGCTGGGGTAGGGTAAGGGGTACCACCAACCGGACCTGTTCCGGTTAGATAGTACAAGGGTTTCTCAGGGGAGGGGGGGTAGGTTGGGGCACTGGGGTGCAGGGGGATGGGTAAAAAAAAACAATGTTCCTCATTTTCGGATTGGTTTCTGATAGTTTTTGTTCTATATAGTATGGGTAGCTTCTTCTTTTTTTTTCTTTTTGATAGGTGTTCGAGGCGGTTGAGATGGTTTTCTCTCTTTATACAGATTCAGTGGATGAGATATGATATATGAGTAATCTCAAGATTCTCTCCTGGAATGTTAATGGCCTGCGCACCAAACCAAGAGCAAATAGGATTATACAATATCTGCGAGATACAGATGCGCAGGTCATTATACTCCAGGAGACACATCTAATCGAGACTGAGATACTTGACTTAGTGAAAAAGAATAGATGGATAGACATTTCAGTATCAACTTCCCAATCACTAAATATAAGGGGTGTGACTATTCTGTTTAAAAAAATCTATTAGTATAAGAATAATAACACAGAAGGTAGACCCTGGAGGTACGCGAGTAATCACTACAGTAGATATAGGCGGAGTTTACCTGACTAGCGGGTTACTATGGGCCTAACCAGAACGATCCTACAGCTTTGGAGCTCCTATTTTCACACCTTTTGCATTTTACTGAGCCTATTATCCTAGCAGGGGATTTTAATATCGTGCTTGACCCTGCTCTAGATAAGACCCCGAGTAGTAGGCAGCAGATAACATCAAAATCTAGAGCTTTCCTACGTAGCTGTATGAATCAATATGGTTATGTGGATATCTGGCGGGTAAGAGCAGGTCAACAATCTGGTTTTTCGTTTCGGAATTATAAATACCATCACCAATCCAGAATTGACTATATATTGATAAGTCGCAACTTGGTTGACTTAGTTAAGGATGTTTGTTATCTTCCTTCTCACTTGTCCGATCACTCCTCAGTATTTTTGGATCTCGCCGGAATAATTAAACCCTCTTCTAGATCTTGGTCTTTCGACCGTTCTCTTCTTTCATCATCGGAAGACGTTCTATTCATTAGATCTGAAGCACGGGAGTTTATGCAAGTAAACATTGGTTCCGCTGAGCCCAGCATAGTATGGGACGCGTTTAAGAGCTGCCTGCGAGGTATAATCAAGAATAAGGTCGTATTTCGGAGGAGACAGTATACACAAGAAGTTGCCTCCATCGAAGCTAACTTACTCGCAACGCAAGTCGAAATAGATGCTAGTAGCAATGCTCTTAACACAAACTTTCCATTGCTACCATCAAAATTGCTTGCTCTCAAAGAAAACCTGGCTTCCGTTTTAAGCCAACGAGTTCTACAAAATTGGGAAGCGAGTAAATTAGCTCACTTCGAGTACGGAGAAGGGGCTGGTAAATTATTGGCCTGGAAGTCAAAAACTGACCGGGCACGCAATATCATAGATTCCGTCACAACTAGTCAAGGAACCGCCTCTTCGGATATAGATATTAGAACCACCTTCAAAGAATTTTTCCAAAGTATATACCAGGAAGATAAGAACATCACCCCTGAATGTATAGGGAAATGGCTGGATGGAATCTCCCTACCAACATTATCCCTAGAACAAAGCGCCTCTTTGGAAAGGGTGATTACTAAGGAAGAGGTCGCGATGGCTATACATAACACCAAGGGGGGGCAAGGCTGCAGGCCCTGATGGCCTGCCAGCCGAAATCTACAAGAACCTGGTGGAGGAAATATCTCCCTTCCTAACAATTTTATTCAATCAAATCTTGCAGGAGGGGGTTCTTCCACCATCTACTTGGAGGAGTGCATCTATTACACTTATACTAAAACCGGGCAAGCCTGCTTCCAACTGCGGCTCATACCTTCCCATATCAATCTTAAATGCAGACTACAAAATCTTTGCATCCCTATTAGCAAAGAGGTTAGACCAGGTTGTCCCCGAAATCCTGCATCCTAACCAGAAGGGTTTTGTCAGGGGTCGCCAACTTTTCGAGTTAACTTATGATTTAATAGGCGCCATCGACATGGCGACCTCTGCCTCTTGGCCATCCTCACCCTGGACGCCACCAAGGCCTCCGACAGGGTCAATTGGTTGTACCTGTCAGAGGCCTTGGCTAAGTTCAATGTGGGTGAGGGTTTCCGTAGAGCGGTGAAACAGTTGTACCACAGTCCAACTGCATGTGTACTGGTTAATGGGGGCCTGTCTGAACCTTTTGCTGTCTCAAGAGGAACTCATCAGGGCTGCCCTCTATCCCCCTTGCTATTTGATCTCTATATTGAGCCTTTCGCTCAGAAATGGAGAGGATAATACCATCAAGCCTTTCATATTGATGGAGGGAGATTCAGAAACATATTTGTTTTGACTCACAAAGTTAAACTTCCATAATAAAATAATTATATTTAATCAGCATGAAGTGAATTATATTAACCAACCTAGATTAAAATGCATACATGACATGAGGGACTAATACATGTGCTCTTTGTTGCAAGTATAGGTTTGTAAAAAAATAAACTAACCTTGTCTATTGTCTTAGTCAATATTAATTGCGGCTGTTTTATTAATGACGTGCTTATTTGTGTGTGCTTATGTTTTGTCTTTTCGTCTTTATGTAGCACTAGAATCATGTTTGTTACTGAAATGCTTTGGCTAGGTAATATTTATTAATGGGTTAATATTTAGCAAAGGAGGGTGGGTAACAGAACGAATTCTAAATCCTTCATTAATTGATGTCATGTGTTTGTTAAAACAATAGTTTTACGAATGGGCCTAAGAAAATGGCTGCCAGTGCTGCAGAATATGAAACTTGACCAGAGTGAAGCCTTCACTCATGCGCAGACGAAAGAGCATTTTGCTGAACTGACAACGTTTAATGCAGAAGCAAATGTGGTCGAGTCGAATGTGTTCTTGGTGACATTTCCAAGGACAGGACGCGGCATGGCCTGCCAAGATTAGGAAGTGAAATGTTTCGTGCTCGGAGAATGTTACTTTTTGAGGAAACAAAAAGGATGGTGAAACTAAGAACAATAAGGGCTATGATGAGGCCCCGGACTTGGTCAGGAGCATATGACCTAATGGTGGACTGACATGGTTCAGCCAATCAGAAGTTTGGATTTTCAGAAAGAATGTGTGATAAAGTTACTTTAGCTAGTCAGAAAAGGTATAAAAACTGACCCCTTTGGAGGGAGGGCGCTTCTCGTCTTCCGAATCCAGTAAGGCGTGTCGTGCTGAAGGACTTTGGAGCACGTAAGTATTAATAGGGTTAATGACTATTTCCTTTGGATGAAGTGAGTTTTAGACAGGACATTTAGGTGATGGAAACTGTTTATTTTACTTAAATATGCTTTTTGATTTTACTTTGAATTTTCAGTCTAATGTGCTATTTTATTCCTTAATAAAACTGCTAAATTGCTAATAAAATATTAAATACAATGCGCTAACTTGATTAAAGTTAATAAAATAAGATTTTGAAACAACAAGCAGGTCTTGTTTATTCATTGTCTTGTTATCATTAGTTGATTCATTTACCTTAGTGACTTAATTAATATGTTATTCGCTTGAAACCATAATAATGTATATAAATATATAAATTGTTTATGAATAGGTTTTGATTAATTAGGTCACATGATTCAGTTGCCCAAAATCTGTCTTGTTAGTAAATGGGCCTTGTAAGTGATTTATGATTAATGGTAAATATCTGATATAGGGTAGTGTAATTGAGACAGAATTTCTATAGGGGCGCTGGATCATTTTTCTGGTAGCAGAGTTACGGTTACTATGGTAACGTACATGGTAATTACATAGGAACAATGTTTAACATATGTTGAGTTTGTTCACTTGTTACATGTAGTCGAAAGGTATTTTCCAGCAGTGTGAAAATTCCTGGGTTTTGTACCGGTACAAGAGTAGTGTGACAGGTAAAGTTGCACAGTGCATTTGTTCGGTTTCAAAATAGTGGTATTGTCATATATCACTAGTGTTGTGGACGTACAGCACGAGTTAGGGATTTTAGGTGTGCTAGGTAGAATGTATAGTGAGGATTGTCTATAAAATCGTAGCTTTCGAGTATAAGGACTTAGAGCAGAGGTCTTCAAACTTTTGTAGGTTGAGCCCCCCCCCTGCTGAATCTTTTTAGATGTTGGACCCCCCCCACCACCTAACATAAACTGCAGGAACCGGGCACACTACACAATCGACCGCCATGCGCATATCGTGGGTCATATCCGGCAAATACTGTTCAACACAATAAGAGTATTTAGGACACTGCAGGTTTGTGAGTGGGTGTGGTAAAATGACAGAGGCTTATTACACAGCTCAAAACACAATTTTCCAATAAAAAATGTGCGCAAATTGTTTTTACTAGGATGCTTTGTTTTACACAGGACATAGATTTTTTTTTTTTTTTTGTAAACCTTTATTTGTACAAAAAGGAAATACAAATCTGGGCCTACAACCAGACCGGCCGGCCACGATACAATAGAGCAATCCAAAAAATACAGAAGAAAAATATACAGATACAATCAGGATAATATGCAGTCAATACAGTTCGAAAAAGGAAGGGGGGGGAGAATCTGGACGGCCCACAAACAGGAAGAAGGAAGGTTAATTTTTATAATATTACAATAAGGAGTATAACAGGCTCAGATACAGTATAAATGAATCCAGGTTCCCAGAGCAAACTATTGGCCATAAGAAAACTAAAGGGGCAGCAATGCGGAAAATTATCACTACAGTCTACATCAATACGAAAGCAGATGCGGTTAATTCAAATCAACATACAAATAGACTCATCGTGTGCACCTCTACCACCCAATAGCACAGCAGAGATAGGACGATGGAACCGGAACACTAACATCACTAAAGCCAACCCGTCATACTAACCCTAGGGAGAGAGAGAAAGAGAAGGGGAGGGGAAAGAAAAGGGGGAAAAAGAAAAATACAGACTGAAAGAGAAGAGCGCCGCGCCGAGACAAGCATCCCGTAGTAAGGACACAGAAAGAGCAGGAGTATTAGCAACAAGGAAGGGATGGGAGTCGGCACTGAAACGCAGCATAGCCACAAAAGGAGGGAAGCAGCAATCCAGACCCCATCCCTATAATACCACGGGAGGCAGGGACAGCCGCGGCTCTCCTATAAAGGGATACAAAAGGGCCATAGAACAAAGGAAAATAAACCGGGAAAGAAAACCCATCCCACCCAGCACCCCTGCAGAAGGCTACGGCCTACCCCCCCAGCAGCGTGCCTGTCGCCCTAATCCCGAACCTGAAATGTAGGAAACACGAAAGAGAAAAAGAATAAGGAGACAAAAAGAAGAAGAAGACAAAAAAGATGTGAGGGAGGAGTGAAGAAGTAAAAACAAAATGATCGGCCTCAGCCCTCCGCCCAACCAGTCAATCGTAATACGTGTAGACGAAAGCGATACAACTCGAGCATCATAAAACGTACAAGGGGGTCACCCACCGCACTATGCACACGGGAAAGCTCGCCATGGATATGTATACCAGCAATCCACCGGAAGCAATGTATCTCACCCCAGGCCTTCCTTAGCTACATGCAACTCCCACCATACGACAGCGAGAAGCGAACAATTCGGTGCAAGGCAATCACACGAACAAAAAATAGTCCGATGAAGACGTAGGCCAGGGAGGGCAATCCATAAGCAAAAGATCAAAAGTCCGGGTATACAGTGCAAGTGTCCCAACAATATTAACAGGGGCAGGAAAAGACGGAGTTCAGTCTCGCCGCTCGGGAAAGCGGGGGTTCCCCTGCAGAGCAGAAACACGACCTCATCAAGGCAAATAGATGTAGCAAGCCATCATGTTTCTCGGACACTCGAGTAGGATCCGACCCCAGAACGACATCCGGGCCCCCAAACTCCAAACAGTGAAGCGCAGGAGGTGTAGAAGCCAATCGTTCGCATACCTGTCGACGGCCAGTGGCAGTAGTTCTCAGCGCGGCCGAGGAGGGTGAGGCAGAAGCATCACCGAGACGAGAGGGGACCGTGAGAGACCGGCCCTCTAAGATGGCGGCGGACCGCACCGATACCCCAGAGGCAATGGGGGTCAAGGCCGCATGCAAGGACCGCAGTGCTTCCAGAACGTCGCCGATTGTAGGCTCGCGCACACATGTCCAGGCCCCCGTGCAGTCCAGTAGTCCAGGTCCGCCGTCCGGAGGATATCCACGGTCTATCTCAATGGCCGCCATTTTGTGGATTCAGGCTCGTCACCACCTCCCACGACTCCCGGATCAGGGCCTCAGATGCGGACCTCCACAGAAACCAAGGGGGTCCCGCTATGGCAGCCTTGGTGCAGAAAGGAGAGCCGCCAAAGTCGGGTTGCAGCCTGCAATACCTTTGGCGTGGTCGAAGAGCAGATCCCGGGCGCGAGGCTCCAGGATGGACGGACGGAGCCGCGGCAGGGGGGCCCCCTTCACACGAGCAGCCCTCGGTGCACCGTGCCCCACACCAGCTCCACGGCCGCCAAGGCAAGTCCGGATCAGGACCACAGGAATGTTCGCACAACGGTCTCCCGCCAGCGGCTCACGCTCTCGGCCGGGGCCGACGCGTACAACAATGCCAGGCTGGGTCCAATAGGCGAGGCCCCGGCTTCATCACCGCGGAGGCCCTGGTTCCTCAGGGGGCACAACTTCGGAGTAGCGGCACGTAGGAGCCTCCAGGTCAGACGGTGAGTAAGAGCAACACGTTGCGTTTCAATCTCTGCTCGAGTGCATCGTCCCGGGGCAGGATATATGGCAGGATTTGCGAGTCAGGCCGGAAGGCTGACGGAGCCGAGCTACAGAGCGACCATTACGATCGCGAGCTTGGCTCCTCCCCCCAGGACATAGATTATTAATAACACCACCAACATAAATGTGACGGGTGTGCCTATTTTTCGCCACAGAGACGGTCAATCTGTGGATGGATTTTTGCTACTGCCATCCTCAGGTTGTGCTCCACATCCAGTCTTGAACAGTACTTAATCTTTAATACCGCAAGTGCTGAGAACCCAATCTCACATAAATAGGACGTGCTGAAAGGCAAGAGATTTTTGATAGCAGTTTCTCTTAAAGTTCAATATTCTGCAGACACTTTCAGCCAAAACTGTGACTGTAAATTCTAAAAGCGTTTACATCTAATATTCAGAGATAGTGATGTGTGGTTTCACTGTTGTAACAAAGCAGGAGCTCACTAATTTTACAGCGAATATCTGTGATATCTTCCAATATCTCATAGACGAGGACCCATTTTGATCTAAAATAAACTTTTTCATGGTTGTTACATGAAACAAAATATTTCTCTGCAAATAGTAATAGACTCTCTCACATCAATCACATTAAAAAGAAATTAAACAAAACGGTATTTACAAGAATCTGTTTAGGAATTATTCCAGGCCATCAGGGCAAAATCAGAGCTGCCTCTATCAAGGGACCCCCTGAAGGGCTAGATTGCAGTGCATGTAAATGTATCCTTTTGTAATTTAGGACAAAAATATTGATGGGGCACGACATACCCATACTTGTGTACAGGGGCGCAACTAGACCCGAACTTCAGGTGGGGGCTAACACTTCCAGCCAGGGCTGACTCTAGCACTTATCGCACACAGTGCAACAGTCTCTTTTGGTGTCCCCTCCTCCATTTCCTCCTTCTCCACGAATTCCCTCACTACCTCATTTCTCTATAGTACCTTTCAGCCAGTGCTGACCCTAGCACTGGTCGCACATGGTGCAACAGTCTCTTTTGGTGCCCCTTCCCCCATTTCCTCCTTCTCCATGAATTCCCTCACTACCAATGCACCTCATCTCTCTTTAGCACCTTTCTGGCAAACATATCATTTTTTTATAGCAATACTCATTGTTCACTCACACTCAGTTCCTTGATCTACATGGTACACATTCTTTGTAACAGGCACATTAACCCTCTGCGCTGTGTGGGTGGCCGGACTACCCATGTGAGTGCACGGTGAGCCAGGGTAAGAGGAGTGACTGCAGGATGAGTGAGGTGACCATATGAATTTGGGTGTGGACGAATTATTGTATTGATAATGATGGGCTTATTTGAGTGAGATTCCAGATTGAGCAGTGAGTGTGGCAGGTGAGCGAAGTGTCACATGAGTACACGTTGAGTAGTGTGCTCGTGTGACTGCAGGGTGAGGTACAGGGTGAACAGCGCAAGTGAGTGCAGAGTGATCACTGTGAGTGCAGAGTGAGCGGTGTGCTCATGTGACTGCAGGGTAAATGATTGGTGTGAGTTCAGGGCGAGTGGCATAAGTGCAGTGTGGTCACTGTGAGTGCAGGGTAAGTGGGTGAATGGTGTGAGTGCGTCGGGATCAGTGAGTGCATTGTGATTGCTGATTTGAGGGCAGGTTTAGCGTGAAAGTGAAGGGCGAGAATGAGGAGTGGGTTTTCTGAATTCAGGGTGCATTCCCAGACACTTGAAGTAACTCAGTAGGTTATTGACGGCAGTGTAGGGTTTCAGATATGTTAAACTATTGCTATTATGGCATTAACCAGGGTTCAGGTTGGAGGAAACAAATGTGCTAATCTTGCAAAAAACTTCCAGTTTTATAATTAGGGTTGCCAACTCATTATTTTGATGTCCCAGGCGGTACAAAAATAAGCAGTCACCTAAAAAGCTGTTTTGTCAGCACTTGTCTGTGCATACTTACAACAGCACATATAAATAGAAAGCACGTTTAATTATGTTCTAGGGCTGCTTGAATGATCTATGATTGATAATCAAAGGGAAGAAAGACAGAAAAGTAACATTACAAAGGAATAAATACTTATTTATTTATTTATAAGCATATTTAATGTTAAGACAGGTAATTTGCAGGCTTTTTAAACAACACATGGCTGGCTGGCATTTTTCTTTTGGCAACTTGAAGCCCTTTTAGCCCTGTGGGGGCATTGTATGCCTGCCTGTGTAATTGTGAAACAAACTTTGTCTCCTTTCTGCTAGGAGCTAACCATCCCAGGAAGGGACTACATTTATAGAGCTGAAATCTTTCAGCTGCAGTGGGAGGCAGGATGTCTCCTAAAACTGAAAGAAAGTAACAGTCATTTCTGCTGCAGTGGGAGGCAAGGGTCTCCTCTGCTCTATGAAATCAAACCAAAGGAAAAGGACTGTCTGTTTGCTTTCGATTTTATCAGAGGAGACTTTCACCTTCAGCTGCAGCTGAAGCATTTCAGCGTGAATTAACCCCCTCCTGGGACGATTAAAATAACCGTTTGCTTTTAACATGACAAAGCATGGGCCCCATCTAATTCCCCTCCCTCCCCCTCCAACCCTCTGTTACGGTGTTTTCTGCTCAACAAAAATGTGCATTTGAAATGGGGCAATACTTGCGACGCCGGAGAAGAAAAGACAAACAAAGTTAAGAGTTCAGGGTGAAGTGCGCCCCCCCCCCCCCCCCCGAGATGGTGTCGCGCCCCCCACAGATTGAATAACTCTGACTTCGAGTCTGTTTTAAAACTCACTGCAAAAAGAGTAATAGAATTTATCCAAGCTTAAGTGAAGGGTAAAGTAGCGTTGTCTATTCTTACTGGCGCGTGAGGATTTCTATGGGTGGTTAAAGTCCTACCAGGATTTCATGTATGTATGGTTAGGGATACTTTCCGTTTGAAAGTGTGTAAATGACTTTGTAATTACGTTCAAGTCAAACTTTGAATTGTTACTTTATGTGCATTCAGAGGGAAACGAGTTCGTTATTACCTGTTTGAAGGGTAGAGTAGTGATACTTCATCAACGATTGAATATTCTGTGAGAATAGCATTGTCTATTCCACGCAAAAAAATACCTGAGTGATTGTATAAACTATCACTTTATTTAGCGAAACAGACAAATGGTTTGTTTTTCTGTCTTTATTAATCAAAATTCATTGAGAAAGATTTCTTAAAATGTCGCTGTGAAAATATTTTGTAAAAGAGGGGTGAACTCTAGGAGTAAGAGAGGAGAAACTGCAGCGGCAGTGTACGTCACAGGGTCCGCACTGTGATTGGCTAACATACGTCACAGCTAGCGCGCTGATTGGCTCACGTGACTCAGACGAGCGGTTAGTTGATTGGCTCATTCTGAAAGCAGCAATTCTATTGGTTGAGCAAGGTGGTGACATAGCTTAACCTAATTGGTTTGTTGGTGAGTTCCGCGCACGGATTGGCTGAATTTGCGGAACAACCAGGAAACGTTTACGATCATTTAGAATTAAGCGGATTTGATTAGAAACATGAGTTATTATAAAAAAGAGGAGCAGAAGCTTACATGGCTTCAGAAAATAAAAAATATATTTACACCTGATAAGAAAATCGAAACGCGAGGTGGAAAATTACTTCATAAATACAAAACACCTGCAGCCTATATGGAAGGTGAATATGGTTATCATACTTGCCTTTGGTTTGATAATTGGATGGATTATACTAAAAATGATGGTGTATTAGCGTGGCCGGAAGACGGGTCATTTAATATGAGGGTTTTGAAAAACTTGAGAGAAAAAATGATGGCTCTTGTGCCAAAGCCTAGACCTACTCAATTTGAAGCTTTAGTTGAATGGGAGGATGAGATGTTTGAACTTGCACGAGAAAACAGTGGAATAATAAGACGTCCAAAGTTAAATATTAATAGAGAAACTCATGAAGATAGAATGCGTCGATGGAGACAAGCAGATATGTGTGATGGTTTGGACCCAGTAAGAGTGATGGTTACAGAGATACCAGGTCAAAAGAATACCCAAAAGAAAAATAATATTGAAGATAGTGAATTAGAAGATTGTGAATTAGAAGATCCAGTTTTCGAAGAAATTTATATTACAAAATCAGAAACAGCTTGTACATGGACTACCTCGATGGTTTCTACAGAAACTACTCCAAGTGCACCACCACTTAATGAAGAATCATCTAGATTTTACCCGAATAATACAGAAACTCCCGAAAGAGTAGAAACGAGAACTAATTCTAGTGTATTTGGAGAAAATAGAAATTTTCCTGAAACTCCAGTTTTAAGAGATGAAACTTCTAGAAATGTAATAAGATTAGAAAGAAGTAAGGAAATACCAGATACTTCAGAATACTTCCGATCGAAAGAAGAATTAGTACAGCAGTTAACTAATAGTATGGAAGCAGTAACAGTTCCAATAACGATTGGTCCAGTTCATCTAGTTTTTGGTCAAAGAGAAATGGGACATTCAGCTTTAACTATTCCATTAAATGCAGAAATTCAGAAAGTGGCTGAAAAATTTTACTCGGATTTAACAGAAATACATTGAGAGAAAACAATGATGCCTGATTTAACTTTTAATCAAAGTCCCTCATGTAAAACTCCAGCTGGTGCAGAATCTGATACAGAAACCCCAGAAAAGAGTGTTGTAAACTCAAATGTAACATCCCCAAAACTTGATGTTGCTAGATTAAAAGCAGATTTGGAGGAATTAATTATTGGCACAATTGGACCTGACAATTTAAAGCATTATCAGGATGATGAATTATTATTTATTTGTAAAAGTATACAATGGAAAACGAAAAACATATGAGCAATAGGAAGAGTTAGCTAATGAATTAGAAATTGATTTGGGCAAACAGAAGAATTTGAGTAAACACTATAGATTAGAATTCACTGAAAGAGACATTGAGAACTTCAACACAACGGGAAGAATATTACATATAAAAGATTTGATTGTGTATATAAAAAGATAGGGAGATTTAAGCAAATGGAGAGTAAAATGGACCAAGAAAAGAGAGGAAGAAAGAAGAGAAAGGGGCATGGTAGCTAATCAGTATCCAATGAGGGAAATAGCAGGAGGTGGATATGTGCATGTTCCTTGGTCAAGACAGGACATCTTATTGTTCACAAATGATTTTCCTCGGCTGAGATAAAAGCCAGTGGAATGGTATCGACAGGTAGATAGATTCATTAAGGTTTCAAAAGTTCTGTGGATTGATCTTGATGGATTCTTTGACATTGTTGTCCCATCAGATCTTTGGACAGAATGTAAAGTTTCTGTAAGTTGGCCTAAGGTAGAACCTGCTCGAGATGTAGTAACAGGTGCTCCATCATAAGAAGTTATGGGCCTGTATGATAAGGTAATTTATTGGTTGAAAAACAAGATTCCCCCGAAAGAAGTTGATTGGGTTCAAATAGACAGAACGAATCAAGAGCCAAAAGAATCAGTGCATTCATTTTATGAAAGATTACTGTTAGTATTTAAACAATACAGTGGCTATGAAAAATTAAGTGAAAATGACATGAGCCACTTCATATATAGATTTGTTTATGGTTTGAGACCTGAAATTGGAGAGATGATTAGAAATGGGATTGTCGGCTGGCAATCGCTCTCAGTTGATGACATTTTGAGAAAGGCTAAATACTGCAGTGATGAGATAGATGCAAAGCAGAAGAAGTTAAAAGAAAAGGCAATGTGGGCACAGGTGAAGGTAGCTGAACCTAGGACGTAGGATGCAAAAAGTCATCCTGAAACGTAGGGGTGCAAAAAGTCACCCAAACAAACAATTTAAAGGGAAGGAAGAAAAGGGGGGAAGGAGACAAAGAAGCCTAGGTATGAACACCCATCGTAACAAAGGCAAATATTGTCCTTAGTTGCCCTCACACACCCTTAGGATATCATGTTTCATCATACACCAATAGGATGTCATGCTTCATCATCGGGCTGTAGCTCCACGTGGGGCCGGCGCTGCAATCCCCCAGGGGCCCCAAAAAGGGACACTTTACTGGAGATCTTTTAGGACAGCCGGAAGGTGCATGCAGGTGTGCGGGGAAAAGGAGGTATGGGGTAAGATGAGGGAAAAACCAGTGCCTAGTGAAAAATCTAAATATGGGGAGGGTTGATACGCAACAATATGTCGTAATGATATACCTCAAGCAGTAGTAACCATGAAAGACGTTCTTGTTCTAATAGGTATATTCACCTGATGAATCAAGGAATCAGGGGTCAACATGTTTCATGCCCGTAATCGCCAAAGGGTCGGTGGCATTTCGTCAGGACCAAAAACTTATAAGTGCACGTGAATTAAAAAACCTCTCAACTTAACTTAACAGGGCGGCCAGGGGGGTTATGTATCCAGACTCAGGCTACATCTTCTTAATGTGTCCCGCTCCTGTATAGTACCTAGGACAAAGAGACAGACAAAGATATACTTGTGTATGCATCAGTAACAACTTGATGTCATAACGTGTGCCATCAATGGTACACATCTTTCACAAAAAAGAGACAACAGTGAGCTGTACACATGAGGCACACCGCAAAAATATAAATATATGAGTGCATGGGTAATAAGGCAGAATCGCCCCAAGATAGGCTCAACCATCAAATGTGTGATAATGAACTCAATGCCTTGTGGTTGGTCCTTGAGGGTCATGCCCTTTCTTTCTTCCATTTTTAACTAGCTCCGGATGCCGGGTCTTCTTGGCAGGCATCCGATACGACTAGGTTCACAGCTGGCAGCCCCTTGAGAGCGACGTAAGTACAGAGCGGGTCCCTCTTGTGGGATCCCGGCCGCGAGACTCTGGGATGCTTTTGCACGAGTCGGAGGCTGACTCATGGTTGTTCGCTTCAGCTATTCTCTTGTTTTTTCATGTTTTCTATTGACTAGTGTTTACAAATTTGCCAACGAGTCAGTGCAGGATGCTCACGCCATGCCTGACACTCGTCAATGAGCAAGGTAAGCCTGCTTTTTGTTGCTATTTTTGTTGCTAATTTTGTGATTACCACTCGTGAACAAAGTCTGGTTTCCCTTCTTGGTCCAGCCAACACTCCCCTCAATTAGTGTGACGTGTTTGTTTAATTTATTGAACTATCTAATCTTTCCTTGTTTTTTGCGCCTGTAAGGTAGTCGATCTAGAGCCTTCTCTTAAAACAACCACGAGGCATTGAGTTCATTATCACACATGTGATGGTTGAGCCTATCTTGGGGCGATTCTGCCTTATTACCCATGCACTCGTATATTTATATTTTTGCGGTGTGCCTCTTGTGTACAGCTCACTGTTGTCTCTTTTTTCTGAAAGATGTGCACCATTGATGGCACACGTTATGACATCAAGTTGTTACTGATGCATACACAAGTATATCTTTGTCTGTCTCTTTGTCCTAGGTACTATACAGGAGCGGGACACATTAAGAAGATGTAGCCTGAGTCTGGATACATAACCCCCCTGGCCGCCCTGTTAAGTTAAGTTGAGAGGTTTTTTAATTCACGTGCACTTATAAGTTTTTGGTCCTGACGAAATGCCACCGACCCTTTGGCGATTACGGGCATGAAACATGTTGACCCCTGATTCCTTGATTCATCAGGTGAATATACCTATTAGAACAAGAACGTCTTTCATGGTTACTACTGCTTGAGGTATATCATTACGACATATTGTTGCGTATAAACCCTCCCCATATTTTGATTTTTCACTAGGCACTGGTTTTTCCCTCATCTTACCCCATACCTCCTTTTCCCCGCACACCTGCATGCACCTTCCGGCTGTCCTAAAAGATCTCCAGTAAAGTGTCCTTTTTGGGGCCCGTGGGGGATTGCAGCGCCGGCCCCACGTGGAGCTACAGCCCGATGATGAAGCATGACATCCTATTGGTGTATGATGAAACATGATATCCTAAGGGTGTGTGAGGGCAACTAAGGACAATATTTGCCTTTGTTAAGATGGGTGTTCATACCTAGGCTTCTTTGTCTCCTTCCCCCCTTTTCTTCCTTCCCTTTAAATTGTTTGTTTGGGTGACTTTTTGCACCCCTACGTTTCAGGATGACTTTTTGCATCCTACGTCCTAGTTGCAGTGTCCCCTTTGTGTTTTAGTGATAAGGTTAGGAGCATGGACACTGTATCTTTAATAGCTCTTGGGTCTCCCCTTGTTGTTAATAAAGAAGGTAGCTGAACAGCAAATTGCAAATTTAGAAAGTAACAATGCTAATGTTAATCAGAATCAGAATCAAGGTAAATTTAAAGGTAATAGCCAAAATTCAATGTTAATAGAGAGGAGTTAAAATAAAAGCTCCCTTGTTTTAATTGCGGCGAAATTGGACACTGGAAGCGTGAATGTAAAAATCCGCCCAGAAATTTTAAAAATGCATCATTGAATCCACAGATGCAGAATGATGTAAATCTGCAGCAACAGCTCAAGCGATAGTTAAAGGAGCTAAATCTGCAACAACAGCTACAGCAACAGTTAGTGAATCAGCAGAGTCAGATACCACAACCACCGCTACCAAACTGTGTGAATGTGCAGAGGTACAATTCGGAAACGGGATTCTGCGGAAGTGATCAGGTAATCAGACCGCAAAGAGTGAATGTGCCAAATGTTTCGAAAAATTTTGATGACAGAAAATGGAGGAAGTGATTCTGAGGATTATTTATGACGGTGCCTGAGAGAGGGGGAAGAGTGTGTGCTTGGAGCCACTCTTGAGGTTGACCAGTCCGGTCCATTTATAAATGGTAAAGTGAATGATGTAGAAATCACTTTTCTTGTGGACACTGGTACTACCCGTTCTACTGTTAGATCAGTGGAAATAGAAAACCTGCCTCTCTCTGGTGATTGTATCCAAGTAGTTGGTGTAGCTAATCAACAAATTAAAACAGATTTAACAGAACCTGTAAAAGTTGAAATTGGGAAATTTAAAGACAAACATAGATTTGTAGTTTGTAACAGTAGTCCTGTAAACTTGTTAGGGAGGGACATACTTTGTAAAATGAATTGTAAAATATATTGCTCACCGGAAGGTATAGAACTTCAAACACTTGAAGAAGATGGGCTTTACAGATTAACAATGTTAATGGTTGAAGCAGAGGAAAGTAAACTATTTCCTGCATTTGATAAAGATAATCTTCCTGAAGAATTAAAAAAGACAGTAAAAGCTGAAATTTGGGATTTGACAGGAAATGAAATGGGCTTAATGAAAAATGTTGATCCAGTCAAAATTACAGTGAAACAGGAAATAGATTTTCAAAATATTCCACAGTATAAAATGAAAGCAGAGACAATTGAAGGTGTCATTCCTGTAATTGAAAAATTTATTAAACAAGGTGTATTAAAAGAAATTGAAAGCAGTCCTTGTAATTCACCGATTATGGGGATCAAAAAGCCAAATGGAACTTACAGGATAGTTCAGGACCTGAGAAAGGTTAATCAGATAGTTGTTCCATGTTGCCCAGTTGTTCCAAACCCAGCAGTGATTCTTTACCAGATTCCATATGATGCAGAATGGTATACAGTCATTGATCTCTACAATGCGTTCTTTACTGTTCCATTGCATCCAGATAACCAGCAAATTTTTGCGTTTAGGTTCCAGGATCACATCCTAGCATGGTGTTGTATCCCTCAAGGGTATACAGAGAGTCCATCTATCTTTAATCAGTTGCTAAAGAAATCCTTGGAAAACCTAGATTTACCTGGTAAGTCAACATTGGTGCAATACATTGATTGGTGCAATACATTGATTTTAATATTTTTAACCAGCGCTCCGTCGTACAAAGCGCAGGGGCGCGCTTTCAACCCTTGAACATTTCCTGTTCTAATTTCATCTCCGGATTCCAGGACGCTTACCTGCTCACTCCTCCTGAGTGCACCGGCGGCCGGCTAAGCGCTGATCGCTTCGGCGGGCTCTCAGCGGCCGGGGGCGCCATCTTGGGCTGGGTTGCTCGGGTGAGGCGAGGCCAGTGACATCATCGCCACACCCCCGAGTCCCGCCCCTACTTAAACGGTCCATCATGTGTCAGCGCAGAGTTGCGCCTGAGTTAAACCCGTCTGCGCCCGTCCGCGGCCGACCGGGACCCGGGCCCATTCCCCCTGGCCAATTTCTCAGGTACTCGACTTCGGAACTTCATAGCCTGCGCTCTCACATACCTCATGGTCCATGCCTGTACTCACTACCTTTACATATATTGACACGCATCCAACAGCTAGGACTCTCCTCCCCCCCTTTTCAGTGGACGACGCTCAGCCTCTTTTACCATCTACTCCTGAGCTTCGACCTGTATCTACTGTAACTCCCAATCTGTGTTGTTATTATCTCAACACCCGGTCCTTGACTAAAAACCAAGTCGACATCTTTTTATTCTTGAAGGAGGCAAAACCTGACATCCTTTTACTTACCGAAACTTGGTTAACCCCTCACTCCCTCCCCGATATTCTTGTAGCACTTCCCTCAGAATATTATATTTTGACAGCCAGCCGCACATCCGGAAAGGCGGGAGGCGCCGTAGCAGCTATCATCCTTAAATCCCTCCACTTTAGGGAATTACCCTCTCTGACCCTTCCGGACACTGAGAATCTGGTGATCAAACTCGATACTGAAAGTGGGGCCCCTATCCTGGTCCTGATATATCGCCCTCCCCAATACATGGCCAACTATCCATCTCTCTTGGCAGAGCAGTTGGCTTCACACGTAGTCAGCTACTCTAAAACCATCTTAATTGGGGACCTAAACTACTGGTTCGACAGCATAGACACAGATACCCAAGCTGCTGAACTAAAAGACCTGTTCACAGACCTTAACCTAACCCAGCACATTTACTCACCTACTCACCAGAAAGGTCATAGTCTCGACCAAATCTGGACGCATAACCTACCACTACCTAACCCTGTTATCAGTCCATGTATTTGGTCGGATCACTTCGTCATTCAGTTCACGCTAGAAATACGAGGGAACGTCAAGGCCAGATCATGCATGGGCAAAGAATTCCGTAAATGGAAATCTATGGATCTTCCTGGATTCATTGACGTTTTAAGTAAATCTATACCTCTGCCGCATGATGACCTGGACTCTGGCGAGAGATCTCTGTCAAACTGGCTACGCCACGCAGCAGACTTTTCAGCCCCCCCCTGTACTGGTCTCCAGTATTAGAGGGAACAACGCCCATAATGGTTCACCCAAGAATTGAAAAATCTTAAATTAGGGGTACGACAAAAGGAACGGAAGTGGAGAGTAAATTACTCCCCACAAGATAGAGAAGTGTATTGCGCTGCTAGGAAGGAGTACCAAAAAATTCTGCATCAACATAAAACCAATTACTTCTCCCAAAATTTTTTAACCTCTTCCAATAAAACTAAAGATATATTTAATATAGTCAATGAGCTCTGCGACGATGACAGGACAGCCCCCGCAATAGTTCCCACTCAGAAGTTGTGCGACTCTCTGAATGAATACTTCAGAGAGAAAATTGCAATAATAAAACGCAACATTGCAAGCTCTCCTACATCATCTCCCTTGGATGATATTTTTAATAATCCCGCCACGTTAGATGCCTTCCCTGCCATAGACTCCAAAACCTTTTCTGCTCTCCTGGCACGTGTCAAGTCTGGTTCACCCGCCGACATCTGCCCACCCCACATTTTTACAGAAATAGGGCAATCTATCGCTCAGGGAATCCTTCCTCTGCTAAATGATTCACTTGATCAGGGAAAGGTACCCGTAGGGTTTAAACACGCTCTACTCATTCCCTTGATTAAAAAACCTGGCCTGGACCCCCACGATCCATCAAACTATCGTCCGATATCCTTGCTACCATTCCTTTCAAAAATTCTGGAGGCACATGCTGCTAGCTGTCTCTCTAGTTTTGTTGAATCCACTGGATATCTGGAACCTAATCAAGCTGGGTTTCGACCGGGGCACTCCACCGAGATGGTGACACTGGCGGTCCAGAATGTACTTAGATGCAATGCGGACAAGGATATTCATTAAGCACTAGTACTTCTTGACCTGTCGGCCGCATTCGACACGGTCGACCACACCATCCTGGTCGACCGCGTCGAGCAGGCGGGCCTTAGAGGCTCGGCCTTGAGATGGCTGAAGTCATTTATCTCGGATCGTACCCAGGCAGTGAGACTAGGAACCTTTACAGCCCCTAAAATTAAAAATGAATGCGGAGTCCCTCAGGGATCATCCTTGTCCCCACTTTTATTTAATTTGTATCTACGACCCTTGTTGTTTTCACTAAGAAAGTTTAAAGTTTTAATTTTTAACTATGCGGATGACTTGCAACTGATCTTCCGTCTGGATTCCCCTGGCGCTGCCATCAAATTTCGGGAGGCCATGATCCACATCCAGAGATGGATGAGTCTAAATCACCTGAAACTCAACCCAGGCAAGACTGAATTGATTTTGCCTGGGAAGAGTGAACTGTACTGGGGGCCACATTTTTGGCCTCCAGAAATGGGAAATCCTCCAGCCAAGTCCCAAACGGTAAAAAGCCTAGGGGTTACTTTTAATGAAGACCTCTCTCTTAAAAGTCAGGTAGGGATGGTGGTATCTTCAAGTTTTTTCCAACTCCGAAAGATCAGGAAGATTGCCCACCTGTTAACTTACTCTGCTCTGATCCAAGTTATCATCGCTCTCGCGCTGTCCCGCCTGGACTATTCCAACAGTTTGTATTTGGGTCTTCCAGACGGGCAGCTCAAGAGACTACAACTGGTTCAGAACCAAGCGGCCAGGTTGATTTGCAAGATACCCAAGTGGCATTCCATCAGGCCGGGTCTGGCCGGTCTCCACTGGTTGCCAGTAGCGCAGAGAGCAACCTTTAAAGCTGGATGCATTATCTTTAGGGCTCTACAAGGGAAGGGCCCTGGATTTATTAGCAGCCTGCTTGTTAGGTACATTCCCTCACGCGCTCTTCGCTCAGGTCACAAGAACTTGCTAGTTGTGCCTCGCATTAGGAAACAACGCCAGGGTGGCGGTTCTTTTCACTATCTAGCCTCCTCCCTCTGGAATTCTCTGCCACTGACATTGAGACTTCATAAAGACCTTCTGGCTTTCAGACAAGCTTTCAAAACTTGGCTTTTTAGGCAAGCCTACCCATAGTTAAGTTCTGCCTCTTTCTGTTGTTGTGTTATGTCTCTGCAAATCTTCCAATAACGCCATGAAGCCTACGGGCGTACGTGCGCTTAATAAATTTTATTTAACATAACATAACATAACAATACATAGATGATTTGCTAGTAGCTGCAAAAACACGAGATAAGTGTGTTATGGATACGATTACTCTTTTGAATCACCTGGCAGATGAGAGACAAAGTATCTCCTGCAAAATTACAGTTTTGCAAACAAGAAGTAAAATATCTTGGTCATAGAATTGCAAAAGGAATTAGACAGGTGACAATTGAGAGAATAAAAATGATTCAGGGAATGCAACCTCCAAAAACACAGAGACAGGTCAGAATGTTTCTAGGAATGGTTGGCTATTGTCGCCAATGGATTAGTGGATTTTCAGTAATTGCAAAACCACTACAGAGACTAACAAAAGCTGACATAAAAGACCGAATTGTTCTGACAGAAATTGAGATGGAAGCTTTTGAAAAGCTAAAGAGAAGCTTGTGTGAAGCTCCGGCTTTAGGCATGCCAGATTATGAAAAGGATTTTGAGCTGTACTGTACTGAAAGAGAAGGATGTGCGCTATCAGTCCTTATTCAGAGACATGGAAAACTGAGAAAGCCAATAGCATACTTCTCAGCAGTTCTTGACCCTGTTGCGAAAGCATTACCAGGCTGCTTGAAAGCAGTAGCTGCAACAAGTGTGAGTCTTGAGCAAAGTGAGGGAATTATAATGGGATTTCCTGTAAAAGTTTATGTACCCCATTCAGTTGAAATTCTTCTTACCAGAAGCAAAACACAGCATTTGACAAGTAACAGGTTAACAAAGTATGAGAAAACTATTCTGGGATCAGATAATGTTTCAATAGCAAGGTGTGTAAATTTAAATCATTCCACATTGTTGCCTGATGGTATTGTGACAGAAATCAGAAATGAAAATGACATCGATCATGAGTGCTTGGATGTTTTAGAATATTGTACCAAGCCAAGGTAGGATATTAAAGATGTTCCTTTGCCTGAATCAGATTTTGTTTACTTTGTTGATGGCTCTTGCTTGAGAACAGATGAGGGTTTTCTGAGAGCAGCATATTCTGTCTGCACAGTTGCAAGTGTGGTTGAAGCATCATGTCTCGAAGGAATTCGTTCAGCTCAAGTAGCAGAATTGATTGCTTTGATTCGTGCTTGTGAAAGAGCAAAAGAATTGAAAATCACCATAGTGACTGACAGTCAGTATGGATATGGAGTTGTCCATGATTATGGTCAGCTCTGGTCTCAAAGAGGTTATTTAACTTCTGCGGGAACTCCAATAAGAAATGCAAAATTAATCAAGAGATTGATCGATGGCATTCAATTACCAGAGAAAATTGCTGTCGTGAAATGTGCAGCTCATAAAAAAGGTGAGGATTATATTACGAAAGGGAATGCCTATGCAGATGAAATCGCAAAATATTGTGCGAAAAACAATTATTCAATCAATCGGGAGAAAAATGATGAACATGTTCTGAATTCACTTATGCTAACATCTGTAGTTGAGACATGGCAGGGAGTAAAAGAATTGCAAGATGAAGCAGATGAGGGGAAAAATTAATGGTTAAAGGCAGATTGCAGACAGCGAGATGAGGATGGAATTTGGGTCTACAAAGATGACAAACCAGTTTTACCAAATAGCATGATTGCTGACATGGCTAGAATGTATCATGGTCAGGGACATATTGGAAGAGATTCCATGATTAGGCTATTCAGACAGACTTGGTTTAACCCAAAGTTCAGGATGATTGCAGAATCTTTTTGCCAGAGATGCTTAATCTGTCAGCAAATGAACCCTAACAGAAAAACAGTTGTAAGCATGGGAACCATAGGACGGGAGGGTGGTCCTTTCACTAGGTTGCAAATGGATTTCATTGATATGCCACCCCACAATAAATTACGTTATGTTCTCGTGATAATCTGTTTGTTTTCAAGGTGGGTTGAAGCGTTCCCAACATGTCAAAATGATTCAGTTACTGTTGCAAAATTGCTTTTAAGGGAGATCATACCAAGGTACGGTTTTCCGGTGACTGTGGAAAGTGATCGTGGAACACATTTTGAAAACAGACTGTTACAATTGATTTGTGAAGCATTGAACATAAAACAAAAGTTGCACTGCGCCTACAGACCAGAGGCATCAGGTGTTGTTGAGCAAGTTAATGGCACAATTAAGAACAGGATTAGTAAAATGTGTCTAGCTACAGGAATGAAGTGGACGGATCCACTTCCACTTGTTTTGATGTCTCTAAGGAGTACGCCTGATAAAAAGACAGGTTTAAGTCCACATGACATTGTCATGGGCAGAGTCATGAGACAAGCATTTGTACCTGTAGGGAAGCTGATGAGTATAAATGATAGCGTCATTTTGGAATACTGCAGGAATCTTTCTGACGTCGTGACTTCTGTGTTCCATCAGGTGGGAACTGATGTGATAACAAGAGACAAAGAGCAAGCACATGATCTGTTACCAGGAGACTGGGTGAGGACAAAAGTTCACCGAAGAAGGAATTGTCTGGTACCAAGGTGGCAAAAAGCAAGACAGATAATTCTTGTCACAACAAATGCAGTAAAGTGTAAGGGTTTGAAAAGGTGGATTCATCCAAGTCACACAATTCGTGTACCACCACCTGAAAATCCTGACGAAGGAGACACTACAGCAGATTCAGATTCTGAAGAACCTGAGAAAAGTCCAGATCCTGAAGATCGACAAGAAAGTCAACATCTAGAAAATTTAATTACGAATGAAGAATTGAACGAAAAAGACTTAGAGATTGTGGTGGTAGACTCTGATAATGATGAAGATCTTTTAGGAAAAGAAGCAGAAAAAGAGTCAGAGCAAGAAGTGATCTATGATCAGGAGAGCATTGAAAAGCAGAATAGAAGCTCTGAAAGCAGGAACGGAAATTCTGAAACTGGGAAGCTAGAAGTAATTCAAGAAGACGACGAGTTACCGAGTACCAGCTATAAGGATAATGTTCCTAACAGAGTGAAGCTGCCGAGTAAAGAAGATCCTAAAATCAGTTTTGAAATTTCAGATTCAGACTCAGATGAGAGTGATGAAGATTCTCAAATAAGAAATTTCAGAAAAAGGGCTTGGAGAACTGAATGCAATGTGACTGAACCAAAGAAGAAATTATTTAGAAAAGGTGATAACTGGCCAAGTGAAAATGAAGGCCTAAAATTCAAATTGGTGAACAGATCAAAAGAACAAGTAAATGAGGTGTCAAGTCAAAAAGGTGACTCTGAAAAGAAAAATGAAGCAGGAAAGAGAATAGAAGTTATTAGTAGTAGAACAAAAATAATTGTAAAACTAAACCAGAAATACAAGTCCCCTGAGTGGACTTATATAATCATCCCACCTGTGGTGGAGGTGAACAGTAGTAGTCAGGAAGAAATAAATGAAATTAATGACAATGATTGAAATGTATCTGTAAAAATTTGAGGTTTTATTTTTGACATAAGGCTGAAGAAAATGTGTTAGGTGACACAAGGTCGAAGAAATTGTGTTAGTTGAAAAATACAATTGATGTAAGACTCTAGGTCGAAGAAATGCTGTTCGAAAGTAAAGTTTTCTTAAAAAAAAAAAAAATAAGGGGGGGTGTTGGAATTAGAATAATTTAGAAAATGTAGAAATTTAGTAAAATGTTAATTTTTGATTTTTGTTTTCTTTGTAAGGCTTTTGTTATCAGAGTGAAAATGCCTTATACTTATACTAATACCAATTCTAGATGTTCCATTTTAAGGAGATGTTGTAAAATGTCTTCTATATGTGTGATTTTAATAATCTTGCTTTGGTTAATTTTAGCTGTCATTTTCCCTTTTGGGATTGACAAGGAAAAGTACAAAGCTAATATGACAAGTAAAGCTACAGTGAAACAAGATAATCATGGTGAAATAAGTAAAACTAACAGAATTATAGATCACAAACCAGAGATTCATCAAGATAGATCTACTGGTGATTTTTCTAGTAATACTTTCTCAAGACTTTTAGCAGAGTATGTTAAAGTGATGGAAGTCAAAGACTGCTACATTTGTGTAAAATTGCCTGCTTCTGTTTCAGAGGGAGTGACGTATAATATGCTTCCTCTTACTTATGGCATAACTTGCAGTGTGATATCTAGCTTATTTTATCAGACTGGTCGTTTAGAATATTAATATTCGAACCATGATGAAATCTTTGCAAACTTAAAAATTGACAAAAGCTTAAATAAGCATAAACAAGCTAAACAGATGAGGGAATTCTTTATTGTGACTAATGAACTTACCTACGAGTATGCTTTTAAAAACAATTTAACTTGTAAGTTGAGAGCTGAAGAAAAGTCTTTCTTGAATTTAGTTGAAGAGAGAAGAGCAATTTATAAGAGAAATGAAATGCTTAAGCAAACCAATCGAAATTTTGGCAAATAGAGGATGAAAAGTTAAATGGCAAATCTTATGAAAATGTTGCTATTCACATAGATAAACCTGTTAGTGGAAAATTTAGTATCAGAAGAGATAATACGTTGTTTGATAATTACTTTGTGGGTGCCAGTCAATGTGAAGACACTTATCAAATCATGGGGGGTTGGGGATTCAAAGGTGGCAAGGATCCAATTTTTCCTGGAATTTATTTTGTGTGTGGAGACAAAGCTTATTATAACCTCCCAGACCATTGGTATGGGACTTGCTTTGTTGGTTTAGTTTTTCCAAACATTTTTCATGTTGACAGAAATGCAGAGGGTTCATTTGAGATTAACAGTCATCTGAGCAGATTTAAAAGAGAAAGTTTCTCAGAAATTTTGGGAGACATCTTTGAAGCAGTAATACCTTTAGTAGGTATAACCCTGAATGCAGTTAAAATCAGAAAACTGTCCACAATAGTTGACAGATTGTCAACTGATACAGCTAGTGGTTTCCAATTATTGGATACTGAGCTTATTGCTATCAGGTCTATGGTAATGCAGAATCGTCTTGCACTTGACATTCTGCTAGCAAAAGAGGGAGGAGTTTGTGGCATTTTACATGTCCAACACTGCTGTACCTATATCCCTGATAAAAGTCAGAGTATTGAGATGTATATCAAGAATATTTCAGAGATTCATTCAGAAATTGAACCCTTAGAAGAAGAGGATTTTTCAGAACATTTGAGCAAAAGGTTAGCAGCAATCAAAACCTGGTTTCAAGAATTAGGCGGTTCAATTCTAGGCAAAATACGGACACCTTTATTAGTTATAGTTTTTGTGATACTTTTGTTAAAGATCAGTTGCATGTTACACAAGAGAAAGAAGTACCTAAGGGAAAAGAAGAGAATTTATAAGCTTAGAAAGGAACAAGAGAAGGAGATAGAACTGGAAGAGTTTCGTAGAACTTAATATGAGAGTTGTAGGCAAACAGCTGAGACAAATCTTTAGAAATACTAATACAGTGTAAATCAAAACATGTTCTTAGAATAATATTTTGCTAAATTTTTGGGTGTAGTTTGGTGATTTTGAAATCACCAGATGAGGGAGTTGATGGAGCGAGATTCAGAAACATATTTGTTTTGACTCGCAAAGTTAAACTTCCATAATAAAATAATTATATTTAATCAGCATGAAGTGAATTATATTAACCAACCTAGATTAAAATGCATACATGACATGAGGGACTAATACATGTGCTCTTTGTTGCAAGTATATGTTTGTAAAAAAATAATAAACTAACCTTGTCTATTGTCTTAGTCAATATTAATTGCGGCTGTTTTATTAATGACGTGCTTATTTGTGTGTGCTTATGTTTTGTCTTTATGTAGCACTATAATCATGTTTGTTACTGAAATGCTTTGGCTAGGTAATATTTATTAATGGGTTAATATTTAGCAAAGGAGGGTGGGTAACAGAACGAATTCTAATTCCTTCATAAATTGATGTCTTGTGTTTGTTTAAACAATAGTTTTACGAATGGGCCTAAGAAAATGGCTGCCAGTGCTGCAGAATATGAAACTTGACCAGAGTGAAGCCTTCACTCATGCGAAGACGAAAGAGCATTTTGCTGAACTGACAACGTTTAATGCAGAAGCAAATGTGGTCGAGTCGAATGTGTTCTTGGTGACATTTCCAATGACAGGATGCGGCATGGCCTGCCAAGATTAGGAAGTGAAATGTTTCGTGCTCGGAGAATGTTACTTTTTGAGGAAGCAAAAAGGATGGTGAAACTAAGAACAATAACGGCTATGATGAGGCCCCGGACTTGGTCAGGAGTATATGACCTAATGGTGGACTGACATGGCTCAGCCAATCAGAAGATTGGATTTTCAGAAAGAATGTGTGATAAAGTTACTTTAGCTAGTCAGAAAAGGTATAAAAACTGACCCCTTTGGAGGGAGGGCGCTTCTCGTCTTCCGAATCCAGTAAGGCGTGTCGTGCTGAAGGACTTTAGAGCATGTAAGGATTAATAGGGTTAATATTTATTTCCTTTGGATGAAGTGAGTTTTAGACAGGAAATTTAGGTGATGGAAACTGTTTATTTTACTTAAATATGCTTTTTGATTTTACTTTGAATTTTCAGTCTAATGTGCTATTTTATTCCTTAATAAAACTGCTAATTTGCTAATAAAATATTAAATACAATGCGCTAACTTGATTAAAGTTAATAAAATAAGATTTTGAAACAACAAGCAGGTCTTGTTTATACATGGTCTTGTTATCATTAGTTGATCCATTTACCTTAGTGACTTAATTAATATGTTATTAGCTTGAAACCATGATAATGTATATAAATATATAAATTGTTTATGAATAGGTTTTGATTAATTAGGTCACATGATTCAGTTGCCCAAACTCGGTCTTGTTAGTAAATGGGCCTTGTAAGTGATTTATGATTAATGGTGAATATCTGATATAGGGTAGTGTAATTGAGACAGAATTTCTATAGGGGCGCTGGATCAATATATAGAGACTGGGAGAAGAGGGTGGCCCTGTATGCGGACGATGTTATGATTATGAAATCTGAGATCAGCACCTCGTTTCCTGCAGCCATCAGGTTAGCCGTGGAATTTGGTGAAGTTTCAGGATATGAGGTAAATGCCTCGAAGACAGAGATAATGGTATGGAACGATGATGTGAGTGGGTTCAATGAGCAACTTAGTACAAGTTTACGCTATTTAGGGTTAAACATCGTTAAAGATATTAGCTTGATCACTTCTTCCAACTTTTCTGTAATTGCCAAAGAATGTCGTAAGTTAATGGTAGCCTGGATGCATCTCCCCCTTTTCCTATTAGGCAGAAAAAACCTGGTGAAAATGTCTATTTTACCAAAAGTTTCTTTTTTATTTAACACAATTCCCCTTTACTTTGATTCTTCTTTATTAGCCAAGCTACAGGGTGAAATACACTCATTCATCTAGAATAATAAAAACCCAAGGATAGCTTGGAAAAAGATCAGACGCCGCAGGGAGAAGGGGGGGTTGGCAGGCCCAGATTTGCAGATCTACGCCTGGGCATTCCAACTCTCCCATGCTTGAATGCTTTTAAAAACGCCTACGGGAGAGAGTATCGGGAGTATGTTTGTGGCACTATTGAAGGGTGAGGGAATTGGGCAATCTGGTTTTTTGTTTAAGTTTGGTGACCCCAAATTTTTTAAAAAGGTGAAATTGAAGGTGCTACAGGGCCTGACAAAGACTTGGGCTAAGCTAAGGTTTTCAACAAAACTGGGGTATTACTCTAGTAGATCACCAATATGGGATCTTCCCGCGGCTCCAGGTTGGGTGGGGGACACACTAACAATCCCACTTAGAGAGGCTGGAATAGTAGCTTGGGGAGACCTGTTTGTGGAAGGGTCTCTGCTCCCTTGAGAAGACTTAGCAAGCAAGGTGGGGCCCAATTTCTCGAGATTCAAATATATACAAATATCGAGTTGGGCTCAGGCATCAACCACCCAAACCGCACGCTGGAATAAGTCGCCAATAGGGGGAGGTAGCCACCTTGAATCTGTGTTGTTAGATCAACCTCCAGTAAAAAAAGAGATTTCCCTTTGGTCTAATAATTGACGAAATAGATGGAGAATTTCATCTCCCTGCGTAATTGTGGGGTTCCTTGATGCCAGACCTAAATGTCAATAGTTTTAATGCTTGAGCGCACATCAAGCAATATGGTGCGCAAATCTTCCTCTTGATGTTCCCCAGAGTCTTTGGCGCCATGGTCCGTATCCGGCTACGATCCTGCGTCTGTAATGCGGGTTTGGCGCTTATTTTCGAATGGGAGTTTAGAATGTCTGGGGTCGGTCTTCCCCATTCTACCAGGTGTCTCACGACAGTGCAGGGCAACTTGGATTTTCAGATATTGCCACTACCGTGGTATACAGTGGGTCTAAATGGTTTACTGCATTACCACGGTGTCTTAGGTGCCACCTCTGCTCACGTTAGGGTATCAGTACCACTGCTCTGGGGTTGGTGTTACATAGACTGAAGAACCAGAGAGCCCAGGGCCTGAGCTGAATGGGAGATTGCGCTAGCGAACCAAGGAGAGTCCTCCACGTGGATCGCTCCCCGAGAAGTTGCAGGAAGAGCAGCCCCCGCACCCCTATCCCCAATCACACCACTATGCAGCGCGGAGAAAGGAACGAAGGTCAGCCCACAGCCCCACCACCCATTCGGGGTGACTCCAGTGTACAAAACCGTCCCAACCCGCGATGAGCCTGGCAGAGCATAGGCCCAAGCACGCTCCCCACAAGCCCGACCCCAGCACCAACGGTCACAGGGCACCAAATGGAGACTAGGTTCAGACAGTGGAGGGGCACACGGCCATGCACTCCCCTGACCCCCACTCACTGCACCAGGCAGCTCCGCCGCTCCTCCGATGTCTCCTCAGAAGGCCAGTCCAATAGCTGTCCTTGCTCCTCTGCGTCGCCCGCAAACCCCTTACAGATTTAAGAGGTGCTTGTCTTAACCCCTTCCATGCTGGGCCGATTCTGCTCCTGTGCTGAAGATTTCAGCGCAGGTGCGGACACGATGGCCCCCAGCCGTCATCAGCACACGAGCACTGTAGTGCATGACGGCTGCGGGCCTTCATCAGCATGGAAGGGGTTAAACTCTGAACTTCAAATTGAGATTTTTGAGGAGTATAAGAGGTTTGTGCTTTTGTGACTACTGTTATTTTGTATTTTCACAAAGTCACTTTTAAGTCGCATGCCTGTGGTAAGGAAATCTGCAGATTTCCTAAAACCCCGTCATGTCCTGCCCACTTAATATTTATGTACTGTTTAGCTTTAAATGTGCATAAATAAAATTCTAAATACAATCGATTTGGACACGGACAGACCCTATCCTGATTGTAGTACGTGGTTATCTGTAGGGAGTCTCCTTGAAAGGGACCACTGTCTCTAATAAGCTACTGAAGATGACAGCGCTTTAGGGGGTCTGTTCGAGGTTTTACCAAAATCCGTAGTGGAAACACAGAAATTCCTAATAAGTTCTTTCGAGTTAACACTGGAAGTCCAGAAGGAAGAAATTCTCTCCCTTAACGCAAAAATAAAAATAATTACAAAGCCCCTCCATTGCTACAAAACTTTACTCTCCCCAATAAAGACTCAACCAGGGTCTGGTTTCATTACTCAATCAAGCATTGGTCTGGCGCAGGCTGCTATGGAGAACATCATGAATTTTAGAGTTGGCACCTTTCCAAGTCTGCATATAAATGCCCACCAAGCAGATCATTTTTCACACCTAGAAGCTCCATTATGGTCCCCCTTCATCAATATTATGGAAACCATTTCTTCAGCATTACTTTAGCACTCAGAGAACTAGAACTGCAAGTTGATCTTCTGCAAGCCCTGGTGTTCCACGTTTCTGGTATAGAAAATAAACTTCAAGATCTAAATTCTATAATTGAGCAGGTGCAAAACGACCCCCATACATTGTATCACGAAGGTCAATGTTCCAGCACCAGGAACCAACTGAAGTCCATCCCGCCGATCTTGATAGACATTCTGGTAAAAGTACAAAAACCAATGAATATCGTTGCATCAGCCAGTGTTCCCACCAAAACAGGTTCAAGTACACTGAATCTCACCACTTCCTCGGTCACTTTGGACAAAGTTGACGGTATCCTGAGAGACTTGGACTCAGAAGACATTCAGTCAGTAATTTCGAACAATACATCAACGCAAATTAATCAACAACGTGGTGGTTTGTTGCTCGATGCTGCAGTGTAAATCCACAGCAACATAAATCTAGTGACCCATTAACAACAAGCATTTGCAATGCAATAGGTCTTGCATTAATTACGTTTGAGCTATTGGCATTGCTAAATTTTGCAACACCAATTGCAATAAAAGTCTAAAAATTGTAGGCCCAAAATGTATTTATTTATTTTTGTAGCAATGCTGGCATCCTGCGCTTTAGATGAATATGTTTAAAAGTAAAGTGTGCCACACTGCGATTGCTACAATAGTTCATTGTGGATGTTTTAACAATTGATGTGTGCAGTGATGGCTGGTGGTGTGTGTGCCTTTAGAAATTGTGCACTGACGGCTGGTGTTGTGTGCCTGGTGAAAGTGTGCACAGATGGCTGGTGGTGTGTGTGCCTGGTGAAAGTGTGCACAGACGGCTGGTGGTATGTGCCTGGTGAAAGTGTGCACTGACGGCTGGTGGTGTGTGTGTGTGTGTGCCTGGTGAAAGCGTGCACCGACGGCTGGTGGTGTGTGTGTGTGCCTGGTGAAAGCGTGCACTGACGGCTGGTGGTGTGTGTGTGTGCCTGGTGAAAGTGTACACTGACAAATGATGGTGTCTGTGCCTGGTTAAAGTGTGCACTGACGGTGTGGTTGTGTGTGTGGTTGTATGTGTGGTTGTGCTTGTGTGTATGGTTGTGTGTGTGGTTGTGGGTGGGTGTGGTTGTGGGTGTGTGTGGTTGTGGGTGTGTGTGGTTGTGGGTGTGTGTGGTTGTGGGTGTGTGTGTGTGGTTGTGTGTGTGGTTGTGTGTGTGTGGTTGTGTGTGAGGTTGTGTGTATGTGTATGTGGTTGTCTGTGTGTGGTTCAGAAGGGTTAGTTCTGCCCTATATATTTAATTTAAAGGCTCAAAAAAAGAGTCCAGAAACATTTGTTAGGTCAACAACTTAGAGCTCACTGTCAATTCATGCAGCTTACTGTGACTCAGACAACAAAGTGAAAAAATATATCTTTTTTTTTTGGTAAATATTTTTCACAAGATATACAAAAGGTGTAATATTAAACATGTACATAAATAACAATAGTTCAATCACGTGGACTGTAAAGAAAGCGCACAAGTTTCCCATTCATCATCACGGGCATTCTACTATTCTCTCATCACACATTCCTACATTCATATTCATTTCATACACTCCAACACACTTCAGTACACATCGTACACAGATACACTGAAGTTGTCCTGTGGTGTCCTCTCAGCAACTTGCTGGGGATCATCTTTGATCCCCAGCAAGTTGCTGAGAGGACACCACAGGACAACTTCAGTGTATCTGTGTACTGAAGTGTGTTGGAGTGTATGAAATGAATATGAATGTAGGAATGTGTGATGAGAAAATAGTAGAATGCCCGTGATGATGAATGGAAGATGAATGGGAAACTTGGGCGCTTTATTTAAAGTCCACGTGATTGAATTATTAATATTTATGTACATGTTTAATATTACACCTTTTGTATATCTTGAGAAAAATATTTACCAAAAATAAAATGATATATTTTTTCACTTTGTTGTCTGAGTCACAGTAAGCTGCATGAATTGACAGTGAGCTCTAAGTTGTTGACCTAACAAATGTTTCTGGACTCTTTTTTGAGTCTTTAAATTAAATATATAGGGCGGACCTAACCCTTCTGATTCATGGTATTTCCTCCCCTGCTTGTCTGCCCTGCATCTGATCCAGGGGGCACCTACCTGTATTAGTCTGTGTGTGGTTGTCTGTGTGTTGTTGTGTGCGTGGGGTTGTGCGCGTGGGGTTGTGCGCGTGGGGTTGTGTGCGTGGGGTTGTGTGCGTGGGGCTGTGTGCGTGGGGTTGTATGTGTGGGTGTGTATGTGTTTGTGTATGGTTGTGTGTGTGGCTGGTTGTGGTTGGCTGTGTGTGGATGCGGTTGTGGTTGTGTGTGTGGTTGTGTGTGTGTGTGGTTGTATGTGTGGTTGTGTGTGTTTTAGGGAATCCTCCCCAAAGAAACACTTAAAAATATGACACACATTTGTGCATATTAGAACAAATGTGGTATAAGTCCCTAGACTTCACATACTGTTAAAAACCACAGCAAAGTATAAAGAAAAACAGATAACTCATTCCCACCTTCCACTTGCTTTCATTTCCCATCAAAATATTAACGGTTATGTAAAGCTCATTAGTCCTGGCATTAGATTCAGAGCTATACCTCATTTTTGACATCAGAACTATTCCCTTCGTTATATGAAACTTACAAACTTAGGCATCCATCCATCCATGTGTTATACGATTGGATGCTTGAAGTATGGGAAAGTATGCGAAAAGTGCGGTCATTTGTGATGTGCACAAAATCGGCTTCGTAAAAAAGAATTTGCCCTAAATCACACAGTGCGAAGCAGAGACGCCGTGATTAAGCTTGGATCTTTTATTTTCATGCTGCAGTTCAACTTGCCCAAAATCACACAGTGCAGAAGCAGCGACGCCGTGATTAAGCTTGGATTATGGAGGAGGTAAGGGAAGGGGAAGTGAGGAGAGGGAGAAAGCAAAGGGGAGGCGCGGAATAGGGAGAGCGCAAGCAAAGGAAGTGGGGGAAGGTTGGCGAGCTGTGGCACGGCGACGAGGGATACTGAGAGGTGGTGACCCAACAAATTAACACGGAGAGGCGAGGCAAGCAGAGTCTTGAGGCAGGCGCCTGCTCCGGCCCAGAGTCTCCGGCATGTAAATGTAGCTCACTGAGAAGATCAAAGCGGCCAAAAGGGGAGAAAGGAGGGGTGAATGCAAGCCGAGGCGACAATAAGCAACGCAAGACACTCTGTGGAGGGGGAGGGGCGAGCAAGACAGAGGCAGTGCGAGCCAGCGATGCAAAGGAAGAGATAATAAAAACCAGGCCTGCCCCCCCCACTCCCTTTGTCTTCCCTGCCTTTCTTGTGTTGACATATTTTCCATTCTTGGGACTCCCTAGATCCTGCACGGAGAGGGTTTATGTGCAGGCACAGAGCTGCTAACACCGGAGCTTGCACAATCCTGAATATCTGAGGGAAGGAAAAGGAGGCGGAGACGGTGTATGAAGGAGAACGAGGCGGCAGGGGCAGAAATAATGAGAAAGAGAGCGGCAAAGAGAGAGAAAAAAAAAAAGGGGAGATAGACAGAGCAGGCAGAGGGCTGAAGGGAGGGAATGAGAGAAAGGACGGAAAGGGATATGGGGTGAGGGCAATGGAGGAGAGAAGCAGATACAGAGAGAGAGAGACAGAGAGAGAGACAGAGACAGAGACAGAGAAAGTCAGACAGGGAGGAAGGAGTCAGACAAAGAAACACACCAGAGCGCGGAGAGTCAGAGAAAGAGAGAGGGAGGCAGGAAAGAGAGCGAGATAGTCTGCGAAGGGCAGAGGTGGTGTGGTGGCGAGCAAGCGAGAGCGGTGGCGATCAGGGAGTGAGACAGTGCAAACACTGCACAAAAGCGCCACCGAGAGAGGCGAGTGAGAACGAGACTGCTTGTGTGGGCCTCTGATCGAAAGTGTGTGTATATGACAGCCTGGGGGGAAGAGACAGAAAGAGAGGACAGGGGGAGAAAGGTTGGGAGGGGCAGAGGACAGGCGAGTGAGAGAGCTAGGGTTCATTAAGTGTAAAGTGAGAAACAGAGAGTGATGTTGAAGGGACATGAGGATGGCAGAGAAAAGGGTGAACCAAAATCGGTGAGCATAAAGGTGACCAGATATTTTGACCCAAATACCGGGACACTTCACAAAAATAGAAGTAAGACTAGACTTTCACATGGACAGAGAGGCACAGAAGAGTTGCTAACACCAGAGCTTGCACAACCCTGAATATTTGAACGAAGGGAAACAGCAAAATATTTGTGAAAGGGGCGGAGACGGTGTATGAAGGAGAACGAGGCGGAAGGGGCAGAAATAACTAGAAAGAGAGAGAAAAAAACAAAAAAAAGGGGAGATAAAGAGACAGAGCACGCAGAGGGATGAAGAGAGGGAATGAGAACAAGCTCTCGGCATTGCTATGGCTGGGCGGGAGCGCATTCCTTTGAAGTCTGATGCCAAGGCCCAGACAAATGGTGGTGTGCGAGCGGCTTCCTTTCAAGTCTGATGGGGGGGGGGGAGGGGTAGAAAATGGCGAGCGTGCGCCCGTCGCACATGCACTGGCCATAATCCACATTCCAAAGCCCTCTTGGTAGGATTTTCTTGTGCCCCTCTATATCTCTCACATAGTGATTGCTTACGCAATAGCTAGGCGAGACCTAAAAAGGGAACACAAGCGACTGAGAAAATCAAGGCGTAACAAACAGAAGAGCCGTCAAGTCATAGTACAGACTCTTTCTATTAAATCATTTAAACATCAAAACACAAATCATATTGAAAGTGTAAAATCTAAACCCATGCCAAGTGCAAAAGGGAAAGAAATGACAGTTGTAACCTGGAGTGACCCAAAAATCACAATGGAATTCTGGTGCCACAGAGAATTTTTTGCAAAATGGGGAATTGAAATAAAAACAATTGAAACAGAACAGTATCTAGGTCCGCTATGTCCAACAGCAGAATCCAGAATGGTAAGACAGCTGAATACTCAGTGGGGCCGTAGGACCGATCAACAGTGCCCTGGAGAGCTGGTCCAATCTACTGATTATCCACCACGTAGCACCCCGTCAAAACAGGCAAGTTCTCTTTTCAACAACTCGGGGCACTGATACCAAAAAAAGTGAGGCATGAGTAAGCAATTTAAAATTGTGCTCTTGGAACATCAATGGCTTTGGCAGCAAGACAGAGGAGGCGGACCTTTTAACTTTTCTTAAGCAATTTTACATCTTACTATTCCAGGAGACCTGGGCCACGGCACCGATCGACGGCTTTAAAGAATAGCATCAAACGCTACTAAAAGAAAAGCATCTGGTAGTTTATCAATCAACCTCAACACCAATACACCTTGGATATCTGAATCGACTGAGTTAGGACAAACCTGGATTCAATGCATTAAAATCTCACTATCGCAAAATCTTCCCAATGAACTGTTGCGCAAACTTGAGAAAGATTCACTTTTAATATGCAATGTGTACATCCATCCGTAATAAAGGACACATTGGAGAAAATTGAGACTAATTCTAATAGCCTTGCTCAAATTATTGTAAAAATGTAAAAATAAAAAAGTATCAGAATATACATTACACTGCAGTCTTTTTTTGCTGCATAATTTAGTTAACACTGTGACACAATTTTGTCATCCATTGCTGCATAATTCCAGCGCCCCCAAAGCAGGCAGCACATGTTAAAAGTGCTTATGCATGAAGCAGAGAGACTGTGAAGTTTGTGAACTTATTTTGGTGTGCATGCGAGTCCTGCATTGCCTATCACTGGTAAGTTGAAATTATACTGCTGAAACAAGGCCAATGGGAATACCAATGGACGAGGGGGAATGGCCTCCAGGGTCCTGTGCCACCAGTGACAGAGTCACTGATGCTCCACAGTGTGCTGCTTCACAGGCCTCCTGCACGACTAGAGATTAACTTCGGTATGGATTGTGGTGGACAGACCTTCAAGGTTAACCCACACTTGCCACCGCTAGGTTCCACCTGCTGGTGCCAAGACACCAGGGCTTCTAAGGTCTAGCTGGACCTTTTTAAGGTCTAGCATGGGAATGTGCTCCCTCAGGATAGTAGTCTAGTAGACTAGTAATAAAGGCTGAACCTGGTTCCCCAGATCCAAATTCGGCAGCTTTGGCCATAGTGCCACAGCCTCTCCCTCGCTGAACACCATACTACCCCACTGAAAGTCACACTGCCTTCAGCTACAACCCAATTGTCCCCCTTAAAAACTTCTGGATGCGACTCAATCCAAATTATACACTAGACGAGTAATATGCTGCCTGCAAAAAAATAACATCCTGGAAAAAAGCAAACACTCATAGGGAATGCAAGATTAAGTAAACAATGTGAAATGTAAGCAGAACATGGTTACATTAATGCTTTTAGACTCATTCAGAAATCAGTAAGTGTTTTTGCCTGAAAAGAAGGACAAGGCTACAGGGCCCAGAAGGGGCAAATTTCAATGTCCATTGGTTATATACTTACAAAACGTAAGCCGTATGGTTGAAAAAGAACACATCCTTTAACACAAAACTGCGGTACACACTTAAAATAAAATAAGGAAAACAGCTGAAAAGGATATCATTAAACGTTTTCCACTCCACGCATCAATCGGGTATTACAGTATCTCCAGGAAAGGGGGGCACTTCCCCTCCCGGCAAGGCTTTAAGTGGGTTAAAAAACTGGGGACTTCAAAGGGGCATAACCTATGTAAACAAGCATTTACAATGCAACGGTTTCGCCTTTGTAAAAGTTATAGCTATTGGCATTTTTTATTTATGTGTTGGTTTTGAAAACAGATAAATAAATGGCATTGTCATTTACAATGCCAATAGCTTAATATCTCGCAAATGCGAGACCTATTGCATTTGCACCCACACGCACACAGAGAAACATGTGCAAAAGCGTGCATGCCTACAAAATGAAGTGGTTGAGTAACTGCACTTTTTTTTTAAGTTTGTCATGTTGCACAGGGCCTTTTTGATGCCTACTGGCTTAGCCAATTATTATCTCCTGCAATTCAATAATTAAGGTGGATTCGTTAAAGTCCATTCAACCTAAAAAGAGTCACATTGCAATCAAGTTTCAGGTAATCATCAACTTTCTAAGCGAAATATATGTTCTTTCTCCGTTAATACAATGTATACATGGGAGATACTGGGTGAAAGAAATGTTGCCCACTGCGTTGGCCTTCAGTCTACAAAACCCAGACTGGCTTCACGGGAAATTAAATCTGGCCAAACTCAAAAGGATGCTGATGCGTAGGAAACGCAGACAAACAATGAACCGCGCCAGGGCATGAACTTCAACTTAATCCCAGATGTAGGTCTATTTTCTGCAATGCCAGTCTAAACTGTATTTACAAAGCACTGACTGTCTACCCAGAAGGGGCAAATGCTTCATTTATTCTACAAAACGATTTTCGAATAAAACAAACGGGGGGAAATAAAGAAATGTAGATTTGTCTTTATGACCATAAAACAAAACAGCGTTATTAACCAATGACGAGTTTACTGAAACAGGTAGTTGTAATGCTTTAAGAGTAATTAAAACTGTTAATTAGTCACGTGATCCCTCGTGGAAGACAGTCCTACAAACACCTTACTGAAGACCTACAACAGTAGTTTTTAAGCAATGTGCATGCATGGCACTGCAGTGCACGAGAAACCACTGCTCCATTAAACACCAACCTCAATAGTACACTAGATGGCCTACCAAGACCTCAGTTTCTTTTCAAAATAGGGTGACAATGGCGGAGTAATCTGAACTCGAGCAAGCTGTGTGGAGACCAAGTAATACAAATGAATTACAATAAACAAAAGGGTCTGTAACCCATATACGTACACTTGGGGCCGAGACCACTTTCCTGAAGATTGAAGGTAGTTTTTCATTAAGCCCACAGGGAGGAAAGAACAAAAATCACTTCAGAAACAGACGTCAACAGCTAACTATTTCTGCGAGTAGTTTGGCAAATCTGGGCATTTTGCTCTGGCATGGACATTCATAGAGCAATACTTTTCCTCAGCACATAATGAAACAACGGCTGTTCCCAAATACCATACCTTAACCGCTCTCTCGTTCTCACATCAACATAAACACACACTTGCTGAATGTATCATTTGCCTTTTATTGCTCTGAAAATATCACATTCACTTAGACTTCAATTGGTCGTCCACTACAACAGCTGTGGTGCGTGTCCTCTTTACATCAAAGAGAAACAAAGTGTCTAATATAACAAAGTTCGATCCACCTTCCGATAGATTATTCGGTCTCTGCGATATAACTTAATGTCACTTTCACATTTTCTTCAACAGAAACCGTTGCCAAACGTGCTTGAATTCGAGAAGAGTACAGGCCTACCGGGCAAGCATGTGCGCATGCTCAAATTTCACAGACACAATGTTACAAATATGTGCTTCTGCAAATTAACGCATGTACTCCGGCTATTTGCCCAACCTACTCCTACCTGCGTGCACTTGGTGGGGTGCGGTATTATCATGGGTGACAAGACATGCAGGTCTGCAATTCTTGTTAAAGGAGGAGCGTCGCAATAAAGGAGCTTTTTTTGGGGGGGGGGGAGCATGCGCTATATTGTTCAGTAATAAAGGTATGAAAGGCCGTCAGACCAGGAATCCGAAACAAGCCACATGAAACAATGAAAGGTGCTTAAAACTCACGAAAATTATGCCATACGAAAAAAATAAAGACTCATAATTGCTAGCTTGTTTGGACAGCGAGTGCCTTAAACAAAGGCCCTTCAAAGTTAGCAGCGATTGGTATGTACCCACTTTTAACACAAATAACCGCGCACTAGACACATAAAAACGAACAGAGCAATACAAAGAATCATCGTATCCCTGAACGTAGAAAAAGCAGTTCTCAGTAATGTTTGCGAATGCAGAAGCACTTTAGGACTAATTTCCACACAGTAAGGCAGCCTACTTTAAACGAACGCCCTTCGAGGCGTGAGCGCCCTGGATTATGTCACCGAAGCGGGCAGATCGCCTCTCCATCTATAGTAGTCAATGGTCTACGGACCCCGCCCTGAACCTATTTTAGGAAAGGCTACTACATTTCAGGGATGCGCAGTTCAGAGCGATAGAATAACATCGGCTCCTGTGCCCAAGACCAAGCTGTTTACAACTGCACTCCGTGCAACCAATGTACGCCAGGGATTGGCTGCGTCATGAAGGTCGTGTATAAAGCAATGACTTCAATCCTGCTTGCTTCGCGCAGAATTAAAAGTAAATCCCTGAGATGTTCGAGTTCTTGCAACATTATAAAAAACGAAAGGATTACATAAGAGGGTTTAAAACAAGATCGTTCGAAGGCAGGACACCACCAACAGTTTCAAGATCGCGGAAATACAGAAGTAGGAGTAAAACAGTACGTCTCCTTGAAATGGCCAATCGTGGTCTATTAAACATTTCCGCAAAACACCCGTCTTTCACCCGGGAACTGTGCAGCACTTCCGAGCGCTGATCAACATTGCAGGATGCAAAGTGTCCTGGCCTTTCACCCACGTGACCTAGACCAGTCTCCTTTGCGTGGGAGAAGCCTGGAAGCAGCGTAGGGGGGGCGTCCGAACAACGCTCCCCTGCAGCCGGCATCATTAGTGATCCAAACAAACACCGGTAAAACCAATAAGTCTCTCCTCGGGGACCGACCGGCTTTGCCAATGGTTTCAAGCCATACTGCACGCATCCCCGAAGCTTTGCATTGAAAACTAAAGGGTCATTTTGCATATGTGCGCCGACTAAATTAAGCAAGTGCTTTTTTCCCGCTTTAATTATTCAAGTTGCGTCTGTAAACAAAACGAAAAAACAAAACAGCACAATCCTTTAAACGACAGCATTCACCTGTTCAGGTTGCATAAGAAATAAGAATTTCAAATGGAACCTCCTGTGTGTGCCAAATCCTTTAGTTTTTGTACGACAACTGCGTAAGTCAAAAAGAAAATACAAACAAGTCAGGTCCCGGGCCGCGCTGTGATTGGCTGACGTCACGGGGTGTCCCGGGCCGGCAGCCAATCACAGCGCGGGCCGGGAATGACGTCACGGGGGTGTCCCGGGCCAGCAGCCAATCGCAGCGCGGCCCGGGACAAAGGGGCGGGGCTTAAAAAAAGCACCAGAAACGCCCCCGAATCGCGTTTTCGAGAGAAAGCGCGATTGACAGCCTCTGCCTCCCAATGGCTAGCCTCCATTTATGGAGCTAGCCAATTGGAAACAGAGGCTGTCCTAACCTCACTATTAAAAACAACAGATTTCGATCTGGGAGGGGCTTCGCCCCTCGCCAGGTTACGAAACCTAAAAAGGGAGTGGCTTAAATATTTGAGATAACAAACCCTGCTGTCTGACTTGCATTTTGCTGCCTCTTTCTGTTATTGTACCCAGATATGTAACAGAACCACTGGCATGCACTTAAAACAAGCTCAGACTACTGTCTTTATCAGTAGCTGTTATCTGCATAAAATCAAGGAGTATCAATGACTTTGTGGTAAATAATACTGAAAATACTTCAATTCTGTAATTATGATACAGTGAAGAAACTATACCACTCCATCAGAAACGTTAAATAACTCTTTGTCAACTGCGTACTTTTATTTATAGTGGCCTTGAAAAAAACGTCTAGAAGCTTGTGGGACTTAGCAGAGGCCCATGCTGCAGCTTTATCACTCCAGACCTGTTAAATGCAGAGCCCGAGCTCTGCCCTTCACCACTGCCCCCAGAGTGCACTTTCATGAACACTAGGAGGTGATCGTATCTTTTGATTAGTTCCTTCTTAGCAGCATGCATAACAAAGGAGTCTCTCCAAGGTTACATCTAAGGCTGGTGATGGCTGATAGCGAACCCGAGTTAAGATTTTTTGTCACTCCTAGAGTGAGGGGAAAAAACTAAGAGCCCGAAAGGAACCAGTCTCAGCGCCTGTTTTGTAAAACTGGACCCGGTCCACTTAAAGCCCTGCCAACCGGTAAAACAGTGTTGTTCAAAGAAATAATCGCTTCACTGGCAAACTCTGTGTTTGGGTGTGAATAAAACCAATCCGGTCCCTTTGAGACCACTCTTTCTTTAGTTATTTTTCCTAATTTGAAAACAATATTCACTACATCCCGAGGATGCACTTTGGAATAGAAAAATGGAATAAACAGACACCCACCCGTCCCTGAACTGCCGAGCCTTATATATAGGTATTGACTATTTTTAAATAAAAAATGTGGGGTACAAATTCTAATAAATAAATAAAAAGTAGAGGCACAATACACCTGTGCCCTGCCCTGCCGTTCCCGCCCACTGAACCAAAGAAGGCGTGTATGCAAGCCCCACCAGCAGCTTCCCAGCCTGCTGGGAGACAACCACGGCGCTAGGGCCTCGCCTACATCCTCCTTGCCCGCTCCTCCAAGCTCTTAAGGCACACTCTACTGGGCTCCTGCCCTGAGGTTCGTCCGTCGTCCTGCCATCGTGGAATTCGTACTAGGGACCAGGAGCCTCGAGACGAGGTCCGTGGAATCTCACTAGTCTTCAACAGCGAATCGGCGTGTGACGTCAGTGCGCCGGCGTCCGCGTCAAAACACGTACTGCTGTTCCTGGGTCTGAAAGAGGGCTGACAGTCCGTGGATAGATGAAAGGGTTATTGACGGGTTCTTAGCTGTACGGGGTAAGTCTTTTTCCTTCATTAAGATTGTGCAGCAGCTCGTGAACTACAAACTAGGTGGTAGCATGGCGTCTCTAGTTGCAAGATTTTATTATCAGAGAGAATGAGAACGTATTACAATATAATGCAATGAGAAGGCATGTGAATGTTGGCAAGCTCCGCCAATAAACGTCAAGGGAAGGACAAACACAGAGCTGTTGAATTGGGAAAGGTATGTTGCAGGGGGCGGACAGTGTGCTAATTGTATACAAGGGAAGGTGTAGCAAAACGTGTACAAAGTGTGCGCATCCCTTGATGCTCTCCTGATTTACAAAGATGTATGGAAATTTGCGGTAGAAAAAGAATAAATCCGTACTAGGGACCAGGACTAGGACTAGCACCATTTACAGTACAGTATATCAATTCTATTGTTTTCTATTTATTTATTTATTTTATGCGTTTTTATATAGCGCGGACTTTACCCGAAGGTGTCAGAGCACAATAGGAACAGAACTGATACATGAGGAGAACATTACAAAAGCAAACGTTAAGTTACATGAGGCAAAAATGACAATTGTGAGCAAACAAGACACAAGAGGTAGCAAACGGTGCATTACAGGAGGAAAAAAGTGACATGTGTGCAGGTTACAACAGCGTACAAAGTACAAGTAGAGGTATAATACTGCAATAAATGGCAGACACTCAAGCACAAGAACAAACGTTACGTAGGCAATGGTTGCTCTTGTGCAAGTATCTAAAGCAAACAAAATGTAAGAGGTAGCAAACAGTGTGTTATATGAGACAAGTGACTTGTGCATGTTACAAACGAGTACCAAACACAGGTAGAAGGATAATACTGCAATATCAGCATACCTCTTGGGGCCCGTGAGCCTATTTGCATCTGCCACTCCGACCCCTGCTTACTAGAGCCACCTCGCCAGCTTGCTTCCCGCTGCCTCCTGCTGCCGCACACTCTCTCCACCAGAGTGCGGCCGCCGAGCGGAGAGCGGGACAAGGTGCTTCAGCGGACTCCAACCCCCAGCAGTCCACGCGGTAGCCGCGCACCACTCAACCGCGCTGGGAGGCGCATTTCCAGCAGCGTCATCCCCGCCTCACGGGACTGCGTGCGGGACGAGCCGGGCGAAGCCCGGGCAAAGGGCGGGCCATCTGTGGCCGTCCGGGGCCTGACGGTGACTGGACTGGGCCACCCCCCCTTGATTTTCTATCATAAGGTACTGTTTACTTTCCATCTTCTGCTTATTTGTGGGCTCTATCTACCACAGTAATGGGGAAGAGGAAATCCACTGAGGATGTGAACGACTCTGTTGCATGATGGCTCAGGGAGGGAAGCAAGCCAAGAGATCGAAGTGCAAACCACCTAGAAAGCGGCAGTCACATGCGGGAGTAAATTGTGTCATCGACAGAATTGACGATCTGGTGCAAGACTGTAGAGACTTGTTAACATCTGCTCCCAACCATTGGGAGAGAGTCTTAGAGGGATGTAGTATTGTGAGTGCCCCGGAAGTTAAGAGTAATAAGCGAGGGGTTGCCGTTATTCCAGAGATGTTCACCAATAAGCAGATCACTGGGGCTAAAATGGTTTTAGTAGAGAGGGGAGAGCCCATTACAGTTCAGTCTCAATTCACTTCACCTCCTGAACACAGTTCTGATGATATAAGCGCCTTACCCTGTAGTAACAGGTTTACTGTTTTAGCACAAATTGAAAATTGTAATGCTGAAAGCAGGTCTGAGGCGCTTGTGCCTGGTCCACCCCCAGCAGAAGGTATTTTGGATGTGGCTACTATTATGGGGACACCCAGGCTAGCTGAACTAACCAATAACCTACTGTTTAAAATTGTAAATCATTTGTGTAACTTGGTCGTAAGTATGCAAACCAAGATTGGCCAACTCAGTACTGCTGTAAGTAACATAAGGGCGGGCTTTGGCAAAGGCTCTGCGGTAACCAACCTTGCTAATTGTAATTGTAAAAGTGCAAATTTAGCAGGATGTCTAGGGAAAGCTCCCCCTTGATTAACCCACGTATCGCTCAGGGCACTGCTGTTACCCCAAGCCCTACATCCACTGACATGGGCAGGGCAGGGAGCGTAGCTACTACAGCCAACAACGTTACCCAAAGAACCGGTCCAGTGCCAATTACTTTACCTAGTGGGATATCCGGGAACCTAGGGGGTAAAAGTGTTTACAGAGCAAGTCAGGCTGTCAAGCAATCCGTGACTAGCCGACAGTACCCAAGATCTGTTCCACCATGCCCAAACGTTATGCCACGTACCTCTTATCTGGGTAAATCTCCCCCTGTGTTCCTGATTAATTTTCCCAAGCTACCTATTGGTAGGGCTCATGAAACTCCTGAAGCACTTACCAATAAAGCAATTCACTGGATTAGGTATGTAAGGGGCTGTAGGTCAGTCATCAGGGAGGACATCTCCAGCGCGGCGAGGCTTATCTCTCAGGGTGATGCATATGATTGCATCAAATTAAATTTCAAAAACCCAATGATAGCCGGAGAATTACTAAACCTAGAATTTAGATCCTGTTCTCCGGATCATTCAAGGATTCAGATGAGAACAACTCCTCCCCAAAGTTGGCTTTCTGAAGGAGGAAAAATTGGTAAGGGCAATTTTCTGGCAAACTCGAGCTTGGATCATAACGATTGACTCCAGTCTAAAGCTTCTATTGGGGTGAGCAGCGATTCAATTAACAATGAAGTCTTAGGCCACGACCTAACTAATGACTTGGTTATTCCATCCGAAGTGCCATCCTTGCTATCTTATTCGCCATGTATGGCTGCCCCCTATCTATGGCCGCAGAGTCAACTAAGCAGGATTGTACTGTGTCTACCACTGGTAAATTTGGGTCTGTTCTTTCCTGGAATATAGCTGGCCTTCAATCAAAAATAGAATCCCCGGAGTGGGTATCATTTGTTAGCCAGCATGATATATGTTTATTTCAGGAAACCTGGCTATTGGACCCATTACACCTTCCTGAGTATTTAAATTACAGTATTCCGGCAGAGAAGGGAGGCAAGGGTCGTCCGTCTGGTGGCCTAACAATTTGGATCAGACAGTACCTTGGTGCTACAGTAAAAGTCATTCACTCCAATCATGGGGATCTACAGGCCCTAAGTCTTGTGTTACCTAACCAAGAGCCGATTAACATCTACAATGTCTACGCTCGAAGTACTGCTGGGAAAAAGTCATTAGTACTTGCACTCCTGGAAGAGATGCTTCATTCCCCTCATCTCCATTCCAATTTAATTTTGGGGGGAGATTTTAATGTTACTTTTGAACCTCTTTTATGTGATAACTGGAATATAACGGACGATGAAGATAGGGAATGGGGGATACCTAAACTTGAGCTCAAACCAATTAAAAAGTGGTCAGATATAGTGATTCAAATGAATTCTATCTGTTTAAACAATGGTCTAAGATCAACAAATGGAAGATCACTGGGTGATAAATCCGGGGCAATCACATTCAAAAGTGGCACCAGAGAGAGTAGAATAGATTATATTCTACTCAACCTGGGGACATGGAGATTCCTCCGCGACATGCTAATTATAGAAAGGATAGAGAGTGACCATAACCCTCTGTGCATGACTCTCTCCTACTGGAGTACTCCCGACTACCATGGTAAGGATGTGTCTCTAACTCCCATTACTGATACTGTCCTATCGAATGATATGCATCATGTCCGATGGTCGAAAGTTTCGATTAATCCAATTAACATTGATTTTATAACTCGAAAGCTTGCTCAAGCAACATGTGACTTAGAGGAACTACTTGAAAAAGATAATGCCCTTCCTTTTCAAGAGGAAGGAACAAGGGTCCATGAGGCCTTTTTTTGCGAACTGAAAAGCCTTTTCGTCAAGGCTTGTACTAAAAAAGGTCCACGTATACCTGAGCCACCTCGTTGGTATTCGGGGGAATGTAGGCAGGCCCGTCTGGACCTGGGTAGAGCCATTAAAAGTGAGTCAAGCGAGAATATTCGGATGGCCAGATCCATGTATAAAAATACTGTCTTTAGAGCTAAACGCAACTGGGATGAGACTAGGTGGAATGACTCAAAGGAGGCAGGTTCCAACAAAGACTCGCAGAGATTTTGGAATGTGTATAGGTGGGGGGTGGAGGGAAACCCAGATGAGCCACAGGACTGGGTTCCCAAAGATAAATGGGTAGCCTACTTTCAGCCACAATATGCGAGGGGTAAGGGCTCAGAATTAATCATAGAGACTCCCACCATTCTAATCGCTGAGGATATGTTTACCCTAAAAGATGTTTACTGTGCCTTAGATCTAGTTGTTCCTGGCAGAGCGCCAGGTATCGATGGCATCCCCGCGGACCTATTTTTACAGGACAAAAACTCCTGGGGTTCCTACATACTCCTTTTAGCTAACATGATTGCCAGAGGAGCCCCTATACCTTGCTCCTGGAATGGGGCCGAAATTATACCCGTGTATAAAAAAAGGGGACAAGTCGCAGCCAGGAAATTATCGTCCAATCAGCCTGATTGACACCTCCCCAAAATTTTTTGGCAGGCTGATTTTAAATAAAGTACTGGAGTGGGAGCGGGACAACAACATCTTATCCCATCTACAGGCAGGCTTTAGGACCTCAGTTAGCACGGTCGACCAGGTGCTACATTTTACGATGTTGCACTTGAAGACTGTGCTGATCGGGCATGGTAGCCTGTACGTAGCGTTCATAGATTTAAGAGCGGCATTCGATCTGGTTCCGCGCGCTACCCTGTGGAAAGTCCTCAATGACATGGGTCTGCCTGGGCCCCTTCTTATGCTTCTGAAAAAACTCCATGAACAAAACTACGCACAGATTAGGTGGGGCGGGCCTGGCAGTGTTACGCCCCAGTTCCCAGTGGAAACTGGAGTTCGCCAGGGCTGCGTCCTGGCGCCAACGTTATTTTCTTTATACATTAATGATGTGGCCAAAATGCTAATTGATTCCAACATTGATGCCCCTATCCTAGCTGGAGCAAAAGTTCCTATTTTAATGTTCGCCGATGATTGTCTTTTAGTAGCAAAAACCCCAAGCGGGTTGCAGAAGGCCTTGGTGCTTTTTGAAGATTTCTGCTCCGCTCGGGGTTTGGAAGTCAATGTAGCAAAATCTAAGTTTATGACTTTTAGTGCCCCAAAACCCTCTAAGGCTACTATGACTATGAACAGGCGTCCCCTAGAAAGGGTCCAGGCTTTCAGCTATTTGGGCGTCTGTATCCAGCATGACTTGAGATGGAAACAGCAGATTGAGCTGCCTATTCTGAAACATCGCCAACTCTCTGGTGCCCTGAGTCTGGAGCATTCCAGGTCCCTCACTAAACCAATAGCTCCCGTATTAGCGGTTTACAATGGAAAAGTGGTTAGTTCCACTTTATACGGGGTAGAAGTTTGGGGATCTGAGAACTTACGGGGGATGTCAGCTTCAGAAAATGTATTTCTTAGGAATCTGATAAAACTACCACAGAGTACTCCCCTGAATCCCCTTCTCTATGACCTGGGTTTGTCCCCAATAGCCCTTATTGCCTCTTTGCGTCCAATTTTATATTGGAGGCGGCTCTGGACAACCCCAGAATTAGAGACTTACAGAAGGGGACTGATAGATATAACTAGATGTGGCAATTCTCATGGAATCAAGTGGTTAGTACACATCAGGGGTGTTCTGATTGATCTGGGCTTACAAGACTTGTGGGAAGACCCAACAAATGCAAGGTTCCCACCCAAGAAGTTTTTAAAGAACCAGTATTGGAAACTTGTGGCTGCTAAGATCTTCAGGACCACAGCTCCTTGTTCATTGACCGGTGCGTTTATGGACTTTAAGGAGGGACCGCACCTGGAAGACTTCTGGGATGTTATCTCAAAACCCTTAGATCGCAAACTTTATTTCCAACTGAGAATTGGTAGCTTACCTGTTAGGGCTTTTACTAGCAAGTGGTCTAGGGGAGACAAAGTCGGCTGTCCAGCATGCCCGGCGCTTTCAGAAACTGTTGGTCACTTATTATTTGAATGCCCAGCGAATGCGGCCCCACGACGAACATGGCTACGCCCAATGTGCAGGTTGCTGGGCACGGATAGCGGCCTGGCTGCAGTTAGAATAATATGTGCCTGTACAAATATGACTGTATATGTAGCTGTGGCAAAATTTCTGGGGTGGGCATGGACCATCAGAAGTAGTTTGTTAATAGACTAACTTTTCCCCTGGTGATAATCAAATCCCTTTTGAGGTAATGTTATGTAGTGTAGTTCCTATTATCCCAATAGGCTCTGCGCATTGGAATAATACCTCCAATAGTATAGACCTAGACCAGACGTTAACTAGGTCTTCTACTGTCGATATTAGACTTAAAATTTTGGGTTTGCCAGCTAGCTCAGAGTTCACTAGAAACTTTCTCGAATAGGCAAGGAGGAGTTGAACCTCCCTGGATAGACAAGAAGGGATTTAGTTTCTGACAACCATAGAACATGACAACTTTGCTCTCCCCTAATCAAGAGTATATCTCTAGAGTCGTGTGAAAACAAAAGACAACTTATTTTACTCAGTCAGTACGTGCATTCTTAGTTTCACCAGATTGTAGAGAAAAGGAAGAGACGGGCGTGTTCAATAAAAGATGTTATTTATTGATCAGTCTCTTTTCTCGTACAAGAGAAATGAATCGATATTATTGCAATACTTATGGTTAAGTAAAGTGCATACAATAAAAGCAGAATTATAAAATAATACTGTAAAAGCATTGATATGGTTTCTAAGCCATATACTATTTAAAATGGATAGAATATATACATACACATATACATTTAACTAATCGTACTCAACTGGTGCTTCTAACCACGCCTACCCCGGTGTACCTGACCTAAGCCTAATACGTGGGTTGGAGTAGAAAGTAGCAGTTTGAGTTAAGTTTGTTTTTGCCAAGTGACTGACTCAAGAATTCTCTGCAAGGGGTTATTCAGTTCTGTGCCTGAGATCTAGGATGGTTGAGGGATGGTATCTCTCGTCTGTGGTCTCGATATTCCAAGCTGCCTGCAAGGGCTACTCGGACGCGCCGGGGCTGGATTTCTCGGCAGGAGAAAGGCAGCGTCTCGTTCTCAGCGCGTCAGGAAGGCGGGGCAGCGCCAGTGGGCTTCGCTCTCTGCTGGGCTTCGGCAAGTCTCGCTGCTCCGATGTCATCACCACCGCGTGTGTTTGCTTAAGGCAATGTCGGTAATATTTATACCTGTAAGGTGCCGAGATTGACGTAAGGATGGACATAGATACGTCAATAAGGATGTCATACGAGCTGGTCGTTAGCACATTCTTTTACTGAAGTTCTTTGAGAAATCAAAACAATGGCCGCAGGGATTTTCCCAGGTTGTCATAGGTTTGATTTGTTTTGAGAACTCCGTATGCCTTATCAGGGGCTGTAGGAATATTGCTTGCCTAATTAGATGGCAAGCGTTATGACCTAATCAGATAACGCGCTCCTGTGCCGTCGTCTGGCTTAATCAGATAACGGTTTCTGCATCATGGGATGGCTGCTAGTTAATTTGTTAACCAGAATAGGGTCAGGAATAGGGGGATATATACAGAACCTATAGGAATACATCACACCCACTCCACGCTAACTATGGCCATATTTACGAATCTAGGCATAGTAAAACATACTGTAGAGTACCGTGTATACCTTACCACCCCAAAATACACATAATGCATTTCGAAATTATGTAATATACGGGAAAAAAATAGTCACATGTACTATATGCACTTAAGCAGTAGAATAATGCTAAATTAATCACGCATATGTATACATTATTAGTAATTGAATATGAGAATTACACATGAAATGGCTCTTAATACAGAAGAAAAGTTCGAGACCACTTCATCACTGTTCAAAAATATTTATGAACATATCAGCGGGCAGCTAATGTCTATGAAGTTTCTAAAAACAGAAATTAGTTCTCTAAGAATAGTTCTTACTTTAAGCAGAAGATAAGTGTCCCGAAAAAATTATAATAATAAAAAAATATTTTGGGGCTGCTAAAAAATTGCTGTCCGTGGACTGGAGGAAAAAGTTGATCTTGCTACTTTATTATTAAAGTTGAAGGCCAAATTCAAGGTGTCGGGAACGCCGTGTGCTAGCTTGTTCAAGAGTCGTTATTTCTGCTCTGGTGAGAACATCATATCATTGAGACTGCTGAAAAAGCTGTCAACAGCTTCCTGTGAGAGTTCCACTAACTCGGAAAAAGATGTAACCATGCATTCATGTGCATGAGTGTCTCCATTGACGTTTTGAGTAGTATTGCTGACAGAAGGTTGTACCTGATTGATGCTGCTTTCATCTTGATCTTCACTACCCGTTAATCGTAGTGGTGAAGTTTCCACGAATGCCGTCATCAGGATTGGCAGCCGTTGAGGGCAGCACAATGCATGAGCCGTTACCGGACCCAACAATGTTTCTGCATCCATTGGCGCATCCGATTGTAGCGTCAGACAGGTGTCCAACACGCATTCTTCTCCGCACAGCATGCACCTTAATACAGGTAAAACACATCTTTGCCATATCGGTCGAAATGAAAGAAACCAAGTCATGTTCAGGTCTCTAAGCCGGGTTAGTCCCAGGATTTTTTATATCCGGTCCCGGTATCCAATGGCTCGGATTGTTTCTTCCCTTGTCGCAGGTGTTTTGTCTGTGACATGGTTTGCCATAACGAAATATAAGGACTAAGAATAGGATTCCTGCAATTAGTCCCAAAATGGACGAGGTCTGGAAAAATACCCAGTATGGCTTTGGATGGTGTTAATGCTCCTGAAAACAATGTCTTAAATACATTTGAGACTCCACTGGTATCAGAAATATTTAAGATTTCATTCAGGATTTCTGCGAAATGTATGGGGGAATTAGTTGATAACAATGAGTGAATCTCTGCAGTCGTCCTTGCGACTAGGAGATCATACGTTTCTTTTGATGACGTGAGCCTGGTTGGCGTCTGAAGAAGCACTGTTTTCATTCTGCTTAAAGTATCAATTCGAATAGAAGTAATTTTCAAGTTAGGCCATGTCCTTGCCTCCCTGTCTGGAAAGGAGCTGGGGAACAATAAGCGTCCACAGGACATGACCTTCGCAGTTGTACTTACGAGATAAGGAACCCCGGGCAGTAGACTACAACATCTGCGATCCACAATTAGGATGTAACTCCCGTTATAGAGTCTTTTAAAGAATGGTTCTATCTGTGTTGCAGGTGTGCCTAGCTGGTGATATGAAAGGTTATTTGAGTTCCCTTCACAGGCTCCATGCAAACTAATTCCATTACACAGAAGTGTACCGCTTAGTGACATTGCACAATTATTGCCACTAAGGAACACTTTCTGGCCTTTATTACTGACACATGCATGTGAATAGGGCAAGTTCCATGTTGACTTAATGTACCCTTTTCCCAATTTTTCGTACATGCCAGCCTGTATATATTTTTGGCAGCATTGAAACCTGAAAGTAGATATCGGAATATTAATTATCCCATGTATTATCCATTCAATGACAGGTCGTTCTGACATTGTCAATGGTAATCTCTCGAGTTTCTCAATGCTCAGGATTGTATAATCAGCACCCTTCTGTGCCATACTGATTTGTTTATCAGTAAGGTTAAAGATATTGAATAGTGACGTTGTGTTGATTAAACGCCAAGGCACATAGCCTGAACGCAGATTTTGTAACGTCCATCCAAGCTGTATAATAGAACGCAATTGCGACTGACCGTGTTGTAACAACAGTAAGTCTTGCGATATTATGTCGATTGCTGAAGACACAATACTGTCCAATGAAAAAATTCTGGAGGACAGAGTCATTAACCCATTGTCCACTACAGAAAGCGATTTTTCCAAATTAATACGGTCAATTTCCCGTATACCTTCTGCTGTCTCAATTTGAGTTATCTTCCAGGCCTCGTTGTAAGCTGCATATATAGAGGCTGCTATGAAGCGTTTTTGACGCTGTTTGCGCGGTCCCATAACGAAATCACGCAAGTCAGCACCATCAGTAAGTAAAGTCAGGTGTTGCTTAATTTCTGTCAGTGTGGAAGTTTGTAGCCATTGAAGGCAGAGTTTGCCCACACTGTAGGTGGTGATTATCCCTGGGTGTTGTCTTTGGGAATATCTAGGGTCTGGCCTGGTCAATGTGAACCCCTGTGTTTTGTTCAGGAATCTGTCTTGACAGTTATTAGTATCTGTGGGCCAGATTAACCATTGTTTCCAATCAGGATTTGTTCTGTTTTGGTTTAATACATAGTTTACGTCTATCTCTTCATCTGCAGAGTTATTGCTGTTCATTGTTGGTTTTGGAATAGACGGTTTATTTAAGTCTTTGATTTTGGCTAATCCAAGACAGGTAGTTTGTTGAATAGTGTCATTCAAGAATATAATTTGTTCTGGGATCATGCAGGCTCTAAACAATGATTCTATACCCTGAACTTGCCATTCTCTTGTACCCCAAACACTTTTTACTTCCACATTTTTGTCCCAATAATCAAAACCAAATGTATTCATCTGTTCAAAAAATGAGTCCGAATATATCAATTTTGTGTTTGTAAGCATGGTTTTTGTTCCTGTCTTATTTGACGATTTAAAATAAAATGTTTCAGCTTTACTTGTATTGAACCCTGAAAAATAAGAATATTTGTCATAAACGGTTCTTGAGCTTCCTTTTGGAGGGGTTGCACAATGTTCCCATTGATTATAATTTAAAACATTTCTAGGTTGTGCAGATTTATGTAGAAAATGGTTACCATAGTGGTTGTAGCAGTACATACTATCATAATTAGACGAACCCTGCAAATAATCATGTTTGGTAAATTTAGCAGACATCACTAGGTCAGACATCATGTCATTAATACTTTCAAAGTCCCAATCATCAGCAAATGAGTTTGGTTTTACAAAGTCACTCAACGAGATCTTGATTTGGTGTGGATATTTGAGGATTTCAACCGGACCATAAATTTCATAGTCAGTATTGTCCCATGCTACCCCACCCTGTATAGGATTGGCTGTGAAGTTGACTGAAGAAAGTTCTCTTTTCTCGACGTGTGAAGACGTGTGTGGCTTGAGGATCAAGTTGATTTTCTGGCTTGCTGTGTACATTTTTGCATATTTTCCCTCAATGAAGCGTCCCAAGCATAGTAAAAAGTAAAGTAAAGTCCACATTTGTAAAGCGCACAATCACCCTTAAGGGTCTCTAGGCGCTGGGGGGCCGTCGGGAAGATTAAGCGAGCTATTGCCCAGAGTCACATGGTGCTGGGCTAACCTGCCGCCGGAGCCGGGGATCGAACCGTGGTCCCCAGATTCCAGCGTCAGTCGCCCTGGCCGCGGCGCCACACCTCTTTAGTACCATGATGAGCCAAAGTATGAGGATAAATACACCAAAGGACACCCAAAATTCAATCCATGGAGAAATCAGATAGGTTTCTTTCAGCTGTTTCAAAAGTTCCTTAGCTTTGTCTTTAAGGGTTTTCGTTGATGGTTGTGTCTTTGATTCACTGAGGTCTTCAGAGGAATCATTGAAGTTTATGAAGTAGCCGGATGCTGTTCTATCAATTGTTCCAATTGTTTCAGGATTACTGTTTCTTCTGTTACTTCATTGTAGGTTGGTGTGTCTCTACTAAACGTTTTTATTTGGGTTTTCAGAGGTGTGAGTTCCATTGCATTGTTGCATAGTCCTTGTTGTTCTTCTGTAGGTGTTTCGAATGTGATTAGCCTTTTAGTTAGCACCTCTGTACTTGTAGCAAACCTCGGTGTTCTACTACTTATCGGGAGTCCACTTGGCCTACTGTTTGTTATCGGCCACATGATTGTGGTTTTACCAGGTCGATGGATACAACTCGGTTCTCCTTTTTACCAGCAAGCGGCGGTAGTACAACTGATCTTGTCCCGTTGATGGACAAGACAGGAACTGCTTTTCTGTAAGAAGGCCCAAATTCCTTCTTTACCGCGATCTTTTCTCTGACTAGATCCCCGATTTTTGGAATCCAGACAGGTCTTGCTGGGACAGGCGGTGTTTCTTCAGTGGTTATTGGCTGTTGTTTCAACTTTATGTTGCTCAGGTCTTTTCTTGTTTCGTTTAAGTCCTGCAAAATAGCCAAACGATCTTTGATATCAAAGCTTTTTTCTTTCACCACTGAAGTCTGACTGTCAAGATCTAAGACTAACATCCTAGTCCCAAACAATAATTCGTACGGACTGAATCCCTTCAGAGAATTTCTTGGCAAGTTGTTTAGACTACGTTGGACACTTATTAGATGTTTGACCCACCCAGCTCCCGAACCTAATACCTTTGCTGTTATAGATCGCTCTCTGCCTTTGGTTTTTTCTTTACACCATCCCGTATCCCTCAGGAAGGAAGTGAGAAGATTCCCGCAAATGCAATGCTCATTCTGGCCAAGCACTCCTCACATACCCAAGAGGCAAATGGAAAGATATTGGTCAGTACGTAGCATGCTTCTAGCGTATATGCCATTATAGACTTGCAAATCTTGATATAACAGTTCTGGCGTCAGCCAAAAGTTGGGGTCTACATTATAAGTGAAAACTAGTCTCTGTATGTTAATACGACGCATTTTTCATATTGGGATTTATTTTTTATTGTTGATCCTTTCTGGTGTGAAACTCCAAGGTAATATACCGTTTCTTTCACCACTGCGATTTCTGTTACAGTTTGGGCAGTTTTTTACAAAAATGGTATGATGCAGGCTCATGCCTGGCCACCAGTATACTGATTTTAATTCTTCCAGAGAATCTTTTAGTTTGAGGTGTCTGAGACCCTCACCCATATGTGCGTCTGCTATTAACAAGCCTCTCCTGTCCATGTTTGGAATCACTCTATCCCCCACTCCAGGGATTCGAGCAAAAGGAACGGAGTTCGCATCGATTATGTATGTATATTTGAGTGGGTAACTGATCGGTAACGCTGAGCAGTCGCCTTTTGATGACGTTTTCACCGCCAGCATTGTTTCACTGTCAATGTATTTTACTACATGCTTTTTTCTAGCTACGGAAGCCGATTCAGTTGCTACCGCTGTGGCTTTCTCAGCCAATGAATTCCCTGCAACGTGAACGCCATCACGCTGATGACTCAGTGAGTGTATCACGTGAGTCTTTGGTAGTTCTTTTTTTAACAGAACTATTTGTTCCCAAAGCAGTTTTTGCTTTATTGTTGCACCTGTGTCATCTTTGTAACCGTTTTGAATCCATTTCTGTAAATCGCTGTTATATGATTTGACGCAGTAATACGAATCGGACACTATCAGTGTCGGGAATTCGCGATCTGCATTATCTAGCGCCATTTTCAATGCTATTATTTCAGTCTGTTGTTCTGAATTAGTTTCTACTGAGTGTGTTTTTGTTAATAGAGGTCTTAGTATACCTCCGGGCCACACTTCTTTTGTAATCTCACATGTGGGGTTGTATGCTTGTTCTCCCCAAACGGATGGTTGAGCATGTCCGTCTGTATAGATTACACAAGCGTACTGTCGTAATGGCAGAATGTCGATTGGCAGAGGGAATATTCTTTCATATTCTAGATATTTTAGTTCCTCTAGTTCTGGATCAAAGTAGTATTTTACTTTGTCCATTGTAATGGAATTCACCCATTGTATCCATTCCGGATTCAATGCTGTTGTTGGTAAATTACACGGGGTTGTTAATGCCTCAAATGCTGATTCTGCTGTTCTGACTGTGATGTGTCTACCGTCAGCTTTATCTTTTTCTCTAGCTATTGTGGTTTGAACTGCATGAACAATGTTTTCTTTAATGCTGAATTTCTTTTCAGCTTCTGTGTACAAGTGTGATTTGAATGCAATTGGTACCTTTTCTCCCTCGTTAGAGGTCAGGTATGTGAATCCGCATCTTCCTGGGATGACTCGAATCACAAGGTTGCGTGTGTTATCACGTGTTTCTAATTTTGTTTTAATTAACATATCTGTTTGTAAGGATCTCAGAATTTCTGTGTGTATTTGAGTCCAATTGGTTTTTTTAAAATCTGGTTTTATTAGATCATAAAGGGGTTTGACCCTTTCTGCGTAATTTGCAATGTATGTTCTTCCGAAATTTAGGAAACCTAGAATTGACTGTAGGTTTTTTAGTGTTCTAGGTGCTTGGAGTACGGCATATTTCTCTAGGAAATCGTCAGCCAGGCTTTTGCCTTCACTTGATAATTCATATCCTAAGAACAGGACTGTTAGATGGGCAATTCTAGATTTTTTAAAGTTGAATTTGTAACCCTCTGCTGCGAACCCAAGTATTATGGTGTTCACTCTCTTCAAGTGAGTATCCAAGTCATCATCTGTTAGGTATATGTCATCGACATAAGATAATGCTTCGTCATCATATGTTTGTAGTAACTCTGTTACTCTCGCTGAGAATAATCCTGGGCTGTTCTTGTACCCCTGGGGTAACCAACAGAATTCTTTTTGAGCGCCATTTATTGAGAACGCTGACAAGTATCTGCTCTCTGGTGCTATATTTTGACAAAAGAATCCATTAGAGATGTCTAATGTTGTTTTATATTTTTTGCGCACTATGTTATTCATTAGTGCAGCACTATGCGAGTTTTGTACTGCAAAAGTTTTGCAACATGAGTTAAGGTGTCTGTAATCCAAAACTAGACAATATGAATTGTCTGGTTTGGAGACAGGAAACAAAGGGTTGTTCATTTGTGAGGTGCAAGTTTCAATCACCCCCTGGTATTCTAGTTGATCTAGAATTTCTTTTACCTGTTTTTTTGCTTCTTGCTTGATTGGATACTGCCTTTGTGCAGTAGGTTGTGATTTTAACTGGATTTTGTGTGGAGGAGATTCCTCATCCCATCCCACATGATTTTTATATAAAGCAGGAGCTTGAGCTACTGCCCACTTTCTTGCAAGTGTATATTTTTTATGAATTGGAATATGATTTGAGAAGGCAGGCATAATTATTTCTTCGCCATGTGGGCACTCCCTGACAAACTCTGGTGGCCAATCTTTTTCAGCTAGAAGGATGTCATAGCCCTTGGAGAGATTATCCCAAAAAAGGCCCCTTATTTTTCTAGTCTTATCCCCTTCTATACGTAAAGTTATTTCATATATTTTGTGAGGTTTGCTAACTCTGGTGTCTGCAGTTTCCACTTGAATGTATTCATTCGTGTCCACTGTCTCCAGATGATTCATAAGGACTTTGCGTGCTATGCTCACTTCTGCTGCGCTGTCTAGCATTGTCTGAGCCCACTCTCCGTTTTTCAGCTGTGTCCTCAGTATTCTCGGCATTGTTGAATACTTTAATACTGGCTACCTTCTTCTTTGGAAACTGTAATTTTTTATTTGGATGAGCAGGTTCCTGGTCTTTGGACTTGACGTGCCCTTCCCTGGGTTCCGATCGTCCTCTTCTTTCCGATTTCTGCGAGGAAGTCTGAAAAGATTGAGAGGGACGTGTATCAAAATCTTGATATCTATCAGGTTTCTTTATGTTATCCCTATTTCTAAGGTTGTATCTTTTCTAGGGCTGGGCGTAGTGCCACTACGCACACTACGCGTAGTGGAAAAAAAAAAAAATGTGGAAAACGGGGGCGCGTCCTGGGGGTCCGTGTGCCCTGGACAGGGGTCCCTCGTGCCTGGGCAGACTCCCTGATCTCCCCGGCCTGGTTGGAGCCCGGGAGCCCTGCAGCCACGGAGCCCTGCAGCCCTGCAGCCCGAGCCCTGCAGTCCCCGAGCCCTGGAGCCCCGGAGCCCCAGAGCCCCGGAGCCCCGGAGCCCCGGAGCCCTGCAGCCCGAGCCCTGCAGTCCCCGAGCCCTGGAGCCCCGGAGCCCCAGAGCCCTGCAGCCCTGCAGCCCTGCAGCCCCGGAGCCCTGCAGTCCCGGAGCCCCGCATGCCCGGAGCCCTGCAAGGGCAGGCTGGAGCCCCCCCGCAGAGGCTCGGAGCCGGCAGATTGGCGTCATTTCGGTCCCGGCCATCTGGTCGCCCCTCTCGCCTCGGCCATCTGGTCGCGACCAATGCTTTCCTATAGGGCGACCAGATGGCCGGGCTTCCCTGGAAGTCCCGATGAGGTGCCATTTGCCTCCCGGATCCCAGGCAGGGCTCCAGGAGGTAGGGCACGTTTGCGCCCTGGGTCCCCTCTGTCACCTTTAGTGCACAGATTACAAGAAAGGGGGGTAATTTTCCTCCGGATTACTAGGGACAATGGTATGCCCGGACACCCTCCCAGGATAGCGGTGCACTGCCAGGGACCAGATGGGCTGTGTTCCCGGGCAACACCTCCCAGGCGTCCGGGGCTCCCTCCTCCGGCCCGCGGCGTGGGAAAGTACCCCGGAAGGGCTCCATGGGTCCTGGGCCCTGCAACCCCGGAGCCCTGCAGCCCCCGAGCCCTGGAGTCCTGCAGCCCCCGAGCCCCCGAGCCCTGGTTCCCTGGAGCCCTGTAGCCCTGGAGCCCTGCAGCCCCCGGAGCCCTCCCGCGGAGGCTCGGGGCAGGCAGATTGGCATCATTTTGGTCCCGGGCATCTGGTCGCCCCTCTCCCCTCGGCCATCTGGTCGTCCGCCATGCTTTCCTACGGGGCAACCAGATGGCCGGGCTTCCCTGGAAGTCCCGATGAGGTGCCATTCGCCTCCCAGATCCCAGCCAGGGCTCCAGGAGGTCGGGCACGTTCGCGCCTAGGGTCCCCCGAGCCTTGCGGTGCGCACTTGTTCCCAGAAAGAGGGGTAGCCTTCCTCCGGATTACTAGGGACAAGGTACTCTGTGACCCCTCTTGGGCTGGCGGATCCCTGCCGGGGACCAGATGGGCTGTGTTCCCGGGCAACACCTCCCAGGCGTCCAGGGCTCCCTCCTCCGGCCAGCGGCGTGGGAAAGTACCCGGGAAGGGCTCCATGGGTACTGGGCCCAGCAACCCTGCAACCCCGGAGCCCCGCAGCTCCCGAGCCCTGCAGCCCTGGAGCCCTGGAGCCCTGGAGCCCTGGAGCCCTGGAGCCCTGGAGCCCTGGAGCCCTGGAGCCCTGCAGCCCTGGAAGGGCAGACGGGAACCCTCCCGCGGAGGCTCGGGGCAGGCAGGCAGACTGGTGTCATTTCGGTCCCGGTCATCTGGTTGCCCCTCTCGCCTCGGCCATCTGGTCTCGCCCAATGCTTTCCTATGGGGCGACCAGATGGACGGGTTCCCCTGGAAGTCCCGATGAGGTGCCTTTCGCCTCCCAGATCCCAGCCAGGGCTCCAGGAGGTCGGGCACGTTCGCGCCTAGGGTCCCCCGAGCCTTGCGGTGCGCACTTGTTCCCAGAAAGAGGGGTAGCCTTCCTCCGGATTACTAGGGACAAGGTCCTCTGGGACCCTTGTCGGCCTAGCGGTCATCAGCCGGCAGATAGGCGGGCCAGGATGCCGCCCCAGACCTGGGTCCGTCCCTGGGACTGCAGCGTGGCCCGGGTGCCTGGGACGGGGTGCAGAGGGCCCGGGGAAGGCTTCCCCTGCGCCCCCGGGCCCTGGGAGCCACAGCTGGGTCCAGTGGCCGCGCCGGGCCCCGGGTCGGGTGCTAGGGCCCTTGGCCCTGTCCCCCGGCCTGCCACACTGCCAAAAGCCCGGGACGGGGTTCCGTGGTGCCCGGGGAGCCTCCCCGTGCTTGACCGGGTTCAGGATCTCCGTCCGGGGCCCTTGAGGGCCCCTGGGACTGTGGCCTCCCCACCCGGGGCTCTGTCCTGGGTCCTGCCACGCGGCAGGGTGCCCGGGACGGTGCCCGGGACGGTGTCCGGCAGGCCCGGGGAAGGCTTCCCCTGCGCCTCCAGGCCTGGGAGCCCCGGCTGGATCCAAGGGCCACGGCGGGCCCCGAGTCGGGGGCTCGGGCCCTGGGCCCTGTCCCCCGGCCTGCTGCACTGCCAAGGGCCCGGGCCCGGGTCGGGGTTCCGTTGTGCCCGGGCAGGCCTCCCCTGCTTGTCAAAGTGCCTGGGGGCCCCGGGTCGGAGGGCCTGTCGGGGCCCCTGGGAGCCTCCATGGCTGGGGCCCAGCTGGGGCCCTGGGCCTCCGGTCGGCCATGCCGCGGAGCACGCTGACTCCTTCGTTGGGGCACAGGGTGTCCTCTTTCGTGCCCGGCCATCGGATCCCCTCGGCCATCTGGTCGCCTGCTATGCTTTCCTATAGGGCGACCAGATGACCGAACTTCCCTGGAAGTCCCGATGAGGTGCCATTCGCCTCCCGGATCCCAGCCAGGGCTCCAGGAGGTCGGGCTCGTTCGTGCCTTGGGTCCCCTATGTCCCCTCGGGTGCACGGATTAAAAGAAAGGGGGGTAATGTTCCTCCGGATTACTAGGGAGAGGGTCAGTCAGCCCTCCAGAGATTCTGAATCAGGGGAAGGCAGCCCTGGGGCCTGCCCGCTGGGGCCCCCAGGGTCCTGGGGACACTCCTGCCTTTCAGCCCCTTGCCGATGGTCCTTTTCCTCCGAGTTTGAGGGGGATGGTGTCCCGGGGTCCGCCTGCCAGTGGCCCCCAGGGGCCCGGGGACGCTCCTGCCTCTCAGCCCCTTGCTGATGGTCCTTTTTCTCCTAGTTTGATCAGGCACAGACCTCCGAGTTTGATCAGGCACAGACCTCCATGAGGTCCGGCCATGCTGAGAGGGGGAAGGCGTCCCGGGGCCCGCCCGCCAGGGGCCCCCAGGGGCCCGGGGACGCTTCTGCCTCTCAGCCCCTTGCCGATGGTTGTTTTTCTCCGAGTTCGATGGTCGTTTTTCTCCGAGTTTGATCAGGCAGACTTCCATAAGGTCTGGCCATGCTGAGAGGGGGAAGGCATCCCGGGGCCCGACCGCCAGGGGGCCCGGGGATGCTCCTGCCTCTCAGCCCCTTGCTGATGGTCCTTTTTCTCCGAGTTTGATCAGGCACAGACCTCCGAGTTTGATCAGGCACAGACCTCCGTGAGGTCTGGCCATGCTGAGAGGGGGAAGGCGTCCCGGGGCCCGCCTGCCAGGGGCCCCCAGGGGCCCGGGGGCGCTTCTGCCTCTCGGCCCCTTGCCGATGGTTGTTTTTCTCCGAGTTCGATGGTCGTTTTTCTCCGAGTTTGATCAGGCAGACTTCCATAAGGTCTGGCCATGCTGAGAGGGGGAAGGCATCCCGGGGCCCGACCGCCAGGGGCCCCCAGGGGCCCGGGGATGCTCCTGCCTCTCAGCCCCTTGCTGATGGTCCTTTTTCTCCGAGTTTGATCAGGCACAGACCTCCGAGTTTGATCAGGCACAGACCTCCGTGAGGTCCGGCCATGCTGAGAGGGGGAAGGCGTCCCGGGGCCCGCCCGCCAGGGGCCCCCAGGGGCCCGGGGGCGCTTCTGCCTCTCGGCCCCTTGCCGATGGTTGTTTTTCTCCGAGTTCGATGGTCGTTTTTCTCCGAGTTTGATCAGGCAGACTTCCATAAGGTCTGGCCATGCTGAGAGGGGGAAGGCATCCCGGGGCCCGACCGCCAGGGGCCCCCAGGGGCCCGGGGATGCTCCTGCCTCTCAGCCCCTTGCTGATGGTCCTTTTTCTCCGAGTTTGATCAGGCACAGACCTCCGAGTTTGATCAGGCACAGACCTCCGTGAGGTCCGGCCATGCTGAGAGGGGGAAGGCGTCCCGGGGCCCGCCTGCCAGGGGCCCCCAGGGGCCCGGGGATGCTCCTGCCTCTCAGCCCCTTGCTGATGGTCCTTTACCTCCGAGTTTGATCAGGCACAGACCTCCGTGAGGTCCGGCCATGCTGAGAGGGGGAAGGCATCCCGGGGCCCGCCCGCCAGGGTCCCCCAGGGGCCCGGGGGCGCTTCTGCCTCTTGGCCCCTTGCCGATGGTTGTTTTTCTCCGAGTTCGATGGTCGTTTTTCTCCGAGTTTGATCAGGCAGACTTCCATAAGGTCTGGCCATGCTGAGAGGGGGAAGGCATCCCGGGGCCCGACCGCCAGGGGCCCCCAGGGGCCCGGGGATGCTCCTGCCTCTCAGCCCCTTGCTGATGGTCCTTTTTCTCCGAGTTTGATCAGGCACAGACCTCCGAGTTTGATCAGGCACAGACCTCCGTGAGGTCCGGCCATGCTGAGAGGGGGAAGGCGTCCCGGGGCCCGCCCGCCAGGGGCCCCCAGGGGCCCGGGGGCGCTTCTGCCTCTCGACCCCTTGCCGATGGTT